>NW_025110829.1:1705000-2905000 GCF_015476425.1 Leptopilina heterotoma | reverse complement strand
GAAAGAGCGAATAAGATAATGGGTCAGGTATGGGGAATAGGTAAGAGAAGGTTCAAAAATGACTGGAAAAAGAGATTGTGGTTGTACGATACGTTAGTATGGTCGGTGGTGAGTTATGGTGTGGAAGTATGGGGATGGATGGAAATGGAAAAAGTAGAAAGTATGCATGAAAAATATTTGAGATGGGTTATGGGTGTGAGTGGAAACTGTCCGGGGTACATGTTAAGAGAGGAAGTTGGGAGAGAAAAAATGAAAGTAAGACAGAGAAGCAGAGCGTGGGGTTTTGAGGAAAAATTAAGACAGGGTGGAGGGTGTAGTTGGACTCGAAAGTGCTGGGGGCAAGTGAAAGAAAGGGAGTTGAAGGGAAGGAAAGAAATGTCAAGGTGGGAGATTAAAAGAATGGAGGCAATTAAAGAAAATAGATAGAAAATGGACAGAAGTGAGAGAGGGGTGGAAAGAAAAAGATAAGGAAGAGAGATGGGAAAGAATAATAAACTCGAAATATAATAGATGGTACGGGTTGGTAAGAGGAAGAGATATACCACAATACTTAAAGAGAATAAGGAAGGAGGAGAGATGGAACAGAATGATAAGGTTCAGAATGGGGGAAGGAATGCGTGAATGTAAATATTGGAAGGATGAGAGTGAGAGATTGTGTAGGGTGTGTGGCTTTGAGTTAGAGGATTGGGAACATGTTCTAGATAGATGTACAAGTGGTGGAGAGAATGAAAAAGGTGTGGATGAAAGGATAAGATGGATATTGGATGAGAATGGGCAAGGTGAGAAATGGATGATTGAATTAGAACAAATGAGAACAAATATTAAGGTAAATTAAAGATAAAGAGGGTGGGAACGAGTTTAAAATAAAGTTTAAAGTTTGATGAAGCCTAATGGAACGGGAAACGGAAGCCCGGCACTGGCGAATAATTAGAAAATTAGAAAATAAGATTTTTGTATTAGGTTAAGTTAAGTTAAGAGATTGTACACTAGGATAAGAATTTTTGTATTATGGTTCCTCGAACCCTGCAATATTAAGCAGGGAGAGTAAATAAAGTAATATTTTTAAAAATAGTAAAAATTTATCTAATAATATAAATTTTTTAATAATAAATTTTACTTATTTCGAAAGAATTTATTTTTATTACTATAATTAAAATAAGCATATAAAATTAATTATAATTTTTTTACATTTCAGAAGACGTACTACCATACATTGCTGTAAATGAAATGGATAACATTAAAATCATCGAAGGAAAAGAAAGAATGCCTTGGGAGAAAACCATATTAGGCTTCAAAATCGCCAAAATAAATTAATCAATGTTTCTATGATTATTTTATTTTGTTCTTCGATTCGATCCCTCAATTAATTAACAACAAACGTGTAATATTAATTACTGCAAATAAAAACAATAGATTATTCTATAATTTTATGTTTATTATTAAATTAAAAATATTATTATTTATTATAAATTTATTTTTTTATAATTTTTAATTTCAATTATAATAATATTTTAATTTATTCTAAATATAATATTTTCTAATACAAATTTTTATAAAAATAATTTCTAAAAAATTAAAGTAACAATTTATTTTTTTATTAAATAAAATAATAATTTTATACCTAAATTATATTTAATTATTATTTTAAAAAAATAAACCAATTACTCCGAGTCAAATTTTTTTTAAAAATCTTAATTCCTACAGAAAAATAATAAGTAAATATTTATTTCAAAATGTAGTTATTTATATTTTTTAATAATTTTACAATTAAGAGAATTCGTAAATAACTGCAATAGTAGAATAAAAAAAAAGTTCAACATTTTTAGTATTTAGTTTTTTGCAAGTTGTTTATTATTAATGTTTAAAGAATACAGAAAAAAATGAAAGTTATAAACTGGTAAAGTGGGGGCTGAAAAAAAGAAAATACGAACTGGTTGACAATGTGAAGATTTTTGTAATGTTCTAAAACAAAAAACCTAAAGAAATTATTATTTACTATAATAATTGATTATAAAAAAGAATTCTGCAAAATTTAAAGTAAATCGATTAAGTAGATTTTTTGTTATTGTGTCAACCAGAAATTTTTTCAGTTATGAAATTTAACAGTTTATAACTTTTTAAATTTTTTATTATTTTTTCTAATTTTTTCTGTATTCTATAAACATTAATAAACAACTTGCAAAAAAATAATTAATATTAAAAATATTTAACTTTCTTTTTTATCAAAATTTTTAAAAAAATTAACAGAAATAATTATTACTAGGCATCAGGCTAAAATTAAAACATTTAATTTCTGAATTCTGATTCATGTTCTCATCAGAATTATATTCATGTTATTTAATGTGATATATTTTTCCATAATAAAATATATCGGATACGTGAATAACATATCTTTAATGGTTTAATACACATATCATAATAAGTTTTTCATTGTGAAATAAGAAATATGATATGCGCGCGTAGCGCGCAAAGTTTGCTAGTAATTATATAAAACTGTAATTCGATATAATATTAATATTAATTTAAGTTTATTATTATTATTAGTGTTTAATTAATTAACGAATATGCATTAAATATTTTACTTATAATTTAAAAATGAAACGAAATTATGATTATGAAATACTGAATTTGTACTTCTTATTATTGATAAGAAAAACTGTGAAATTATATTGTAAATCTTCGTATGACGGTTATTTTATTGCGCAGTTAAAAACTGCGCAGTAGAATGAATGACAATAATGAGTCATTTGTAGGATGCGTAATAATTTAACCTTGAGATCTGTTAAATGCGTAATAATTTAACCTTGACACGTGTCATTATTTTGGGCATTTGGTAAATGCGCAATAACTTGATCTTGAATGTTCAACGCTTATTGGTCAAGTGCCACGTCATCAGCGCTCTGATTGGTTAAACAAAGAGGGGAGGGTAAACTTCCCCCCTTTTAGTTGGGTATATAAAGAGAGCGCCTGAGACCCAAATATACAGACAATTTTCGAGACTTGAGAAGAGACCACTAATTATTAGTGTATATCTTTAAAAGTATTATTGTTAAATCAACGAATCTTACATTTTGTGAATAACTAAATCAAACCTTCGACAAACAATTGTTAAATTAATATTTAACAATAAAACAATTATTTGTAAAACAGAATTGTGAAGTGTATATTTTAAAGAAACAATATTTGAACTTAAATAAAATTGGTTTTTTACCCGAAAGGGGTTTTTCCAATCAATTATAAGTGTACATTTATTTATCCCACCTTTAATCTGAATAATAAATTCAAATTTAAATTCAGTGCCCGCTTTCAAGCGGTTATAAAGGCGCTAGCACAGCTCCTACTGCCTGCCTGCCTGCCTGCAGGTTGACATGGTAACACATAGGAGTAAGAGAGTAAGAAAATTCAAATTAAATGTTTTTTCTCTCTCACTCTTATGGCGCCTGCCTGCGCAGGCAGGCAGGCAGTGAGGTGAGAGTATACCTTCACAGTAAAAAGAATCCAGCCATTGGTTATTTGTGAATCCAACGGAAATATACGTAAAATATAACCTGTGACGCGACATTACCCAATAGCTAACTCTCAAATATCAACGATTTGTCCCTCCAGATGTTTAGTCCAATACTCCAGTTTTCTCAGTGTACATATAAATTTCATTAAAATCCTTGCTCTAGAAAGCATAAAAAACACTAATTGTTTATAAAATTGTTATTAAAAATTAAAAATTTTTCAAAATTTTTTTTCACAATTAAGTTTATTTAATAGAGTGGATATTCAATGACTACCAAAAAAATTGCCATTAATTTCTAGCAAAACAGTAATGAGTTATTAATTTTTTTCTTAAATAATGCAAAAATTTTTTATTATAAAAAAAGGTATAAATATTTAAAATTTTGAAAAACGTTTAAAAGTGTTTTTTTAGTTTGCTGTGAACTACAGATTTTCATAAATGTTTTGACTTTTCCAAAACTATAAAAAAAATGTATTCACGGTTGACGCGTTTTGACTCTATAACGAAATTTGCAGACAGATGTAATTTTATTGCTCTACCTAAAAAGGGTCATCTTAAGAAATTAGTTCGCATATTTTATGACACCTTTTTTACCTACGGTTTACAACTCTATTGGATTTCTAGAAAACGTTGTTTTTTTAGTTGACGAGAAATTCTATTTCCTTATTACTGGAAATGTGTTTTTGAGTCTTAGACTAAGTTTTATGATTTTATTAGAAGAACATATTGCTTGGAAATCCCTAAGGCTATTCTTAATTCTTCTTTTCATTCATATTTTTAACATAAGAATGTTTTTTGAACACATTCTTACTTGAAGGTATATTTGTAAAAATACGATGCTAAGTTCAATTCAATCTCAAGGCTTTAATCAAAATATAATTAATAAATCACCACGAGAAAACACGGCTTAGCTCCCAAACGTGAATTTCACAGGGCGAGCGATTGAAGTACTACGATTGAAGTTAACTACGCTTGACATACCCATCTTTAAAACGATATATTGTTGAAAATAATTGATATTTTTAACTTTCGACTTTTGAATCTGAAAAAGCAACATAAAATCTGTCGATTACCATAAAAAACTCAAATTGATTTTTTGGACCTAAGCCGTGTTTTGTCGTGGACAGTCGACGATTGAAGTTAACTACGCTTAACATACCCAGCTTTAAAACGATATATTGTCGAATATAATTGATATTTTTAACTTTTGACTTTTGCATTTGAAAAAGCAACATAATATCTGTCGATTACCATAAAAAAATTTAAATTGATTTTTTGGACCTAAGCCTTGTTTTCTCGTGGACAGTCACTATTATATTTTGCCGCGACATTTTAAACGCATCTCGATTAATCGAGAAACACTCGAGCGAGATAATAGTCGCTCGTCACATTCCTTACTTCCGCCATGTGCAGTATGGAACATATTTTCCTGAGTAAATTTGGCGCCAAATAGCTGCGATTGCGATTTGCGACGTTGCCAAACAAAGAAAAGTTATTGTTGAGACGCATGCATATCCCCTAATCGCCAAGTCGTCGAATGATCAAATAGTCGAATGCCAAGTAATCGAATGGACAAAACGTCGAATGCTAAAAACATCGAATCGGCATTTAGTCGAATGCTAAAAACATCGAATTGTCAATACGTCGAATGTTCAAAACGTCGAATTATCAATTCGTCGAATGTTAAAAACATCGAATCGTCAATACGACGAATGTTCAAAACGTCGAATTATCAATTCGTCGAATGTTAAAAACATCGAATTGTCAATACGTCGACTGCTAAAAACATCGAATGGACAAAACATCGAATGCTAAAAACATCGAATCCTCATTTAATCGAATGCTAAAAACATCGAATTCTCAATTCGTCGAATGTTCAAAACGTCGAATGCTCAAAACGTCGAATCGTCATTTAGTCGAATGGTAAAACCATCGAATAGTCCATTCGTCGAATGCTCAAATAGTCGAAACGCCATCTTTTCGAACTTTTGTCGATTCGATGTTTTTAGCATTCGACGTTTTTATGATTCGACGTTTTGACCATTCGACGAATTGACAGTTCGATGTTCTGAGCATTCGACGTTTTTATCATTCGACGTTTTGAACATTCGACTACTTTACCATTCTATTACTTGGCAATTCGAACAGATGGCGTTTCGACTACTTTATCATTCTACTACTTGACATTTCGAACAGATGGCGTTTCGACTATTTGAGCATTCGACGAACTGACTATTCTATGTTCTGAGCATTCGACGATTTGAGAATTCGATGTTTTTAGCATTCGACGTTTTGATCATTCGACGTTTTGATCATTCGACGTTTTGAACATTCGACGAATGGAAAATTCGATGATTTAAGCATTCGATGAATTAACAATTCGATGTTTTGAGCATTCGACAAATTGATAATTCGACGTTTTGAACATTGGACGAATTGAGAATTCGATGTTTTTAGCATTCGATTAAATGAGGATACGATGTTTTTAGCATTCGATGTTTTGTCCATTCGATGTTTTTAGCAGTCGACGTTTTTATCATTCGACGTTTTGAACATTCGACGTATTGACAATTCGATGTTTTTAACATTCGACGTTTTGAACATTCGCCGTATTGACAATTCGATGTTTTTAGCATTCGAATAAATGCCGATTCGGTGTTTTTAGCATTCGACGTTTTGTCCATTCGATGTTTTTAGCAATTCGACGTTTTGTCCATTCGATTACTTGGCATTCGACTATTTGATCATTCGACGACTTGGCGATTAGGGGCATGCATCTCTTATTTGACGTCTTAAGGAGCATTCAGACCTAAGTTAAGTTAAGTTAAATTTGATTGGCACTATACTGGCTTTATGCCTATATATCCGGCCATGACCTGGTGAGTAGCATTCAGGGGCCGTATTCTCGAAAGCATTCGACAATTCTCGCATGCGTAAAATGTCGAATGGTTAATGTCGCATGCGACTCTGAAAGTCTATTCTCAAGTTGAGTCTCCAATGTGAGAGAGGTGCGCATCGATGTTCATAGCTATAGGTATACTAAAGTATGCTGTGGTATATCTATAGCTATGAACATCGATGCGCACCTCTCTCACATTGGAGACTCAACTTCAATGACCGTTCAAAATAGGTTGTTCGAAAATTTCCGTGTGCGACATTCATACATTGTTGCCGTCGTTTCCAAATACTTATCTGCCAATCATAATTGAGGAGGAAGAGAACTTGACATATGAAAAAAATACAAATAGTTATCCGTTCATTTAAATATTTCAAAATCAATTAAATTTTGCGTTTACAATTTTTATAAACAAATTAACTTTAAGCGGTTTCAGTTTGAAATTTTATAAGATTTTAATTTTGAATGAATTTAATTTAAAATTTTGATAATTCAAATTCTTTTGAAATCAGTTAAAGGGCTTAGGGGGTTAAGTGTGCAAAAACTGCCCCCGCATCTATTTTTCTCAAATTTGGCCCATATATTACTATCCATATGACTATAACTTTCTGCAATTTTGAACTCAAAATTCGCTTTTTTGGGGGAGTTATGGAGGGGGAAAGCAAAATCAAAAAACTTATTTTTCTCGAAAACTACTGAACCGATTTTAATGAAATTTTAAGAGGTTGTAAATATAGATAAGACGATTTTAGAAAAAAAAATCAAAATTTTTTTTCAGAAAAAATTTTCAAAAATTTTTTTAGGGTTATTTTTTAAAGTGACCACTTTCTCTTTTGTTGTAAAAAGTTCCTTATAATGTCCTTATAATGTTATAAATCGTCTTATCTATATTTACAACCTCTTAAAATTTCATTAAAATCGGTTCAGTAGTTTTCGAGAAAAATAAGTTTTTTGATTGTGCTTTCCCCCTCCATAACTCCCCCAAAAAAGCGAATTTTGAGTTCAAAATTGCAGAAAGTTATAGTCATATGGATAGTAATATATGGGCCAAATTTGAGAAAAATAGATGCGGGGGCAGTTTTTGCACACTTAACCCCCTAAGCCCTTTGGCAATATATATTTAATTAATTATTAAAAATAATGAATTTATAGAAGAATTTTAGTTAAAAACAATCAAATATTTATTTAAATAGAAGTTACTGATATTATGACGAATAATTTTATAATTAAAGAAATTCGTAAATAAATGTAACAACATTTCTTTAATATTAAAGTTTTAATATTAGCATTTGTAAATTGAGAATTTTCTACAAAAATGTTAAGAAACTGGAATATGTAATATTTTTTTTTTAAAGAAAAGAATCAGTTTGTGAACAATATTGTTATTGAAAAATTAAAATTATGCATAATAAAGGGATATATCCCTTTATATTATGCATAATTTTAATTAATAAATATATATATATTTCCTATTTTTGCAAAAAGAAAATTTATTTATTAATCAAAATTTTTTGTAATTTTATAATTTTAAATATTGTTTTATTTTAAATCTTAAAAAAGAGCATACTTTCAATTTGTGAAACAATATTTTGTAAAGAAAAAAACAAAAGCATACACAAAAACTAACTTTAAAGTGTGAACAGACAGAAAAAATGAAACGAAGATTAAAAAAATTTATATTGTTTACATGATTCATTCACAAAAATAACACAAACATGTGAAATTTGTCCATTATAAATTTTGCATATTATAAATTATTTACATAAACTTTTATTTCACAAGTTTACTTTTAATTCTTAAACAACACATTTAGGTTATTGCTTCCTCATAAAGGAAGCTTTGTATTAGCAAAATTTTGGATTGTCATTTTTTGACATATTTATAAATTTTTTTTTATTATGCCTAATACTTTAGTACTTTATATATGCACAGGAACTCCCCGTATAAATGTTCTAAATAAATAAAAAAAAATTTCGACGTATTTTGACCTCCGAAGTCCAAAAAACGGATTTTAAAAATTTTCCCGATGTGTGTGTGTGTGTGTACTAACATTACATTTGCCTCAATATCTCAGAACGAGAAAGAGCTAAAGGCCTCAATTTTTTTTTAAATTGTAGGTCTCCCCGGGGGACATAAAATGAGAGTATTTTCAGCCCGATTCATGAAATTCAACTATTTTTTTTTGCATTTTTCATTTTGTAAAAAAACGTTTTTTGGACATCACTTAAAAAAATGTTAGGACACTTATAAATCTTTCTCTTTAGTTTTGTAGAGTTTTTTCACACGCATCTTTTGAGCCCTAATTGAACATTTTTCGTCCATATTAACCGGAGATATTAAACTTTTAAAAATCAAAAATTTTGGAAAATAAGACTTTTTTAAAAATTTTGATAAAAACTGTAGAAGTTTAGTTTTGTTTTGTATTTAGTTTTGTAAAGTTTTTTTAGACGCATGTTTTAAGCCCTAATTGAACATTTTTCGTCCATATTAACCGGAGATATTAAACTTTTAAAAATCTAAAATTTTGAAAAATAAGACTTTTATAAAAATTTTTTTAAATGATGTAAAAGTAACTTCAAAAAATTATTACCAACTTGAAGAACATTAAAAAACGTTTCGATTGACCTATTTTTGAACCTGATTCGGGCAGAAATTATGAAATTATTGGTATTTGAAAAATCAAAAATTGTGGAAAATATCATTTTTCAACATTCTTGTTTATTAACTTATGTGTAATTATTAAACTATTATTACCATCTTATAGAATATATAAAAACACATTTTTTGGACCAAGATTTAATGATTTTTAACCCTTTTATAAAAAGTAATTCTTATATTTCAATTATTATTATTTCTATGAGGAAGCAAAGTGTTCATGAAATGAACACCAGAATTATAAAAATGTACAACTTGGCAGCGGTTTTTTTTATAGTTTTTCTACTTTAGCATGCGGTTCATGCACACTAATACTACTTTATATTATATACGTTTATTACAAGGATGACACACAACCTTATTTTTTACTAGCATTTCGTATACGACTTTGCATCTCGAATGGCCACTACCCACTCGAGATGAACCATTCGGAAATTATCGCATACGACATGAAATCTCGCATGCGACAAGCGTTCGAGAATAGCTTTTTCCATCTCGAATGGTCTGTCGCATGCGACATCTAGGGTCATCGATCCGTACCCAGACCTCTGCAGGCTGTCTGGCTGCGCACCCATGAGTTGCGTTGACCAAGCTTCGTGGAGTTCCGTAAGGAATGCGTTACCGAGCGGACGCGTTATTTTGCTTACGAAATATATATAGATTTACGGGCTTTATTTAATTCAGTGGTGCTCATTATTGTACGCGATTAAAACCGGGATCCCTTTTAAAGACACATCGTGTCTTATTGTACCTATTTCATAGTGTACTAACCCTTTTATTAGTAGTTCGTTTCCTTTTAGGTTAGCCAGCCTCGTGGCTGAGCGCGCGTATCGCAGAGGCATGGCCTCTAGCGAAAATTCAGACTTCCGAATGGATTTCTCCGATGAGACGGAGGAGCAGAGAGCTGCAAGAAATTTATTGTATTATCAACAACAATCGTCAAAAAATGTTCGATCGCGGACAAACTCAACATCGTCCCTAGATTCGGACAAAAAACGTAAATGTGAGAATCAACCAGACCCATTCAAACCGCCTCTTGACCCTAACACAGTGCGTGCAGATCAATCCGGTAAGAAGACAGGTAAAAAAGAAGTCAAACTCGTCAAATACGAAAATTCTAATAAGGGAAATTGCCCGGTTTTCTTACAGCGCGATCCCAAATCAAACGATGCGTCGAAAGACCTGAATCATGTGTCAGTCGGTAAAATCATCCACAATCTTTATCCCGGTAAAGTTGTTGGAATTTACCCAAGCGGTCGCGGAAAAGTCCGAGTTATCATGAATGGTGGCAGAGCAGCCAACCAAATTGTTTCTGATCCGACTCTTAAATCAAAAGGTCTAATAGCTATAATCCCATCGAGTTTCGTCACGTGTCAGGGAATAATTAACAATATCGGGCTAGACATCTCCACGGAAGAGATTTTAGAGAACGCGGAAATTATTGGTAACTACGGTAAGGATTGTAAAATTATCAATGCCCTGAGGTTTAACCGCAGAAAAATTGACGAGAAAAACACAGTTACGTTTGAACCCTCTACCACCGTCCTTCTTACTTTTCAAGGAACTACCATTCCAGAGCGTGTGTCAATTTATAAAGGTTCATCTCCAGTACGCCCCTACATTCCAGACCCACGCATGTGCATGAATTGTCTGCGATTTGGTCACATAGCCAAACACTGTAGGTCAAAAACTCGATGCCAACAATGTGGCGGTTCAGCCCCCCACAATGATGATACCAACCCTTGCACCAACGCGTCAGGCCCCCCAAGGTGTGCAAACTGTAACGGTCCACACAAACCTTCGTCAAAACAATGTCCAGAGTTCACGTTTCAAAAAGAAGTTCGCTACTACGCAACTCAACATAAAATGTCCTTTGACGAAGCAAAGGAAATCCTCAAACCAAAAAGAAACACTCGTCGCATGGACGCTTTTAACTTCTCCGACTTTCCTGATCTGGCAGATCAACCTGCCCCTTCTTCAACCTTCACACAAAATTCTAACCTCCAAAAACGTTTATTCTCTCAAGCGACAACAGTTCACAACAACCATTCTCAACAGACAACAAACAAAGCACCACACTCTCACACAAACCGAACACCAAAAAACTCTTCTTCTTCAACCTTCTTCGCTGCAAACTGGAACAATGGCAGATCCGAGATCTCCATGCCTAACGGTTTTGCTCTTTCGAATCCTTCATCTACCTCTCCTTCTCCTACCCCGACTCAATCACACACACCTAACTCTGACACCCAGATCGTAGAATCACTCAATTCTTTCCTCTCACTACTAAAAACACATATCACTCACATTTCTTCCAACTCTTCACCAGAAATTACGAAACAAAATTTAGAAACTCTCTCTAACATTACGACTAGCCTCCATTCTTTGTTAGCTCTTCCAGCCCACAAAAATGGCTAGTCTTTCCCAATTAAATCTTCTGCAATGGAACTGTCGTGGTGTCTCTAACAAGACACCCGAAGTTCACAAACTTTCAAACAAATTCGACATTCTCCTCCTCTGCGAAACCTTCTTGAAGCCTGAAAAGCGCGTTAATTTCAATATACTTAAACAATTTAACATTATTAGATCAGATAGAACAACAAACAAAGGCGGTGGCCTTGCTTTTGCAATTCGCAAAAACTTAATTTTTTCAAAAATTGGATCTATTTTTACTCGCGAGGATGAACTTGAAACACTCGCTGTTTCAATTGATTCCTCCATAGGTAAACTTTTGATAGTATCGGTTTATAGAGTCCCCGGTAAATTAACTCCTCCTTCCTACTGGAAAAAATTTTTTAACTCTATTAAAAACTCGGGCTTCAAGACGGTTTTTATAGGGGGGGATTTTAACTGTCACAGCACTCTATGGGGTAGCTCCCATGTTTGTCCGAATGCACGCAACCTATGTGACGAATTGGATGTTACAGATTTTATCCTTCTAAACAATGGAACACCTACTTTAGTAGGCCGCCCACCAAATCCTGGCTCAGTCTTAGACCTCACCCTTGTCTCTTCCAATTTATTCACGTCCTCCTCTTGGAGCGTTCACAATGACACTTTAGGCAGTGATCATTTTCCCATATTCTCATCTTTAGGCATTACAATACCTATTTCCAAATTTACATCACATAAATATAATTTGAGAGGTATAGACTGGCCTCTCTTTTCTTCTGAACTCCATTCATCCATAGACTCAAATCTAAACACCCTCAATACAGATAGCCCTATTTCTGACTATGATCAGTTTGTACACCTTGTAGACACGACAATTAATACAATTTGCCCCCAACGCGTAACTTCACCTAACACAAGACAAAATTCCCCCTCTTCTAAAAAACCGTTTGTTCCTGCGCCTTGGTGGGACAACGATTGCGACGAAGCAATAAAAAACAGAAAATTAGCTTTAAAAAATTATAAAAAATGCTCAAACTACCCTAATTTTCTTACTTATAAAAAGGCTGAAGCTGTAGCTAAGCGTACTCTTAGCGAAGCCAGACGCCAATCTTTTAAAAAATTTTGCGATTCCTTAGACAGACACACACCTTTAACAAAGGTTTGGTCTGTTATTAAATCTTTTAAAAATCGATACACACAACCCTCCTCTTCTTCATGCTCGGCAGACAAGGAGACTGTGGATAAACTACACTCACTTATTGACGAACTTTATCCACCTACTGTCTTCCATGACGACTTTCCCGTTGATTTTGACAAAAATTCATTTTTAGAAGCCCCTTTTACTATTTTCGAATTGTCAAAAGCTATCCAATCATGTAAAACTAAATCATCCCCGGGTCTTGATAAAATAGATTACAATATTATCCAACATTTTCCAGACATAGCTTTATCAACTCTTTTATCAATTATCAACAGAATAATCTCAAATGGCGTTTTCCCTTCTTCTTGGAATAATTACCTTATTTTCTTCCTTCCAAAATCCTCACCAGGTAAATTTCGCCCAATTTCCCTAGCATCCTGCCTTTTCAAAATTTCTGAAAAATTAATATACAACAGACTTATCTGGCTTATCGAACGTAATAAGATCCTCAGTCCAAATCAATTTGGTTTCAGAAAAGGTAAATCCTGCACGGATAATCTTTCTCTGATCTCCACTGAGATTTGGACGGGTTTAGCACAACGCGAATTCACGGGTGCACTTTTTCTGGACATAAAGGGGGCTTTTCCTAGTGTGGTTCCAAACATTTTAATGAAAGATCTTAAAGAAATTGGTATTTCTGAGTCAATAGCTCGTTTTATATATAATTCAATTAAATGCAAGAATATGTTTGTCAAGATCAACGGCGAAGTTATAGGCCCGAGAACCAGTACGGTTGGCCTCACACAAGGTAGCATACTTAGTCCAATCAATTATTCAATTTACACCAGAAACCTCAACACCATCATTCCTGCAGACTGTGAACTGTACGAATTCGCGGATGACTTATCCGTCACTTGTCGCTCCCCTGACCTCAATCAAATTGTTACTTCTCTTCAAAATTGTCTTAACATAATTTCTGAATTTTTGGCCGATAAGGGTCTGGAAGTTTGCCCAGCTAAAACTAAATATATCATCTTTAGTAACAAAAAGATTAATTCAGAAGACCCTAATCTTTTTCTAACCTTAAACGAAATAGTTATTAAACCATCTCCCACAGTTAAATATCTTGGTGTATATTTTCATGAATCAGGTTCTTCCGATACTCACTTTAACTATCTATGTGACAAAGGAAGAAAGATTCTAAATGTATTAAAAGTTCTTAGAGGCACTTGGTGGGGAGCGGACCCACATCTGCTCCTCCGTATTTATGATTCATTACTTAGAAGTCCTATCGATTATGGTTCACAAGCTTCCAATTTTAAATCTCATAAAAATTTCTCCCGTTTAGAAAAAGTACGTAATCAAGCTCTGAGACTAGCCGTAGGCTATAGACAGAGCACTCCTATTAATGTAATGTTAGCTGAATGTTGTGAACCCCCTTTAAGATCAAGATTTAACTTCCTTGCTAAAAAATATCTGTACAGAGTCTTTTCAAATTCAACTCATCCATTAAATAATAAACTTCCAGAGCTTTCTCGCGTTACCAATGATTCAAATGTAAAATTTAACTACCCCCTTTTAATCGCATATGAGAAATCAAAAATTTACAGCCAATTAATTAGAAGTAAGGACCTTGACCCTTACTTTGAGTTCCTCTTTGAGGACCACTCATTTACTCCCCAGATTGTCCTTAACTGGGGTCACTCATTACAAAATTCATGTAATCCATCCATCGTATTTAAGGACTTAATTAACTTTAATTTCCCCAATCACACACTTTTCTTCACTGATGGCTCCAAATCTGATATGGACCACTTGGCAGGTTGCGCCTTTGTCTGCCCTTCTCTAAATTTAACTTCCAAATTTAAAATTTCAGATCACTCGTCAATTTTTTCATTAGAAGCATTTGCAATTTTATTTTGCCTAGATTATATAATCAATTCTCATCTCTCTAACACAGTTATTTTTTCAGACTCTCTTAGTGTCCTCAACAATTTAGCTTCAAAAAATACATACAAAATAAAATCTTACATAATATTTGCAATTAGAAATAGATTAAGAATACTCAACAACCTGAATCGTCCAACAACTCTTGTTTGGGTTCCAGGTCATTCAGGTATTGAAGGAAATGAAAAAGCGGACATTGCGGCCAAGGACGCAACTGCCAACCCAGATTTAGTTAACATAACTCTCCCTTTTTCTGACTTCTTTTGCCTCGCCAAAAAACAATTATTCGACAGTTGTAACTCTTTCTTTAAAGATGTAGGTAAAAACAAGGGTATTCATTATACCCAACTTTATTACAAACCGCGTAAAAAACCATGGTTTGCGAACTTTACAGCTCGCAGACTATGGATCGTTTCAATATGCCGCGCGAGAGCTAATCACTACAACCTGAACGCGAGTCTTGCTAGAAAGAATTACATCCAGTCGGGCGATTGCCCACACTGTCCTAATATAGAAGAAGATCTAGACCATATATTGTGGGCCTGTCCCAGATTCAATGCTCTTCGGGTGGACTTAATAAAATCTCTTTCGAGAGCTTTAAAATGTCCCCCTCCTTTTAGTTGCGTTCAATTTCTTACCAATCCCACCCCCAGGGTTGTTTCTCACATTTTTAGATTCTTAAAACGCGCTAAAATAAAAATCTAAATTAATTTAATTACTATTATTACTTATTTAATTATCTTTCATTTATTCTCTTTTTAAATTTCGCTCTCTCCTCCACCGTGTCTCATTACGGGTGCGCGGTGGTTCAACCGGGGACCCATCTTGGATCTCCGGTTGCACCTCCGCGCGCCCGGACGGCGACACCTTTTACTTCTGTTCACAGATGTTAAGCCTCATCCACTCACCAGGTCATGGCCGGATATACAGGCATAAAGCCAGTATAGTGCCAATCAAATTTAACTTAACTTAACTTAACCAAGCTTCGTGACCACGTCGTTTATTTCTGGTTTATTTCATTCATTTCATTGATCATTTTGTGATGAAAGTGAATGAATTATCTAATATTTTTCGTTACAAGCAATATATATTCAGGTATAATTTGAAATTTTTCAATTATTTAATTTATTTTTCAGATTTTGCACAAAAATATTGTCTTCTGATTAACATAACCTCAATATTTTTGGCGCAATTAGAAAATGATGATTGTTATTTGCAATTTACTATTGTCAATTATATCAATTGTTACTTTTATCTATAATCAAAATCATAAATGAAAAATTTGTTAATTGTGATATTTTCTGTAAACAGTTTTTATTTCAGCCAAAATTATGAGGTATACAGGAAGTTAGTTTTCTATATCCTGACATTCAACTTCGTTTTAGGAGTATATTTTTTCTTTTGTAAAAAAATACACTCTAGGTAGTAAAATCAAAATTTTATGAATAATAGTAGAAAAATGGTAAATTTTAATCTTATTTGACATAACCTGTAAATTTGTCCAAGTCTCAAAAATGGTTTTAATTCCATATTAATTTTTTTCTTCGATATAAATGAAAATTGTCTTTAGAAACTATGATATTATTAGGGAACAATTTTATCGGTTTAAAATTAAATATACAATCATAATTATATAACAAAAGCAGTAATTTTTGTAAAAAATTGTTTTATTTCATATACAAATTATAAAATACATTATTACATATAAATTATTTTTTAACAAAATGAATAATATTTATTCAGTTTTTTTCGTCTCACTCAAATACTCTCGTTTGTAGAAATTAAAAAATAACATAAAATTAAAAATAACATTTGGAATCATAGCTATTCCGGGGAATTTCGGAACTTTACACGACGGTTGTAAAGAAACCAGTGCATGGAAAATTAGAAGCACAAATTGAACCTGAAATAATAAAATTCCAATTAATTGGAACATAGTTTACAATATTATATAAAATTAATAAAAAGAATTAAAAATTGAGACTTACCATTTGTGCAATTGTTATATAGCGTTTGAATGGAAAAATCATTTTCTTAACGCCTTCTATATTGCTAAGAAGATAGTACGTGTACATTATCACATGAATCGAACAATTTAACGCTGGATAGAAAACAGCCATTCCCGAAGCGATGTATCGTGTTGAGAGCATTGCAATAGATACTGTTGTGATGTGATGGTACACGTGTAAAAATGAAACCTGATTATTTTTCTTTCGTAGTACAAAAACAATTGTTTCCGTTAGGTCAATAACTTTTAACATTGTCGCCACATAACATGCTTTGGCAAGCTGTAATTGTTTTTCACATGATTAAATTTAATCTATTGTTAATTACAAAAATATTTTGTAATTCATTTTCTTTTTTTTTCTTTATTTAAAAAAAGAATAATAGGGTTGTCACAGGTCAAGGAAATCAGGGAAAAGTCAGGGAAAGTAGAATTGGTAAGAGAATTAGGGAAAAGTCAGAGATTGTTATTAAAAGTACTATAAAAAATTAAATTTTTAGAATTCATAAGAACATTCTGAATTTTTGTGTCTTTTTTTTGCCTCATAAACTAGGAAATTACTACGAATTCTAATACACAACCTTTCTCTTGAAGAACTACCATAAAATTATTACGTTTACAATTTTCAGAAATAGATGAACTTCAAAAGGTTTTAGTTTGAAATTTTATAAAACTTCAATTTTGAATGAATTTAATTATAAATTTTAAAGAACTTAGATTTTAGAAAAAATTTAATAATTCAAATTCTTCTGAAATTAGTTAAATTTTTTAATGTATATTTAATTAATTATTAAAAATAATGGATTTATAGAAGAATTTTTATTAAAAACACTAAAAAAATTGAATTTTAGAGAAGTTACAAATGATTGCAGAAATTCAATTATTTTCCAAAGTAATAAAACTCTTCGCAAAAATTCAATTATGTTCAAAACTTTTTAATTAATCTTTTCAAAATTTCAATTATCTTTATAAATAATAAAATTCTTCGCCGAAATTCAATTATTTTCAAAAATTTTAATGAAATTCTTGCCAAAATTTCAATTATTTTCAAACATCCCTCAATTCAATGATTTTCAATATCTACTATTTTAATAAAATTTTCCAAAAGAATTCAATTATTTAAAAAAAAAATTTTGAAAAAATTCTACGCAAACATTTAATTATTTTCATAAATATTAAAAATCTTATAGGAATTCAATTACTTTTAAAATAATTTTAATATAATTTCACGAAAGGATTCAATTATTTTATAAAATTTTTAATACAATTTTTCGAAAGAATTCAATTAGTTCCTAAAATTTTGATAAAATTCTTCAATTATTTTGAAATTTTCTTCAATTATTCAATTATTTTCAATAAACTTTAAATAAAAATTTCTAAAAAATTCAATCATTCTCAAAAGTTTTGATATATTTCTTTGTAAATTTCAATTATTTTAAAAATTCTTAATTGAAATTATTAAAAAAAACTGAAATATTATCAAAAAATTCGAAGAAATTCTTCAAAAAAATTTAATTATTTATGAAAACTCTAATAAAATTGTTTATCAGAATTTCATTTTCTATTAATAATTTTCAACTTATTTTAAAACCTAAAAAGAAATTCTTCATAAAATTCAATTACTTTCAAAAATTTTAATAAAATCTTGGCAAGAATTAAATTATTTTTAATAATTTTAATAATCTTATTTGGAAGAATTCAATTATTTTCAACTATTTTTTAATAAATACTTCGCAAGAATTCAATGATTTTCAAAAATTTAAATAAAATTTATGACAAAATTTCGATTATTTTCTAAAATTTTTCAAAAAAATTAAATAAATTATTTAAAAAATTTTTAAATAAAATTCTACGCAAACATTTCAATTCATAAATAAATTGATAAATAAATAAATTCATAAACATTCAATTATTTTCATAAATTATAAAATTCATTTTAGGAATTGAATTATTGTCATAAATAATAAGACTCATCGCAGAATTTCAAGTATTTTTAATACAATTTTAATCAAATTCCTCGAAAAATGTAATTATTTAAAAAAAATTTATTAAAATTCGTCAAAAGAATTCAATTATTAAAAAATTTGTTTATTTCTTGTTGAGAATTCAATATTAATAAACATTTAATTTATTCAATAAATTATTTGTTTTTGTATTTAAATAATTGAATTCTCGTAGAATTTTCTAATAAAAAATTAATTTAAAAATGAATTTTAGTTAAAATTGTAGATAATAATTGAAAATTAAAAGCATTGAATGATGAAAATAATTTTGAAGAAGTTACAGTAACAATATTCTTATAATATATAATAATGATTTTATCACTCGGTTAACTTTAATTATTATAACACATGAAGAAATCGATCATTCCGAGTCGAAGACTCGGAGTGATCGATATCTGCATGTTCTATAATAATAATTATATTCTTATAAGTTGTTGAATTTCAAAAAGATTGAAATTTGAAATTTTTGAAAATCTTATTTCCTGTGGAAAATTAATAATTATTAAATATTTATTTAAAAAAGAAGTTATTGGTGTTTTGGAATAATTTTACAATTAAAGAAATTCGTAATTAAATGTAATAGAACATTTTTTTGAGTATCTAATAATTTTTAGAGTGAATCAGAATATTCTTTAGGGTCAGAGAGAAAGTCAAAATTTTGTCTGGAAATCAGGGAAAAGTCAGGGAGAAACAAAATTAAATTTTTGCTGCAACCCTGAATAAATCAATAGTAATTATTATAACTTATTTATATAATTTATATCCCAAACTTACCCTGACAGCATCAGGATTCATGGAATAATCTCCTTCATCACAACGTAAAGCAGTTGCGTCAGGATGAACAACCAAAATTTCTCTTATTATATAAGCATTTGCTATAATTTGAAATATATTGTAGAATCTGATAAATGTTTTTAATTCAAATGCTGCCCTATTTTTCATGAGACGAGGTCCCAAATGAAATATAAATATTATATAACTGAGTAATATTATTGCAATCGGCCATGGACTGCCCATTAAAAACCAATTTGTTACTCTTGGATCTAAAATTTAACAGGAATTATCAACATTAGAATTATTTCGATTCAATCACTTTTGCGCTTTAAGTGCAAAAAAAATAAAAATTTGAAACTAATAATAATAATAATATAAATATATAAATTTTGTATAAAATAAATTTATAAATATAACTAATATTTTCATCTTTTTGTGATAAAAGAAATAAATTATAATTTTTTTTCTATGATAAAAGGAATAAAATAAGATTTTTCTTCTATTTTATAAATCATTTGAAAAGTATTCGCTGACGTAGACAGTTTACTGTAATCGAGAAGAAGTTTAATTAATTCGATAATAGATCCGTTATTTTTTTTTCTATCTAGATTGAAAAACATGAAATTAAAGATAATTTTTGTTCTTTTTCCTTATAGTATAGTATGACATCATTAAGGATTTGAAAAACGTATTATTCCGTCCCTGTGTTTCTTTAAAGTTAAATTGCAGCATCACACATTTTTTGCATTATACGATTATTCAGCTAGATATACTTTTAAATGCAGATGGAATTATTTTCTCACATTCTACCTTTCTTGAAAAAATTCTCTTATTTTGTTAAATTAATTTTAACGGAATAATAAAATTTTTTTTAATAGAAAAAAAACTTATTAACAATTTTTAAAAACAATTGTCTCTTTAACATCTATTAAATTTAAATAATCGTTAAAAATAAGAAGAGCAGGAAAAATTGTTTTCAAGTAAAACAAATTTGAATATAGGAAAAAATTTGACACTTTTTGTAAAATGTTTATTTAAAAAATTATTATTAAATCAACTTACCTGCTTGCTCGTAATAATAGTGATTATATATATCCGTTAAATTCATTGTTTTTTCAGTGTAACTATTAACTATGATTAAATTACTTTCTTTTTTCTTATAGAGACCGTTCCTACGATTAACCCGCGTGAAGTTTTGAATCTGACTGATCTAAGTCTTTCGTTCTTAAACTTTTTAATTAGATGCTTAAAATATTTGGAAATCTCATTCATACGAAATGAAGTAGTAATTCGTTTTATAATACAAAGGAATTTCTTTTTAAGCTTCACTCTACCTCCGATACATGGAGGTGGTTTCATTAAACATGAACTTCTTGACCCATGCTTTAAAAGTTTTTATAGTATCAAGTCACTGGCTCCTCAATTCCTATTGAATAAAAGAAAGTTTTTTTCTTTATTTTTATATTATTCTACACATTATCATAATATAATGATGTAATGTACTTAATTATATATTTATCTTTTAAAAATTTATTCGATAGTTTGGAATTCAAATGGTAAATGAAAATACGTTTCCAATATGAATAATTTATTTTATTTTATTTATTTGAGTAACTTTTATATGATATTCATTATATATGTATATATTATTTATGAGCAAAGAAATTTACCATTAAATTATAAATATTTGTAGAAAATTCAAAGAAAATCTTATTTCTATTTTCAACTATAAAATTACTAATTTCTATCACAAAAAATTATTTTTATTTATAATAAGGAAAGAATTGTTGATAAATAAATAAATGAATTTGAAAATTTTGACAATATGAAAAAATTATTAAATTGGCTCTACTGTTATTTAAGAAATTTTTGAAAGAAAAACTTGACAAATGGTAGATTTCTATATTATATACTTATTTACACGAAATATTTACAGTGAGCGTAAATTTAATGCTAAAATATCGCAGAAACTTGAAAGATTTCATATTCATCCAGAGAAATATCTTTTTTTTACAATTAATTTTAGTTTCGATGTTAAATGATTTATATTTTCTTAATTTTAATAATGTTTTATGTAAAAAAAAACTTTATGTGTAAAATGGAGCAACTATTTTATTTCTTAAACTATTTGTTTTAAATGGCTTTCCAAGAGCAAACTGCACGTTGATCGTCAGGAGCTTTTCCAAAAGGCTTGGTTCCATCTGGTGCCATGTATTGATTAACTTGGTAGTCCAAAAGTACATCATAATTATAAATATCGGTACCGAGTTGCTGAAAATAACATAAAGAAATTAAATTTATTTTTTCAATTTTATTTCTTCATTGAATTGAATCTACTGAAAAAATTACTTATAATTTATTATTTATTATTTTTTAATTAAGATTTTTATGTTAATTATTATTTTATTATATATAATAATTATTAATTATTTTAACAAACAATGAAACTGATAATTTATTATTTGTAACTTATTTAAATCTCTTTTTTCAGGTGAATTAATCAGAATGTATACGATGATTAACAAATATTTGAGGAACTAAAGTAAGAACAAAAGGAAAAAAGGAGAATATTTCGAAAAGGAAGTCATGTATCTCTATTCATCCTTCTCAAATATTAATAAGGTACCTAAATGTTATTTTACTAGTATTAATTGCCTTCTTTTCATTTATATTTAATTTCAAAAACCTTTTTCTCGAAGAATTTGTCTTTAATAATTTATATAATAAACAGAGTCATTTGTTAGGGTTCTGTTTACAATGTGAAAAAAAACTGCTATTTTATGTCCCTAAAGTTTTGAACGCTCAAATGAACTTCGATATTTTTGTTAATACTTTTAATTTATTAAAAATGAGGATTTCTTGTTTAATAAATAATGGTAATTATTAACGTTTTTGAGAAAGAATTCAAAAAATGTATAAATGTATTATTAATATATTTTTTGATTACAATAATTAAATTCATTCATGGGCTGTTAAAGGCATAACAAAATATTTCACAATTTGAAAAAAAATTATTCAAATTTTTCCTAAATTATAAAGTTAATAAATTTAACTTAAAAGTTAATTAATTAAGTTACATTAAACTTGAAAGTTAATTTTAATTAGCGACTTTTTTGTAATTTTTACGTCTATTTTAAAAAAGGGACTATATAACTATAGTCAAATCTTTCAAAAATTATTTTTGAATAATTTTTTAAGTTGTAATTAAATTTTGGAAATATATAATTCAAAAGTTTTTACATAATAAAAATTTTTTAAAATCTTATTGAAAGTAATTAATTTTTTTCAAGTAATTCATTAGAATTTTTATATATCAAATTTTAAAAAATGTTAATTGCAAATTTCGGCCATAATTTAATTCTAAAAAATTTTAATGAAAAATCTTTAAATAAAAATTCATGAAACTTATCGTCAAAAAATTATAATAAAATATTTTTAAAACATGTAATTTTTAGAATTTTTATATTATAATATCTTAAAATTCAATTATTTTCAAAAAAAGTAAACTGACATTTTAAAAAATTCATTCTTTAGACTTAACGTTAAAATTTTGAAAAAGTCATGTATGTATTCATCCATATACAATTAAAATTCTTAAAAAAAGTTGTTTATTTTTTAATATTCTTAACAAATTTTTTTGATAAATTCAATTATTTTCAAAAAATTTTCCTTAATTTCAATTATTTGTAAAATTTTATACTATATATAACTATAATTGAAAATTTATTATATATAAATTGAATAATCTATTATATTTCAAAAATTATTTAAAAATATTTTTAACAAGCAATTTTTAGGAATTTTTTTATTCTCTACAAATTTAATTTTTTATTTGAGTTCTATATTTCTTTTGAAAATCAATTATTTTCAATATTTTCAAAAAAACTTTCAATACAATTTTTGTATCTAAATATTTGAATTCTCGAACTTTCATAAAATTATTAAAAGTAATTGATTTAGAGAAGAAGTTTAGTTAAAAATTGTAGAAAATTATTGAATCTTGTAAGAGTTACATAGTTGTAATTTTTAGAAATAATAAAAGTTTAGAAATTGAAATTTAAAAAATTGTGATTCCTGCGGAAAAATAAATAACAAGGATTTAAATGTTTATTTAACAAAATTATTGAAGTTTTAAATAATTGAATTTAGAAATAAGTGAAAGGTCAGGGAAATACAAACTAAAATTTGAGGGGCTGATAATAAAAATGGTATAAAATAACATCGGGAGCAAAGGTGGGATAAGTGACTTGGGAGCAAAAACGGGTTAAAATGATTGTGTAATTTATGGATAAATTAATTATAATTAATGATTAGAAAATATTTAAAATTGTAAAGAAAGACTTGTTTTCTTATAATTAATATTTTTCAAATCATTAGTACGTTTTTTTTTGCTCCCAAGTCACTTATCCCACTTTTACTCCCGTTGTTATTTTAAAACTCTTTTATTATCTCATTTTTGTGCCAATTCTGAATTAAATGAACGATTTTTTCTATTTTTGTTGTATTTTTAATCGAGTAAGCGACTTTTTTTGCGCCTTAATGTCGATTTGAGGCTTGAATTTTGAAATTGGCAAATTTCTTCCTAAATTGTAATTTTAATAAATTTTGGTTAAATAATAATTAATTAAAGTAAATTTTGAAAATTAATTTTCAATTAGCATATGTAAAAGTAATTTTAATTTTTGTTTCATTACCTGCGTGAGTGGACTAGTGTTAGTGGTGAAAATTCCCGCAAAACCTTTTCGCCTCGCTACAATTAAACATTGATGTTCCATTTCTTTCATTAACAAGACATTTTCCGCTGCACTAACATCTTGATCTGTTGCCATCATAAAACTGTGCAATATTTTCCCAAGGCCTTTTGGCAATCTTGTGTCTCTAATTGGTCCCTCTAAATATTCCAAAAATTCAAAAATCACCGTCAATTTTGATTCAATTATAACTTCCGGTTCATCCAGTGCATCAAAATTAAGTGCAACACTCAAAATTTTATCATTTTCCTTAGATCTTATCACAAAGCTAAAATTCTTCTCAACCAATGGTTTCCAAATTTTTTTCATTAACTCTGAATAATCACTTCTCAATATATCTGATAGAATCCATTGTTCCAGGTCGGCTTTCGAGTAGAAACTTTCGGTGATCATTCTGGAAAGGAAGAAAACATTTTTTCCATTAATTTGTTGTTTGGCTGAGGGAAAAAATAGGAATTTTTGAAATAGTGATAAATAGTGAAAAACTTACTCTATCACATCGTTTTGGTGTGAATCGTTCAACATTTCGGTGTAATAATTTTTATTCGAATTTATGTCTTCGTCTGAATTTAAATCCGAACTGAGTTTCATTCGGTGTAAAATTTCAGCCATTGTTTTAGCTGTGATAAAATCGGTTATGCTAATTTCATATCCTTGATCTTTTAGTTTTGTCACTGTGTAAATTGAATTCAGAGAATTTCCACCTAAATGGTAAAAATTCGAGTCAATTGTTATTGCATGTCGAGTACTATGTCCAATTACCGATGCAACTGTTGGAAATAGAACTTCGGCTTTTGCCATATCTTCTTCTGGCACTCCGGAATAATCACAATCAATAGTTGCATGATTGTCTGAAAATGAAGGGTATGCAATTTAAAATATCAATATTTCCAATATTCATCAATCAATATCTAAATTAAAATATTCGATTTTGAATTTTACTTTTTAATTTAAGGACGTTCATCTAAAGAAATGCAGACCTCCAAAAACATATAATCAATTAACTTTGGAAAATTAAAAATTTTATTATTAATATCTAGTATTTACTGGAAGAACAAATATCAATTTTCAAGAAAAACATTTAAAATCTAGAAAATTTCTTTACTTATACAATTTGCATATATGATCAAAATTTTCTGTCATATCGCTTCTATAGAATTTTTAAAAAATGAATCGATTTTAATTTAGTATCGCTTATTCTCTTCAGAAAATGATTCCCTACAAATTAACCGCACGTATTTTTTAACAAGCACGCCGTTTTGAACATATGCTTATTTGTTTAAAAAATGAAAATTTTCTTTTAAACAAATAAGAATTTAATTCTTGAAAAACTATCAAAAAACTATTACTTATCTATAAATTATTTAATAAATAATTTTACTTAAAAATTTCAAAAATAATTGAATTTAATATTATAAGAGTTGAATTTACAATTTAAAGAAGTTCTTCCAAAAAAAATTTAATTATTTACGAAAACTCTAATAAAATTGTTTAAAAGAATTTAATTTTCTATTAATAATAATTTTAATAAAATCTATATATTAATAATCGTTGTAATTTCAGTAATCTGTTCGCAGTTTGAAGTTAGTTGTTGTTTGCTTTTTTGTTTCCTAACTTTTTTAAAAAAAAGTTTTTAAATATTTTCAATTTAAAAATTAATGTATTGAAAATCAATGAGTTCTTGCAAAGAATTTTATCAAAAAATTTGAAAATAATTTAAATCTTTCGAAAAATTTTATCAAAAAATTTGAGAATAATTGAATTTCTTTAAAGAATTTTAGTAAAATCTTTGAAAATCGTAATTAAATTCTTCTGAAGACTTTCTTTGAATATTTTTAAAATAATGGAGTTTTTTAAATAATTTTAATTGAAAATTTTTAGAATAATTGAATTAAACAAAGAATTTTTTTCAACTTTTGAAAATAATCGTGTCTGTTAATAACTATAATTAAAAATATTTGATTATTGAAGTTTATTAAAATTGTATTAAAAATAATTGAATTCCTGAGAAGAATTTTATTATTTATAAAAAATAATTTAATTCTGGCTATGAATTTTACTACCCGTGTGGAAAAAGCCACGCTCGAGCCCCACAGCTCCGAGGCCCCCGTTGGGGGCCCTCGTGGAATATCCATGAGGAGAAATCCACGAGGGCACCAGCAGGGGCCCCGTTCTTTGCCCTTACGGTTGCCCTGCTCAAAAATTTATCTAAGTTTAAAAAAAAAATTTTTTTATTAAGAAACTTTAGTTCAGATTGCATTAAATTACATTTCAAAGCACCTGAAATAAACATTAAGTGACATTTTTCCAGAAATCCTATCACAAAGCACCAGCAGGGCCCCTGCTCTTAGCCATTATGAATGCCCTGCTCAACAATTTTTCTAAGTCCAAACAAAAAATTTTTTTTACAACAAAACATTATTGTTTACAATTATTTTAAACAATGAAAAACACGTTTTTCATAAATATTTAATGTTACTTTTTTTGAAAATATTGAACTTATCTAAGGGCAAATCCTTGAGGGCCCACGCGAGGGGCCCTCATGGATCGCCCACATCATTGACTAGCAAAAATTTCTAAGTCCAAACAAAAAATATTTTTTTACATAACAAAAATTAATGTTTATAATGATTTTAAACAATGAAAAACACGTTTTTAACACAAATGTTTTGACATTTTTTTTTTTTTTTGAAATGATAAAAATATTAATTTATGAATATTTATGGTCTATTATTATATTATTAATATTGTTATTATTATTATTAAATTATTTAATTATTTGTCATGGTGTATTAGTCTCAATAAATAATTTATTGAATTATCAAAAGCAAGTCAGTAAGTCACCTACAATAAAGCAATAATTTTCAAGTAGGTCCCGTAGCATAGTGGTAAGAGTGTTGTCTATCCGATATTGTATCATGTCTTGAGACACTCACGGGATAGAGTCGTCAAATTTAACTCGGATGATTTGCTGGCGGAACCGGAAATCAAACTGCGCTTCTCCCAAGAAATGCAAAATAAAGATAGAATCAAAAACTATAGAATAAACAAACATAAATATTGGTGGCTAAAAAGCGCCCCGTTTTAATTGGTTGGGTAAGGGATGCACATTCCTTAAGCTTGTTAATTTTTACAAAAATAAATATATATGAATTGTATAAATGTTAAAAATTGCTAAAAACATAAAGTCCTGCATAGAAATATGTAAAAGAAATATGTATGTGTATATTTTATTATTTACATTTTAATATAAAAAAAAATAGTTAACGTTAACTAAAATAAAGAAAAAGAACAAAAATAATTATATATATTTTCACTTTAACTCTGTTTTCTTTTCTCTCTCTTTTTAAACCAACCCTAATAATGTACACCGTAGAATTCCCCTTTATCAACAGATAAAAATCAAATAAAGAAAAAAATTCAGTTTTTATCATTTTTTTTTAAATTTTTCTGAATTACAATTGTATTTATAAAAATAATCTTAAAACAATAGGTTATAAAGAACGAATGTGATGTATGAGTAATGAGAGATTAATAAACGATAAAATTCGACGAGATGGCCATGTTAGCCCGCATCGATATCTAATATAAAAAAAAAAATATATATTTACACGATTTTTGTTCATTTGTTGTCGTTTGTTGTACTATATATATATGCATTGTTTAAATAAATGATCTTAAAAAAAAAAAAAAAAAAAGAGTGTTGTCTAGTAGTTAGTAGGTCGTAGGCTCAATTCCCGCGTGCGTCAGATTTTTTTTTTTTTTTTTTGGTCACGATTTAATTAAAAAAAGTTAAAATGGATATTAAAATTGTTAAATAAGAATGTTATTTATGAATAATTGGACTAATTTGTTATTAATAAATAATTAATTTATTAATTTAATTGAAAATAAAGTTGAGGGCATTTTATGAAATCCACGAGGGCACCGCGTGGAAAATCCATATGGAATCCATGAGGATTTTCCTCGAGGGCACCCATGAGGGAAAGCATGTCACGCCTTCGAGGGCTCCACGTGGATTGCCATTACGGATTCCACATGGCAAGAGGGCAATCCACGAGGGCCCCGCCGGGGGCCCTCACCATTTTTCTGCACGGGTACTTATAAAAATAATTAAATTGTTTCGAAGGATTTATTAAAATTTTAGAAAATAATTGAATTCTTTCGTGAAATTTTATTAAAATTTTGTTGAAAATAGTTGAATTTTTTTTGCAAAAATTTACTATTTATAAAAATAATTGAATTTTTCCGAAAAATGTTATTATTTATATGAAAATAATTGAATTCTTGCTTAATAATGAAATTGAGGGGCTGGATTGTGAATTCCTTTTTCTTGAAAATTAATATTTTTGTTTTTCTAAAAAATACTGTTAATAATATTTTCACTATTATTAGTTATACAATAATATAATAATACTATTGCTATTAATAATAATATTTTAATTATTTAAATATTAATTAATAATTTTTTGAGGTCTGCATTCTCTTGGATGAACCACCTTAAGTGGTTGGAAATAAAAAAATTACCGTTATGAGATGATAGTTCGAATTCTTTTAAGAGAGTTTGCCTATCTGTTTTTCCATTAGTCAACAATGGTATAGAGTCGACGATGATAACTTGCGGAACCATGTAAGGAGCCAGAAGTGTTTGCATAAAAGATTCGATTTGTTGACTAGAAATATTATTTTCCTTTACAGTTACAAATGCTACCAGTGCCTGAAAATAGAAATTTCTTTTGTCATCTTTTTAAGAATCTTTATTTACTCAAAAAGTTCTTCGAAGTGTATTTCCAAAGTATTTTATCAGTTTCAGCAGAAATAACTCTCTTACTTTTTACTTCTTTAGTAATCCAAGAAAAATCTTTGGGCAAATTAACTGAACCCGATTTTTATGGTTAAAAAATTGATAATGAATATAATATAAATTTTAGTAATATTCATCTTAAAACACTTTCAAATCGCAAAAAAAGAGTTATTTTCATAATTATTTTTAGACTTTTCATTAAAACTTTATTAAAATAGTGTACATTACATCAGATTGTACATGGTTTTATGCAATTTTAGCAACTTTGAAATTTGAAAAATTTATATTTTTTTTGGTCAAAAAATCGGTTTTTAAAAAACCTAAAAATTTGATTTTTGGGTAAAATCATTGCTATTTATAGAACATTTTTTTTTCTCAAAACCCTTCGTTCATGAACAAGGTGATATAGTAAACTATCAAAATATCCATTGATTTTGATTTCAGTTGAGTTGTTCCCGTTTTATCGTGCACACCGCAAGCTGCTTTAAAAAAAAGTTTTTTGGGGCAAAAGCTACAGTTTGCACAAATATTAATATTTTTCAAGTTTCAAAGTTGCTAAAAGTGCATAAAACCATGTATAATCTGATGCAATGTACAAAAAATCAATTTTTAAAAATTTTTTAGTATAAAAAATTTGAAATCACGAGTTTTAGAACAAAATCTTAAAAAATTTTCTATTTCTGATAAAAATTGAATTTTAGAATTGAATTTTTTCAAATACTTCAATAATAATTTCAATTTATTTAAAATAATTTAATGCTCGTAGAATTGCTCATAATTAATTTAATGAATAATTTCACTTGAAAATATGTGCTTGCAGTTTAAAAAAATGTTTATGTGTTTATCGTTAAATCTTGTGGTTCCGTGGATTTGCCCTTATTAGCTTCAATATTTTTCTATTAATTACAAATATTTATTGTTCTTCTTTAAATTTGTTAGTCCCTTACAAACAAAAATTGTAGCAACGAAAAATGCAAATTTAGTTAAATTGTTTTTGAACAATTTTGAGAAATGTCGAATTTCTTTTAGGGGCAAAAGATTATATTATTAGACAGATGAAGTACTTTAAAAAAGAAGTTTTTTCATACTTGTGAAAGTTCTCCAGGTTTATAGCACAATACAACTGCTTTATCAACTTCCGCTACATTCACAAAAGCTTTCTCAACTTCCGACAAATCAACCCTGTGTCCTCTGATTTTTATTTGCGAATCAGTTCTTCCCTCATAATAAACGATACCACGATCAATTCTTGCATAATCTCCAGTACGAAAAATCACTGAATATTCTGAAAAAAAAGTTTTTCATGCAAATTAGCGTATTTTATCAAAGATGAAAAAAACATATCAAGTAGCATAATTATATCTGTAAACTAAAGTCTAGAAATAAATCTTTAATCAAAAGTAAAAAATTTGTTATAAAACAGATTTATCTCTGTTTTTTTTAATAAATAGATTTTTAATTTATTCCAATCATAGTACATCGTAAATAATCTACTGTATTATTAAATAATAGCAAATGAATCGGATTAAAACCTTGGATATAAAAGAAAGGCGTAGGCATTTCAAAGGAGGGTAACCTTAATAACTATATGGGTTTTTTTATATTATGCAGATCTATGTTCAATTTATGCTTTAAAAATCTCTATTATATAGAATTAAGTTAATTTTATCGACTTTTAATTTTTATGGAACGCCCCTTTTGTCAGTTATTAATTATTTCCTGTCACCGATACAATTTAAAGTTTTAAATTTAAATTTAATCACAGAAGCCTGTTCATATGGAATGTATTTATGCACTTATTTATAAATTTTATTTTCACTTCTTTAGTAATATTTTTTTTGTTAGGTGAAATAAAGCATTCTAGTCTTGTTTTTTAGACTTGCAATAGTGTATTTTGAAAAAATGTAAAGTAATTAAAAGTATAGGTCTTGGCTAGTATATGACTTTTACGACTATTTGAAAAAAATATGACTTTTTCAATTTTTTTCAACATATTGCAACAAAATACCATTTTTTATAAAATGTAACTTATTTCAATTTTCATGGTGTGAAAAGTAACTATGGTTAAATCTTTTCCTTTCCAAAGAGTCTTACTTTTGTTCCAAGATTTTTAGAGCTTAAAAAAGATCTTTGTCTATACTGTAAAAAATTGGCAAATTACGACAATTTTTTGGGTACTAAAACCTTTATTTGTAATATTTTAAGACCTAAAAACAGTTTTGATTAAAAAATACTCCGTTCTCATTTGACAATTATTTTGCTGTGTTTCAAAGTGAAATTATTCTTTAAAACAAATTTAAAAAATTTAATTTTAAATATTTTTTCAAAATTTATTTTTGAGTTAGACTTGTTTTTACATATTTACGAATTTCAACAACAAATGAGTTGTTACAGATAAGAAAAATAGAGTGTTTTGTGAAAAGTAGTAGAAAAACATCAAATTTTTTAAAATGATACAAGAATTCTGATTTTTGGGGTCTTTTAAAAATATTAAAAACGATAATTGTTCTTGAATTTCCTATTTTACCTTACAGAAATTTAAAAAAAAACTATAAAGTATTACAGTTAATTATTTTTATAAAAAAATTTTAATTTTTATGTTTAAATAATTCGATTTTCAATTACCTTTCTGAAAATTATCAAAAATAAGTATTTGCATTTTTTTGAATAATTAAATTCTCACAGATGTTTCTCAAAATTATTAAAAATATAATACATTTAGAAAAAAATGTTATTTTAAAAAAACTTCAATTTTATTTTAAAAAACATCTATTTTTATATTTAAATTATTGAATTCTCGAATACCTAACTTTCTAAAAATTTTTTAATTTACAGAAGAATTTCACTTTAAAATTCTAAAAATAATTGAATATTGTAAAAGTTATAGGGAAAATTTCTCCAAATAATTAAAGTTAGAAAGATTTCGAATTAAACTTTTTATAAAATGCTAAAAAATATTTTAAAAATTTTAATTCAAAATTGTTTTAAATTTTGTAATATTTATATTATTAAATAAGAAACTTTTAAATCATCGAAATTTCGTAATTTATTGAATTGAAAATTTTTGAAATTTAAATGAATTTTAACTTTTAAGTGGACTTTTTTTAAAATAATTAAAATCTCGAAGGACTTTTCCAAAATTATCAAAAACAATTAATTTAGAGAGGAATTTCAGTAAAAGGTTTTTTTTTGAAAAATTTCAATAGATAATATTTAGTAATAACACAGGCACACAAAAAAAAAAGTTTCGTGGCCGAGACACTACAGTAGTATATTCCCATGTATTTTTGGCCGCTGAATCCGAATCTGAAGTCCGAATGCTCAAATTGGTTCTTTTTTTTGAGTTATACTCAAAAAACGACTCAAAACACGAATTTGAACCAAAAAAATTAAAAATTTTTTTGTGAGGCATGACAATAGCATATTTCCATGTGTTTTTTCGCGCTAAATCCGGATTCGAAGTCAGAATTGACAGATGTGCTCAAAATTTTGAGCTAGACTCAAAAAACCGAATTAAAATGACGAAAATGAAAAATTTTTTCTGTGACACTGCAAAAGTATATTCCTATGTATTTTTTCATGCTGAATCCGAATTCGAAGTCAAAATTGACAGATTTGCTCAAAATTTTGAGATAAACTCAAAAAACCACTCAAAAAAAGACTCAAAAATCCGAATTAAGATGAAAAAATTTTTTATGACACTACACTACTATATTCCCATGTACTTTTTCCCGCTGAATCCGAATTCGCAGTCAGAATTGACAGATTTGTTCAAAATTTTGAGATAAGCTCAAAGAACTGATAAAAAAAGCGATTTAAAATAAAGAAATGGCAATTTTTTGCTATGACACTACATTACAGTATTTCCATATATTTTTACACTCGGATCTCGCATTTGAAGTCAGAATTATTCTAATGGCTCAAAATTTTGAGACACACAAGAAAATCTGTTAAGTTACAAAAATTAAAGTCAAGAAACTCTACACTTTTCTTGCTAGTACACTACATTAGTATATTTTCATGTTTTTACATCTGCTTCTAAATTCAAAGTTAAAATGATTAAATTGGCTCAAAATTTTAAGTTAAATCCAAAAATGCTCAAAATTTAATATAATGCAAAAGAGTTCATTTTTTTGGTATTCGGTAGTGTATTCTCATGAATTTTATATACGCTGAATACAAATTCGAAGTTAGAATTATCAGAATGATATAAAATTTTTTAGAACTCAAACCCTGGTTACAGGTACAAGCATGCATGTTTTTGAGCACTTTTAATGAAATCCAAAATTTTGAGCCACTTTGAAAATTCTGACTTTGGAATCACAGTGAAAAAATACATGGGAATACACTAGTGTAGTGTCATAGCAAAAAATTTCCTTTATTCATATTAAATTACATTTTTATCAGTTTTTTGAGTATATCTCAAAATTTTGAGCAAATCAGTCATAAATCTGTCAATTCTGACTTTAAATGCGAGATACGATATGGAAATACTGTAATGTAGTGTCATAGCAAAAAATTTCCATTTCTTTATTTTAAATCGCTTTTTTTATCAGTTCTTTGAGCTTATCTCAAAATTTTGAGCAAATCTGTCAATTTTGACTTCGAATTCGGATTCAGCGTGCAAAAATACATAGGAATATACTTTTGCAATGTCACAGAAAAAATTTTTCATTTTCGTCATTTTAATTCGGGTTTTTGAGTCGTTTTTTGAGTTTAGCTCATAATTTTGAGCACATCTGTCAATTCTGACTTCGAATCCGGATTCAGCGGGAAAAAATACATGGAAATATGCTATTGTCATGTCACAAAAAAAATTTTTAATTTTTTTGGTTCAAATTCGTGTTTTGAGTCGTTTTTTGAGTATAACTCAAAAAAAAGAACCAATTTGAGCATTCGGACTTCAGATTCGGATTCAGCGGCCAAAAATACATGGGAATATACTACTGTAGTGTCTCGGCCACGACACTTTTTTTTTTGTGTGCCTGTGTAATCAAATCGTTAAATACTTATTTTAATAGAAATTATTAAACTCTTGAAAAAATTTTTAGAAAAATATTTTAAAAGAAATACAGTAATAATTATAACATATTTTTAGAATATTTTTAGAAATAATTAAATTTTTATTATTGAAATAAATTGCATGTTTAAAAAAAAACTAAAACGGTTCTTTTTGCGCGTCAAAGTCTATTCAAGGCCTGGAAGTAAAAAAAAAAATGTACAATGTACTGTAGATTTATTCTAATTTATCTAAACATAAAATTTAGTGAATTGTAAATTGAAATTCAATAATATTGCTTTAAATAACCGACCTGGATCAATTACGTGAGGATTATCCAAAAACTTATGAGCATCTCGTCCTCGAATGTATCCAGCTGCTAAATTCTTTCCTGCAACCACTAATTCTCCAACTTCACCTTGAGGAAGTAATCTCATCTCTTTACTGACGATATAAACTATTGAATTATCTACTGGTTTTCCTAAGGAACAATTTTTAATGGTTAAATAATTGTTACTACGTTTACTAATAAACTGGTAATTATTTAACTATTATTGCTCACTGGCAAAATGATTAATCATCATTTGCAATAATTTAAAAAGCAATAAATATCTCTTTACTTCCGTAGAAAATAAAGGAAAAAAAGTACATCTGAATTGTTTACCTATTGGGATCTTGTCAATATCTTCTAATTGTGAATGTTCGCTTAGAAGGTGAAATGTAACATCTCCCATAACTTCTGTACTGCCATAAAAGTTTGCTAATAATTTTTCATTATTGCCAAAGCGAGAGAAGAATTCTTGCGCTAAACTAACGGGTAGCGTTTCACCGGAACATATCCATAATTTTAAATCCGATAAAGCATCTTTTCTGTTCTGAAATTGTTAACAAAGTGCTTGATTAAAATATTGCGCAATATTCCTTGATGATGAAACAAGAAAAAAAATAATTTAAAAAAAAATATTGAAAATAGGTTTCGGAAAAAAATACCTCAAGGCTCAAATACATTAGCATCGATCTTAGTAAAGAAGGCACCAGAACAAGTCGTTGGATCTGTAATTATACATTTAAATTGTTTTCTGGCTACTTGTTGAAAAATTTATATACATTTTTCTCCTATCCTTGCTTTTAAAAAAACATATTTTTCTGCCTTGTTTGTTACAGAATTTGAATTTAATGTTAGTTTTACTACTTTTCTTTTACTTTAATTTTTATATTTTTGCAATAAAATACCTGATGTTTCTCGAGCATTTGGACAAATTTTTCTGGATCTTTTGTTAGTGGTCTTGGCATGACAACTATTGTACGTCCTTGTAATAGTGGTCCCCATATTTCAGGTGCACTATCAACGAAAGTTAAAGCTGTTTTAAAAATACATTTCTCCTCTGTTGGGGAGAATGGCAATTCCCTCCATTGCCATTGTAAACGATTCAATAAAGCTGTGTGTGGTAATCTGACTCCTTAAAAATTGACAATATTTAGAAAATATTCTTTTTTTTCAGTTTTAAACGTTAAAGTAAAAAAAAAATTAAAAAACTTACCTTTTGGAATTCCGGTACTTCCGGAAGTGTACAAAACAATAGCAAGTTGTTCTGGACTTTCATTCAATCGCAATGGATCCTCCCATTCTTTGTGTGATTCGGCCAAAAGTTGCTCATAAGTTGATAATTGATTTCCTTGATATATTGATCTGTCCTCTATTAAATAAACAGATACCTAAAATAAATATCCCTCTATTCAAAGGAATAAAATTTGAATGCTAATTATAAATAATTTCTCTGCTTTTGAATTTGCTAAATGCAAATATAATCAGGCCTCGGATTGTATGACTTTTTTCAACTACTTTAAATCATTTTCAAAAAAATCTGAATTTTTTCGACCTATTTTTATGAATTTTGACATTTTCGCTTTTTCTTTTACATATTGCAATAAAATATGCAGTCAACTTTCGATAATTACGAGATTTCGAAACTCTCTAAATTTGAATCAGTTAAAAATCATAGTTTGTAACATCATAATTTGTAACTGACTTTTTGCTTCTGAATCAGTTAAAAATAACTCATTGTCAGTAAAAAAATGGCTAATTATCAATAAAAATTAACTGAAAAATTGAATCAGTTAAAATAATTACTAAAAAATCAGTTATGCTACTTATTTCGATTTTTTTAGAGTGAAAAATAACTAAAGTCAATTTTTTTCTTATAAATCAAAATAATAAATATTTGATTGAAATAATTTTGAATAATAGAAATGTCATAAAATTGAAATTAAAACTTTTAAATTTCTAACGTATTTTAAGTGAAATTTCTTTCTTTTTTTTGAATAATTGAATTCTCAAAAAACTTTTTTAAAATTATTAAAAATAATTGATTTAGAGTTGAATTTTAGTTAAAAATTCTAGAAAATAATTGAATTTTGGAAAATTTTATATTTTAAAATGTCTTAATACAATTATTACAAATAATTGTTTTTAAAGAAAAATGTGAAGTAATTATTAAAAAATTGTATTTTAGAGCTTAAAACATAATTTTCTCATTAAAAATGGAATTATTATTTATTAAATGGTCGAGCGAGTTCTTCGATACAGCTCCTCATTTATTAAAATTGTAAAAAATATTTGAATTTTTTTTTGAAATTTTATTGAAAATAATTGAATGATTTAAGAAAATAGTTGAATTTTTGCAAAAAATTTTACTAATATTATAAAAATAATTGAATTCTTGCGAAGAATTATATTAAAATTTTTGAAAATATAAACAATAATATGATTAATTATGTACTTAATAAGAGAATTTTTCAAATTTTGATTATGAAATTATTCAAAAATTTATAGTCGCAAATAAAAAATTTTGTTGTTTGCATAATAATAAAAAGAATTCAATAGCACGTTCCGCGCGTAACATTTTCTAGTTTAGTTAATGAAATGAAAAACTTTCTATTTTTTTTTTTTGACCAAAGCAAATAAAACTAATTTTTTTAGCCTTAAAGTCGATCCGAGGCCTGTGTAATCAACTCGACTGATTTAATAATAATTTAAAAAATAAATCCTCTCGTTTGACTATTAAAAAAATTACACAATTTGACCTAAATTTTTCGTTTCCTGCTATAAATTTTACTTTTTCCTAAGGTGATGAAATCCTATAATAGAGACAATTAATGAAGTTTTTTTTATAATCAAAGTTGAATAAATAAATCTCTAAAAAGACGGACAACAAATGAATAAAAGATTCTTCGTGAAAATAGTAAACATAGACAATTTAAATTTACACTCGCTATCATACCCAGTCAATTGACAGGAAAAAGTAGTTTCCGTTTACCTCTTTAATCGAGACTTGTTTCAGACGCTAGCAAGGTTTTTTTTATCATTCTCTCTCTCTCTTAAAGTCGACAATATAAAAGGAAATAGATATACTAATAAAACTTAACATAATCTACATACCAACACGCTTATAATGTACGGGTAATTACTTTTTAGTTACATATTTTTTTAATGTTAATAATAAAATTGTAAATATGACAAATTAAAAGAAAAAAAAATAGCAGGAAATTATATAGCTTTTCTAAGGATAGATAAAAATCTGACATTTCAGAAACGACTTTGAAAATTTTTAAATTACTTAATAGCATTTAAAAGATGCCGGAAGTTTATAAGGGTATAATTTTCACCTGTAAACTTTTAATAGATACTTGTAAATGAAAATGTCAATCTGCCAATTTTTCAAGGAAATGAGTTTTAATAATATATAGAAATTATTTTTATGATACTATTAAATAAAATATATTTTACCTCCTTCTTCAATAATGACCAATGTTGGTTGTGATTCATTCAGAATGTGCTTTATTCTTCCTGCGGGAAATTCAGAGTCCAATGGCAGATAAGCCATTCCAGATTTGAGAATTGCTGTTAAAATAATTGGCAATCGTTCCGTTGGTTTTAAACAAACAGCAACTATATTTTCCGCATTATTATTTTGATTGCAATATCTGCGAAGTGTTTTTGCCAATCGATCAGTTGTTTTGTTAAGATTTTCATATGTTATTGAAAGTTCTTGACCACTTCCATCTGAAATTTGTTTTTGAATTCATTGTTTTAGGGAAGGTAGCAAAAATTAATAAGAAGTAATAAAAAATTATGTAGTTTCTTTCTACTTTAATTTGATTTTGTCTCTTTTGACCAAATAAGCAGGGTCGATTCGTTCATTACATGAATTAGCAAGTTTTTGATAATTTTTAGTCAAAAATAACTAATTAATTAGTATAAAAGACTATACTGATTAGTTTAGTAAAGCTTCTACTTTAATCTTAACCGAACTAGTAGTTTTACATCCAATTAGTTCATTTTGACTAAAAATTAGTTATACACATTAAGAAAACAAATCAACACTTTTGACGGAAAAAAGCTTCACTTTAAACAGCGATAAGTTTATCTAGAATAGAGGAAGTTTTTAATAAAATAACTAAAGATTTATCCAACATAGTAAAATTTGTAGAAGTTCGAAGAGAAGCTTTTCCCCTAGAATTGAATTAAACAAAAATGTCTCACACTTCTAAATTTGAATTAAAGTACACTGTAAAAAAAGAATAACATTTTAATTTCCTACAGAATTGTATAATAAAAATCTAATCTTTTTGGAGTTAAATTTAGAGAGTTAACATTTTATTTCTCTTTTTAACTCCTTCACTAAATATAACTACGAAATAATTCCCAAGGGAGTTATAATGATAAACTATTTTTGTTTTACTCCCAATGTCATATACTCCTTAAATTTTTTACAGTGTAACGGCACTAGTATAGTCGATCGGCATCAATACTCGATCAGTTTAATATAATTCAGGGTTGCCACAGAAATAAATTTAATTTTCAGAATTCATAAGAAAATTTTGAATTTTGATGTCTTTTTATTTGACTCATAAACTATGAAATTACCACGAATTCTACACAGTAAAAAGTAAATCTTAATTTAAGATTATATATTTAAGAGCTGCCTTAAATTCAACACTGTCTGCTATAATGTTAAAGGATACGAAAAACGTGAGTAAATTCAACATTGACTGTCTTAAAAATGTTGCATCTTAATTTAAGGCAGCTTTCGTGCCTTAAAATAAGATTTTCTTTTTACTGTGTAGGTAATACAAAACCTTCAATTTTTTTATATTTCTGACAATTATATTTTCTTTTTCTTGAAAAGGTATCATAAAATTATAACTTATAAATTATTTAAAGAATAATTTTACTTAAATATTTCAAAATTAATTGAATTTTAAAAGAGTTGCGTTTACAATTTTCGTAAATAGAATAGATCAACTTTAAAAGGTTTTAATTTGAAATTTTATAAAATTTCAATTTTGAATAAATTTAATTAGAAAATTTAAAGAACTTATATTTTTGAAAAATTTTAATAATTCAAATTCTTCTGAAATTAGTTAAATTTTTTAATATATATTTAATTAATTATTAAAAATAATGGACTTTTAGAAGCATTTTAGTTAAAAACACTAAAAAAATTGAATTTTGAAGAAGTTGACTTATTGACTTATTTTTTATATCCGTTTTTTGTATTAAGGGCTCAGCCCGTGTAAGAATCTTAAATAAATAAATAAATAAATAAAGTTAGAAATGATTGCAGAAATTCAATTATTTTTAAAAGTAATAAAATTCTTCGCAGAAATTCAAATGTTCAAAAATTTAAGAAAATTCTCGTCAAAATTTCAATTATCTTCAGAAATAATAAAACTATCCGAAATCCATTTATTTTCAAAAATTTTATTAAAATTCTTGACAAAATTTCAATTATTTTCAAACATCCCTCAATTCAATGATTTTAAATATATATACGTACTATTTTAATAAAATTTTTCAAAAGAATTCAATCAAAAAAAATTCCAAAAGAATTATTTAAAAAAAATTTTGATAAAATTCTACGCAAACATTTAATTATTTTCATAAATAAAAAAAAATTTCATAGGAATTCAATTATTTACAAATTTGTTATAAATTTTTTTCCAATAATTTAATTATTTTCACAAATAATAAACATTTTTAAAGGAATTCAATTATTTTCAGAAATAATAAAATTCATCGCAGAATTTCAATTATTTTCAATAAGTTAAATGTTAATCAAATTCCTCCGAAAATGTATTTATTCTTAAAAATTTTATTAAAATTCTTTGAAAGAATTCATTTATTTAAAAATTTGTTGATAACATTCTTTATGAAAATTAAACTCTAAGAAATAATCAATTTGTCAATAAATTACTTATTTTAATACTTAAATAATTAAATTCTCGAAGATTTTTCTAATAAAAATTGATTTAAGAATAAATTTTAGTTAAAAACGATAATAATTGAATATTAAAAGCATTATAGAATTAATTTTTAGATATAATGGAACTTTAAAAAGGTTTTAATTTAAAATCTTTAAAAATTTCATACTTTTAATTTAATAATTCTGTAGATTGAATTGTAAACAAATGGATTTAAAAATTCTCAAAGAACTTTTGCAAAAATTATTAAAAATAATTGATTTAAAGATGAATTTTAGTTAAAAATTCTAAAAAATAATAATTGAATTGAAATGATGAAAATAATTTTGAGGAAGTAACAATAACAATATTCTTATAATATATTTATATAAAATAATGATTTTATCACTTGGTCTTTTATTTTTTCCATAGGAATTAAGATTTTCAAAAAATTCATATTCAAACCTTCGAAGTAATCAATTTCTTCATCTCTACATTTCATTCTATAAATTTCATTACCCTAAGTCTTCGACTGGGAGTGATCAATTTCTTCATGTTTTATAATAATATTCTTCCAAGTTGTTGAATTTCAAAAAGGTTTGAATTTAAATTTTTTGGAAATCTTAATTCCTACCTATGGAAAAATAATATTGATTCAATATTTATTTAAAAATAAAGTTCTTAATGGGTTTAATGGTTTAAATAATTTTACAATTAAAGATATTCGTTAATAAACGCAATAGAACGTTTTTTTGAGTATCTAATAATTTTTAGAGTGAATCAGAATATTCTTTAGGGTCAGGGAAAATATCAAAATTTTGTCTAGAAATCAGGAAAAATCAAAATTAAATTTTTGTGGCAACCCTAATGTAATTGAATATAAATATAAGTAATAGTTGTATTAACTTAGCATAAAAAAGTTCATAATATTCCAAATACATATTTATATCACATACATATTTAAAACCTATTCTTATTATATTTTATACTTAATTACAAAGAAACAATTGAATTCATTCAATTTTTGGAGAAAAGAGGGAGATAAAATTAACATTTAGGGACCTAACAATTACATGCTGTTAATGTTAACTTAAGCTAATTTGTTTATTATAGATTAAGCCAAAAACAAAATTTCAAATTCAGTGCTTCATTTTTAATTTATTAATTTTTTATAATCTTATGTTAATTTGAAAAGATGTTGATCGACAAATGGTGCCTTTGTAAAATATTGTCCACTAACTTAAATTATTAAAAAAAAATGATTGATTGTAAGTTTTCACTAACACTTTAGAAAAAATGTAATACTATTGAACAAATTGTAGTTAAATACTAAATATTTTTTCTATTTTGAGTTTTTGGACAAACTTTTTAAAGACAGGAACTTTCTCCTTGAGTATAAATTTAAAAACTATTGTGTGCTTTAGAAACTCCCATTAAGGTTTTTTTTAATGATATTTGCAATTTACGAAAGATTGTTGTATAAATTGTTATAAATAAAAATAAAAAATTTAAAATTTAAATTTAAAAATTTAAATTTAATTAAAAATTAATTTAATTAATTAATTTTAATTAATTAAATTAAATTAAATTTATTTAAATTTTAAAAAATTTTAAATTTATTGTTATATATTATTATAAATTGTTGTATAAATCACAAATGCAAACATGCATAAAGTTTTACATATTTTGTTGATTAAAAAGAATCTAATACGAAAAAAGCGAAATAGAAAAATATTAGCAACTTGTTTAAGCTATAAATTCTAAATTTATCTTCAGGGGGTGGTACTTTCTTAATTGACTTTATGCAAATTTAAATATAAATTGCCTTGGTCCAATTTACCTTCATATAGAATTGCTGTTCGATTCGGGTATTTCGTTGCAGTTTCGGTTAAAATGTTGTGAATTAATTGCTTCTTGTCACTGAATGGAGTATTATTTCCTTTTAGAACCGATTGTTGTTGAAGAGAACCCATCTGAAAACAAATAAATTTCTAATAATTCATTCTAATGATCCAATAATTGTCAATATTTATTTAGATAAAAATAATTATCTAAATTGGCATAAATAAAAATATTAGTATTTTATTTATTGATAAAATCGCACTTATTACCTAAAGTGAAACTCTTATTTTGATTTACTGGCAATAAAAATAAATAAACTTTAATTGTTGATAATTTATATTCAAGTTATTATAATGCAAATGAGTGAATACATTGAAATAATATAGTATAAATCTTTGAAATACTATAAATAATGAAATTTTATTGAAATAATCGTTGTTGACAAATTGATTCTGTGTTGAATTATTTGTAATCAAAAGAAGGTTCTCCATAAAGGATAAAATAGGAAAAATTTGTAATGCAAATTTAAATTGATTATTAATTTCCGTTATTTCTTGACACTAGAAATTATATTGAATAAATCTATTTTATCGAGAAAGAGAGAGAGACAGAGAGAGAGGGGGGGATAAATTCATTTCTACTTTAATTACCTATAGAAAAATCTCTTTCGTTTTTTTTCATTAATTACTGCGTTGAGAAAGAAATTTCTTGTGCAGATATGTACTTATAATGTATGCACATACATATACAGTCAAGAGATTATAATTTCGAAACTTGTAAAAATGTCACGATTTTCTCTTTATATGTGTTGTATTCTAATTGAGATATACACAGTTTATCATCTTCAAGGATTCCCCTACAATTATTTTATACACATATTGTGCGCTATCAAGTTGGAGAGAAAATAAAGACGTTAGCTGACAAAAGTTAGATGTGAGCTTGAGGAATAGGTCATCTTCATCATCAGACGATTTATATTCTAATTAACTGTTTACTTAGTCCCTTATATTTTCCATGAGTAATAGAACTTTATTACGTAAATTACTGCTATTAACGTCACCGTTAAAAACTTTAGTAGTTAATTTGAAAATATCCGTTTCTTCTTATTAAAGCTAATTCAAAAATAATAATTATTTTTTTTATTATTATTACTATTAGTATTATTATTGTTATTATTACTATTGCTACACTGTAAAAACAAGTGTCTCAATGTAAGACGTTTTGTCCCCACTTTTGAAACATTTGAGGTGTTTTACCTCAAAATTATTGAGGTAAAACACCTCAAATGTTTCAAAAGTGGGGACAAAAACGTCTTACATTGAGACACTGTTTTTACAGTGCATTATTATAATTATAATAATTATTGTTATTATTATTACTATTCTCATATACATCTTGTTTGAAATTTTCGAACATAATTACCCAATGAAAATATGATGATTGTCTGCATACTATGTATAGAATAAATTTTTAAAAATTGAACATTAGCGAAAGAAATTACATATTTAAAAAATAATTATGTATAGTAGCAGTAGATTGTGTGTTGAAGTTCATATGATTACAACCAACGAAATTATAGGTTTCGAAATTTTTTTTTGTCACACTTCTAAACAAGATATATGAATATATATTGTATATGAAGAAATGAGCGATTTCTTATTGGCATGAAATTTTTAATATCGAACACTCTAATGAGAAATTCTGTTGAAATTATATTTTTTATTGCTATCCATGAATTCATTAGCTGTACATTTTTCAAGTAAATCAGATCTTTTATGTAGCTAAAATTATCAACGTTTATAAATGTCGACGCAAAAAGAGAAACGAATTTTTTTCTATGACCAAGAAGTAAATAAATTTTGATAAAGAGAGTTTGATTAATTAGCTTCATTAATTTCTTGAAAGCTTTTAAATCCAATCAAGGCGGAAAAGATATAGAAGTTCGAGAATATCTCCTTTCATAAAGGAAAAAGACATAACTTACTTATTTATTTGTTTTTCATGTATTTTGCTTCCTCGTAGGAAGCTTTATAATGTCGATTTCCGATTTTCTTAAAATCAATTATTATATTAAAGGTATTAGGGGAGGGTGGTCCCATACCGACCCCCTAAAGTGCAAAGGCTAAAAATGTGCCAAAAATGTGTTTCTTTGTCTTCGTCAAAATTTTTTTGAGTAAAGGAACTATTTTTCAATGTTTCCTGACGGTTCCCGAGGTTTCTGATTGTCATTAATAAAAGATCTAAAGAAAAAGCGAAAATTTACGTTTTTAAATTTTTTCAAAATGGGTGGTCCGAAACCGACCCCCCTATGGTCTGAAATCGACCCCCCATTTGTTTGGGGGAAATCTCAAGAATAATCAAGATATCAAATTCTGATAGTAATTAAAATAAAATTCAACAGTCTGTAATGAACTGTTAAATTATTTTGACTTTATTTAAATACATTTTTGGACCTTTTTCTGAACAAAAAGGTAAATAAATGAATCATTAGTAACTTTACTCTGAGATTATTTATGTCTTTAAGTTATGTTGACATAGTTAAACTTGAATTAATATGATTACTTTATTTAAATAAATTTTAAGGCCTTTTTTAAAATAATAATCAATATAAATTGTTAAACAGTGTCTAAATTTCCAATATAATAGCAGCAATGGTTTTGCCTGTTTTAATTTTCGCCCTATTTCTAGTAAAATATATACGAATTTTGTTATTAATTCTTTTTCGTTTTCGTACTTAACTGCTTTCAAAGATGTCGAAAAGTACACCTTTTCTTAATTCATATCGCCTTGTCAAGAACATTTTACAACTGACAATGAATAAAATAATTGTAATTGTAAATAAAACGGCTTTTTTGGTCGAACTAATTTATTTTATTTTGCCAACGTTTCGAACTGGTACCAGTTCATCTTCAGGGCTAAAAAACGTTAGAACACATTTAATATTTGTTTAAAATTTACAAAAATCAACTAATTAAACAACCTACCATTAACAAATTCAATAACAATTCATTAACAAATAAAAAAAAAAAAAAAAAAAATTATATTATATTATTTTTATTTTATTATTTTTTTTTATATTTGGTATTCTTGTAAAAATTCAATCAACGTAAACGTCGTAAACTATTACAACCCCTGTAGTCTGGCAATCCGATATACGTCTCGATTATGCTTAATTTAACACATCAGTCAGTCCGTCGGAACTATGTAGACACACAAGTATTGTACTTTCTTTTTTGTTTTTGTGTTTTTATGTTTTAGAAGAATTTGTTAATGGTAGGTTGTTTAATTAGTTGATTTTTGTAAATTTTAAACAAATATTAAATGTGTTCTAACGTTTTTTAGCCCTGAAGATGAACTGGTACCAGTTCGAAACGTTGGCAAAATAAAATAAATTAGTTCGACCAAAAAAGCCGTTTTATTTACAATTATTATGAATATCTGGTCGTTGTTGCTATAATAATTAATGAATAAAATATTTAACCAAAAGAGAATAAAAGTTAAGTAATAGGTAAGTGCTGTGATTGCTAGTAAAATATTTTATAAATTCCTAAAAAATAAAAGTAATAATATGCAAAACCTATCCTCACTTCATTTGAACAAGAAGGAAGAAGAGAATAAACAATTACATTGTAAAAATATGGGGGTCGAGTTGGGACCACCCCTTGAGGGTCGGTTTCGGACCACCCCCACTATTTTCACAAAATGTTTTGCCAATCACTTATATCAATGGAATCAATTTAATTTGAATGTTGTGCGTTGAAGTTAAGGTCATACACAATCAAAATTAATTTCGTAAAAATATTCCTGTATTCAAAAAACACTGTTAGCTCGAATTCCGTATAGGTCAAAAATTAATTTAAACAATGCTAAAATCTAATATTGCTTGAATCTTCAGAATGAAATCAAACGCATTGATAAAACCTGTGGCCCAGTTGTTGGTGTTGTGAAAGTGTTCGACTGATGGTACTGGCGAATTTTTTAGTGGTACCATCTTCAAGAAACATAAGGGGGTCGGTATGGGACCACCCTCCCCTACGGATAATTCTTCTAATGATAAAAGTAGTAATAATAAACAATAATAATAATAATAATAATAATAATAATAATAATAATAATAATAATAATAATAATAATGATAATGATAATGATAATGATAATGATAATGATAATGATAATGATAATGATAATGATAATGATAATGATAATGATAATGATAATGATAATGATAATGATAATGATAATGATAATGATAATGATAATGATAATGATAATGATAATGATAATGATAATGATAATAAACATAATAACAATAATAATAATTAGAATATAGAAATTTATCAATCACTCCGATTGAAATAATAAAACACTGTTTACTTAACATTACGGTATCTATATTGTCCACGTCAGAAACTAAAAATATTTTTTAATTGTTAATAAAACGTAAAATTACAAACATCACCTCAAAAAACAATTTACAAAAGTGTTGAAGTTATAATGAAATTAGAATTTTGTTAAGCATTGATGCGGAATAATACGAAGTGACTAACTAACAGGCAAAAATAAATGTTATAAACGTCGGTTTAATTGTCATGAAAATGTAGACAATGGTGATTTATGAATAAAGACAGAACATTGATATCGTATCTAGTATTTCTATTAGAATATTTAACAATATTACTTTAGCTTGAAAAACTAAATAAAATTCCTTTTTAAGTAAAGTAATTTAAAAAAGAGTATATTTTGTTTTTCTAAGAATTATTTTTGATATCTGTTAAGAATTGTGAGTAAAGATTGCTAAGATTTATTATATCCTCCTTTCGATTAATTCGGTTTTTTGTAATTTAATTTAATATTTTTATTTGGTAGGTAGTTCTTTTCCTTAATCTTGTAAATTTGTTTATTATATGTTTATTATATGAATTAAAATTTTATAATCTACCGCAGAAAAAGTAGGTTTGTGAATTGTGATACCAATCATTTACAATTTTTGCTATTGTCTTTAATTAATTTTAATTCCAAAATGTAGAAGAAGGATACATAGAAGTATCCAATCAAGTTTTATAAGTGAACTAAAGATATCATGGTAATTATTAAAAATATTAATAGTTTCATTTTTTTTCTTGGAGATGCACATTACTGAGTCATCAATGTATCTTAAATAAAAACTTAGAATAAAAGATTGGTTCATTTATGAATTTTTCATCTAAATTTGGTATAACTAAATGTGACGCGTCGCGAAGAAAAGCACCTTAGAAGCATATCGAAAATTTTACAGGTGAAGGAAAAAAGGAAAGAGAAAATCAACTCTTAGCACGAATTTCTGTTTTGTAAATCATTATTACGAAAGTATTTCAGATAAGTATTTGATAAAAATTAATTTTGAGTTCAGATAGTTAAAAAGTAATCTTTAATTTATCTGAAGCAATCATAATCCAAAAATCCAAAAAAAAGTTGAACCATAGAAGTTCCATAAAAGTTTGTTTATGAAAACTATTTTTTTGAACTGGTAACTATTTTTTATTTATATGATTTTGGGGTTTCAATGGAATCATTTACTATATTGAACAAGGTTTTAGAGGAAAAGTGAGTGGAAGATCGAACAGTTTTTATTATGAAAAAAATAGTATAATATTTTGGAATACAGTGGAACCTCGATTATCCGAACTGTAAATCATTTCATTCGAACTTCTATTATCCGAGAACTTTTTCGTCATCTTAAATACAAACTATCAATTTTTACATTTATTGGTAGAGAAATCTTACAAAAATAAAGAAATTTTATCGACTAACCACTGATTTTTAATGTGAATACCTAAAAGAAGGCATAAATGCCATGGTGGTCAAATCTACTATAGAAATTTTTTTAAGTGCATTTAATTAATTTATTTATTTACTCATTACACGGGTTTTCAAGATTACACCCTTTATAATAAAAAAATATTCTATAATTAGTGCTAAACACTGTGTGGATATCGCAATTAAATTAAGTATGTTGATTAATATAAAGTCGAAGATCATGAGCAAATCTTGATTTAAAGTTGTCAAAAAAATGAATATTTTTTTCATGAATTGCTTAATAGTGCAAAAAAAATTAAAATAATCAATATAAACGAAAATAATTGCAATTTCTATTATCTGAACTTTTGATTATCCGAACCAGGTCCTGCCTGAATCAGTTTGGAAAATCGAGGTTACACTGTATGTAGTTTATTTTTCAATACCATTTTTTTTACAATAAGAAAGTAACTAAAACTAAAATATTATTAAAAATATAAAATATGTATGAAAACACCAGTTAATAATGATCACTCAGCAAGTAAATGGTTATACGCAACACTTTTGATTTGTTTTTTTGTCTCAATTTGATATCCTTAGAAAAAATGTGAAAATGTTTGTTTCATAATTTTTATACAAGCAAAAAAAAATACTTTAGAAAATATTAATTTATCATTCTTTGTAAGAAATAAATTTCACGCTTAATTATTATAAATATAGGGTTTCAATCGAATGTTCATTCACTAGTGCAGTGACCCTATCTGAAAAAAATAATTCGCCTAGTAAAAAAATGTTCCACTAAACAATATAAATAATAAATGATTCAGGGTTAATTATAATGTTTTTTTAAAAAGCTAGAAAATTCACTGTGACACACTTGCCACGTACAGCGTAAAACAATGATTATGCGAATAATTTTCATGGGAAAATTGAGTAAAAAAATTATTAAAGAAAATACATTAGTCAGACTTTGTGTGTGATAAAAAGCCACACGTGTGTTACTGTGTATATATTTAAAAGTTATTGCCTTTTGAAAATCAGTACAAAGTCATTGGTGATAAATAACGGTGAAACATTTATTATAAAATTTGTAATCATTGATAGAGATTGTGGTATATAAAATCTTTCATTATATTATGCATTGTATGCGCAATTAATATACCCTTTATTAGTTATTACACACGTATTTTGTGTTGTATTCAACACTTCACATTAAATCTCACTGATATATCAATCTCTTTTGCTTTATTACCATTGAGACTTTCGCGATTAGAGATCTTAACAACGATTTCTTGTGATATAATTAGCATAATACATGTTTTCAATTAAGAAAATTAGTAAAGCATTTATGTTGACGCTTGTTTATCTAATTAGTTTTATAAACTCTCTCATCACATTAGAAATTGTTGTACAATTTTTGATTTAATGTTTCAAAAAAATGTATTATTAATTAATACAAAAATGTCCCTAAAATGTTTTAAAGGTTCAATTCAGTTGTTCAATTCAGTTCATTTGAAATTCGATATTTTTTATGCTTAACTATTGATTTGTATTTTATAAAATTAAAAAAAGTATTAATTAAAGTAATAAAATGATTAATTCTTTATTGAGTAAAATGTTTAATTTACATCTCCCTAAATTTTAGTTAGTAAAAAATGACTAATTTGATAGTAAAATGTCAGTCACTGATTCAAATAGTAATATTTTACTAATTAAATAATAATTAATTGTAAGTAAATTTTAGATAAATTTACTTTTAGGTTTGGTCAAAATTGCAAATATTTGGTAACTAATTCGGTATCCGGACAAGAAGTCCAAAACAAAAAGTCCAAACCAAAAAATCCAAGAAAACAAAAATAGTTTAACTTTAGACTTATTTTTTAAATTTTTTGTCCTGGTCAAAAAGTCAAAAGAAATGAAAAATCCAATGAAAAAAATTGAGATATAAAAATTTAAATGGTTGCCTTGAATGAAATTGTCCTTTTTTTGAGTTGTTTATTTCGATGACTGAATCGAAAGTAAGTAAACTTAACGTTTTAAATATTAAAGGTGAAAGAAGTTAACAATTTTTCCGAATCAATATCACAAATAAATTTCTTAAATAAGCTCATGGGTTTCATATGTATCGACAGCACAGCTGCCCTAATAATTAACATTTTAAAATTTTGAAAATAATTAAATTAATCGAGTGATGTAATTGGAATTATATTGAAAAAAATAATTGAATAATTGGAATTTTTCTAGAAATTTTTTTATTTATGAAAATAATTGAATTTTTGTGAAGAATTTTTTTATTTTTGAAAACAATTTAATAATTAATAAATTTTGATTTTACAGCGTAAAATGTAAAAACGTGGCTTTTTTACATGTTTCATTATTTATTTTTAACCTTTTTTATTTATTTTGGATTTTTTGACTTTGGACATTTTTATTTTGGATTTTTTGTACTTTGGACTTTTCTTCTTGGATATTTCGATCTGCATTTTTTGGATTGGATTTTTTGTCCTGTAATCAACTAATTCAATTACTGAAATTTGATTATTTTTGTAGTTATTTAAATTTATTTTCTACTTATGATCAATTATTTTTAACTAATTCAGATTTCGAAAGATTTTTGTTCAATTTAGTATAGTAGTTTACAAAAATATTTAAACAAAAAAAGTTTCGTTCATTTATAGTATGTACATCAAAAATTTTAATGAAATGTATACAAAATAGGTGTTTTCTCTGGACTTTTGAATATTTTTGATAAATAAATGGTTTGAATTAGTAAATTTTATTTAGTTGAATATTTAGAATTTTAGAGACATTGTTAATATTTTTGCTTCTTATTGATTCGAAAAAAAATTTATTCTTTTATGAGGGATTTTTCTCTCTAATAAACTTGAAATTATAAAAGAAACATAATGCAGATTATTGTTTTTATTACTAAATGATGGAAGAAATTATTCATTTGGAATAAACAATTGTTTTTGTTTTAAATAATTAAAAAATACTATTATACATACTTAACCGACACAAGATTAGGTTTTGATAATTGTCAAGTGGAAAATTTGATCTCCTATCGTAAAATTTATTAAATTTATCTTTATAAGTGGAAGAAAAATTTTGTTTTGAAAGTAGTTCCATTTTTTTAAATCCCTCTAATTTTTGAGACAATTTCTTTGTCTGTATTTTTCAAATTAGCATATTTTAATTTTTTAAGAAAATTTTGAGAAAGGAATGATAAAAAATATCTCTTTTATAAATGATATATTTTTTTAAGATGTGCTTAGAGTTTTAAGTTATAGATAGTCTGTGAAACAAACGATTACAGGTACAAGTTTGCAACTATCATTTAAATTCGCTGTGTCCGCTAATGATTATCTTATGAAATCTCAAAGAAACATGTATACTATATACTATGTAGAATAATTTATGAGAGAAAAAAGTGTGTGAGAGTTGAAAAGTGGGAGAGAATTAGAAAGAAAAAGAAAAGTTATTGGCAAGAAAAATGTGTTGAGAAGGGGGCCTAATAAGTCGCTCTATTAGGCAAGTATGCTTTACATGAAAGTTGGTAAAGTTGAACACGCTGAAATTGTTTCGGTTCAATAAACGCATTGCCACACACCGAATTGGAAAGATTTGTCCGTATATTTTAAAATTAATCCAAATATCATTTTTTATCCACATATTAAGATTCTGCGAGAGAAAAATTTGCTCCCGATTTTAATATTTCCTTTTTCATTTTTATTTGCAAGCAATATTTTTCCTTATGAAAAAATTTTAATTAGCAAATATTAAAATTTATTTAAATAAATAAATTCTTTGTGATTAATAAATAGAATATAATAATATGATAATAAGTAGAAAAAAGTAATCTCATATTAAAAGAAGAAATTTTTTTCCTGATATTCTCTCAATTTTCGAAATTAACATTTTTGTTCTGAAAAGCATTGAAAAAAAAATTTATTCTCCTTCAAAACGAAATAATTTAAAATTTTTACATTATCATTTATTCTTTGTTTTAAAGGGAGAAGAAAAAAAATGCTTGTAATCGAATTAGGCATTTTTAATTCATCTTTAATTGAATTTAATTTTTATTTAAAATTTTTTAATTTTATGTTTTCTATTTTTAAACTTTTTGCTTACGAGGCGATCAATAAAATAAAAAAAACAAATAACAAAAATCGCTTCTTTTATCTCAAAAATATTCCCAAATGTCAAATTTTGTAATTCAAATTAATGAATAAAATTGAATTTTAATTCAACTATAATTATAAAAATTAGGTAATGAAATAATTAATAGAGTTTTAAACATTTTTTTATTCTTTTTTTTAAAGCAGGAAGACAAAAAATATTTGTTTTCAAATTAGGCAGTTTTAATTCATCTCTAATAAAATTTAAAATTTTTATATTTTTATTCAACATTTTTTATTTTAATATTTTCTAATTTTAAACTTTTCATTTATGAGACGATTAATAAAAAAACAAATAACAAAACTCGGTTATTTTATTTCAAAAATATTTCCAAATGCCAAATTTTGTAATTCAAATTAATGAATAAAATTGAATTTTAATTTAATCATAATTGTAAAAATTTGTGAATAAAATAATTAATAGTTTTAAACACTAGTTGCTAATAATAGGAAAAAATGTTGCTAATTTGGTATTCAAATTAAGCAGTTCGGTTCAATTTATTTTTAATTATTTAAATAAGCACACCCAGAGAAAAATATTATTTAAACCAAATATATTTTATTTGAGTTAAATAAACGTATATTTGTCTCAGAACCAACTAGACTTTTTATTTCTTTTAAATAAAAATTTTATTCGACACAAATAAAACATATATTTGAGATAAATAAAATTTATTTCAAACAAATAAAAAGTCTAGTTGGTTCTGAGACAAATATACTATTTCTCTGGGTGCAACCTAAAGAGGATTAATTTTTAAGTGATGGAATACTGGCAAGAGGATAAAATTATAAAATTTTGATGCTATAAAATTGAAATTTGCAAATGAGAAATTTTCGAAAATGAGAGGAATCCTCTGGAAGATGAAATTTCTTTCTTCTATGGACAATTATTAATTGTTAATTACAGCATTAAAAAAATTAGAAGAATTATATTAATTAGAATAATTAAGTTTAATTTAAAATTTATTATGTACACGGAGAAAAATATAAAGTAACTTTTACTACTTTTATAGTAAAACATTTCTGGTAATTTTTACTACTTTCGGAGTAAATTTTGCTACGCTCGAAGTAAATTTTACTACGTTCAAAGAACATATTTGTAAAAAATTAGTAAAATTTTCTTCGAACGTAGCAAAATTCACTCCAAAACCAGTAAAAGAAATGCTTTTAAAAGTTACTAGAAATGCTTAACCAGAAATGTTTTACTATAAAAGTAGTAAAAGTTACTTCATATTTTTCTCCGTGTATAAGATAAAAATTAAGTGTACCAAAAATTTAAATACTAGCATTTAAAAAACCAATTTTAAAATGTAAAGAGTAATTATAGAATTAATTAATTAATTGCTTATTGTGTGAAGTAAAAATTAAAGGCAACAAAGACTAGAAAAATTAATCAATTAAAAAAACAAAGAATAATTATAAAATTAATTAATTAATTGCTTTCTGAGTACAAAAAAGTAGTTTACCCACCGTTGGTTAATTCCTTATACACTGATCACTATGAACTTAACACGTAATTAGCACAGTAATTAAAGTCACAAAGCTGAGAGTTAACTGCGATAGAAACTCATTTCACCTTATCATTTAATACGCCCACTTCTTAACTGTTCGATGATTTCACTAAACTTCCTAATTAATCTGTATTAAATAAGCAATTGTTTTTTCTTCTATTAGCAATCAGTAATCCAATGAATCGCGTTTTCTTTTATACGGAAAGAAAACATTCCTAGTTTTACTTTTTTAAGGAAAAAAAATTTTTACGACGTAACTCTTTAACATAAGAAGAAGTTTGTTCAGTGAAATTTCTAGTGATATTTTTTTTGGTGAGAGGGATAAATCTTTTGTCAGATGATTATCGGCGTGGCTGACGCGAGAGAATGTCTCTTCTCATGGACGTTTCTCGTGCTTTTATATGAAGCTGCCTTCGAGGACCCTGAATCGTTAATATAATCATTTATTGCATACCCTTCTAACAAAAGCTATTGTACTTTTTTTGTACAAATGTATTTTTATACAATTGAAACACAGGAATTTAGAAAAAATCCAAAATTCAAAAGGTTACAAATAAAAATGACTGATTGAAAATGACGTTAATGTTACTGCTGCCATAGCAACAAATAAAGATTAACAACTGAAGTGATTCAGTAAGAACATTTTGAAAATTATGTTTGTCGGGAAAATGGTTGTCGGGAAGAAGGATTGTCGGGAAAATAGTTGTCGGGAAATAGGATTCGGGAAAATGGTTGTCGGGAAATAGGATTCGGGAAAAACATTTGTCGGGAAGAAGGTTTGTCGGGAAAAAGGCTTTCGGGAAATAGGATTCGGGAAAATGTACGGTAACGATAAATTTTTGATAACGTTCTGACTTATTTCCATTTAAACCAAATATAATTTATTTGAGTTAAATAAAAGCATATTTGTCTCAGACTCTACTAAAATATTTATTTTGAAGAAAAATTTTATTTAGCACAAATAAATGTTTTATTTGAACTAAATAAAATTACTTTGAAATAAATGAATTTTTTATTTGAACTAAATAAAATTTATTTGAAACAAATGAATTTTTTATTTCAACTAAATAAAATTTGTTTTAATCAAATAAATTTTTATTTGAAATAAATAAAATTTATTTGAAACAAATAAATAATTAAGTAGGTTCTGAGTCAAATGTTTCTTTTCTCTGGGTGTATTTATTTGTTGACTTGTAATTGAAAAAATCTAAGAACTCGCTTCTGTTTTAAATATTTGTGCAATTAATTTTTATTTTTCTCATTAAAATTTTACTACACTCATTTTTTTAATTTAATATTTTTGACTATGATATATTATATTTATATTTTATTTTGAAATTAATTTAAATCAATTAAATTTTTTTAAATCCCTAAATTATTGATTCGAATAGAGTTTATTGGATTTAAATATAAATTATTCGTTTGAAATAAATATTTGTTTGCTAATTGTCAATGTAATCGATTATATGAGTAAAAAATAATTTGTTTTAATCTTTTCAGAAAAAAATGATCTGAACTAAATAGTAAATTTTTAAATCTGTTAAAATTTACACCCAGCGAAAAGATATATTTGACTCAGAATCTACTAGACTTTTTATTTGTTTCAAATAAATTTTATTAAGTTCAAATAAAATTTGATTTGGCTCAAATATAAATTTTATTTATGTTGAATAAAATTTTTATTTAAAAGTTTAAAACAAATAAATAACATAGTTGGTTCTGAGACAAATATACGTTTATTTAACTCAAATAAAATGTATTTGATTTAAATAAAATTTGTTCTGGGTGTACTGATTCCTGATTAAAAATACTTTCTGTTGATAAATTATAATAAATTATAATTGATTTGACAGCAAACAGTCAGTTACTAATTCAAATTAGTTAACATTTTTATTGATTCAAAGAAAACAATATTTCTTAAAATTTTTGTGTAATCGGACTTTTTTGATTAATAAAAATAGAATAGAAATAATAAAGTAAAAAAAATAGAAAAAAATAGAAAATAAATAAATAGTAGAATAAAATAGAAAAATAGTCTCAACAAAAATTTTTACATTTTGAAGTTTGATATTTAGTTCAGGTCATTGTTCAGAAAAGTTTTTTTCTGAAAAGACTGGAAAAATTATTCAACTAAAAATTTTTTATTTATAGAGTTGTTTAATTGCGAATATATATTTTTTCCATATTAAATTTTGTAATTTTTATATAAACCTTTTTTTCTACTTCTGAGAGGAAATTTAATTTCTAGCAAATTTTAATTATCTTTTTAGGAATTGAAACTGAAAAATTACGGTAAATTTCAGAAACTTAAAAAAACATTTCTTTCTCTATATTTTAAAAAACTAATGAACACAAATGTCTAAAAGTTGTCAAACCAGATTCTCGTATTGACGATTCTTTCCAAGGTCCTTTTTTTGTAATGTTTATATGAAGGAACCAGAAATTGGTGTGCATTTATATGGTTGAGTAGAACATTCTTTTGGAAAAAACTTAATATAGTTGTATTTTAGAAAATTAGCTGAAAATTTGATATTATATCATCAATATTTAAATACAATGATATTCACGGTAAGTTAAAAAATTTGGTTCCTACTTTTCTTTAAAAAAAAACAAATACTTTTAAAAACTGTATACGGTACACGTGTATTGACGTCATGACGGTTTCATGACCCTTTAAAAAACCGGTTTATATTGAATCTACATTTCTTTTTGTTTCATTTATTCATTGCTTACAATAAAAAAGTACGTATTAGGGAAACCGATACTCTACTTATTTTAATTAAATTCCTGTTTCAGTTTAAAAAAAAATACAATGAGAACCAAATGCAAAAAAAGAAAATAAATAAGGAAGAGAGATTCATCTAATTTATACAATTAGATAACTGCGTATTTCAATGAATACTTTTTTAATCAATTTTTTATTTATGGATAATTGTTTCTTCATGATTTACATATTTCTTTCCATTGAAATTTGACATTTATATTAAATTGAATTGAAAGAAATGTAGAATGTCAATAAACTATATTTGAATGAAAATATTAAATATTAATTTGAAGGCTATAATAAATATTTTTTCTGTGATGATGTATGAAAATTTTCCCGATTCGAATATAATTTTTTTAATAAGCAAAATGGCTTTTCCCTGTTTTAAGTTGTGATATTTAATTATTTTTGAGAAATTTTAAAATTCATTTTTATACGAAATAAAGTGAGTTTATTGCATTTAATGGAATAGAAGCAGGTATTTTCCTGCTTCCTTTGGCAAAAATATTCAGAACAGGAAAACCTTCACTATTATCATATAATGATCTATTCAGTTCGTGTCTCAACGTTTTTTTCTCTCCGCTTAAAATACATCAAGTTGAGAAAATGTATAGGTATATACTGACTTTTCTTAGTGACATCACTATAAAATTACACTCTCTTGGTATTATTGTCTGCGCGTGTTATTAACCTTTCAAATGTTGCGAATATTCTTCGAGCGATTTTTATAAATTATTCAAATTCAAAATCATTAAAATTTAAAGTTCATTTAAATTTATGTATCTCGATGCATTATTATTATAATTTAGTATAAAATTGAACGCCTATGATTATAGATTCAGGGGGAAAAGTGTGCAGTAACTTTTTACTATTTATAAACTAATGTCTGGAATTTTGGTGCACTTTTCGTAACTTTTACTATTTTTGAATTAACTTTCACTAACGATAGTATATTTTATACTGAAATTTACTTCGGAAACAGTAAAATTCGCTCTGGCTATAATAAAAGATATTAAAATGGCATTGAAATTTTATTACTAAAAGTAAATTTTACTAAAATTTACTAAATTTGAAAAAAAGTTTATAGGAAAATGATAAAACAAATTATACATTCAGACAAATGGATTTAGATAAAAACTTGTCTAATGTTTTAAAATAGAAATGGTTTTCTTATTATAGAAAGTTTAGCAAAAAAAAATACAATGAAAAACTAGAATAATTATCTATAGAGTATGGATAAAAAAATTCATTTAAAACAATACCTAAATTTAAAATTAAAATATCAACAAACATAAATTACAATAAGCTGAAAATAAAAATAATAAAAATAAACTTAAATAGAAAATTTCAAAAAACACAAAATTACAATGAATTGAGAATTAAAACATAATACAAAATTTGAATCGACCTTGATATCAAAATATAAATAAATTATTTGACGAAAAAAAAAAATATTGAAAAATTGCAAACTTTATTCCGGAAATAGTAAAAAATACTAAAAGTGTACAGAAATTTTAATGCCAAAAGTAATTTTACTAAAATTTTTTAAAATAATTAAATTTATTTCGGAAATAGCAAAAGTTACCAAAATTGCACATAAATTTGACTACTGACAGTAGATTTTATTAAAGTTTACTAAATTTACTAAAATTTATTATCTTATTAAAAAGATATAAATAAAAGCGTTTTAAAATTCCAGAATTAAGGTATATATTAAAAATAGTCAAAATTGTTAGAATTTATGAAAAAATTTTGACTTAAAAATAAGAAATCTTGTCAAATAGATATAAACAGTAAAATTTACTTGGGAAATAGTAAAATTACTAGAATTGTACAGAAATTTTACTAACAAAATTAAATGTTACTGAAATTAATTAAATTTACTAAAATCTATTAGAAATAGTAAACTTTATTTCGAAAATAGTAAAAGTTGACAAAATTGCACAGAATTGAGGGAAATTTTCTAATGGCCCTTTATTGGTTCTACCTAGATTTCCCCTTTATTAACTTGGTCCTAGCTTGTTTATCCTTGTAGGGCCTAGGTTGAAACGTCACGCTCTTCTAGCCTGGTTCTACTTAGAGAATCTAGTTAGGCCCAATAAAAGGAACAGTTTAATTAACTATTTAAAAAAAATTATTTATTCTTATTTATTATTATTGAGATTCATTATTTCATCTTTTTTTTACCTACTTTTGTTATCATGTAATTTATAATACTTAATTTCTATATACTAACAGAGAAAAAATCCCCACACGTTGGGAGTTGAACGCACGACCCTAACATTCGTAAACCGATAACCTAACCACTTAACCACGCTCGCTAAGTACGATGCGTTGCATGATACTTCAGGTTATTCTTGTCATCATAAGTCATATGAATATTTCCATTATAAATGCCTCAAAATAATAAAACTGAAGTCAGTAACATTTTCGTTGACGCAAAATGAGAAAAGAATTTTTTTAAAGATCAAGATGCAAATAATTTCTGATAAAAAGAACTTAATTGTTCTTTTCATTACATCCTGCATAGATTTTTAATCCAATCGGGGAGGGAAAGTCAATTGTTATTTAAGAATTGAAGTTTTTATCTCATTTCGTCGACGTAAACGTTGGAAACTTCAGTTTAATTCAACAAAATATGATTTTAACAGAAGTTAACAAATCCGTGAACGGTTTTAAAAATTTAACTTGAAAAATATATTGTAATAATGAAAATTTTAATTGAGTTAATTAACTTAAGCTTAAATCAAAGCTCATGAAACTTTAAATAAATCTTTAATGTCAGCAGTTTTTCAATGTTGGGCGCAAAAGTTTACTGAACATTGCATGAAGTAAAAATTTTTTTTAATTTAAATGAATTTTTTCTTTAAAGGAGGAAGTTTAAAGAAAATTTTAAAAAGTTTTGAAAAACTTAAAAAATTAAAGAAAATTGTAAACATTTATGCAATGTTTAGTCAACTTATGCGCCCAACATTGAAAAACTGAAGACATTTAAAGATTTATTTTAACTTTCATAAGCTTCGGAACTAAGGATATGCTGTAAATATACTGGTGGCCAAAGAGAAATCAACATAACCTTTAAATTCAACTGATAAATTAGTAAATTTGACTATGTCATATTTTTATACAACAGATTAAATCAGTAACTTATATTTTACTAATCGAATCAGAAACTTTCTACTAATTATCAGTAACTCAATTCTGATAATAGCAATTAGTAGAATTCTACTGATAATCTGTCAAATTTTACAAATGAAAAGTTAAAAGTAAACATTTCAGTTCAATATTGTCTCAATCTTGCTATGAGATGTTTAAATATTACTTCAAATTACACATAAACAATTACTGATACATATTTTTAAATATATTTATAACTTATAATCTAACAAGAAGCTCTAGCTATTACCAAGCTAGGGCCAGGTTAAGGTACATTCCAAGCTAGGACCATTATAGACCCAATAATCAATATTGGCAAACCTTGGCAATTTCCACACGGGTTTACAAAAATTTATCCAAAATTGTAAAAATTACATTGTAAATAGTAAAAGTTATTTTACTAACAAAATTAAATTTTACTAAAGTTTACTATTAAAATTTTAATAGTAAAGGTTACTTTTTATTGCGTCTAAATAAATTTTACTTCGAAAATATTAAAAGTTGACAAAAATAGCAAACCTTTGTTATATAGTAAAGATAAAGAAAAAGTTAAAAAATTTAAAAATTTATTTAAGCTAGTAAAATTTACTCTAGATATAGGAAAAATTACTAAAATTGCACAGAAATTTTACTGAAATTAACTAAAATTCATTTAAAATTGTATAAGTTGTCATAATTGCACAGAAATTTTACTAATGTGAGTAGATTTTAGTTTTAGATTTACTCCGAAAATAGTAAAAGTTTCTGAAATTGCATAAAAATTTTACTACCAAAGGTAAATTTTACTAAAACTAACTAAACCTTATTAAATTTACTAAAATCTGTTAAAAATAGTAAAACTTACTTCGGAAATATTAAAATTTACTAACATTGCACATAAATTTTACTACCATAAAGTAAATTGCATAGATTTTTTGCTACCGAAAGTAAAATTTACTAAACGTATTAACATTAATTTAAGATAATGAAAGTTACCAAAAATATACTAAAATTGCAGACAGCTTAGAGGCTTTTCTTTGTGAATAGCAAAACAAAATTAAAAATTTACTTTTAATTTCGTTTCGGGTCGATCGGAATATTTGAAGATGTTATTAAAGTAAAAAACAGGTTTTTAATTTCTAAATTCAGTTTTTTTTATTTCCTTTCGGATCAACACGAAACTAAATTCAGTTTATTAATTAAGTTTTTTATCAACTTGGAAACCAAAACGAAACTAAACTTTCGTGACTGTCTCTTGTTTAAAAATTGTAGTTTGAAATTGCAAATTTTTTTTTATAAGAAAAAAATCTTTTGTTTACTTAATTTTTTCTTTAAATTATTTTCATCAAAAATGCAATACTACAATTTTTACATGAAACATTTAAGTGTAGAAGTGATTGAAGGTCTGAAAAGAAATGAACAAATGATAAGAAGTAAAAAAAAAGAGAAAGTTTTGTATAAAATTATTGGGGATAAGGTCAAGTTGGAGACAAGAAAAGTGTCGATGATTTTGTTAAATTTTTTTGTATGGATAGTATAGGGAAATTTTATTATTATATTTTATATTGAAGAGGCACACATGAACATAATACTGTATGTAATAACAATCATTGACTCATTACGTAATCTCGATTTACTGTCTGATTAGGTCAAGTGGTGAGAACAATAGAAGGTATCTATTCAACCACTAACCACGTAGCCTTTAGATTCCTCATAGCCCTATTACGATCTTAATCTGCGACATCCGTGGGTAACCTTAGCCGCTGCGCCACACTGTCCAAATTTCCGGTTGTCAAAAAATATTTAAAAAAATTTATAAATGAACAACAAATCAATTTAACTGTCTATTAATAATTGCCGACAAATTACTTTACACTCGAATTAAATTTTTTTAAGGGATAAATAATAAAGTTATTTTCTAATTTAAAATAATTTTCATATTTAGTAACATTTCTAAGGTTAAGTTCACCGATATTTTCTACAATATCAAGGAAATAATTTAAATATTCTATAAAATTGTTTTTATAGTAATTTGTTTTCGAGGAATTCAATGGTTATCAAATGAAATCAGTCAGAAATTATTTTAACCTTTTTTGAATTTTTATTTTTTGGTAGAAATTGGTAGATTTTGAAATCCATGTATAATTTTGTAGAAAACATGTTTTTATATCCACAAAAAAATTGCCGAATGAAAAGAAATGATTTTTCCTATTTTTGAAGCACTTAAAAACAAAACAATTGTTTTCAGGTTGAAAATGCTAGAAAATACCATTTTCATCCAATTTTTTTATTTGCAAATTCATTTACTTATTTTTCTAGTAACTAATTTAAAAAATAGTAAAAATAAATTTTTTTCATTCAGCACCTTTTTGTAGATATAAAAACATAATTTTTCGGTACAAAATAAGTAAATTTTGAAAATTTAGTTTTGAATATTTTTCAATGTTTAATTTCAAGTCAAACTTTTTTTTACATTTTTATTATTTTCGTCAATAAGAAAGTTACAACAATTCTAGGAATTTCATGTAAATTAGATGATCTAAATGTTTTGAAAGTTCAAATGAATAAAATATTTTTCATTAAATATATTTCCCAAGATTACTGACTGCGAAAAAGAAAACAAAAAAAATTAAAAACGAAAATTTAATATAGTTAGAAACTTAATATTTTTTTAAAATACTTGACACAAAATTATTGTGATAAAATTTTTATTTGAAAGAGGAAATAAATAAATTTTGTTCACTTAAACGTTCAAAACTTAAGAAACATCAAATTAGTTGAAAAATATCAGATTTCTGAAATGCTGCAAAAAATTTGGTTTTTTGGTGTCGATTGAAAATTTTGAAAATTGAAAATAATTGAATTTGAGAAGATTTCAAATTGAAATATTTTCAATTTTAATAATTATAATTTAAAATGTAAAAAATGTTTCCTCTAACAAAAAGTCTGTTTACTGACGTGCATTTACCCGTTAGAAGTGTTAATAATTATAATTAAATATTTCTATCAGGAAAACGAACCAAGAAACAGACTTTTTGTCAGAGGAAACATTTTATCAGAATTACATTTTAAGTTTGTCTTGAAAGTTTCAATTAATTTGAGTATTTTACCTAAACTATTTAAATGTTTTTTTTGTGAGCTTCTTTGAATTTTGAATAATTTTAATTAACTGAAGAAGAAAATGTTTTTAAAATATTTTCATTCAAATTTTTTGAAAATAATTGAACACTGTAAAATAATTAATTGAAAAATGTTTAAATAATTGGAAATAACCCAGCAGGATTTACGTTAGTTTTGGCTCCCAGTGGATTTTTTTTTATTTGTCAAATTAAAAAGCTCTTAATCACGCATTTGTTGTTCTTGACGTTTTAAATCCTGCTTGGTCCATTCGTCAAATTTTATTTCAAGAAATTTTGATTTAAAAAAATTTATTACAATTTTAAAAAATAATCCTGTTTTTGAAAAAAAATTTTAAAAAATTTGAATTTTATGAGAACTTAGAATTAATTTATTTATTTATAATACATGAAAAGAAAAATTTATCAAATTTTATAATTTTTCTGTTTTATGATTTAGGAAAAATATGGAAAGAAGGAAAGAAAATTATAATAAACTAATTAGAATAATTTTAATAATCGAAATATCAAAAAATACGATTTAATGATCTTTATTATTTTTGTATTATTACAAGTTAGTGACGCAACATTTTTTTTCCTCAGTAAATTATAATGGACATTTATAATTAATTAAACTTTTCGCAATAATTTTTAATAAATAAAATCACATTTGTCTTCATTATTTGTTAACTTATCCTCAAGGAAGAAATGATCGTCAGTTTGAAAAAAATACAGTTAATTATTTTTCCGCGTTTGCTAACTTTTTTTTCCCTGTTCAAAATAAATAATCTATTTTATTATTGTAATTATTATACACATTTCTCATTATGTTTTTCTATAAAAAGAGGAAAAATAATTTTTCTAATACATTCTTTTTTTGTCAACATTCACAATTCTATTCTCTAAACTAAAAAACGTTATTTTTACAGAAAACTTTATTATTTATTTATCGAAAATAGATAACTTTTTTATTACATCTTAAAAACAACTTATAGTAACATAAATATTTCTATAATACCCTTTTTTTGTATTTTATTTTCTTCATTTTTATGTGTAAATAAAATAATTTGATAAATTAATTCATATTTGCTAAAATAATAAATTTTTTAATTTCAATGCGTAAATAAAATAATTTGATAAATTAATTCATATTAATTAAAATAATAAATTTTTTTATATTTATTGATTCAATCTTTCAAGACGAAATTGTTATTAGACTTTTTTCTCGATTTTCCAGTCATCTTGAAAGACTGAATGAAAGTGAAAAGAGTTTTTATTCATTAAATTTATGCACTTTTGGAAAAAATTAAAAAAATTAAATGTTCTTACATCTTCATGATGTATTTTACATACCTATATATTTCTTTTTGATAAATTTTCCGTTTTTATCAAATTTTGCCATTGAATTCGATTGAAAAAAGTTCGATTAGAATAATTTGTAAATTTAGAAAAAGAAATTTATGTGAATGTTAATTTTGTTAAAGAAAATTTTGAACTGTTTAAAATTGAAAGAAAGACACATAATGTCTTAAATATTTTTTGATGACTAGAAATTAATACTTTTCTCAAACACTCTTTTCTGAGACATTACTTTGAATACTGCGATTACTTTCCCTTCGTGGATTACTTCGCAGGACTCGTTGTGTGATTGTTGGTCGTCGATCACTTCCAACTCTTCTTAAACTATTATCTCTTTCGACATTTTTTGATCCTCGGGGTCCACGTATATTTGAGTAGACAATGTAGACTGCCAAAATACCCACAGAAAACATGGCCACTCCCACTCCACTTACTGTCATTACCTGAAATTTATATTCATTCAACAATTATTCAATGACTGTTCGAGAAATTTTTCTCACTCAATTTTTTTAAAATTTGTTTTTAAATGTTTCAAATTCCAAATTCTTAAAAATTTGGATTTGACTATATATTTACTATTAGTAAGAAAAATGTAGTACAAAAAAAATTTGTTGGGATTCAACTATGTTTTTTTTTTAATAGGAGGGAAAAATTTGGAATAAAATTTCTAAACACTATAGCTAATTAATTTCTAATATAAATGTCAGGAATGAATTTGAAATTCTGAACTTTAATCTGTGGGGCCTCGAATATTCGAGTAGACGATGTACACAGCCAGAAATCCCAATGTAAACATGGTTACACCCACTCCACTCACTGTCATCACCTGAAATTTTTTTTATTTTTTGTCATTTGAATATTTTTTTTAGTGTTCTTGAATAATTTTATTTCAAGAATATCTTTTTTATATTTTTAAGAATTTGGAGTTAACATTAAGATATTAATTCTCTGCCTCTGATGTACTTGTTAACGAAGAAGCATACATTTTAAATATAAATTGGTTTGAATAATTTTAAACATAAAATATAGTTAAAAAGAAATTTTATATATTTTATCGATGTCGATAACGAATTTTTATTTAACAAAAATTTACAAAGTGCGGGCTTCTTTCAAACTGAATTTTAATGTTAAGGAGGTTGTTTACAGGTATGCAGACTTTCAGAAAAAATTTTGAATTGACATTAAAGAATTTTTTAATGTTATTGTTATTCGTATCTTCTGGAAGAAAAAATATCAAATTTCAAGAAAAAAATTTGAAACTTACAAAAATTGTTTATTTAGTCATTTTGCATATGATCAAAGTTTTCTTCATATTAAAAGGTTAAACTTTTTTAAAACTGATTTGATTTAAGTCAATGATGGCTTATTTTCTTCAGAAAATGGTTCTCCATAACTTGACCGCTCAGATTTATAAACAAATTCACCGTTTTGAAAATATGCTTATTTGTTTAAAAAAATTTTTTTAAATTAAATCACTTTTTTTAAACAAATATATGAAGAAAACTTTGATCATACGCAAAATAACTAAATAAACAATTTTAGTAAATTTCAAATTTTTTTCCTGAAAATTGATATTTGTTCTTCCAGAAGATATGAATAATTAAAAAATTCTTTAATGTCAATTCAATATTTTTTCTGAAGGTCTGCATACCTGTAAACAACTTCCTTAAACAAATTTTAATTCAACGTTCATTTATTTATTTTTTTGAAATCTGTAGTATAAAATGAATTATTTTGTCATACTTTCTAAATATTTGAATTAGTAAAAAGTAAAAATGATTACTAATTCGAATTAATGACTGACTTTTTGCTTTTGAATTAGTAAATTTTACTAATAAATTAGTAGAAAAATTACTATATTAGTAAAATTTACTAATTCAAAAGCAAAAAGTCAGTAACTAATTAAAATTAGTAAACATTATTACTAATTCAAATTTAGAGAGTATGTCAATCAAATTCGCCAGTTTTTCTACTGATCTCATAATTAAGACCAAAAATGTATCACAATATTACGAACAGTTTTGGATGCTGTTAATAGTTTCAATTTCAGAATCTTAGAAAAACTGTGTGACTAATTTGATTAATTTTTTTTATTTATTAAAAACTAAAATTAAAAAAAAAATTTAAACATTTTTTAAAATTAATTTTTTTATTTAGGTTTCTTTTTGAAATACTTAATGAATATAAATAACTAAAACTTTTCCCAATTCAATAATTTTTAAAATTGTTTTAAACATTTACATATTTCCAATTATTAAGCTCAACAACTTTTTAAAATAAGTTTTTAAAAAGGGTTAACATTTCTCCTCGATTTCAAAATGGAAAAAGTTTACAAAAAACCAAACTAAGAATAATTTTGAGACTTTCTGTAAATCACACTAGAAAGACTTAAAAAAATGTCAAAAATAACTGGAAATTGTTTAATTAAATTTGAAAGTTGTTTTCAATTCAACTTTGAAATATTCTAAATATAATAATAATTTTTTAAATTGAATTAGAAAAATTCTCAAAAATTGGACTCACGAAAATTAAAGAAATTTATATTAAAAAATCTATTAAATTATTAGTAAATTTTTAATTACAAATTCAAAAACAAAACAAAAATAGTCAATAATTCTAATTATTTAATATTTTTACTAATTCAGATTTAGCGAATTGGTTTTCATATTATTTCTGCAAGAAAATTTAAGAAATTATTCTATTCTCCATAATTTGCGTTAATAATAATTAATTCTTTTTTAGAATTTTACTCGCAGAGAAAAATTTTATTTCAACCAAATATATTTTGTTTGAGTTAAATAAACGTATATATTTGTCTCAAAACAAACAAGGTTATTTATTTGTTTTAAATAAAAATTTTATTCGACAAAAATAAAAATCATATATTATTTGGGACAAATAAAATTTTATTTAAACGAAATAAAATTTATTTGGCACAAATAAAAAGTATAGTTGGTTCTGGGTCAAATATATCTTTTCTATGGGTGTAAAAAATAATTTTTTTAAAAATGTTACAATTTTTGTATTTTTTATAATTATGAGAATAGAGTTTATTTTTTAATTTTAAATAATTTTGAATCTGAAATTATTTAGAAGTTAAAATTTATGTTTAAAAATAAAATGTAATTTGTTCCTAGTTTTCTTTTGAAATATTCTAAATATGATAATAATAATACAGTCGAACCTGGATAAGTGGAACATGAATTTCTTGAATATTTTTGAAGTAATTCGGCGTAAAAAAAATAATTTACTTATAATTTATACTTATAGTCCTGGTAATAAATCAATTTAAATAAAGTAAAGACCTAAGTCACTAGAAAACTTTTTTGCAAATACACAGATAGTAAACAACAAGTACACGTATCGAGTAAAATAATAGATGAATCGTGGTTTAATAAAAAGTTTTAGATTCCACTTATGAATAAGGTACATGAATAAAAAGTTCCACTTATAGAGGACACGTTCCACTCACAGAGGTAAATGAATGAAAAGTTCCAATTATAGAGGGATCGTTCCACTTATAGAGGTAAATTTAAGAAAATGTTCCACTTATAGAGGCCTTATTTCAAAAAATCAGTTTCACTTATAGAGGTAACGTTTTCCCACTTATAGAGGTTTTTTTCGATATTTTGCATTACTTGTGCAGGGACCGCAAAAAAAGTTCCACTTAAAGAGGATTCCCACTTATCCAGGGACCACTTATCCAGGTTCGACTGTAGTTCATTTATTTGTTAGGAATAAAATGGTAGTAAGTGTTTAATTATTATAAAATATTATTTTTTTATTATTAGTTTTATAATATTAATGATAATAATATAGTATAATGTAAAGAAATAAATCATAAGAATAGAAATAATAGCGCATAATAATTTTAAAAAGTGATATATAGAAAAATTTCCAAGAATTATGAAAATTTAAAATAAGTTTTTAAAAATTATTTAAAACGTAATTTTTTTATGTCAATAATGGTTTGTAATTTGCACTTTTTATGGAATTTTAAGTATATATTATTTTCTGCTTCTTTGTGAGGAAGCTTTGCATTATTTATTAATTTAAATTGTACAATTAAAATAATAAATGCTAAAAATTTTTGTTCGTAAATCAGTTGTTTATATATGGTACCTAAAGTACGTAATTTACAATGTCGAAGGCGATTCGAGGCCTGTAAAACTATAAAGTAGCAAATCCATTTTGTTATTTACAATAAACATTCTATATGGCAATTCTATTAAACGACAATTCAAGAAAATAAAAACTGAACAAACCAGAAGTAACATGCGAACATAGCACAGGCAGAGAATTAAATTATAATATTTTTAATTTCCTTTACTTACAATAATGTAAATTCTACTCTATGAGGGAGAGGGTGCTATTAGAATTACAACAATTTATTCTACAGTTAGTTCTTCATTATTATTGGTATAAAATATATTAATATTGATATTTTAGTTCTCGTTATTTAAATATTATTTAAGTACTCGGTATTTTTAAAACTATATACAATAAGGAAAAATTAAAATTGTGAATTATTTTCTGCATATACGTTAAGAAAAAAAATGAAATACCATTTGTCATTTTTCATAGAATAAAATTAAGGAGGAATAAAGTGAATCTTCTTGTGGAAAGTACATTTACTTATTTAAATTCTTTCAGAAATTGTCTCTGGCTTAGCGAGGCTTTGAGTCATTTAAAAAGGTGTTACGTCAAAATGGAATTTCTTATGTTGACGTGTTTTATCAAGTCCATTTTTTTCTTCTAAGGAAATGAATAATCATGTCAGCATTAATAGTATCAATCCGTTTTTTTGTTTCTATTTTTTTTGGATTAATTTTTTTTTCAATTCTATTACTAAATCTCGTCACGTGTCTATTCTAATTGCATATAATGACTACTTATATGACAATTAAATAACCCAATAAAATAAATTAAACACGGGCGAAATATAGGTGAATAAAATTATGTAATTTTCGATACTTTATAGTAAATACATAAAATGACATTAATAATATTGTCGTATCCTTTTCATTTAGAAGAGGAAAAAGAGTATCAACTTACCATTGTCCACCATTCACTTTCTTCCATTTCGGAAACGAAAACATGTGAATTATCATCGTCATCATTGTCGATTGAACTTTTCATTTCTTTTGTTGAAGTAGCGCATCCACTGCGTGATTCCTTTTGTTTTGAAATGAGTCTTTTGAAAATTTTTGGTACATGACCCGTGTCACCTTCCTCTTCATCGTCATCATTTGAAAAATCGTCATCGTCCTCATCGTCCGATGTACCCCATGCCATGTTTGCTTTTGTTTTGGTAATTTTCAATCTTCCTAAATTGTTTAATTTTGAATTTCTTGTTTTTAAGGAGAGATCCAAACCCTTTGTGGATGAATCTTCTTCGGCTACTTTTGTTGATAATACATTTACGATAATATTATTCCAATCTGTCGGATTTACTTGACCCTTGCATTTCTTCTTTTTACTATGAGCAATGAAAATTATTAAAATTAGGAGACTGATGTCTACAACGTTTGTAAGAACGACAAAAATGAGACGGTATTTATTATTTGTGGTACGATCCGAAGAAAAGAACCTTAGAAGCAAATCATCTTGAGGTTATGTTTGTTATTTTTACCTTAATTACATGATCCTGTTTAATTATTATATAAAACAAAAATTAGTTTTTATTGATTATTTTTTATGTAATGAAGACGTGAACATCAGTGGTTTATATTGAGAGTTGATCTTGTCTTTATCATTCGAAAAAAATTACAAACATAACCAACAATTTTTTGCTTCTACTATTTAAATTGTTTGTAGATCTTAACTGTCTTTTAAATGAAAGTTATAGGGATCACAGCTCATCCCCTTAAATTATTAAAATCCCCTAAAACACCTAAAATCATACATTTTCTTCTCTTTTCCTCTTACTTTTAAGAAAAATAAACATAAAGTAACTTTTACTTCTAAGAAAAATCCAAATTGTTTGGAATTTTTGACAAATGGTATTATTTCCAGATTAAATTTTACTAAATATGTAGTATATTTTACTAATTACACAGGTCAACAAAAAAAGACTTACTTTTTTTTATGAGATATCGGAATGGTTTCCGATGTATTTTTGGACGCTGAACACGATCCCGACTTCTAAAATTGCCCATCACGTCAGGATTTTGAGAAAAGTAGGGATAAAGACCCCAAAAACGCTTTTTTGAGGATTTTCAACATTTTTTTTCTCTTTAACCTGACGTGCTAGAGACTTCCACAAGGTATTAAATTAAAGCTTGTAATGTGCACTACAAGACTCATATCCGCATAAAATAAAAAAAAAATAAAAAGTTTTTTCAAAAAATGGGGTTGAAGACACCAAAAAGGTGTGTTTTTGGAATGCTTTAATAGACTTCATGCAATTGCTTGGATTTGCTTGAAAATTGTTACTCGGGGTTTTTAAAGTCGTTGATTACGAATCCGGAATTAGTTTTCAAAAATTTAAAATGGCGGAACCAAGATGGCAGATGTAAAAATTAAGAATTGCTTGGATTCGCTTGAAAGTTTGTTACTCCAGGGTTTTTGGGGTCGCTGATTACGAATTCGCCATTTTGAATTTTTGAAAACTAATATCGGATTCGTAATCAGTGACCCCAAAAACCTTAAGTAACCATTTTTAATCGAATCCAAGCAATTGCAAGAAGTCTATTAAAGCAATCCAAAAACACACATTTTTTTAGTGTCTTCTCTCTAAATCTGAATTAGTAGAATTCTACTAAGAAATAGTAAAATTTTACTAATTTTTAGTAGTTTTCATGGAAGACTTTTCCCCTTTTCAATTAGTAGAATATTACTCATTTTTAGTAATATTTTACTAATGTTTTAGTAAAATTTTACTAATTGAAAGTAACTTTTTTACTAAATGAATTAGTGAAACTGTTTTATCGACTATTAATAAAACAGTTCTACTAATTGTTAGTAGAATTCTACTAATCAATTAGTAAAATCTACTAATAATTAGTAAAATTTCACTATTTGTTAGTAAAATTATTACTAAATCATTTGGTGGAAGACTTTTCGTCATTTCATTAGTAACTTTCTACTAATTCAGATTTAGAGAGTTCAACCCCATTTTTTGAAAAAAATCTTAATTTTTTTTATTTTATGGATATGGGTCTTGTAGTGCTCATTACTTTAATTTAAGACCTTGTGGAAGTCTCTAGCACGTCAGGTTAAAGAGAAAAAAAATGTTGAAAATCCTCAAAAAAGCGTTTTTGGGGTCTTTACCCCCACTTTTCTCAAAATCCTGACGTGATGGGCAATTTTGAAAGACGGGATCGTGTTCAGCGTCCAAAAATACATCGGAAACCATTCCGATATCTCATAAAAAAAAGTAAGTCTTTTTTTGTTGACCTGTGTTATTTATCAATAAAATTTACTTCGGATATTACAAAATTTCCTAAAGAAATAACGATTTTTAATAGCAAAATTATTCAAATTGTCCTCGAACATTACAATTAGCTATTAAAAATTTTTATTATCAGAGTAAATTTTATTATATTTATGAAGTAAATTTTACTATTTTTGAAGGAAATTTTTCCAAGTCCAAATTAATTTCACTAATTTTTTTCTAAAATTTACTTCGTATACATAGAGTTTGAATAGAAATTTTTATTAAACAAGTTGTTCAATTCATGATCATTTAGCTTCCTCAATATAATATATACCTAACAATTGCTTAATTTTTTATTTTAGAATAATTTATTTAAAGTGTTAAGATAAAATTTCAAAAATATTTGAATTTTTGTGAGATGGTAGATATAAAATTATTTTAGAACTAAATTCAGTTAACTTTTTTCAACTCTAAACTGATTCTGACTACGAAAGCACAATTTGTTACAATTTTTCCATAAATTTTCCGACATTCCTGTCAATAGAAAAACTTATAATTATTCCTAGACCAAAAAATTATTTATCCAAACATTTGTTTCTCTTGACGAAATATATATAATTATACTACACTTGAAAATTTGTAAAAATAATTGATTCTTATAGAAGTGCGGAAATTGACATCACAATAAAGTTTCCTTTGAGAGGAAGCTAAATTAAAAAAATGTACAGACTACGGAAAAAGATAAAAAATATTAATAATTAACAGATAAAGTTTAACAAAAAAATAATTTGATTTTAAAAAGCTGTAATTATGAAAAAAAGTTTTAAAAAATCTTTAAAATAAATTTTATGCATTATAATACCTACAATAATTTTTACTTAATTTGAAAATTCACCTTTTTTTTAAAACTGAATCCCCTTTTTTAACTAATATAATATGAACAAATCACTGTGATACCTGAAGTTAAGTTCTTAAAAATTTGTACACAACAAAATTGGAGACAAATTAACTTTAAAAAAAATTCTACAAAATTTTTCATTTTTTAAAACGTTTTAGACTATTTAGTCTCATGTTAAAATCAAAAGCATATTTTCTTAACCCTTGCAGTCCCAGTGGCCGATACCCAAATAACCTGTACCTAAACTTACACTGAGAAAAAAGACTATTGGTTCAATAGCGCCAATGCTAATTCTACTTGAATTCAATTTTTTTGAAGCAATAATTTCTGTATTGAATTAAATAAATGGCGTTCATAAAATTCTATCTTAAACGTCAATGCAAGACAATTCTATTTGCATAAAAGTGCAATATGAAGTTAACAAAAGAATCGTGCAAGATAAATCTATTTCAATTTTTCCGTGCAAGACAATTCTATTTCAAAGTTTCAATGAAAGATAATTCTTAATCTTGACTTAAATAAAAAATACTCATTGAACCTCAAAATTGGTTTAACTAGTATAATTCTTTTGTTAACTTCATATTGCACTTATTTTGCAAATAGAATTGTCTTGCATTGACGTTTAAGATAGAATTTTATGAATAGGAGGCGTCGAATTAAATATTAAAAATAGAATAATTCATAATTTTCAACTAGAAGCATATTGTTGTCTAGTGAAATATTTAAAATAGTTGAAAATTAGGGTTGAAAGAATTTTATGTAAAAAATATTAATTAGTTTTAAATAAGTGTTGCAATTATTTTAAATAAAATGTTATTAAATTCATAAAAGATGGTATTTACAGTTAGTATAGATGTATATTTTAGACTATTCAATATGCTTTTGAATTAATAACCCGTGCTATTGCTATCTGCAATCGGTCAGAAAATATTTTGAATATTATGATTTGAAATTAGTTAGAAAAATAAACAAATTAATTTTCAAATAAAAAAATGAATAACACAGTACACAAAAAAGTGTTTTGGCCGAGGAGACAATACACTAGTATATTCCCATGTATTTTTTCCCGCTGAATCCGAATTCGAAGACAGATTTGCTCAAAATTTTGAGATAAACTAAAAAAAGTACTCAAAAACCGAATTAAAATAAAAAAAATGTATATTTTTTTGCATGATACTACACTAGTATATTCCCATGTACCTATTTTTTCCCGCTGAATCCGTATTCGAAGTCAGAATTGAGAGAAGTGCTCAAAATTTTGAGATAAATTTAAAAATTGATAAAAAGAGCGATTTAAAATAAAAAACTGGAAATATTTTGCTATGACACTACACTAGTGTATTTCCATATATTTTTTCACTCAGATCACGAATTCGAAGTCAGAATGATCAAATTGGCTCAAAATTTTGAGATATATACAAGAAAATCTGCTAAGAAACACAAATTTTGTGACAGTTTGAGAATTCTGACTTCGCGTAGTGTCATAGCAAAAAATTTCCTTTTTTTATTTTAAATCGCTTTTTTATCATTTTTCTGAGATAATCTCAAAATTTTGAGCAATTCTGTCAATTCTGACTTCGAATTCGGATTCAGCGGGGAAAAATACATAGGAATATACTTGTGTAGCGTCATAAAAAATTTTGTTATTTTTTTTACTTTAATTCGGTTCTTTTGAGTCGTTTTTTGAGTTTATCTCAAAACTTCGAGCAAATCTGTCAATTCTGAGCTTGAAAACAAAGTTTTATTTAAAAAAAAGCTTCAAAAATTGTAAAAATCAATTTTTTCATTTGGCAATTTTGTTGTACATTCAAAAATATATTTTCTACAAAATTACGCATGGATTTCATAATCCGCCAATAAATATGAAAGCTGATATTCAAATTTGAAAATATTTGATCCAATAAAGCTATAACGATGAAATTAAAATATAATCAGATTTGCTTGAAAATTATGATTTCGCTTCGGGATCTATTACATTTTCAATTTTGAAAATCTATCTTCAGATTCGTAATCAGCGAGCATAAAAACACCCGAGTGTCAACTTTCAAGCAAGTTTGACTGATTTCTAATTTTGAATCTGTCATTTTGAATTTTGAAAATCAGATTTCAGATTCGTAATTAGCGACTCTACAACCCGTATAGTTACCGGCCTGTTTGTAAATATTTATATCGAGTTTTTTTAATAATGGAACTGAAAGGGTTAATTTTTGAAAATTATTTTGAGGAATTAATGAATTTACCATAAAACGTCGAGAGCTTTTGTGTAAACGTCAAGTGCGTCTTGTAACCACCGAACATCTCTCATTTCTTCGGTGTCATACGTTCCAGCTCCATCTTCGTTCCACCATCTTGATCTTTGCACCCTCTGTTCCAAACCATCAAAATCAGTTCTGTAATTAATGGTAAAATGTTCATTATTTTCTTAATTGTCAAATGTTTCGAAAAAAATCAATTTTTAGTTTCTTTTTCTTTTAATTCATAAAAATAAAGATGAGAAAAAATAGACTTTTCATACCTCAGGCACAAAATAGGCGCTTTTAGATAGCAGCCGACAGGAACTAAATGCCATTCATTTGTCCACTTGAATAAAAATGGCGACCTTTTTTTCCCATGGGCAAAAAAAAAACAGCTAGTCCCATGCGTTATTTGTGCTCATGGGAAAAAAAGGCCGCCTTTTTATTAAGTCGAACAAGTGAATGACTTTTACTCCCTGTCGTCTGCTATCTGAAATCGCCACTTTTGTGCCTTTGGAATAAAAAATATCGTAAGTAACACGGGACTTAAAGGCTGCCAATTTATTTACGATGATTTTTGTGACACGAGTGGAGGTCAAGGGCGCCCTCGACCTCCACTCGTGTCACAAAAATCACCGTAAATAAATGGCTGCCTTTACGTACCTTGTTGCTTAATATACTATTGAAGTCTTTTTTTATATTTAAAGCAGCAAGAAATGTTTAAAATAGAAAACCAGCATTTGCGATCAATGAATGATTATTACTTATATAGTGTAAGATCCTTAGCCTCAATAATTATGAAATATGCAAAGGATATTTTATGTTAATCATTTATATCAAATGCTAAAGCTTTTTAATTAATTTTAATATCAGTTTTCTGTTTTTACAATTCATAATTACATGGCTATTAATTTAAAATTCATGAAGTGAAAATAAGTTTTTATATTAGGTAAATTTTTTTATAATTTTTAATATTTTAATCTATTTTTTAACTCTATATACAAGTGATGCTTTCCGATGAAAGTGATCTTACTTTCTAAATTGTATGTTTAGGACAATTTTTAATTAGCTGAAGCCAAAAACAATTTTTATTAATTTACTTAGGTAGTATTAAAAAAAGTAAATAAAAATTGTTTTTGACTTTAGCGTAAGGTGCTTTTGATCGGAAAGCGTTATATGTGCTCTATTTTTATTATCATTCTCATGAAGGATTTAAATTTCCGTCTACGAATTACCTGTTTAGTATGACAAATATTGTTGAATATTTCCGTTTAGGAAATCATTTGTTATCTATACTTAGTAAATTAGAAACGATTAACTTTTAACAAAAGAACGATAATTTAATTCTTTGTAGTAAATTTTTTGCTTTCAAAAGTTTAAAATGTAGGAATTAGAATGCAAATGACGTTTCATATTATTACTGTATCGACCTTCGAGAAAGTGGTAAGAAATATAAGTTAACTAGGAAGTCGTTCAGAGAAGTTAATTCTTATTGTAAATTGCAATTTAGTTGCAAAAAGGTGTTCCTTAATTCAAGGCTAAAATTCCTTGTTTTACTTTTTACTGTGTTTTTCAAAAACCGGTATTCGTAATTAATATAACAGAAAGCAATTAAATATTCAATTCAATTTTCAGTATACATATATATATCGTTGAGGAAAATGCATCTCTAACTTCACAAATCAAATTATCATGATACACTGTTAGATTCCAATTAAAACGGAAGATACGTAATAATTTAGATGTGTCATCATCATCATCATCATCAGTGTATTGAAAAAATTGCGTTATTTTTCATATAAATTCCTAAATAATAATTCATACGTATTTTCTTTTTTTTAACTACGTGTTATATATGAGAGTTATCTAATAAACGTTACCTGGCATCTTCTAAGAGTAATATTGAATTAGTCGAATTTACACGATTTAAATATCCTTCTAAATTTCCTTCGCTAACCACCAGAATCGATGCATTCATTGATCCGGTAAAAAGTCCATTACTAGGTTTCCCAATGTGCACGATTTTCGATGAATAATCTGGTTTTGAAAGATAAGTTTTTCTTTAACTTTGTTGTATAATGGGCGGGTATTTATAATAATTATGTAGAAATTTTTGTAATTTAATATTTTTTCTTTATTTTTAAGGACTCTTTCTAATGTATATAATTTATAAGTAAATTTATTATTAAAATTCCCATTCACCATTCAAGATCCGTAATCTTTTCTTGATACACTAATACATTATGAATGAAGTTAGATATTTACATTCTACAAGGATTAAAAAACTTATAATTTGAAAAAAGAAAAAATAAAGTGTAAAAAAGTCTATAGTTATGTGAATAAAGCTCTTGAGTGGAAAATATTGTGCAAAAATAATTATAGATTTTAAAACGCTATAAAGTTTTATTTAAAAAATAGAAATCAGAAAGTCTGACAACAATTTTAAAAAAGTGTCTTTTTTTGCAGAATTTTCTACCAAATTTTTTTTATTGATTATATTCAATATTGTAAGAGACATTTTTTTCTTGTAATGAAAGAAAAAATTTTGTTGATAATTTATTTGCTGGTTTGTATTTACTATGTAATCAAAATGTGTCTAGGATAATGCTAATACATATAATCTTATCGTCTTACCATCTTCGTCATGATCGTGTACCAAGACACAAAGACCTTTTGAAATAGCTTCCATCGTTAATTTCTTGGCAATATTTTGCACATCATCATCATTGTCATCATTATTCTGTGCAACTAAAGTAAACGTTTTCCAATTCAGAGCATGAAGGATCTTCATAATTCCCTAAAAGAAATGATTTCTTTTATTTAATTCATTTATGATTCAGTATTTCTTTGAAGTAATTTTGTTTTCTTCTAGAAAAAAATTCTCTATTGCATTCTACCCAAAGTTTTCTAATTTTCGTTCATTTAAAAATTATACATATATCTTTAGAAAATAGTATGCTCTACAAGTTTTTAACGTTCAAGTGAATGAAATATTTTTTATTAAAAATATTTTCATACATTACTAATTGCAACAAAAATTTTAAACTCGAATTCAACATTTAGAAACTATAAATAATTTTATAATATGTCAAGTAAAATTGTGATAAAAGAATTTTAATTTAAAGAAGAAATAAAATAATAAGTTTTGTTAATTTGAATGTTCAAAACTTTAGGAACATTAAATAGTAAAAACAATAGTGTTGCCACAGGTCAGAGATATCAAAATAAAGAAATAAAGATTTTCATTTGTAATAATATAACAATTATGGATATTTTTCCATCTTATAATAATTATAATTAGCAGAGAAAAGGTTTTAGTTAAAAAAGAGTTGCAATTTTAAAAAATAATTGAATTTCAGAAGATTTTTAACTAAAATTTCCGAAAATTTTAATTGCTGTAAAAGGATTAATAATAATTATAAATTATTTAAGTCCTAAATACTTAATTATATAATTCACAAAAATATTAATTTTCTCAGAAATTTCATTTCAACTTGAATTGAATTGAAAGTAATTAAATTTGCTAAAGACTTTTACTTGACATTTTAAAAAATTGAATTTTTAATTGAATATAATTTTTTTAATTTAATAATTTTAATAATTTTACAAAGAGTCATATTCAAATATAACTCATACGTTTATTCAGTGATAAATGCGGCATTAACCTTCCGTTGACACACTAGGTCATTTTGATCCGGATTAAGAATTAATTAATTTATAATTCAAATTTATTGAATAAAAAATTTTCGATTACGATTTTTATTATTGATTATAAAATTTTTATTTTTATTAAAAAGAATTTTTTCTTTCATTCTACTACAAATTATATTTACATTTATTTAAAACATCAGGGATATAGCTTATTCTATAATATAGGTACTTCTGTACATCACCAATTTATAAACTAATTTTATACAAATTTAATTAAATATTTTTAAACTTTATGTAAAACAATCATATTAAAAGAATCTTTCTTTCTTTTTTTGTTTTTTTTTTTCTTTTCTCTTTTTTATTTTAGAACATCGACTGATGATAAAGTTTAGATCAAATTGACCCAGTGTCTGAAAAATTAGGTTCTGCAAAAAATTTTAGTTTTATTTTTTTTTCAAGGTAATTGAATATTTATAAACATATAATTGAGATTTTTCAAAATAATAGAATTTTTCTAAAATTCTATTAAAACTAATTTTAATTTTTTAAGAATTTTAATGTCTCTATAATGTTCTGAACGTTCAAATGAACGAAATTTACTTATTTCTTTTTCAAATCCAAATTTTACTGCAATAATATTGCGTCTATAATATTAATAAAATAAATGACAAAGATTCTAGAGTTTTAATTTTGTTTTTGCTTTTTATAGTAGTCAGTAATTTTTGGAAATATTTATGTTGTCAAAAAATTCGTTTATTTGTAAGTTCAGAACTCGTGAATCACAATAAATAATTTTATTTCAAAAATTTTTAAAATATGTTTAAAATAAAACACCCTTAAAGTTTAAAATAAAATTTTTCCTTTTTTAAAATAATCTTTCTCAATAGTTAAAGGCCCCTTGAATGGTTTTATTCTCTTTGAATCCGAAATAATAGAAAATAGATTTAGTACGAATCAGGGAAAAGGGTTAAAATTCTATCCGAAAGTCAGGGAAAAATACGTAACTAAATAATTAAAATTTTTATTGGTGATATTTCTAAAAATCAGGGAAAAGCCAGGCAAAACGAAAACCAAATTTGTTGCAAACCCTGGAAAATTACCCAACTAAATAATTAAAAAATTTTTTTACTGATATTTCTAAACAGTACATTTACTAACTCGAACAATGTATGCATCCGATTCTTTAGGCATGTAGTGCATAAAGGGCGAATTTGATGCTTTTCTTAGAATATGAGGTATTCTTAGGACTGAAGTTACTTTCTGTACAGCCTCAGCATTTGTTATTGTGTCTGGACCAATTATTCCTGAAATGAAAAATTTTTCTTTATAGCAACAAATATGTCTATATTGTGTCTCATATTATGAAAAAGGGAGGAGCTATTATGCCTCGAGGAAATAATTATTGTAGTATATGAATTATTGTCATTAAATATGCAGCTTCATGCTACAGACTTTGAAAAGATAATTTCAAAATAAAAAAAAATATATAAATATATAAAAAATCAAAAAAAAATTCCTTGACAAAAATGTCTATGTTGGTCACGGCCTTTATTCTTGTATTGCCATTCACTCTAAATGAATCGTTAATGAATCCCTATTGAATGACAATAAGTTAACTCTCCGTTCACTGGAAGCTTGTATTTATAAATTGTTATAATTATTAAAAGTCAAGTTTACGATATTATAGTGGTATATTGTCGATATTCAATAAAAGATAATTTCTACGTCATTATTCAACAACGGGTTTTTTTTATTGATAGGAAGAGAAATGATCTTTCGTATAAAGAATTAATTTGCAACTTTCTTAATGCAGAAGAAGATAAATTGAAATACCATTTTTGACTCTACTGTGCTACCAACTTTGTTAGAATAGAATACATTATTTGAATGCATTAAATTACTTATTACACAACTATTAATTGTTAAATGTACAATTAGATTTTTTCTGGTAAAAGTAAATTCAAATTCTATTGACGGAGATTAATATTCATTTTATACAGTTATCAGATTAGCATATTAATTGTATAATTATGTTAATAATCATCCACAATGTATGATTTAATTCTTGTTTAAGATTGCGCCATATTTTTTTTATTCCTCCATCGGGTTGATTTAAAAAAATCGAAACTAAAAATATAAAATTAAAAAAGAATTGGAGAGCTAATTGTCGTTTTTATTGATGTCTACTTACCTAAATGGAATGGTGGTTGTAAGCAGTTGACATCTGCCTTAACAAGAGCTCTCATTGAAGCTTTCATTGCCCCTGCAATGCTTCCGCACGTGTCCATAACAGCCAAGTCTGAATATAATGAAAAATATTTTTAAAAAAATAGATTTTAATTTAAATTTTTTATCAGGATTATATTGACAGATGTCATTAATTCAAGGTCTGGAGATCATTTTAATTGTTCAATCATATTAGTCTGTATTATAGTTCAATCTATAAAATGCGTTTCAATATACTACTTTAGAATATTTATAGGTCAGGAATTTGAATAAAAAATATGAACTTTTTGTACTATTATGTCTTATTATGAAATTATAATTTTTGAATACGTAACATTACAAACATTTGAGAAAAAAATATTTAATGATTCTTTGTTGATACTTGTTCTCCAGTGATTTATTAAAAGCAATAATGGAATTTGCACCTTCTACAAAGTTCACCTTTGATGATAAAAAATGCGAAATTTTTATATAGTTTTCTGAAGATTTCGATTTTTAAATTTCCGTTTGAACTGATAAGATTTTCTTTAAAATTTTTTGCAATAGCATGTATCAATATTATGTAATATTAATATCCCTCCAAAATACTTAAAACTGTATAACAAATATTTCCAAAACTGCTTTAATATTGCTACTTTTGATGTAAATTATACATAAGTATTTATTTTAATATTGCTTTAAGTGGCAATGTTGCTAGCATAATTACAAATTTGGAAACATTTTTTTGTTGCTCCACGGAAAAGCGAATTAAGTAACTTTTATTATAGTTTTATAATAAAACCTTAACTAACAGGAACTTTTGATATTTTTTTTTGAAGCAGTAAAGCCTCTGAATTTTCTGCAATTTTAGTGTATTTTTGTAAACTTCTGCTATTTTAATTAAATTTTATTTTCGGTAGTTAAATTTCTATGCAATTTTAGTAATTCTTACTATTTACTGAGTCAATTTTACTATTTTAAATAAATTATTTTAGAATTTTAAAACTTCTTAATATTTATCCTTTTGGTGATACTCGTATTGCTGTAACAATAACTTTTGAAAATTCAGTCAACTATTACTGTTTTTTATGTAAAATTTACTTTTGGAAGCACTGAAATGTAACTTTTACTATATTTTCAAAGAAAAATCTCTTAACTTTCTGTAATTTTAGTGTATTTTACTATTTTTAATAAATTTTAGTAAATTTTACTTTCTGTGGTAAAATTTATAAGCAATTTAGTAACTTTTACTATTTCCCGATTAAATTTTACTATTAATTAAGTAAGGACGCAGTAAAAAGTAACTTTTACCTAATACAAGGAAAAGTCTCTTAACTGTCTGCCACCTACTACTTTCGTCAGTAAAATTTCTTTATGGCAATTTTTATTATTTCCGATGTAAAATTTACTATTTTAAATAAATTTTAGTTAATTTCAGTAAAGTTTATTTTGGCTAATGAAATTTCTGTGCAATTTCAGTAATTTTTCCTATTTCTGGAGTAAATTTTACTATTTTAAATAAATTTTGGAATTTTGCACCATTTTTATTAAATTTTTTTTAGTAAGATTTTTATTTTTAGTTAAATCTACTTTCATTAGTAAATTTCTGTTCAATTTTTTCATCTTTTACTATTTTCGAAGTAAATTTTACTATTTTAAATAAATTTTAGTAAATTTAATTAATCTTAATAATTTCTGTACAATTCTAGTAAATTTTACTATTTCCAAAATAAATTTTACTAATATTGTTTATTTACTCTCCCTGCCTTTCGCAGGGTTCGAGACTCCCTAATACATTATCATCTACTTAACCTAATCAATACAAAATTTTTTGGTAAAATTTATATTTTTATATAAAATTATAGGGGAGAGTGGTCCTAAGTTGGCCGCCTAAGCAAATTGGTCGAAAATAGTAACAAAATGAAATTTAATCACTTCGGCAAGTATATATTAGTGTTCAGAGATCGTTTTGCTATAATTTTGTGGTATTTAGAACGTTATAGAATGACTTTTGCAGTCTTAATACAATAAATCGCGAAAAGCTGCATTTTGGACATTTCAGAAATAGCGGTCCAAAGTTGGCCACCCCCTGGTCCTAAGTTGGCCACCACTTTTTTTCGCTTGAGTATAAGGAAGAAATGCATATTCTTTTCAATTACGCAGAAATTTTACAAATTTGATACATTTAGGAGAATAAAAACGCATTATTTAACTATTTTTGTTTAGAAAATGAAGCAATATTTTATTTCATTTATTTACAGTGGTGGATGGCTGTAGAGACAGGCGTTTTTGTACTTCATTTTTTCTAATGTTTTTTAAACCATTTTTTTTTGTTTTTTGTCTTTGTTTAATTCCTACGTTACACTTTTACGGTCTTTCTCGTGATAAAAAACACAAAAAAGAAATAAAACATAAATAAAAACAAACAAAAACAATAGGTGGCAAACTTAGGACCACTGTAGATTTTTACAAGTTTCAAATTATTACGCTAATAAAAAAAATTTATTTAAAAAATCAACAGAACCTCTTATTACAACATTAAATAAAGGAACTAGCGCACACACTTATTTAGAAATTTTTAATTATTTATCTCTTGTAGCTGCTCTCGAAAAAACAAGAAAAATCAAATTTTTTTGGTCAAAAACAATATTATTGTCCTCACAATGCGTAGAAGAATCTTAGATTATAATTAGGTCCATAAATTATATCATGGTTTATCAATATATCATACCACAAAATTATAGATTCGTCCAGTATACCATCTCTGAGAAATGCAGGGTGGCCAACTTAGGCCCACGGCCAACTTAGGACCACTCTCCCCTATTATATTATAATATAATTATATTTTATTAAAATTATATTTTATGTAAAATTTATATTTTTTAATTTTATATTTATATTTTTTATCTTTGTAATAAAAATGTTTGCTATTTCTATCATTTTTTACCATTTTCAAAATAAAATCTACTTTTGGATCCGGTAAAAAATAATTTTTTCTTTTTAAATTTTAATAATCAATTTTATTAAAATTGTTTTTTGGTAGTAAAATTATTTTTATTATTTCCAAAATAATTTTTACTATTTTGAATAGATTTTGGTAAATTTATTAGATTTTAGTAACATTTATGTTCAAGCATAACATTTTTGTGCAATTTTGGTAACTTTTCCTATTTTTTTATTGTCAATTTGGCTTTTTGAATATTTTCAGTGTAAATGTATCTTTATTATTTTTATTGTTAATTTATTGTAATTTGCATTTGATGATATACTTAGTTTTGTTGTTCTTAATTTATTATTAATTTTTATTAAATATATTTTTTTAACTGTTGTTGTTCATTTGTATTATTTTTTATTGACACTCTGATGTAAAAATCATTTATATGTCAAAACATTGGAACAAATTTTTATTAAGAACCATTTAGCCGAATGTATTAGTTTTATTATTTTCCTACAATTTGAATAAATTTTAGTAAAATTTACTCTCGGTAATAAGATTTCTAGAGCATTTTGGTAACTTTTATTATTTTTAGAAAAAATTTTAATAAAATTTACTTTCGATAGTAGATATTATTGACTCAGGAAACAGTAAAAGTTGACAAAAACACGTAGAATTTCCAGATAGTTCAGGTTTTACTTTGTAGATAGTAAAAGTTACTTTATATTTTTTGCGTGATAAAAATCAAAATCGTTAACTAGACGAAAAGGAATTATTGTGCTCATACTACGATTTCTAATTTAACCATTAGGAAAACAGGTTGTTGGAAGAAATTTTTCTTAATCGGATTTATTACTTGGAGCAATAAATCTGTTTAAAGAAGAACACATTTTTTAACAGAAAATAAATGTTTAACTGAAGTTTAACGAATATTTAACGAATTTTTTGCAATAAGCCACTTTGGTGATTTAATGGATTGCTAAATATTCTCAAAATACTTTTAAATTTCTTCCTTCTTTCTCCTTGTAAAACAATACAAAAAGAAAGGCAAATAATATTGGAAAGTAGGAATTAAAAATAGTGTAGTAATTAAGAGCTTGATTAAAAATGATAATAATTTTAATGAATCAGAAAATAATCAAATGATTGGATGTACATAGTTGATGATGGAAATAAAAGAAACTACTTTTTAGCTGCATTTTTCTAATTTTTATTATCGAATTTTATCGGCATAATAATCAAGCAGTAGTAAATAAATTATAAAGGAAAAAAATGGACCTATTTTATATCCATTTGTCTTATTATTGTGCGCTTCGGTAAGAAACCTGGCAGCCTCGAAGAGCATAACTCCCTTGGAAGACAATTTTCTGCATGCAGGATCGTCGTGTACTCCAGTGAGAACAGAAATTTGCGTAGGTCCATTGCACGCGGTTCTAACACCACACGTGCAAGCACTAATTACTGTAATAATCACTAACCAAGTGCACGTAATTTTTTCCATGTTTTCTTTATTTCTTAGAACTTCACTTTTTCTTTTTTAAATCAAAAATTTTGACTAATAAAATTTGCAGTGATATGAAAAATACGAGAATACTATGTCATTATTGGTCAACTATTTTTTTTTTGGTTTAATTATTTGAATAACATTATTTTAAAATTACTTTAAAATTAATTATAATAAAATTAAATTTTAAAAGATGTTTATGATTATTTTTGTTATTTGGCGGTCATCAATCTTGAAAGAACTTCTTCGGACTGCGGACCTTGGTATTGAAAAAACGAGTTTTATACGGAAGCCTCTGGGATATACTCAATGTACTTCTAGGGTTTTAAACGAGGTCGAGGAGACTCTCAAAACCTAGAATATAATTTACATCAGTTCTTTGATTGTCAGGCAAATGTAATCTTTAGGAAAAACTGAAATCGATTAAAACATTAGCTGATTTTTAAAAAAAGAGTGTGAGCATTTGATGTAATCGAGTAATACTTGAAAATCAATAAGTATGACTATGTTCTCAATTCTATGTTCACGGTAAAAAGAAAATCTTAATTTAAGATCAGTCTTAAATTCAGCACTGCCTGCTAACACGTAAAATCCTCAAAAATTCGTTGCGTAAATTCAGCAATTGGTCGACTTAAGAATGCTGTATCTTAATTTAAAACTTTCTTTCTGTCTTAAAGTCAGGGATTTTTATTAAGTACTGGAAAAAATTAAAGTTTTAAAATTCATAAGAAAATTCTTAATTTTAGTGTCTTTTTTGTTTGCCTCATAAATTATGAAATTACCTCGAATTCGAATGCAAAACATTCAATTTTTTCTATTTCTGACAATAATTTCTTTTTCAGTAAAGTAATTCTTGAAAAACTATCATAAAATTATAAATTTTTTAATGAATCATTTGACTTAAATATTTCAAAATTAGTTGAATTTTAAAAGAGTTGCGTTCACAATTTTCCTAAATAGATGAACTTCAAAAAGTTTCAATTTAAAATTTTAGAAAATTTCAATTTTGAATGAATTTAATTAGAAATTTTAAAGAACTTTGATTTTGGAAAATTTTAATAATTTAAAATCATCTGAAATTAGTTAAATATTTTAATGTATATTTAATTGATTTCGAATTTCTCGAAAATGTAATTATTATTTAAAAATTTGTTGATAAAATTCTTCATAAGAGAAATAATAGATTTATAGAAGAATTTTAGTTAAAAACACTAAAAAAAATTGAATTTTATAAAAGTTCCAAATAATTGCTGAAATTCAATTATTTTTAAATGTAATAAAATTTTTCGGAGAAATGCAATTATGTTAAAATATTTTTAAAAATCCTTGTCAAAATTTCAATTACAATCTTTATAAATAATAAAATTATTAGCAAAAATTCCATTATTTTCAAAAGTTTAAAAAAATACTTGATAAGAATTCAATTATTATCAAAAAATTTTAATTATATTTAAGGCAAGAATTCAATTATCTTTAGAAATAATACAATTTTTCACAGAAATTCAATTATTTTAAAAAGTTTTAATAAAATTCTTCACAAGAATTCAATTATATTCATAAATAACAAAATTCTTTGAAGGAATTCAATTATTATGAAAACATTTTAAAGACATTCTTGACAAGAATTCAATTACCTTTATAAATAATATAAATCTGCAGAAATTCAATTATTTTCAAAAATTTTCCTCAATTCAATGATTTTCAATATCTACTATTTTTTAATAAAATTTTTTAAAAGAATTCAATTATTTCAATAAAATTTATCGCAAACGTTTGATTATTTTCATAAATAATAAAAATTTCACATGAATTCCAATTATTTACAAATTTTTTGTAAATTTGTTCGCAATAATTTTTTTTATTATTTTCAAAAATAATAAAATTTTTTACAGAGATTCAATTGAGGGACTGGATGCTATAAGGTGTTACGCGCCATTCACTTAACATGGCGCGTAACACCTTATAGCATCCAGCCCCTCAATTACTTTCATAAAAAATAAAACTCATCCCAGAATTTCAATTATTTTTAATACAATTTCCGAATAATCGAATTTTCGTAAAATTGAATTATAAAAAAATGGATTTGAAAATTCTCAAAGAACTTTTTCAAAAATTATTAAAAAATTGATTTAAAATAGAATTTTAGTGAACAATTTTAGAAAATAATAATTGAATGGAAATGATGAAAATAATATTGAAGAAGTTACAGTAACAATATTCTTATAATATAAACTAATGATTTTATCACTCGATCAACTTTAATTATTAAAAAACACGAAGAAATTGAAAATCGATATGTTCATGTTTTATAATAATATAGGTAGGTACCTACTTATAAGTTGTTAAATTCCAAAAAGGTTTGAATTTTAAATTTTTGAAAATCTTAATTCTTACTGAAAAATTAATAATGATTAAATATTTATTATTATAAATAAAACTATTGATGTTTTGGAATAATTTTACAATTAAAGAAATTCGTTAATAAATGTAATAGAACATTTTTTTGAGAATCAAATTTTTTTTTAGAGTGAATCAGAATATTCTTTAAGGTCAGGGAAAAGGTCAAAATTTTGTCTGGAACTCAGGGAAAAGTCAGGAAAAAACAAAATTAAATTTTTGTGGCAACCATAAGAGTTTCCTTTTATTGCGTGTTTTCCTAAAGTTCTGTACAGAATTTATTTATTTCTTCTCCAAATTATAATTTTATAACAATAATTTTCTGTAACATTCACTGACCAAAAATTTGTTTGAATCAACTAATCGATTACTTTATCTTCTATCAAATAAATATTTGTTTAATGTAATTTTTTGACTTTATCCCTCGGTAGTCTTGATTATAAAGAAAACTTTCAGATTAACGATCTTTTCGAGTCAAATTGTTTTTTTTTATTTTTACTGTGAAGTATTCTGAAAAATATTGTCAATTTTACTAGGAATGATCGTTAATCTCAAAGTTTAATAAATGTTCGTTTAAATAAATTATTTTTCGCTAATTTTATTTAATGGACAACAAATTATTTGATACGAGTAAATATATCTATATTTAATAACAAACAAGTAATCGTTTAATTGAATCAAGTAAGTTTTGTTTCAGGTTATCAAGGAAATTAATTATAGTTTATAAACGTTAAATTTAAGTTTCTAGTTTTTATTACAATGAGTAATGTATAAAAATAATTTTAATGAAAAATATTTCGTTCATTCGAACGTTAAATTCTTGTGAATTATCAATTCTTTAATGTTTTTGTAATCTTGTAGCTGTAATAAATTATTTTTGAGTATAAAACATATTTTTTTGAGACACTAGAATTTCTATGCTCCATTAATTTTTAGATAGGAATAGGAAATTAAAAGCATCAATTTTGTTTGCTAATAATTGGTTGAACGATTTAATATGAATATACATATAATGTGATATACGGCAACGAGTGATTGGTGTTTACTCTTAATGAAAGAACTTTTTTATGCATACACATATATTGTTTAATTCTATTCACAATGAATGGATTTTAATTCTCTCTGTTGAATCATAATAATTTATAATTTTTATTTTTTTTCAATTCTGTGAAGGACATCTCGCGTTATGATGCTGGAAATTGTATCAGCCTCTTGTATTATTAATATGTTTAGCAACTCTTTGAATGTTTATCAATTCTTTGAATTTCAAAACATTTTTTTTTATTGAGAAAATTTTCTCTTTTGTTACAGGTGTTAAGAAGTGTTGAATGCATTACTTAAAAGTTTTGTACCCTTTTCATTGAATTCGAATTGCGCAACATAATTCTCTTATGTAATGTTTCTGAGAGAGAAAAGGAGAGAAGGAGAACGAGCTTTTTCGTGGTGAGTGTTTTTTTAAACAAAACAAATTATTTATTTATACAACTTGAAGCTGCTTTATTTTTTTTTTTCATTTGCATGTCTCAGACGCGGTTCAATCAAAGTCAGTTATTAAATCTATTTTTAAAAAAGTGAACATTCAGGATCATAATATTATATACAAATATGTTTATCAATCAAAAGAGTATTGGCAAAGAAATAAACGGTTGTGTATTATTATTTCTTTTTTTCTTAGTTTCAAGAAATATATAAATCCACAGTCAATTAAAACTATTTAAGGAGACTACAATGTAAATATTAATGATATTTCATTATTACATATTATTTTATAATAGATTTATGTTTCAATTTTCAATACAATTTCACGTGAATTAATCTAATTGAAATAAAAGAAAATAAAGCAATATTTAAAAATTTTTTTTGTTCTTTCTTGAAAACTCATCGTTGTTCCATACTGAGAACACAGTATATTTGTATCAAATCTTTATTATACAGGCGACCAAAAATTATTTTCCAATTAAACTATAATTTTGATTTACCACGTAATAAATTTGATTAAAAAAATTACGTTTATTTCAATTATAAAATATTTTTAATTCAAACTTATTTTTTTGGCTAGACACTTATTTTTTAATTAAAAAAAAAATTGTTTTCAGTGCATTTTCAAACTTTACATAATTTGTTGGAAAAAAGCTCAACTATTTAATGAAAATGATAGAAAATTGTAAAAAGAGTCGGTTTTTGTATAATTGAAAATAAGTTTTATTTTTGAAAAATAGGGGTTAATATTGTTAATTTTTTGGAAAAAAGATTTTTGTATTCGAAAAGTACATAAAAAATGCTTTAATATTCATTGCACAAAAATTAAGATTTGGTAACTTTATTGAAATTATATAAATTAAAAATTTCGCTTAAAACCTTGTAACTGCCAACCCCATAAATATAATTTATTTTTAAAAAAAATAATTTTTTTAGTATTTTATTACTTTTATAATATACAAATAGACCAACAATTTATCATACGGAAAGAAAATAATTATTAAATTTTGTAAAAGTATTTTTATTTACAATTTGGGGACATAATACAAGAAAACGAAGATTTGATTTAAAAAATAGTGAATTAAAAAAATTGTATGAAAAGTATAGTTATGTTAAAATTTGATTAACCTTCTTGCTATTTGATATAACTATAATAAATTTCAGATAATTTTTATAAAATTCTTATATATTGTTTATAAAAATTTCGCTATGTCGCTATTTTTTTCCAAAATGGCAAATTAGTTTAATAAAATTTAATATTTATTTTCTTTTCGTGTAGAGTTTTCAAGCCAATACCAGAAAATTAAAATTTTTACTCGATCATTTTACATAGAATTGCTCAATAATATTACAGTGGTAGCAAAAATAAAAAGTAAAAAATTTGTAAATTTTTAATAAACGAATATAATATTTAATATATGAACTTTTTTAAAATTTTCCTTTTCAAACTGTCAAAAAAGTGATAAATTTTTGTAGATAGAAAAATATATAAAAAATCTGCTTTGTCCCCTTGCTATAAGATTATATTTTTAATTTTCAATTAAATTCGAAATATTAATTGATGTTTAAAAAAAATTAATTTTTGACATGGGACAATCACTTTAATGGAAAATTTCAACCCGTTTAATATATGGAAACAATTATCAGACAATTTTTGAATAGTGTGAACAATTTAGAAGAGAAACTTTGATTTATAGGAACATGGAAATTAGCATTAAAAGTTAGATGTAAATTAGCTTTTCAAGAAGTCGAGAATTTTTAAAGTGTTATAAATTACTTATATACTATAGAGTAAAAGCGGGAGTAGTCGCGAACATTTAAGGAAACGATATTACATAATGTTTTTTTTTCTTTGCTTTTTTTCCTTTCCTATTTCCTTGCAATAGCACAAGTTTTTGAAGCTTATCAATTAATGAAGTTATTTAGAATTAAAGTCTCATTAATTCGCTGAAATACTTGAATATTTAATATTATAATTAGAAATAAAATTATTAAAATAACATTTTAAAAATATCATAAAAACGCCAAAAGTTAGTATTTATTAGTTATTGTTAAATTTATTAATTTAAACATTAATTCCGAGAGGAAGAAAAATTTTTATTAGCTATTACACATTGAAAAATTAATTAAATGAATTATTAAAGACCTCTTTGATTTTTATAAATTTTCTTGATAATGATTATTTATGAAATAAATTTTGTGTACTTTTTTTGCTCAACAGGGTATAATTATTTGTAAGTACAGTTCGTAACTACCCGCGTTTGGTTTATGTATTTATAGACAGGTTTCTTTTACATGTAAAATGATTGTTGCAAAAGTAATTATTTTATACATAAATCAACCATATTTGTAGAATTTTTATTGAAATATAAAATTTGACTAATTTTTACATATGAACAATTTCACGTGAACTAATCCAATTAAGGGCATTTGAACCTTGATGACGTCACACATGCTTTGCACAAACTGTAACGTCATCAAGGTTCAAATGCCCTTAAAACAATTAGATTTTAAGGGATATTGTTTTATTTAAATTGAAAATTTCTAACAAAATTAGGCGATTTTAATTTTTATACAGCGAATTTTACAGCATTTTTCGTGTACTTTTCAATTCCAAAACTTTTTTTCACAAAAAACTTTTTAAACCTTTCTTTTTTAAAAAATAAACCTTATTCTTCAATTTTCACAAAAACAAACTCTTTTTTAAAATTTTTTTAACAATTTCATTAGGAAGCTAAAACTTTTTCCAATAAATTATGTAAATTTTAAAAGTGGGATAACAATGGTTTTGTAAGAAAATAAGAAAAATCAACCCATTTTTTAACTCTTTCAAATATTTTAAAATATTCCAAATATTTCATTTTTAACGTTTTCAATAAAATAAATAAAAAGTGTTTAAAAAATTGATGTTTTTATTTTCTTGAAAGCCCATTGTTATCCCACTTTTAAAATTTACATAATTTATTGGAAAAAATTTCGGTTTTCCAATGAAAATGATAAAAAAATTTTAAAAAAGAGGTTGTTCTTGTGAAAATTGAAAAATAAGTTTTATTTTAAAAAAAGAGGTTTTATCAATTTGTGAAAAAATGAGTTTTCAAATTGAAAAGTACTTAAAAATTGCTTTAGATTTCACTATAAAAAATTTTAATCTATCAAGTTCTGTTGATATTAAATACTGATTTGAAATTAACAATTTCGCTGAAAACGTCATAACTGCAATCCGCATAATTTACACAATTATTTTTTAAAAAAGTTAATATTTTAGGATTTTATTACTTTTATACAGAACAACAATTAACCAGAGTTTTGAGCCATTCCTATAAAATTAAATTAATTAATTTTAAAAGATTATATAGAAATTATAAAAAAGCAATTTTTGTCTAAACTTTTATTGCGATAATTAAATATGGAAAACTTAACTTTAAAATAGTAAAAAATAAAATAAAATCTTTTCATAGATACAATCTTAAAATTTAAATTTAAAAAAAGCATTTGCGTTTTCTTCAATAAAAATGTTCAGGAGAGTAAACTGTGTAAACAAAAAATGTTTGTTTATAAATCCGAAAAGTATTTTTTGTAAAAATATAAATAAAGATTTCAGGAAACATCCTTTTTTTAAATAAAAAAAATGTTAATTACCTTGACATTATGGGGAGTGTTCTTATGTAAAGAATTACTATTCTTTAAGTGCTAATCTACTTTGTCTTGTAGACACGCAATAAAACTTTTGAGGTTTCGGATTTATTTTAAGGCACATTAGGTAGATAATTCAATAAGAATGAGTAATATGCAAAAATTGTTTTTTTTAAAAATGTTCAAAAATCAATACTAGTATATTTTGAACATTTTATTTTGCGAAATATGTTGAAATTCTACTTCCATGTCTAATTTAAGTGAAAATTTGTATATTTATTTGAGTTAAATAAAAATATGTTTGTCACAGGGCCTACTATAAATTATGATATTATCTTTTTCTAAGTGAATTCAGTTACATACAAAAAAAATTTTTTTTTAATAATGAAAATTGAATTAAAAATAAAAATCTATTAAATAAAATTTCTTGCATATGAACATTCCGAAAAATAGAAATTGTATTAAATAGAAATTTTGCCCAAACAATTAAATTTTAGTCAAGTAAAATTTATATAATGTAGAAAATTGCACATATGGAATTTCTGTTCAATAATATTTCGGAGAAATAAAACTTCTGCTAAGAAATAATTTTTTCTAATATTTTTTATGTCTAGTAAAAATTCGTCTATGTGACATTATGCTTAATAAAAATTGTACCAAATGAAATTTTTCACAAATTAAAATTCGACGTAATGTAAATTCTGTCAAATAAAATTTTGATTATGAAAAAATTTATTTATTTGATTCAAATTACCGATTACTTGAATATTATCAATTAAGTATTTACTTGAATCAAATAATTTTTATGTAAGTCAATTTAATTGTATTTGAATCAATAATTGCAGTATTTAATGCAAATAACATTTAATTGATTTAAATAAAAATTATGAGAAAAAAACTAAGGAGAAAACTATGTTAGACACTAAATTTTTTATCTGGAGAATAAAAATATTTTTATTGGAAAAGAATATTGTGTGCCATCTTTATTCTTTTCAGATAAGAAAATTTATTTTTGAAGTTGCCTAAATAGCGCCTAGTTAAGAATTAAATTTTGTACGGTGGGAGTTGTAAATGTTTCAATTTTTCAATCTGTTAAATTAATTTCAAAAATCTACTTTGTATTTATTTTGTGTTTTGTGTGCCCTCTCGCGAATAATTTTTGAACTCTCGAGAAACCAGAAGGTAATTTATCGATCTTTTTTACAGAGCCCGTTGAACATGTTACTTTTTTTAAAATACTGAACACAATAACAATTTTACTTATAATAAATCTAATAATTGATTAATTAATTAAATCTAATTTTTAATGAAGTTTTAAATAATCGTTTTGAATAGTAAGTTTAACTTTTTGTTTTTGTTCCTGGAGCAAACTTTTGTTTATTTTTATTATGCAATAGCATGAAACAAATTTTTGACCTAAAAATTAATTAAACGAATTGGTCAAAAAATTTAGTTTTTGATCTCTGTTTTCGAAAGGTTTCTTTTCTACTCTTTTCAATGTATGAATTTTTTGAAAAAATTCAAACTTTGATATTATTTTTGAAAATCAAAAATATTTTTGACTTTTTTTAAAGAAAGAACCCATTTTTTTTCTTTCTTTCTAGTCTTAAAATAAAGCCTCAGGGTTCGAACTTGGTCCGTAAATCCCGTAAAAGTCCGTAACTTTGCTTGAAGTCCGTTAAAGTCCGTTTTTTTGAAAAAAGTGAAAAAAGTTTGTAAATTGTACGATACAATTTGGATATAATTTTAGAGAAATTACAAATGATTGAAGAAATTCAATTTTTTTCAAAAGTAATAAAATTCTTCGCAAAAATTCAATTCTGTTCAAAAATTTTTAAAAATTCTCATCAAAATTTCAATTATTTTTAGAAATAATTAAATTCCTCTCCGAAATTCAATTATTTTCAAAAATTTTTAAGAAGCATGCAATTATTCAAAAAATTGTTATTTTTGTATTTAAATAATTGAATACTAGTAGAATTTTCTCATAAACATTGAGTTAAAAATGGATTTCAGTTAAAATTTTAGATTATAATTGAATTTTAAAAGCTTTAGAGAATTAATTTTTAGAAATAATTGAATTTTAAAAAGGTTTTAGATTAAAATCTTTGAAAATTTGAATTTTTTATATTTTTAACTAACTATTCTGTGGAATTAATTTTTTTTAAGAAACTTTAATTGCGGATTTTTTTAAAAATTATTTAAAGTTTTTATATTCTAATATATGGTTTAGTTAAAAACACGAAAAAAAATTCAATTTTGTAAAAGTTACAAATTATTGCAGAAATTCAATTATTTTCAAACGTAATAATATTCTTCGCAAAAATTAAATATTGTTCAAAAGTAATAAAATTCTTCTTAGGGATTCAATTATTTTTAAAAATAATAAAACTCATTGCAGAATTTCAATTATTATTTTTAATACAATTTTAATCAAATTTCTCGAAAAATATAATTATTCTAAAAAAATTTTGTTAAAATTCGTTGATAGAATTCAATTATTTGAAAATTTGTTGATAACGATTCTTTATAGGCATTGAATTTTAAGAAACATTCAATTTTTCAATAAATTATTTATTTTTGTATTTTAATAATTGAATTCTAATAGAATTTTCTAATAAAAATTGATTTAAAAATTTGTTTCAGTTAAAATTTTAGATAATAATTGAATATTAAAAGCATTATAGCGTGAATTTTTTTAAATAATTGAATTTTAAAATTAATTTTTTTGAAAAAGTTAAATTGAATTTTTTTATCTTATTTTAAGTTTTTATTTTCTAATATTTATTTAATTGATGAATTTACGAATAATTGAAATTTCGTATAAAATTGAATGTTGTAAACAAATGTATTTGAAAATTTTCAATGAACTTTTCCGAAAATTATTAAAAATAATCGATTTAAAGAAGAATTTGAGTTAAAAATTCTTGAAAATAATAATTGAATTGATAATGATTTTATTACTCGGTCATCTTTAATAATCTTTAATAATCGATTTCTTCATGTTTTATAGTTATGGAAAATTTAATTTATGGTTTTAAGTAAAATTTTCTCTTATTTGATTCGGACTGGTTATATTTTTGTCAGTAATAATTGGTCCGTAATTTTTCATTTTTGGTCCGTAAAGTCCGTATTTTTAAATACTTTCACTGGTTCGAGCCCTGAATAAAGCTTGGGATGTATAATTTCAACCATCGAAATAAAGAAAATAACATTTTTTTTGGTTTCTGAGATATTTATAATTAAATAATTAAAAATTAATTAAACAAATTGGTAAAAATTAATCAAAAATACTTAATATGGGGCTCGTTGGATGCAGAATATAGTATGCTTTAAAATTATTAGTTCAAAACTATTTTTAATTTATTTGTTTATAAAATATATCACTTTTTATTAATTTTTATTAATTAAATAATTAATATGTATGTCGAAAATGTTAAAAAATAATGTTTTCATCAATCATTTTTTCAAAATTTTTTTCCCGCATTTGAAAGAACAGGAAAAACTTTCTGAAAGCATATAAGATAACATTTTTTCACATTGTTATGTGAAAAAAAATTAAAGCTATATTACATAATATGTAATATATCTTTGATTTTTTGAAAAATCTACTGATCAAATTGGACCAAAATTTTTAACCCTTTCCCCCACTTACATTTTCAAATAAAATCCCACAACATTTTGTTGTTTAAGTAATCACTAAAAATATAGTTACTAAAGTTTGTGGAAATATTAGTCCGATTTGACAACTTTTACTTTTGAGATTGGTACACTTGAGAAAATTTGCCCCTTTTTATGATACAAAGTTGTTACTAAAAAAAGAAATAATTAGGTACTGACCTGAATGCCATTGTAAACTAAGTACATATTTTCCTTTTTCTATAAACAATTTGCAAATATTAATTTTTTTTATAGTTTTTTTTATAAAAATAGAAAAATGAAAAATCTAAGAGCAAATTTTTTCAGACACAAAGTAAGAAGTAAAATAATATTGATGATGTAATAGAAATAAAGTATAGAAAAAAAATCAATGAATTGGATTGTTAATTAAGAATAACAAATTTTGCATATAACGTAACTTTTAATTGAATTAATTTTTTTCTTACTTCTTTTGTGTTAAAACACCTTGAGAGTTTTCTGAAAGTATTTTATTACACTATGATGTATATAGAAGCCAATATAGTATAGAACCGCATAATGGGAATAAAGTGGCGATAGCTCTAAAAGGTCCACCCCGCTGACAAGCTACATCTAACAAAACGTGTTGCTGACTTTCTCTCTTTCTCTCTTTCTCTCTAGTGTATGTGTTTGTGTCAAGTGAGACTTTCTGAAACACATTAAAGCTTCAGAAAATGAGGAGGGCTTGAAAACGATTTCGACAACAGAAAAAATCTTAAATTCTTCAATAACTGTTTTCTTTTTTTAATAATGTAGTCAAAAACTTTTCCAATAAACAAATGTTTCTTTGCGACTTTTTTTTTAACATTTCGTATCAATATTTTTTCAAGTACAGTCAGGTCTCGCCAAGTGTCGTTTTCAGTAAGTGTCACGACTCACAAAGTGTCATCGTTCAAGACCCGACAAGTGTCACTTTCCCCACTTTTTTTTACCCTCTCCAATGCTAAAAATAGACTTCCCCAAACCGGTTTGCAACATAAACCAATGAAATGACCACTTTTATTGAAGGGGCGTGGCATAGGTCACTGACACTTACTGAGACAGACGGTCCCAAAAAATTCCCAGTGACGACACTTAGCGAGACCTGACTGTACACAGAAAGGAAAATTCTATAATCGTTTACATCTTAATACAAAAAAATTTTTCAATAGACAAATACTTTTCTGATTCTTTTTGTACACTTCGTATAAATATTTTATCAAGTACACAAAAAAAAGAATAAGTCTGAAATCGTTTACATCTTGAAACCGAAATGACTGAAAAGTAGAGACGTATGAATATTCCCAAAAAATTGTTTAGCATAATAGTAATTTGTCATAAAACCATTTTTACCATAAATGTCATTTGTCATAAAATTCATTTGACATAAAATTTATTAAGCAAAATTCTCAATTGATGTAGAAATAGTTTAACCTAAATTTTATTTGATATAATATAATTCATTTGAAGTAAAATTCATTTGATATAAATATAACATTTGATACGAAATTCTAAAAGTAATAAATAAATCAATAAAATATTATGTGTCAAAAGTCCATATCTTATTGACCGAAATTCTAAATGTTTAAAAAGCCGACGTGAATTTTAAAATTCACTAATACACTCGACTCTCGGATCTTTTGCACTTATACGGGAACAAATCCTCTCATACCTTTTACCAAAACAAATGCCATGGTAACGCAAAACGAAACAATATGTATAACCAAATATGTAAATTAATGACAGTATTTATGTTTTAGTTTTAATATTTACATTTATACTAATTAAAACTTTAATATAATTTTAATCACATAATGGAGGAGATGTTCTAATTTACTTTAGATAACCAAAGTTATCGCGAAATAAATGTTTTGACAATTTGATAGTCATTTATTTATTTAATATAAAAGGTAAAAGGTGCGGGAGAAAAATTGCAAAAGAAGCGAGAGTGTAAAAGAACTGAATGCAAAAGATCCGAGAGTCGAGTGTAATAATTTTCTTAATAATCTTAATATTTTCTAATTGGGTAATTTTTTATCATTCAAAAATTATTTTCATAAATAATAAAATTTTTACAGGGATTCAATTATTTTTGTAAATAATAAAATTCTTTTTAGGAATTAAATTATTTTTATAAATAATAAAACTCATTGCAGAATTTCAATTATTCTTAATACAATTTTAATCGAATTCCTCGAAAAATGTAAATATTCTTAAAAATTTTATTAAAATTCCTCAAAAGAATTCAATAATTTAAAAATTTATTAATGAAATTTTTTTTTGAATTCAATTTTAAGAAAAATACAATAATTGAATTCTAGTAGAATTTTGAAAAGGTTTCAAATTAAAATCTTTGAAAATCTGAATTTTTCATACTTTTAACTAACAATTCTGTTGAATTAATTTTTTTGAGAAAGTTTAATTGCGGATTATTTTAAAAATTACCCGTGTGGAAAAAGCCCCCATGAAGCCCACACGATGCGAGGGGCCCCGGCGGGGGCCGATGAGGGCTGATCCATGTGGGCAAATCCATGAGGGCCACGCCGCACAGTGGTTCAAAACGCAAATCTAGCTGGACGAAAGTCAAAATTTTATTTGTTTTTAAATTATTTTATAATATTTGCAATATATTCCTGACAATATGTTTAGATAGAAATTGCATTTATTATAGCAATAAACATGTAGAAAAAATAAAGAAAGGTAAATGACACCGTCAATTTGAGAACACTATTATAACTATTAAAATTTACCCTAAACATTTTGTGATCTCACTTACAAATATTTACATAATGACAAATTTACTTTTTAAGCCAAAATTACACATATTTCTCTATAAGCTGAAAGCTTATAAAATAATTTATGTTCATATTTAATGTAAGTAAAATTATAGTAAAGATTCGTTTTCTTTGATTAGTTAGAAATATAAATTTAAGAGTAGCAAAAGTTAAGGCCACTGAAGGCTATTATAAAACCACTTGCATATTGTTCTTTACACCTTCAAAAATGCTGAGGTTAAGTTTGATAACCATGTCTAACCATTTGGCTCAGATATTTACATTATAGTGACGGTATATCAAAACCTAAAATTCAAAAGTAATTACAAACAGGAGTTTATTCTATTTTAAGTTTATAAGAAAACTTTATAAAGGTTTTTAGAGATTCTGAATATAAATGTAAGATAAAATACTAAAAATTCGAAATGACAGATCAAATATGGCGGACCTTTTTTTTGAAAATCGATGTAACTTTCTTGCAATTTTTTATTATATGATTTATATGTATCAGTATACAGCGCTATATTCATTCCAAAACAAAAAACTACTTTGAGCTGTCAAAACTTTGGTTAAGTAAGAGTTTTCAATAAAATCGCAACTTTAGAATTTTCTATATTCTTATATTAAAAAATCATACAACAGGAATGCAAAGGTAACTTTTTTGAAAGCTATTATTAAATTAGACTCTGAAATTAATTTATGTATCTAAAATTTGATAAGTAAAGTGGTATATTGATGTCTAACCTTTTCGCTCTGATTTTTTATTTTAGTCATGGCAAGTCAAATATTAAGAAGTGAGTTGTTTGAAGTTTGGAGAAGTATTCCTGAAGTTTCCGAAAGACAACAAGGTGTCCGCGATTATGTCATCAATAAATTATTAATAGACATAACTAACGATAATGTTCTTTCCGAAGTAGAAAAAAAGTGTGTAGAATTCTGCAAAAAACTTCGAAAACTGTGGAGAATCACACCTCAAATGAGATTATTGTTGCAGCTGAAACAAGTTTAAGAGCAGAAGGTAAACGCGATGCAGCAAAACTAATTAGGGAAATGACACATTCTCCAAAAAGAACCTCAAAATATAAAAAATTAAATCAAACTAGTATAACTAGTGCTATTCCTATAAAATTGACGAAAAACGAAGCACTATCTTTTTACGTAGATAAAAAATTTTCCAAAGAGCAGTATTTATCCATGCGTCAGATAAATAAAGATCACAATGCAGATATTTATCCAAATTACCATTTACTCCTTGAAGCTAAAAAAGAATGTTATCCAGAAAATATTCGCGTTACTGAATTCTCTGCAGAAATAGAATTACAATCACTAATTAATCATACAATTGAACGTTTAGCAGTTATTCAAATGGAAGTTTTTCAACAAATGCGTATTGGCATAGATACACTTCCAACACTAAATATTATTTTCAAATGGGGTTGTGATGGTGCGTCTAATCAAAGTCGATACAAACAGCAGTTTACCAGTCTGGACGAAGATGTAAATGATTCGTATGTATTCACCGTATCTCTTGTACCGCTGCAAATCACTACATATACTGTGACTAACAGTACAGATCAAGGAAAGAAACTAATTTTATGGAATAATCCTCTGCCTTCTTTAACTAAATTTTGTCGCCCCATTAAAATAATTATGAAGAAAGAAACTTCAGAACTGACAAAACAAATAGTCAATAACGTACTATCACAAATAGATAAATTGCAGCCAACCGTAGTAGCTATTGATGGTCGTGATATTTTAGTCAAATCAAACCTTGTCCTCACTATGGTTGATGGAAAAATTTGTAGTGTACTAAATGAAGAAGCATCTCAAAATTGTTATGTATGTGGAGCTACTCCATCGCAAATGAATAATCTAAACCTCATTCGAAAAAGAAAAGTTAATTCATTAGAGTTGGGTTTGTCAATTCTCCATGCTTGGATAAAATTTTTTGAGTGTATATTGCACATTTCCTACAGACTAGATATCAAATTGTGGAGAATACAGAAGAAAAATAAAGATGTGGTTGATGTCAGAAAAAAAAACATACAAGATCGTTTTCGAAAAGAAATGGGACTTCTAGTTGATATACCTAAACCGGGATGTGGCACAAGTAATGATGGGAATACGGCACGAAGGTTTTTTGAAGATCCGGTTAAGGCATCAGAAATTACTGGTGTAGATGTGGAACTGATTCGACGTTTCAGTATCATTCTAAGGACATTAGCTAGTGGGTATAACATCAATGTAGAGAAATTTGATGAGTATTGTTCTGAAACTGCTAAACTGTACGTGCAGAAATACAATTGGTATTACATGCCGCAGACTGTTCACAAAATACTAATGCATGGTGCACAAGTTATAAAAGAATCCGTACTTCCAGTTGGTATGATGTCTGAGGAAGCTCAAGAACATCGAAATAAGGATTATAAAAGATTCAGAGAATATAATACTCGTAAATTTTCAAGAACAGAAACAATGACAGACTTAATTCACATACTGTTGATATCATCGGACCCTCTTATAATCAGTCTTCGAGTGAAACGTCAGAAAAAGGACAGTAGTATACCTTCTGATGTATTGAGATTATTAGTGGAGTTTGACGAAAATAATTAAACAGAATCAACAAACACGATCAGTGTTTGTGACCTTGAAAGTTAAGATTAATATGTATTTATTAAAAAATCTTATGTTCTATCTTCTATTGAATTATTTTAAAAAGTTTAAATAAATCGTTATTACAAAATTAAATATAAAATAAAAATCTTAATTTAATACAGAAAAATACTACCGAGTTCTATTAAATTTTACAATCTTTCAAACTTTACATCTGTCATTTTCTCGTCTGCCATATTGGAAACGACATTTTGAATTTTTTGAAAATGACTGTAGATTCACTATCAGTGACCCAAAAAACCTTTAGGTCCCCAGTTTTATAAAAATCTGCTAACTTTTTATATTTTTCGTCCGTCATATTGGATCCGCCATTTTGAATTTTTGGAAAATGACTGTAGATTCACAATCAGCGACCCAAAAAACCTTTGGATACCCAGTTTTATAAAAATCTACCAATTTTTTACATTTTTCGTCCGCCATATTGGATCCGCAATTTTGAATTTTTGGAAAATGACTTTAGATTCACAATCAGCGACCCAAAAAACCTTTAGATGCCCAGTTTTATAGAAATCTGCCAATTTTTTACATTTTTCGTCCGCCATGTTGGATCCACCATTTTGAAATTTTGGAAAATGGCTTCAGATTCGTAATCAGCGACCCAAAAAACCTTTAAATACCCAGTTTCATAAAAATCTACTAATTTTTTTAATTTTTCGACCGCCATATTGGATCCGCCATTTTGAATTTTTTAAAAATGACTTTAGATTCATAATCAGCGATCCTGAAAACCTCTAGATAAAAAGTAATTTGAATAGTGGTGTAAAGTGTATTTGATAAAATAGTTTCGTCCAGCTAGATTTGTGATTTGAACCACTGTGCGCCGAGGGCCCGCATGGATTGCCCACATCATTGACTTGCAAAAATTTCTAAGTCCAAACCTCAAATCATTTTTTATTACTTCAAAATTAATGTTTAGAATGATTATAAACAATGAAAAACACATATTTCACATAAAATTATTTACATTTTTTTGAAAATATTGAACTCACATGGGGGCAAATCCTTGAGGGCCCACGCGAGGGGCCCTCATGGATCGCCCACATCATTGACTTGCAAAAATTTCTAAGTCCAAACAAAAAATATTTTTTTACATAACAAAAATTAATATTTATAATGATTTTAAACAATAAAAAACGCGTTTTTAATAGAAATGTTTTGACATTTTTTTGAAAATATTGAACTTACATGAGGGCAAATCCTTGAGGGTCCACGCGGGGGGCCCGCATGGATCGCCCACATCATTTACCAGCAAAAATTTCTAAGTCCAAAAAAAACAATTTTTTTACAACAAAAAATTAATGTTTATAATGATTTTAAACAATGAAAAACACGTTTTTAACAAATATTTAATGTTACTTTTAAAAAAATATAACACTCACATGAGGGCGAATCCTTGAGGGCCCACGCGAGGGGCCTGCATGGATCGCCCACATCATTGACTTGCAAAAGTTTCTAAGTCCAAACAAAAAATATTTTTTTACATAACAAAAATTAATGTTTATAATGATTTTAAACAATGAAAAACATGTTTTTTGGTATGGTGTATTAGTGTCAATAATGTTTTATTGAATCATCAAAAGCAAGTCAGCTAGTCACCTACTATAAAGAAATAAATTTCAAGTAGGTCCCTTAGCACAGTGGTAAAGCCATTAAAAAACTGCCGCACAACTTCATAGATGCTCTTGCAATATTATATAATAACATGCTAAATAACGCATATTTTCCTCCTAAATGGAAAATACTCTCTAAATCTGAATTAGTAGAAAGTTACTAATGAAATGGTGAAAAGTCGTCCACCAAATGATTTAGTAATATATTACTAACAAATAGTAAATTTTACTAATTGATTAGTAGAACTGTTTTATTAATAGTCGATAAAACAGTTTTACTAATTCATTTAGTGAAATGAGTGACTTTTAATTAGTGAATTTCTTTTAAAATATTAGTAAAATTTTACTAAGAATTAGTAATATTCTACTAATTAAAAAGGGGAAAAGTCGTCCATGAAAACTACTAAAAATTAGTCAAATTTTACTATTTCTTAGTAGAATTCTACTAATTCAGATTTAGAGAGTAGCCTGCGTTAAACCCCTCCCAAAAAAAGATAAGGACCCATCGAGGACCACCAGTTACAGGCCAATTAGTTTGCTTCCTAATCTTAGTAAATTATTTGAAATAATTATCAATAATTCAATTAACAAATTTTGTAAAGAAAAAAAAATAATTCCAAACGAACAATTTGGATTCAAAAGTAAAATCTCTACTATGCACACGATCACTAAATTAACCTCAGATATAGTGTTCTTAAATTCTCGAGAATTTAAGTTGGGGTAATTTCCCTGAGGAAATTACGGTAATTTAATTTTTTAAAGAGAATATAAGAGAATTTAAGAGAATATTGAGAATTTAAGTTTATTTATTTAAATAATGTATATTTATTATTTTTATTAATATAAATACATATAATTCAGCACAATTGCGATGATTACTTTTATCTAAAAAAATTCTTTAAGTTATATATGTAAATAAAAAAAAGTAAAACCACAAATTTTTTAAGTTATAAATTTAATGTCATTTGCATTTATAAGGTTTATAAAATATGCGTAACTTAATACGAATAAAAGTTTAGATACTTTTGAATATAGATAAATAAAGAATAAGGATTATATTTAACATTATATACAATGAATTAAAAAATTTTTTAAATAAATATTTTGAAATTATTTGTGAATAAAGGCTTTCTGTCAGCTCTGCTGGGAGAGAAAGAGAGAAAAACCATTTAATTTGAATTTTCTGACTCTCTTGCTCTTATGTGTTACCATGACAACCTGCAGTCAGTAGAGCTGTGCAAGTACCTTTAATATATAGGGTGTTTTCGGTATGTTCACGGATCATGATCCGGATCACTCAGTGGTGCTCAATCGATTGAAAATGTAAATTCTTACTATTTCTTAAACTCTTCACTCTGATTGGCGCAAAAATTTTAAATTAATGAAAAATATGAAATATGTCTTAGTTTCTAGAAAAAAATAATACAAACACATCTCGATTTTTCTAACATTTCCTATAATTCCCCAAGAAGTTGTCTACTTTTCTCTCAGAGTATGATCTGTTTTTATTTCAGATTAAAGATTTTAGAGTAAAATAGAAATAAAGAATTGTCAGACATTATTTAACCTTAATTTGGAATAAAGAAAATTTGAAGTAAAGAAAAATGCAAAAACATCAATAATTTCTTTTTTAAATAAATATTTAATCATTATTACTTTTCTGTAGGAATTAAAATTCTTCAATACATTCAAATTCAAACCTTTTTAAAATTCAACAATTTATAAGAATATTATTACAAAAACTTTTTTTGTTATAATTCAAATTACCATGAAATTTTTCAAAAAAAAATTTAATTATTTACAAAAATCCTAATAAAATCCTTCGCAGGAATTGAATTATTTTCAAAAGTAGTACATTTTCTCAAAAAAATTAAATTATTTAAAAAAATTGTAATAAAATTCGTTGCAATAATTCAATTATTTTCATAAATAATAAATCGATTATTCGGTAAATTCATTTTATAATCAATTTTTATTAGAAAATTCTAGAAAAATTCAATTATCTAAATTAAAAAATAAATAATTTAATGAATAATTGAATGTTTGTTAAAATTGAATTCTCATAAACAATTTTATCAACAAATTTTTAAATAATTCAATTATTTCGACAAATTTTAATGAAATTTTTAAGAATAATTACATTTATCGCAGAATTTGTTTAAAAAATTGTATAAAAAATTACTTAAATCCTGCAATGAGTTTTATTATTTATGAAAATAATTAAAAATTTTTCCAAAAATGTTATTAAAATTTCTCTAATATAATTGAATTTCGGTAAAGAATTTTATTGTTTATAAAAATAATTAAATTCATTCGACGAATTTTATAAAAATCTTTTTAAATAATTGATATTTTTCGAAAAATTTTATGAAATTTTGTATATTAAATAATTGAACTCGTGAAAATTTTATTATTTATGAAAATAATTGTAGGTATTATTTCAAAGAAATTTATTAAATATTGAATAATTGAATTCCTGTGGAATTTTGACAAGAATTTTATTAAAATTTTTAAAAATAATTGAATTTCGATGAAGAATTTTATTATTTATAAAGATAATTGAAATTTTGACAAGAATTTTTTTTAAAAAATTTTAAATAATTGAATATTAAAGAATTTTACTATTTATAAAGATAATTGAAATTTTGACAAGAATTTTTTTAAAAAAATTTTAAATAATTGAATATTAAAGAATTTTATTATTTATAAAGATAATTGAAATTTTGACAAGAATTTTTTTAAAATTTTTGAACATAATATTTCTTGTAAAATTAAGTTATTTAAAAAGAAATTATTGTCTGAAATAGAAAAAATCCAAGGTTTTGTATTAAGATTCGTGGTAATTTCATAGTTTACGAGGCAAACAAAAAAAACATCAAACTTCAGAGTTTTCTCATGAATTTTTAAAATTCAATTTTTTTCAGTACTTTTACTAAAAATCCCTTATTTTTCCCTAATTTCCCTGACTTTCCTGACCTGTGGCAACCCTTTTTATTTCACTAATTATTTGGACATTTGCAAAAACTTATACTTCTTTCTTTATACAATAAAAATAATTGAGCAAAATCTGTTAAGATTTACTTAAGTTATTCGACGTTATCAATAAACAGTCGATATTTTATAAATATATATTCGCAGTTTTTACTTTTTACTTAGCGGCGATTCTCTACTGCGAATCTTGATTTTAATAAATTGCACTATTTTTAAATTGAAACAGTTTTTAAACTAGAATTAAATTCATTTGTACACTGTAAAAAGAAGGCATCTTATTTTTTAAGATACTTTGGTAGTCACGTTTAAGTCATTTCCAAAAAGTTATCAAAAGCATCTTAAAATGCATTAGTTTCTAAGATGGAAGTTGGAAAAATAAGATGTTTTAAACGTTTTAAAAGTGACTACAATGTATTTTAAGATGCTTGTTTTTGTAGTGTATATCATCTTTATCTTAACTATTTAACATTTTTTATATTTTTTGTTATAACAAAATTTTCCAATCTATTTACTTATTGTATAATAATTAATAAAGGAAAGTATGATTTTGAAATAAAAGAATCATAAAGAATATAAACATATTGTAAAATAATTTTTTTAAAAAATATTTTACAAAGTCTGTAAACTAAATATTAATATCACTTTAGCTTATTAATCTCATTAACAGAAAAATAAATTGACGTTTAGACAAAATTTTCTTATAGGAATAAATAACAAGTTTACATAATTCAGTCGGACTTACATTTGACAAACTATCAAACTAAAAGAAATAATTTTCATAAGAAGCATCTTCAGCATACTCAACTATACAAAATAAACTCACACATCAACTAGCAATTTCTTGAAGCGTACTGCAAAAGAAATATCTATATTTTGAGTTTTAAAAAATACTCTTAAAATATAGAGTTGAAAATAAAAAGAAATATCAAAGTTGTCTTTGGCTTGGAGCACAAAATAATATAATTTGGTCAAATTCGTGATGGCACATTCCTCTTTTAATTTGAATATGTGACATTTTATTGATTCTCAATCATTACCCAGTAAAAAAAAACTAATTCAAATGAATTGAAACGAATTAACATTTTTGGTAGGCTCCAATTCGTATTTGTCACAAAGCGGGATTCACTCAAGCTCTTTGTATATTCAATTGAATTTAATTCAATATGTACCAATTTGTCCAAACGAATTCGCATTCGAAAGAAATGGCCAAGGAATGCATTGAATTTGTGCTAACGAATTGAAAAAAATTAAAGGCTCAAAACTTGTCCAGTGAATTGGTACGGATAGAAGGTTCGGAAGTTCAATACAGTTTCACGAATTCAGGAAAATTGCATCATGGCTCCAATTCGTATTTGTCACAAAGCGGGATTCACGAAAGCTCTTTGTGAATTCTTTTTAATTCATTTCAATTAGTTTTCGTTTACTGGGTACTCTTATCTCATGACAAAAGAATTTTATTAGAAAGAAAATATAAATAACTGAATTTTTATTCCTTTTTATCTTGTAGACTGATTGAAAATGTAGAATAAGTTGCACTAATATAAGTTTAACTTAATTGAATTATCCATAATTAGGTACGAAGGATTGAATTATCCATGATAGGCACGAAGGCATAGATTTCTTGTAAAGAAATAAAATCTATTATTTCTTTTCCACAAGTTCTTTTAATATGGAGAAAAGTATCTTTCTATCTTCTCTATTTTCTTGGTGGCGCAAGTTGGCTTCCTCCCTAAATTGGTCAATAGAAGATTTCTTTAAATTTGTACGTCGTTTCTTAATTATTTTATGCGCTGACAAATCTTCTTCCTCTTCTGTATCATTGTCATTATTACTTGTAGATTTTTCTTTAATTTGTTTCTGAACTTTTTGTCTATATCCTTTAAGATTTGAAGCCAACGCAAGAGGAGTAATTTCGGGTTTATTGAACATAACTTCATCCATCTCATCATAATACTTCCATGTAACTGGTTTTCCACCAGTCTGGTTTTTCAATATTTGTTTTTCTTTATACATCCTGCAGAGCAGCTTCCACTTTGATTCGCATTGTGTGGAACTTTTTTTATAACCATTTTTCTTCATTTCCATCGCTATTTTGTTCCAAAAAATTGAAGCTAACATCTTGTGACTTGTTTTCTTTTTCATATCTGCACATAATACAATTAAAAAACGGCTTTCTTCTTCCGACCAAACTGCTTTGACTTCTCCTAAAGTGTAAAAGATTTTGATTGAATTAAAATTTTCAAATAAATTTGATAATTATTAATTAAAGTAAAATAAATCCTATTCGCCACAGTCATGAAACCAAATTGAATGCTGTATAATTTTGATAAATACAAATCTTTAACAAATAAAGTTCAGGTTTTGCTACATTTTATTAAAAATAGACTTTTTTGCTTCGTAACGTTTGTATATCAAATATGTGAATGACTATAATAAATATTACAACATTAAATTTATAATTACTTTATATTTAATACTTCATACTTAGATAAAAATTATTCTTTTCTTACTGGAATTCGAGTGGCGTTTTTGAAACAGTTTTTGTCTGAATTCCAGTCGCAAAAACCAATACAGAATTGATAAAAAACATTCAACAGAAATCCAAATGAAATTCTGCCCGTAATATCTACGGGAATTTTTTGGGAAATTCGGCTAGGAATCCGGTATTTGAAAGGAATTCGCACGAATTTTGTACGAAATTCGTTCGGAAAAGTTGTAGGAAATTATATTGTTTAAAAAATTAGAAGCAATTATTACGTGTAGAATTACTACCAGATTCCTATCAGATTTGACCGAATTTTGTACATAATTAGTTTAAATTGTATTAAAAATAATTGAAATTCTGCAATGAGTTTTATTATTTTTGAAAATAATTAAATCTCTAAAAGGAATTTGAAAATTTATTAAAATAATTTAATTAGTGCGAAGATTTAATGTCTAAATTTTAAAATATTTTATTTTTTCAAAAAAAATTTATGCAAATTCCATTTTACATAATTTTATTTCTTTGAAAAATAATTTAATTTTTAGTTAGAATTTTGTCAGAATTGTTTTTAAATAATTGAATTCCTTTGGGAAATTTTATTAATATATCAGAATATTGAAAATCATTGAATTAAGAAAATTTTTTAAAATGATAGAAATTTGGCCAATTAATTAATTAATTATTAATTAACTATTACAATTTAAATGTTCTTTCATTCATTCATTTACTTTTTCTGTCCCTCACACTCTGAAGATGTCTTTTATTTATACTTTTGTTTTTGTTATCATTAGATAGATTGTATATTATATTAATACTAGAAGATTTTACGCGCGGAACGTGATATTCAATTTATTATTGTTATGCAAATTACAAATATTTTTAATCTTTAAATATAAGTTTTTAAAATAATTTCATAATAAAAATTTTAAAAATTCACTTATTAAGTACAAAATTAATTATTACTGTTCATATTTTCTAAAATTTTAATAAATCCTTCGAAAAATTCAATTATTTTTATAAATATAGTAAAATTATTTACAAGAATTAAATTATTTTTAATCAAATTTCAATAAAACTACATAAAATAGTTCAATTATTCTCAAAATATTTTTAAAAAATTCTATATAAAAATTAAATTACTTTCAATGCAATTTTTAAATATATTCGTCAATAAAATTAAAAGAATTCAATTATTTTCAAAAAATAATAAAATTCTTGTGATGAATTCAATTATTTTGAATATACATAATTTTAATAAAATTCTTTAAAGAAATTCCATTCTTTTCGAAACAACTTTAATTGAATTTATAGAAAGTGAATTTATCATTCGGCAGTTAAATATTAAAGGAGAAAGAAGCTGTCAATTATCCGAATCAAATTTTTATAAATAAATTAAATATCTTAAATATAAGCTCATGGATTTCATATGTATCGACAGCACAGCTGCCCGAATACAGAAACCTGCTTAATCTGAAAAATATTTTCAAAATTAATTAATAATTTCAAAATTATCAAAGAACTCAGAAAAAACACTCTTTGGTTTTGTCATTTTTTAAATCTTTAAAAATATAGCCACTTTAATTAACAAAATAACAACTACTAAATAAAAACACAACGTCGGACAATCGAATTTACCACAGTGTAACGACAAAAGTGAGGTTATGTCACATTCTCTTAAATTCTCAGAGAATTTAATCGTCGGTTATATTCTCGGTAATATTCTCTGGGTAATATAACCGACTTAGAACACTATACCGCAGTCGTGCATTGCTGCTGTAACTATGACTATTTTTTACAAAAAATTCAATATCTCCGGAACCAGTTGAGTCTCCATCAATTTTTTTTATGAAATTAAAGGTGAATTCACAAGGAATCCAAATATGTTAATAACATTTTTTTCAGTGAGGAGTAAATAAACAAAAAATTGTTTAAAAAAATTTTTTTAAATTTTTTTATTTAAAAATTAATTTTTTTTATTAACTTTATTTGCATTCTAAAGTACATACTTTTACCTGAAAAATGTGTAAATTTCATAAAAATCCATTAACAATATTTCGAGATATTTAAAATTTTATAAAATTAATATTAAAATTCAAAATGGCGTATCTTCAACAATTTTAAATTTTTTTTTGAAAAAATTTGGGGGATAGAAGTCTCTTATATAGGACTATAATCCCACGAAGTTTTGCGAAAATCGGCAGACCCTTTGCAAATCGTGATATTTCTGACGTGAAATGCCTCGTTAACTATAAAAATGCAAACATTTTTAACTTGTTTTATTTTGTCTATAAAAATGTGCAATTTTTTTCGATTTTCTCTAAAAAAAATTATGACAAATTTGGTTTTGTTCCCATTTCGGTTGTAAAAATTGTCAATTTTAAATACATTGTTTTCTTATTTCTATATTAAAACTTCTATCATTATAGACTTCAAAGAGTTAACATTTATATAGGGTTTAATTTTTAACTAATATGAGCGTTTAATCGCTCGTGCCCTTAATGACATACTTTCCATGCAGTTAGGACAAAAAATTATGTTAGCATCATGGGCGCAAAGGTGATTACGACTCTGGCGAAATTTCGGGACCTCGGGTCCCTTCATTTTGCCATCGTCGCAATCACCTATTTTGCGCCCTTGATACGAAAATAACTATTAGAAGGACTATTGAACTCTCTTCATAAGCAAAGAAAACATACACTTTTGAACCTCTGAATTTGACTCTCCAGTTTTCTCAGTGTAGTAGAATTTTTTAATAAAAATTGATTTAAATACCTGTATGAATTTTAGTTAAAATTCTAGATTTTTTAATTCTATATTACAAGCAATATAGTGTGAATTTTTAGAAATAATTGAATTTTGAAATTAATTTTTTTGAAAAAGTTTAATTGAATTTTTTTATTATTTTAAGTTTTTGTTTTCTAATATAATTTTAATTGAAGAATTGACGAATAATTGAAATGATTTAATTATTATAAAACATGAAAAAATCGATCACTCCCAGTCGAAGACTCGGAGTTATTGATATCTTCATGTTTTATAGTTATGAAAAATTTAATTTGCAGTTTTAAGTAAAATGTTCTCTTATTTGACTCGGACTGGTTATATTTTTGTCCGTAAATGGTCCGTAAAATCCGTATTTTTAAATACTTTTACTTGTTCGAGCCCTTAATAATTAATTAATGCTAAAAAGAAATTAATTTTGCGTATTAATTAAAGACATAAGTATTTATTTAATAATTTATTTAAAAATTGGAATAAAATTTAACTTGTATATTGTGTATATATAGTGTTGATCAGATGCACATGTCAGTTTATATTGAGAAAAATAAGAAAAAAAATGTCCTGCCTGCAGTCTAGTTGGCATGAGACCAAAAGCAACAGCAACTTTTAAAAGCCGAAACGAGATTTCGTAGAACTTTAGGTGTTAATAATTTATTTATTTTTGTGAATTCTTAATCAATTTGGCTTTTCTTTAAAAATAAAATTGTATATTGCACAGCCGATGGAAATTTTCATTTCAATTTAAGTATATGATACTTGTATTATTTTTCTTATAGTCTTTATTATTCTCTATGCTCCATTTTTTATTCTTTATTGATTTTTAGTCAATCTTTTATATTTTTTGTTTCGGTTTATAGAACTCTTTTTTCACAAATTAGTAAAAAATTGTGTTATTCTGCACAATGTGAAAAAAGACTAAATTTAGACTTAATTATTGGCATTGCAATTTTTAAGGTGTAACTGATGAGAAATTTAAATGTTTATTTTTATTGGATAAAAATACAAAAAACAGGTTTATATACTTTTATGACTCGACATTTATTTTTGATTTTTTGAGCCGTTGATCTCTATATCTAATCTGTGATTTTCGATATTTTCGCTATAATGATAAATAGTCGTCAATATTTGATCAGTTATTCATGGCAAATTTTTTCTACCATGTTGTATGACTGGAGCCAAATTCCTATAGAATTTGTAAAAATTTTAAAGAAAAATAATTTTAAAATTTTTTTAATTTATCAGGGAAAGTTCCCTCTTTATGAAAGTTGAAGACTTTGTTTATTTTAAACTATAACATCAAAGTCGTATTTCAATTGCAAATTTGATGCTTTATTACTCATATTTTCAATTGTTTGAGCAGTGAGTTCAAATAAAAATTTATTAAAAATTTTCTGAACTTTTCAAAGCGAGCAATATTGATTTTTTAAATATTGCCTTCAACAGAATTTTCTTTTTATAAAAAAAAGAATTAAAATTCGAAATTGTATTGCTTTTTTATTATTATTTTATAATAAATAATATTATATTATATATTATTTATAATAAATAATAATATTCTTGTTATTTTTTATATTATATATTCTTATTTATAAAGAGCGTTTAAGACAGTTTATTTTATTAAATTAAATTAGAATTATCAAATATTTAAATTCAAAAGCTAAATTAAAATCTACATACACTGAAAAAAAAAGTATTGAACCAAGAAAATTTTTCTTGGTTGAAGCAAATCGTGGGATTGAATACGGCCAAGACTATTAAAGTATTGATTCAAGAAAACGATTTTCTTGACATAGGATATTTGGGAGAAGAACATATATTCTTGATCCAAGAAAATATGGAATTCGACCAAGAAGTTAGTCTTCTTATACGAAGTATGAAATGTATTAAATGAATAAAATATTTTCTTGTTCTAAGAATATATATAGTTAATTGAATTATTTTATTTGATTCATTCAATTTTTTGTATCGTTCTTTCAAGTAATTCAAGATTTAAATGAAGAAAACATTTATTTTGTGAGAGAACGCAGATATTCTTGATCCAAGAAAATATGGAATTCGATCAAGAAGTTAAGTAGCATGTAAGAAATGCAGAATATATTAATTCAAAATCATTTATGTATCAAATCAAGAAAGTATGTTCTCTGTCCAAGAAAATATTTTCTTGATTTGAGAAAATTTATAGATTTCAATCAAAAAAATACTTTCTCAATACAAGTAAATTATTTACTTAAATTACCCCCCCCCCCCCCTTACCTCCATCCCATCTTTTCTAATACTTAGGTCAAACATTTTTATTATTTAATTAATTAACATTTATATTTTTTATTTAAATAATTAAATAATTGTTATTTTACATATATATTTACATTTAATTATTACTTAACACAAATACAACAAATATACCTTGAAAGAAAATTTTCCACGGTCGGAGGAATTGAACTCGGGTTGCACGCACCAGAAGCCGTCACGCTACCACTATGCCATCCTAGCCTCAATGGACAGTTTTCAAAAACTGATATTTAAGTTGCATATACATTTGAAGAAAAATATTTTCTTGGATCAAGAACACTGGCATTGTGTTAAGTAAAAAAAAGTTTCAAAGCAAATACATAAAATGATTCAATTCAAGAAACATGAATTCTCCACACAATACTTTATTATTTCGCTTAAGAACATGATATTCTAGATTCAATACTTTTTGGTACTTCGGAAAAGTAAAATATTTGGTTGAAATAATTACATATTGAGTTCTGCCAAATACTAAATTGTTAATTCAAGAATTCTGTTCAATGCTAATAATTGCTTGACACAAGAAAATGAATTTCTTTCTTCAAATAAATATGGGATTAATTGAATATAATTTTTAATCAACTTGAAACAAATATTTACTTATATTAACCTTCGTATTTTCTTGAATCAGGATTATATGAGCGTTGAATTAAGTAAAAACTTTTTTAAAGGAAACAAAAGAATGATTTGATTCAAGATCTTACACTTAATTGAATTGAATAAATAAAATATTTCATTCCAGAAAATATAACATTCTCGCAAGAAATTAATGTTTTTGAAACATGAGAATATAGAAATGCTTCAAGTAAAAGAAATGCTTAGATTAATTAATATTTCTTTGAAACAAAATAATTTTTAATTGAGTTGAAACAATTATTAACTTGTATTAATCTTCCCATTTTCTTAGCTCAAGACTACACTGCAAAAACTGGTATCTCACTCGTGTCTTAAAATGAGTTGCTTTAAGTGTTTAAACCATTGAGGTACAAAATATGTGGACGTCCACATGAAAAGGGCCCATATTGTCGGTTCTAGTTTTCGAGATAATCGCAATTTAGTAATTTTTGAGCAAATTCTTAATTTTTTTTTTATTTTTTATTATCAATCTACATGTTTTGACAAGTCGAATCATGCGGTTTTCATTAATTTATCGATACTTTAACTGTTTGATTTCATTGGTTCTTTAGAAAAATGAAAAGGGCCCATTTTGTAGGTCATTTGCAAAAGTAATCCGTATTTTAAAAATGGAGGTATAGAAAAATTTAAAACCTCTTGATTTTTCATCTCTAAGGTGTCCTGGACTGTAAACAATTCTTATCTGAATAACTTCTCAGAAGAACCAGGGATATTGATGTTAGAGTCCTTGTTTTTGTAGTCATAGAAATGAAAAATTCGATATTTCGTGAAATTTTTCGTAATAGAGACTGTTAAAAAAATTTAAATAAGTTTAATATCTACTCTTTTTCTTCAAATCACACAATAAAATTGTACATAATCATTAATCCTGTAAAAAAATGGTTTTTTAATAGAAAACTGTCCTCTTTAGAAAAGGGCCCATATTGTCGGTTTCTCGTACTTAAGTACGAAATTTTTCAAAATTAAGAGGGGGGAAGGTTTTAAAAATTTAAAACTTATTGGTTTTTCATCTTTTAGGTACCCTGGACTGTAAACAATTCTTATCTGAATAACTTTCCAGAAGAACCAGAGATATTGATGTTAGAATCTTTTTTTCGTAATTGTCGAAATGAAAATTTTAATATTGCGTCAATTTTTTCATAATAGAGACTGTCAAAAATTTTTAAATAAGTTTAATATCTATTCTTTTTCTTCAAATGACACAATAAAATTGTACCTAATCATTTATCTTGTAAAAAAATGGTTTTTTAATAGAAAAACTGTCCTTTTTAGAAAAGGGCCCATATTGTCGGGTTTTAAATTAATTAATTAATTAAGGGGAGGGGGTGGTTCTAAAAATTTAAAACCTGTTGGTTTTTTATCTTCAAGGTGCCCTGAACTAGAAACAATTCTTATCTGAATAACTTCTAAGAAGAACCAGAGATACAACAATTAGTTGGTATCGCAATCTTTAATTCCGTTTTTCTCGAAATGAGGTTTTTGGCGTTCTAAACTTTGAAATTCCGTAACTCAGCGAATTTTCAACCAAAAAAGTTCTAAGACCACTCAAAATTCTCCAAATTTTGCCAGGATTACGCCCATATAGATAACTCCAGTAGTGCCAAAATGGGCCCTTTTCATGTGGACGTCCACATATGTTTTATATTGAGACATTTAATTACATCTCGTGTCTCATTTTAAGACATTAAAGGTAACTCAATGCGTATAAGACACGTAAAACGTCTTCTTAGTGTGAGACGGATACTCGAAACACATTTCGTGTCTCAAAATGCATTGCTAAATGTGTAAGACACTTTGAAACGTCTTAAAATGAGACACATATCTGTTTCAAATATGTGGACTAAGACATCTTATGTGTTTCAAATATGGGACAAAACGTCTCAAAATGAGACACTTGTTTTTGCAGTGTATGGGTGTTAGATTAAGTAAAATCTTGTTTTAAAGGAATCAAAAAAATTATTTATTTCAAGATCTTACACTTAATTGAATTGAATAAATAAAATATTTCATTCCAGAAAATATAACATTCTCGCAAGAAATTAATGATTTTGAAACATGAGAATATAGAAATGCTTCAAGTAAAAGAAATGCTTAGATTAATTAATATTTCTTTGAAACAAAATAATTTTTAATTGAGTTGAAACAATTATTAACTTGTATTAATCTTCCCATTTTCTTGGCTCAAGACTATGGGTGTTGGATGAAATAAATAGTTGCTTTAAAGGAAATAAAAAAATTATTTGACTCAAGATACCAAATGACTCAAGGTAAATTACTTGACGTGAGAACATGATATTCTTGATTCAATACTTTTTCGAGACTTGGCGCATGTAAAACAGTTCGTTTGAAACAGTAAGATATTTACTTATGTCAAACCCATATTTTCTTATTTCAATAACTTTGATCAATGCTCAAAATTACTTGACACAAGAAAATAAATTTCTTCCAATAAGAAAATATGGGTTTGTTTCAAATAAATCAGGTCAAGAAAATGCATTTACTTGATTCAATGAACTTTTTTTTTCAGTGTAATAGGGTTTAGAAAAATTGTTTTTATTCAAATAAAAAATAGTTTCTAATTATACAATGTGGACAGGTGGCTTTTTTTATTTTCAATAAACATTAGGCAGCGTTGATTAATTTTTTTCCGAAAAAATTTCTTTGCGACCTTATGGAAAAAAGTTAATCCAATTAAATTGACAGTAGGGTTCATCGTTGCTATCATCTCTGCTTTTATATAAGGCAAGCACGTATCAATCATAGTTTTTTTCTACAAAATACACAGTTATCTGAAAGCGAAAAGATTGGGGGAATTTTTATATATTTCAATTTGTAAAATTTTCTTCGATAAAAAAAAGTATAGAATACTCTATAATATAGTTTAAAGATTTCAATTACCTTATACCAAATTTATCTGCATTCGTTTGTTTGTTTGGAAAATTAAGTTTTGTAGGTTATTGTGATTTTTTATTTTTTTCAAACGTCAAATTTTTCACCGATTATGTCAAATTTGCCTGAAATTTTTTTTTTTGTTCTTTTCTTTCTAAAAGTCAATTTAAATTTAATGCTTCATTATGATTCTCAGATCTAATTTTTAAATATTAAAACTGTAAATTAAAAGTTTGCATTTGAAATAATTTATTGCTTAAGGAGTATTTTAATTAAATTAAAAATTTGGATTTGGAGATTTCTTGAATAACTAGTTTCAAATGAATTTGTCAATATTTTAAATTTAAATAGATTTATAAAAGATAATAAAATTATAAATTTAAATTAATTAGATAATAAATTAATAATAAAAAAAACAGAAAGTGTAGTCTTTTGTTTTTCTATAATAATTAATGTTTTGACAGATGATTTTGGTTATATAAATGTTCCCGTATTTGTGATAACCACTAGAAAAATTAATCATTGCGTAAAGAAAATTTTTTTTCCAAATTGAAGCAAAACGATCAAGACGTGCTTCTATTCAACTGAAGTTTAAAATGTAATTTTTCCAAAAAATCACTGTCATTTTGTAAATTCATTTAAATTTAATAAAATTTTAAAAACTTTGTATTGATAAAAAGTTTAAGTTCCAATATCAAACAATTTTTCTGACAATATATTCAATTGGTGAACTGAATTTTAATTTACACTTTTGTTTGACAAAAATAAATTGATTAAAGTCACTTAAATTTTAAAGTTTAAATATTTAATATGCTTTTTATGATTAAAATAGTATTTTTTAATTACATCTTTAGATTTTTTATTTCTTTTGGTAAATTCAGTTTCCTATAAAATGATAATTCAATAAACTATGAAATAAATAAATAAACTACGAATAATACCAATTATTAGGTTAGGTGGACACTTTTTCTAAAAAAATATTTTTCAATCCTTTTTGTCTAAAAAAGGGAATTTCTAATGAAATCTGTTTTCTAAAAACTTATAATTTCTAATATTTATTTTCCTCAAATTTGTAAAATTCCATAATTATGATAAAAATTAGAAAATGATTAAAAAATTAAGATTAAGAAATTATATAGAAACTATTTTGTATATTTTCTGTTTCTCAATCACAATTCCTCTTGCAATTTTTTTTAAATGGCTTCTAACAATAAATAATTAGCAAAAGAAAAAATTGCTTCTGAGGCGTGAAAATGATAATTTAGTTGAAATACCAAAATTTTTTAAAAAATCATAACTATTATAAACATGGAACAATATAAGTTAAATTTATTAAACTTTTTCTGTGGAAGGCAGGTAGGAAGATTGCTACCGTGATAATTCTTTAAATCATTCACGCGCGCGTAGGATTTTGCTGGTTAATCTGAAAGATAACATAATAATATATAGATTTATAAAAGGTTTGAATGAATTGACTGCCATATTGGATTCGCCATTTTAAATTTAGAAAACCTGATATGTCAGACTTGTAATTTGTAACATCGAAATTTGTTAAATATTTTTTCTTAGTTACTTTAAAGTTTAAAATCATAAAAATTGAAAATTTAATTATAATTAATTCTTTATTTTTATCATACCTATAGTAATTATTTTCCTAAAACTGTCTTAAACTAAAATGGCTCTAAATTGTATGGAGAAATTTAACAAAAACTAAAAGAATATACATTTTAAAATTTTTTTACAAATATGTTTTTAAAAAATGTGACACGCTTTCTAGAAAGATTCCTAAGAAGCAAAAAATTTTAGGTTATGTTTATAATTTCTGAAGTAAAAATACAAATAGAGTATTAATTACTATTACAAATTGTTAATGTTCAAATCTTCACTATATTCATAATATTCAATAGAAACTGGTTTCAAATTTACATAATTAAAGAGGAACTTTTTATCAAAATAAAACACAAACCTAACTTTTTGACCCAAAATGCGATTGACTTCTAACTGTTTTTGTCAGCCATGTTGAATCTGCCATTTTTATTTTTAAAAATCTGACTTCATATTCGTTACAAGTGACCCCAAAAACCCCCGAATAACATATTTCAAGCAAATCCGAGTGATTTTTATTTTTTTAGCCGCCATGTTTCAACCGCCATTTTGAATTTTAAAAAACATATAAAAAAGCAATTATCTCAAAAACCTGATCTAAATTAAAAAACTAACTGTGGATTCGAATTCAGCTTTAAAATTTTCTTTAGAAACAAGTTTCTGTTGCTCGGGTCCAAAACCTTGTATTCCTGTGATTATTAATCAAAGTTTATTAAATTTTGCTCCCCATTTATTTTCAAATTCCTTGCTATTTATTTTCGTCATCAGTAATATTTTAATGGCATATATGATTGATATCATTCTTGAATGATTTCTTTTAAAGTAAAGAAAGTAACTCAGCGAATTGACATCTGGAAATAATTTTAGTTTCTTATTTTCTGAAGAGGGAAAATAACTTCTCGATTTTATGAGAATTTTATCGATTTTGATAATTTAAACTTTAATATTTTAAAAAAATATTTGTTTTATTTCAACGATGTAATATAAGTTTGATATTTTGAATAAATAAAATGAATATTATTCTCAAAATCATTATCAAAATTTTGTGTAGTTAATGGCAGTTTAGGAATTAAATATTTTTCTGGAAAAAAAGAGAGAGAGAGAGAGACAGAGAGATGTGCAAAAAAATCTTTTATGCTAGTTACAATAGATTACTCAAATTAAAGTGATAAACAATTTAGTTTCCAAAAAGCTGAAAGTTCTACTCTTGACGCGCCCGCGTATGAGGGATGCAGCATCAGTAAATTTCAAAAGTTTCCTGCTAGAGTCTTATGAAAACATATATTTTCTAGTATTTATTTTGGCACGATTCCAGTCATACATGGGGCATTTAACAAATATCCTCTAGAAATTCCTCTCTCACACCTTAGGAATTAAAGAAAAAAAATTAATATCTACAGAAATGTTTTTAAATATCAATTAAAATTTTCTCCTTTTTGGTGTGTTCAAAAATTCAAAAATAAATAAATATTATTATTTTATTTTTATTAGTAAAAAGTCGTCTACTGATAAAAATATAGGTTTTAGAAAAAATTAATCAAAAAATGTCCATTTAAATCATTTTTGGTGTAAATTTAAGCTGCAACGCTTTTTCGAATTCAAAATTTTAGAGTACAATTTTCATGCAATCGATTTTTAAAATTTCTAATTTAAAAAATTTTTAAAATTATTATTATTACTATTATTATTAATTAAATATTCAAATGAATCAAATAATTTTAATTGGAGTCAATTTAATGGTATTTTCTTCAAATATTGAAATTATTGGTTCAAATACCATTTAATTGAATCAAATAAAAATTCTTTGATTCAGGTAAATATTTATTTGATAATAGACAAAAATCGGTTATTTGATTCAAATAACATTTTTTTACAGCGTATAATATTACAGGTATTACCATGTACAAAAATTTTTCATCAACTAAAAATTTTGTAGTAAAGTTTTTATACAAAGAATTTCTAAAATCGTAAAATTCAAAAACATTTTGAATTTATTTACAGAAATGTGATATTTATTCGATATTAATATATAGTTTCTATATCTATATAAGAAATTTATCTTTTTCAGATATGTGGAGATCAACAAGCGCACGATGGGGAAAAGTATTCTTCTTTAATGAAGGCAGTTGCTGAAAAGAGGGTTGACATGTGGTGAGTAATGCACTTCTCCATTTGCTGTTATCATTTAATTTTTTATTTATCGTGGAAAATATCTTGTCTCTTATATTCTGGAAATAGAAAAAAGAATCGTCATTTCTTTTTCTATTTTCTCTCAACACTTTTTTCTATTATATTATAGAAATTTTAATTTTATAATATAAATTATATTGTTCTCTAAAAATGATAATAATATTAAAAAATATAAACTATAATGCAATATACATCTAGAAAAAGATATATTTCATTCTGGGCCTACTACAGTTTTTATTTGTTTTCCCGAATAGTTTTCAAAATGTCAATTTTTCCGAATAACTCTTTTTTCCGACTTTTTTACTGGCTTCTTTAATGGCTTTTTTCCGAATTAGTTTTTCTCGCATTATTTATTTCCGAAATTATTTTTTCCCGATAAATTAATAACAGAATTCGGAAATTTGAAAAATAACCTATTCGTGAGTAAAACTTTTCGGGAAAATATCTTATTCGCAAAAATAATTATTTGGGAAAAATACTTTTATGCGGAAAATAAAATATTCAGGAAAATGATCTTCTAAGAAATATAAATCATTCGAGTGAATTTAATTTGGGAATAGAGTAGTTTGGAACAATAAATAAATAATTTAGTAGCAGGGTTGCCACAAGTTAAGGAAGTCAGGGAATTCAAGAAAAAGTCAGGAATTTTTATTAAAAGTACTGGAAAAAATTAAATTTTTAGACTTCATAAGAAACTTTTGAATTTTGGTGTCTTTTTTGTTTTCTTCATAAACTATGAAATTACTACGAATTCTAATAAAGAAACCTTCAATTTTTTCTATTTCTGACAATAATTTTTATTAAATAACTTAAATCTTGAATAACTATTGTAAAATTATTACTTATAAATTATTTAATGAATAATTTTACTTAAATGTTTCAAAATTAATTGATTTTTTAAAAAAGTCGCGTTTATACTTTTCATAAATAGATGAACTTCAAAAGATTTTAATTTGAGATTTTATAAAAATTCAATTTTCAATAAATTTCATTAGAAATTTTAAAGAACTTAAATTTTTGAAAAAATTTTAATAATTCAAATTCTTCTAAAATTAGTTAAATTTTTTAATATATGTGACGCTCCACGAGAAAAGGGACCTTGTTTACTCTTGTCATAGGTCCCTTTTCTCGTGGAGCGTCACATATATAGGTATTTAATTAATTATTAAAAATAATATGAATTTATAGAAGAATCTTAGTTAAAAACACTAAGAAAATTGAATGTTGGAGAAGTTACAAATGATTACAGAAATTCAATTATTTTCAAATTATCTTAAAAAATTTAAAAAAATTCTCGTCAAAATTTCAATTATCTTTATAAATAATAAAATTTTTCTACAAAATTCAATTAATTTAAAAAATTTTAACAAAATTCTTGGCAAAATTTCAATTATTTTCAAAAATTTTTCTCAATTCAATGATTTTCATTATCTACTTACTATTTTAATAAAATTTTCCAAAAGAATTCAATTATTTAAAAAAATTTAAATAAAATTTTACGCAAGCATTTAATTGATTTTATAAATAATAAAAATTTCACAGGCATTCAATATTATTTCCATAAATAATAAAATTTTTACAGGGATTCAATTATTTTCGCAAATAATGAAATTCTCTTTACGAATTAAATTATTATTTTAATAAATAATAATACTCATAGCAAAATTTAAATTATTTTTAATACAATTTAATACAAAATTCGCCGAAAGCATTCAATTATATAAAAATTTGTTGATATAATTTTTTATTAGAATTCAATTTTGAGAAACATTCAATTATTCAAAAAATTGTTTATTTTCGTATTTAAATAATTGAAATCTCATAGAATTTTCTAATAAAAATTGATTTAGAAATGAATTTTATTTAAAATTTTAGATAATAATTAAATATTGAAAGCATTATAGCATGAATTTTTAGAAATAATTGAATTTTGAAAAGGTTTCAATTTAAAATCTTAGAAAATCTGAATTTGTCATATTTCCAACTAACAATTCTGTAGAATTAATTTTTTTGAAAAAGTTTTATTTAATTTTTTTTAAAATTATTTGAAGTTTTTAATTTCTAATGTATATTTAAATGAAGATTTTCTGAATAATCGAAATTTTGCAAAATTGAATTGTAAACAAGTGCGGATTTGAAAATTCTCAAGGAACTTTGTCAAAAATTATTAAAAATATTTGATTATAAAAATTTTTTCCACTCGGAATAAAAATAAACAATTTTTTTTTAATTCAAAAAGCTAGAATTTGAGGATTTATCGGAGAATTTGTTGGGATTTTATTAAAGTGCAAATTATTCCACCGGAAACTATTTCTCCGCCATTTTCGCAGATAAACACAATTAAGACCATAATTTAATGGAGGTTTAACAGGATATAGCTGAGCATCGCGATCTAACTAGAAAATAACACTTGAATTGTTAAAATGGTGTTTAGAAGTGTATAATATGCGATAATTGCTACGTTTTATTAAAAAGAATTTCTTTTTCTACAAATTTTACATTTTAAAAAACATTTTTTCCATATCAAATATCGTATTTTTAAAGAACGATATTTCTATTTTAAAATATACTTTGAAAATATTGATTATAATTATTACGTCTAAAATACCTTTCGATGCTTCCACGGAAAATAAAATTACGCAGCAAAGGAATAAAATATTCTTTTTAAAAAATTATTTCAAACAAACTTAAAAGGAAAAACATTCAGTAAACTCTGATTATTTTCTTCTAAAGAAAAAGAGGTGCATTTTAACTAGAAAAATTTAAGGTTGAAAAATTTGCGTTTTAAAATTTCATGCAAAAACACACATGAAATCCTTTATACAGAAATGAAAAAGAAACTTCACCTGGAACAGTGATAAGATTTTTGAGAATATAGCGATAGACTTAACTGAAACAAACGACTGATTAAAATATTATATAACTAGGAAAAAATATAGGTATTTGATTCAAAGCTTACTTACTAAACTTTTTATTTGTTTTAAATAAATATTTTATTTGTATCGAATGACATTTATTTTTAAAGAAATAAATAATTTATAGTTGTCAGTTATCACTGAGACAAATTGATTATAATTCAAATTTTTATAGTTTTATAATTTTGATTCAATTAAATGGTATTTGATTCAATTACTGAAATTATTGGTTCAAATACCATTTAATTGATTGAAATAAAAATTATTTGATTCTATTAAATATTTACTTGATATAACTAATCGGTTATTTGAATCAAATAAATTTTTATTACAGTGTATTGAATGAAATTTAATTGAGTAATAATAATAAAATATTTAATCGAAATTAATTTATAAACATTGTTAAGATTTAGTTTTTAGAAATTTTCACATTTTAGTTTATTAATTTGTTCTTTTTTTTGATTAATTTTTTAATTAGATGTTTTTTAATTTTCTCAACTTTTAATGTTTGTTTTTGAATTTTTGTACAAGCGGTGTTGGTAAACAATAAAGGTAACAGAGCGCATGCGTTACGAAAGAAACGTTTTCAAGTTAAGTTGGCGGGCAGTAGCTTCCAACATTAAAAACAGTGTACCGTCACGATCCGCGCGCTTCGGAGCAACTTCCTTCATTTTTTACAAGTCGGTTACGTATGGTCACCCGTACGCAAACCGCAAGCATGATTGACAGTTATCACGTGCGTCCAAATTATTTACGCGAAAAATTCTCACACATTTTTCACACATCTGACATAATCTTTTTTTCTTCTTTTTTGCTTTTACATTCATCGTTACATCAATAATTTCGCACTTTAATATGTCAATAGATATTTTCTATATATTAAATATTCACCTAATTCTCTTTTTTTTAATTTTCATTTTTCGTTTATAAGTACTTTTGTTTTGTAAATTAAAAATTCGTGTTTATTTAATTTTTAATTTTTGCCAGAATTGAATTTTGAAGGAAAGAAAATATACGTGACGAATTTTTAGTTTTGTTTATAAATGATGATGACATCAACTGGTAAATTAATAAAAAAAAGAGAGAATGAGAGAGAGAAAGAGGGAAAAAAAGTAAAGAGAGTATAAGGTACTGAGAATCGTTTCATGATCCCCTAAAAGGTGATCGAAGAGTACCGGCGCGTCTCAAGAGATGTGAAAGTGAACATTAAACCTCGTAACTTCATCTTTGCATTTATTTTTTCTCTTTTATTTTGATAAGCAGGAAATAGGCGTGAATGAAATTGTATTGGAATTTGATTTCTATATCAACGTGCGATTGAATTTTATTCCTTTTGGATGCTAATATCATTGACTGTTATGATTTTTTTCTCACAATTCTTCTCCGCACATTTATTTCTCCCAAAATATAAACGAGAGTAGGAAATGAATTATTTCATTATAATAGGAATGAAAAATATTCTTTGGAAAGATTCAATAGAATTTTCTCTCTACACTGGAAAAAAATGTATTTGATTCAAATAACCGATTACTTATCTATTATTAAATAAATATTTACTTGAACCAAATAATTTTTAATTAATTATAATTTTTATTTAAATCAATTAAATGGTTCATTTCATCTTTGCTTCAAAAACTAAAATTATTGGTTCAAATACAATCTATTTCATTCAAGTTAATATTTATTCAATTCAAGTAAATATTGGTTTAATAATAGACAAACTGTTATTTGAGTGAAATAATTTTTTTTCAGTCCATTTTCCTTGAAATAGAAAACCTACAAAATTATTTATTTCTTTTATTTATTTATTTATTTAAGTAGTACATTTTATTCAGAACAAATAAAGTTTTTATTTAATATAGCGATCACTCCGAGTCAAAGAATTAAATAAAAGAAACATAATTTTTCTTACAGAAATTTTACAAATCTTATCAAAATTTTTTTGCTTTCTCCGTTGAAAAAAACATATTTTTGACAAATTTTTATTGTTTTAATAATTTTAATAATTTCAATTTTTCGATATAATATATATAATAATATCGAACTTTGCTTTCAGATTTTTACTCCTTACTACTTTTTGTCAAACATTTTTGAAAAGTAAAATTACAATTTTTTTCAAAACAATAGATAAGAAGTAGGTATCATGAAAGTTCTCTGAAATTAAAAAAAGGTAAAAATTGGTCTACTAAATCGAATTAGTAAAAATGTTTACTAATTTTCTACTGAACTTGAATTTAATGCAAAATTTCTTTTTGGAGTCAAAGTACCAATGACACACAATAATTAAACAAATATTTTCCATAATTAATTCTTGAAAATCCTTGTAAAAACAATAAAAACATGAAGGCCCAAAATAAATATTTGAATGCAATTTTTCAGGTGATTTTTGTTAACGGTTTATAGGTAATTGTAAAGTGTTGTAAAGTCATGAATTGCTAATAAAAAATTTACTTTGGACGAACAAAAGAAAATAAAAAAAAAAATTGGATGATCAAACTTGTAAATATTATTAAATAATGGAGGTGGCCTACAATTCCCCAATCTCCCCTAACTAAAATCACACTGATTGCGTAGTAGTAAAATTTGACAAAGTTAAAGTAGTTAAAATTTCTAATAATTTTGGATAGTTATTTTCTACTAAGATTTAAATTAAAAAAGTAAGTAACTAAATCCAAACTATACTAATTGTAATAGTAAAATTTATCAAAGTTAAACTAGTTGAGATTTCTACTAATTTCTAGCAATTTTGTTTTAAAATTAAAATAGAAAAAAGTAAATCAATTAAAAACTATACTAATTAAAATAATAAAATTTCCCAAAGTTTCTTATATGGCAAATCAAAAAATAGTCTTTGTTAATAAATTTTTTCTTAAAGTCTGAGCTAATCAAAATTTTCAAACAAACCAAAAAATTGTTTACTTCTGACAAAGTACCTATATAAATTTTATATTTATGTGTAGGTAATTACTGCATAATAATAATAATTATAATAATTTTTATAATAACAATAATGATATAAATACTAAAAATAATAATAATTATTATCTTTATAATAATAGTAATAATGATAATAATTTATAATAATAAAAACAATACCTAATAATAATAATAGTACCTAATAAGAATAATTAATTTTTTTAAATAATATGCTGATTTTTTTCTTGATGAACGGTTATAACCGACATTTGTAATGATATCCGCAACTATCGAAACATTAGCGCATCTGTATTTCAGAAATAATAAACAGAAAGTTTAAAAATGTCGCAGTTACCCGACTCTCCCCCTGTGTATGCACAATAAAAGAAAAAAAACAATACTGATTCTTTCTTTCTTTTTTTTATTTTTTAATGAAGAATAAAGGCGATAACTGATATTGGCATCAATGCCTTGAGGGGTTAATTGGTGTTAATAGAAAGTGACAAGGTGAGCCCTACTTTAGGTGATACAAGTTCAAATAATTGCATTCGCGAATGAAAGGTATAATTTATTACTTTTTCATTTTTTTCTTGTAAAGAATCAAGAAATTAATATCGTCATTTATTACATCTGTCATTAAACTGTAAATTTTGAACCTATATTGAGTAATTTATGTAATACAAGTATTTGCAATGTATTGATTAAAATTTATTAATGCAATTATTTACCTTATATTATAAATTGCCGTACATTTAAGAATGATTATTTATTTATTATCTATATATAGTTATTAATTAACTTGTTTTTATTATTATAATTACTAACACCTATTGCAATATATATAATTATTATTTATTTCAATTTAACAATCTCAATTTTGATAGTAATAACAGTAATAATGATAATAATAATAATAATAATATTAATAATATAACGTAATAATTGAATATTTAGAATTTAAATTTAAATTAATTAATTTGTTTATTACCGATTATTTAATTTATTTTATATTTAAGTCTATATTTTTATATTTTGTATGTATATTTATTTAATTAATATTTATGATTATAAATTTATGTTAATTGATTAACCCATTAACTCAATAGTTAATTAACCCTCGAGGAATCTTGTCAATTATTATAAATTCTTATCCTTAAGAATTATATAATTTCTCACCAGCTCATTATTTTCAATCGCTTTTAAATTAATTGAAAGTAAATAAAATACAAAATTTATAATTGTGTCGAACTATATTCAAATAGCAGTAAATACTTCTCATTCAAGGTATAATTGAATGTCCTGAAAGTCTTTTATTTATGGAAGTAGGAAAAAAATGTTAATTTTAATTACAAAACAAAAGTATGAACGATATTCACACTAAGAAAAAAGTCTTAAATTTCAGCTCATTTTTTATATTATTGGATTTTTTGTTTTCTTCTTTTTTAGGAAAGTTTGTTTTTATTGATGAAAAAGTAAGGTCTAAAAGAAGAAGAAGAAGAAGAAGAAGAGAGATTTTTGTTAAATTTAAGATGTAAACGAGTTAAAGATTTTCGTTTTTATACTGCGTGACGATATAACGACAGTTTAAAACTATTGCATTAATCCACGTCATATTCAATCTCAGCAGTTTTCTTCACCCTATTGTTTCAAAACTTATTCTCTTGTGTGTGCCATGGTTTTGTGGGAGATCATTTCTGTCTGCAATTTTATGGATATTGGTTTCCAATACCGACAAATTGAATCTAAATTTTAACCTTCTATCTTTCAACTTTTTTACTTGTGTATAGAGAAAAAGAATCTCTTAACATTGTGTAGATATGAATTCTCGATATATATATGAAAATTCAATTTAAATATTTTTCAAACTATTTCTGTAAATTGTTTCCAATATTTTATTCTGTTTTCTTACATTCTTGTATTATATAATGAGAAATTATTGTAAGTACATAATATGAATTAAATTTAAAATATTTTTCATTAAAATAAAAAATTTTGATTTAAAATAAATAATAATGAAAAATAATATTTCAAACTAAAACATTTTAATCTAAAAAATTCTAATTTCAATTAGAACTATTTAATTTTCTCATCTCTAAATCTGAATCAGTTAAAATTTTAAATGATTTAAATCAGTGACTACTTAACTGTTTGCTTTCAAATCATTTAATATATTGATTTACTAGTAAATTTAGTGATGCAAAGTATATTTTAATTGATTTGAAAAGCAGGAAGTCATTTGCTGATTTACATAAGAATATTGGAACTGATTCAGATTTAGAGAGTAATATATTTTATTAAATTTAAATTGTATTTAAAATATTTAAATTTAAAGTATTTCAGTTAATTTAAAATATTTATAATTTAAAATATTTAAATTCTAGGAATTCTAATTTTTCTTGACATTAAAGATCTATAAGATTGCTGGAAATGATTGCTGAAAATTTACTACGCAACGTTTCTGCAAGCTTGCCAGAAATATTGCTACAAACTTACAACAACAGTTTGCTGAATGATTGCTTAAAATTTGTTGCAATCTTGCAGCAAACTTGCTGCTATTTTTCAAAAATACTTCTTAAATAAAACAAAATTTTACTTTTAGTTTTTTATTTTTTAACTTTCAAGATGTTTCTGACGTTTATATTTATTATTTATAGTTATACCTTTCTTGTTGAATTTTGGAACTTAGCATTGATGACAAATTTTTAAAAACACTGTTTCAAGTTCAGATGAGCAAGATATCTTTTTCTTCTTTGATAGTTGGTTGTTTTGCTGTACCTGGGTTCTATTCCTAGTCTCCTTGAATTTATTTTTAAAAAAATGTCTTATCAACGATATGTTCCAAATATAACAAGTAAGACATAATTTAACAAAAATGAATGTTAGAAAAATCTTAAAATTAAAAAAAAATGAAAAACAACATACAACTTTCTTTAATTTGAAAAATATTTATGAAATATTATAGCAAGTTTGCTACAAGCTTGTAATAACCTTGCAAAAAATTTGTAGCAATCATTCAGTAATTTGTCACAATAAGCTTGCTAAAAGATTACGTGTCATTTCTGGTGAAATATTAATAATTTTCATTTGGAGAGTAAAGTCTTTTTCTACTGCGTTTTGTTATCTAATTACTTTTGTTTATTAAAATTTACTTTTGTTTTTTAATTAAATTAAATTTAAATAAAGTAAATTTCTCCAGTAACTAAAAAATTACTTACTTATATAGAGATAATAATTGAAAATATGTTTTCATTTTTAATATGATGAGAGTGGTTTTTTATTCAAATTGGTATTTGATTTTTAAAAAAGAATAATAAATTATAGCTTTTAAGGATGAAACGTAATAGCAAAACAAAGAAGATACATAAAATTTGTATATATATTTATAAACATCCTTGAATACAATTTGGTCTGAGATTTGCGTGGGATCAGTTATAAATCGGGCATCCTTTTCTCTGCATGAGATTGCAAATATTTTACATACCTTTTCAGGATAAGAAACTCACAGTCTCAAAATTAGTTTCTATTTTTTCTTTTTTCAATTTAAAACAATAATAACTATTATAATGAACAATGAAAAATATAACAATAACAAAAAAATAGTTCAAATAATAATTTTTCTAATTAAATAAATATTTATATGCAATTTAATTTTTTTAACAGGTAAACTGTTTGGCGTTTAACTAAATTTTATTAAAAATTAATAGATTTTCTTTATTTATACTTTAAAATTTATTAGTATTTATGAAAATTAGTATTTTTTTTATTAAAACCGTTTTTTAAATTATTTTGTAATAAAAAAGCCTAAATACCATATTTTGACATTTTGTAACAAAATTTATTAAATTAAATTTTATTACATTCATATTTTTTGTTGAAACAGTTTTTTGTAATAAAATGGCCTAAATACCGTAACATTTGCATTTATTATAAAATACCGAGTTTAAGTCATTTTATTAAAAAATATTAAATTAAATTAATATTTGCTTTTTATTAAAATATTTTTTTGTATTTATTTTGTAATAAAAAGAACTAAATAGGTACATTAAAACTTGCATTTACAGTTGATTCAATGAATTGATAGAAATAAATATTTATTAATTAAGAAATAAGCGATTATTTGAAAAAAGATTATTTTTGAATCATTTTTATTTTATTTTTGTATTTTTTTTATTTTAGAAAAGAAAATTGTCATAGTAAAGATTCCTTTTTTCGCAGAAAAAAATTTCATGTTTTCAGTTTGCTGAGACTTTATAGCTGTTTTGTCTTAGTATTTTTACTTTTTTTCTGCATATGGGCAATTCTACGTGAGATTTCAGTCGACCTCTTAAAATCGGCCAAAAATATTTTTTTTCTATTCTGTATTGAAAAAAAACAGATACGTATTTTTTTATTATTTTTTTGGAGGCCAAATTTTTGAGTTATGAATTTTCAAAATTTTCGCTTTTTAAATGTAGCTATATTTTTAATGTCAGATAACTCAAAAAATATTGCTTCTTTTCATTTTTTGACAAGAGAAAAAAATTTTGTTTTTCTTTCTACTTTTGAATAATCATAACAAAAAAATTTTTTTTTCATTTTTTATTAAAAAAATAAAAAAAATTTTTAAACAAATTAATTTTTTTTAACTTTGGGTATGATAAATTTTTAATTTTCTTTTTCTAAAACATACCTGGAAATGATAAGAAGGTTTTGCAAAAAGTTTCAGAGTGGGCCTGACAAGTTTGATGGGTCCAAAAAAAAAATTAAGCTGTCCGTGCAGGTCGCACGCACGTGGCACAATGGGATTTTTTTACAATTTATTATTAAAAATTGTCTAGAGCCTACAAATTTTATCGGATTTTGATTATTATTGAATTTTTAGGCTCTAAACAATTTTTAATAATAAATTGTAAAAAAGTCCCATTGTGCCACGTGCGTGCGACCTGCACAGAGAGCTTAATTATTTTTTTGGACCCATCAAATTTGTCAGGCCCACTCTGAAACTTTTTGCAAAACCTTGTTATCATTTCCAGGTATGTTTTAGAAAAAGAAAATTAAAAATTTATCATACCCAAAGTTAAAAAAAATTAATTTGTTTATAAAATTTTTTTATTTTTTTAACCACTTCACTGGCGGGGCGTTCCAAATGGCGTTCCACGCGCCGAGGCCCAGACTGGCAAAAACACCGAAATGGCGTTCCTAATAAAACTTTATTTTTAAAGAGTGTACACTACTTTTAACTTATACAAAGCAATATTTCTATAGTTTAGACATCAGGGAACAAGATTATCACAATGAAAATTTCAGTTTTTGGGATTTTCAATGTTTTTTCATACGTTGAAATAGTCCATTTTTACCACTTTTCACCAAATGGCGTTCCACTTTTTTTTAATTTTTACACAGTAAAACTAATATTTTTTATTTAAAAAATATATTTACATACAAAACATTATAATATAATAATGTAATAAGTAAAAAATAAATATAAATAATTAATAAATAAAATTTAATAATTATTAATAATAACAAAAGTGGAACGCCATTTGTTAAAAAGTGTTAAAAATCGACTATTTCAACGTTCGAAGAAACATTGAAAATCTCAAAAACTGAAATTTTCATTGTGATAATCTTGTTCCCTGATGTCTAAACTATAGAAATATTGCTTTGTAGTAGTAAAAAGTAGTGTACACTCTTTAAAAATAAAGTTTTATTAGGAACGCCATTTCGGTGTTTTTGCCAGTCTGGGCCTCGGCGCGTGGAACGCCATTTGGAACGCCCCGCCAGTGAAGTGGTTAAAAAATGAAAAAAATTTTTTTTTGTTATGATTATTCAAAAGTAGAGAGAAAAACAAAACTTTTTTTCTCTTGTCAAAAAATGAAAAGAAGCAATATTTTTTGAGTTATCTGACATTAAAAATATATCTTCATTTAAAAAACGAAAATTTTGAAAATTCATAACTCAAAAATTTGGCCTCCAAAAAAATAATAAAAAAATACGTATCTGTTTTTTTTCAATACAGAATAGAAAAAAAATATTTTTGGCCGATTTTAAGAGGTCAACTGAAATCTCACGTGGAATTGCCCATATACAGAAAAGTCCACTTTTCGATTCGTTTTGGTTTATATTCTTTTCGAATTTCTTTGGCAACTTCATATTTCAATTCTTTAATGGATCGAATAATAAATGACAGGAAGAGAAAAGTGAAATGTCTATACTTCTTTTTATATGAAATGCCGATGCAAATTGTGAGTCATGATGAAACATGTGTTATTTTTTTTCTTATTGAAAAAAGATTTTTTTTTATTTTCTTATTGAAAAAGAGATGTTTTTTTCATTGAAAAAAAACATTTTTTTATTCTACTTTTTTAACGTGATGAAAAGAAGAATAAAATTGACAATTGAACTAGTGTAAATATATATGGAAAAAAAGAAATAAGAGAAAAAGAATGATTGCCCATAAGGTACACATACCGACAAGATAGGTGACTCACCCTACGTTTTCGCCGACAGATTTTCAGTCTATCCTCGAATCCCGTTCACTGAACATCGCCCGCGATTTTCATACATGTGTAAACGAACGAAAATTCAAACCAATTCAAAACACTATCATTTCACTCACATAAGAGATTCGAAATACTTCAGAAATGCATTTTCACCGTTCGAGTTTTAAGAAATTGGCAAATAAACAATACTTTGTGAGGGAAAGATTTTTTAAAATTTTCAAAAGATTAGTACAAACAACACAGTTTGATGATAAAAAACGAATGAGTGCAGTGACAATTGATTATAATGGAGATTGAGTGTGCAAGTTTGTGTTTGAAATTTAGTAAAATTTTTTTTTATTTTGCATTCCATCTTTGTGTATGTGTAGAAAAAGCAAAAGAGAATTATTAATATTGAAAAGTGAGAATTTTAAGGAAAGTTTTTCATTACCTCAGTGCCGATCAATTTTAGATCAAATGAGAAAAAACGGATTTCAAATAATCGGGTCTACCGATGAAATGGACAAAACTTAAATGAATAGAATTATCAGTGCTTTATATTTTTAGAGCACTGAAGAAAAATATTGTGATTGTTGTGTTGTTGTTTTTATTTTATCGATGTTTCTTTGAAAATGTTTTCCACCATGGCGTCCATGGCATTCGAACAAAACAGTTCGTTTTATACCACCGCCATGGGGAGCAGTACTCTTGATGGATTTTCAGGTAAGGGATTTTTCTTTATAATATTTCTATATTTGATAAATAAATTTTTTAATAATTTTAGATTTTTTTTATTACTTTTGTTTACCCACTTTTTATTATTTTTTGTTTCTTACATATTTCACTGCAAAAGTGCTCTGTTTACTTTGTTGTAAAATATTTGTATTTTTATGGTATAACAGAATTTTTCGATATTAGTTTAAATTTTAACTGATTTGAACTTCTTGCTTTTAAAAGAGTTAAAATTTATTAATTGGTCAGTAGAAAAATTTATTCGAATTTGAAGAGTATATTTTTTTAGTATTGTTGTATTTTTATTCTTTAGCGTCAGATTCGTTACAAGATTTTTAAAAAACTACAATTTTTAATTTATCTAAACTTTCGAACGTTGAAATGAATGATATTTATTTTATTTTTTTAAAATTATATTGTTTTAAAATTATTTTCTATATTAAAAAAATGAATTCTGAACTACTATAATTAAATTTTTTTATTTTAATAATTTTTTTGGATAGTAATTTAAAAAATATTTAAGAAGAAAAAAATGGCATTCATTTGAGCTTTCAAAACTTTAGGAGAATAATAATTTTTAATATACAGTCGGGTCCCCATACTGTTACATTTCCAGAAATTTCCCACTCCTCCAGACTCAGCTCTGTTATGTGCTCAAATTATGCTTACTGCGCACCTTTCAGGAACGTAAATATATACACCTCAAGTTTGGCCTAGAAGTATATGCACCCTTTTCTTTTGTCTTAAGAATACGGCCCTGAAAATTAGTAACGTAACGTGACGTCACCTAACACTTCTGAATTTGGAGGTTATGCAAAAACATAACACTACTGAGGACATAACAGTTTGGAATCTAACAGTATGGGGACCCGACTGTATTGTAATATATAATCAACAAGTTCGGAACTTTCGAATTATTGAATTTTTTTCGATATAAATATTTTCCAAACTTAGGTACTGTTTACATTAAAAATAAAAGATAAAATTTTAAAAAATTTACAATTAATTTTGTATAGATACGTGACGCAATATTATAATATATTTTAATTACAAAATGAAAAATAGGTGGATGAATTTTTTCAAACCATTTTCAAAAAGTAGTAAACAAGCGGAAAGTATAACAAATATAAATTGAAAATTCAGTTCTAAATTTATTAATCCATTAGAATTTAATATTTATACATTATGTTAATTATTAATATTAATCAAATCTATTAATTATAGGGGAGAGTGGGGCAAACCGGACCGGTGGGTAAACTGGACCCCCCTCAATATTTCCGAAATGGCGAAATTGTCAAAAGTTTTGTTTACAAATTTAAAACAACCATGTTTAGTATACCCTATTTTTTCAATCTGACAATTTTAGCTTGCGTTTGTGCGACGAAGGGAGCAAATGTTTTTTTTTAGTTTTTTTCTACACTTTTACGAATTTTTTCTTAAGGAAATTCTGAGGAAATCGTGTAATGTTTCCAAATATTAGGTCTTGGGTTTTGAAGGTACACACCTCAGGAATATTTACCACCAAAAACTTTGATGAATTTGCAAAGCGTTTCTTTTTGACAAACATTTATTCTCAAAATGGGTCTGTGGGGCAAACCGGACCGTTTTCGGTGGGGCAAACCGGCCATAGGATATTTCCATTGAATTAAAGTTTCATAAAAATTATTTTTAAATAAAATGTTTCTTTCATTAAACTATTTACTTACAATAAAACATAATTGTCTTCCAATGAGAATTGGACCCTTTAATATTGTTTCTCTGATAATGACAAACATTTTTATTTTTTTATTAAAAAAAATATTTATTTAATTAAAATTCAATCCCGTATTATTATTTTTATTACTACAACCATTGTTTACATGATTCTTTATGTTTTTTATTATTGTAGATTATGTAAATGCAATATTATAAATAAAAAACCAAACGGTCCGGTTTACCCCAGGGGGTGGGGCAAACCGGACCGTTTGCAAAAATTTTTAAAGTTAACACAGCAACTAAACATTAAAAGATAAAGTATAGGTGTCTCTGGGAAAAAGTTGCGCAATTAAATGATCTTTCAAACAAGCCTTCGAAAAATGAAATCGGTTGATTCGTTTAGTCACAAGAGTCAAAAAACCGTTAGGGGGTCCGGTTTGCCCCACTCTCCCCTATATTGATATAGTATTGTTGTTTGTATAATAATTTGTAAAAAATCTTTTATTGCAATTTGTTGTAAACAGTTTGCCTTATTTTCAATTTATTGGAAATAATTTCTAAAATCATTATTAGATTTAGTACACAGTATAATATAATATTTCTGTAACATGTTATTCAAGTAACGAAGATGTAATTATAGGAGCCAAAAAGTGGGTAATTGCCAAAAAGAAGATAACCATGAAGGGAAACATTACGCAATCGCGATGATAAATTGTTATAATTTTCTATTTACAAGTTTACTTTGAAAATGTGTAAACATTGCAAACTGTTTACTCAAATAATTTTTTCTTAATTGCTTTAAAAATTCTTTTAGAGTATTTTTATTTTTTTATCTCTTGAACTTGAAATCATTTAATTTTATTTTAATAAAATCTAATGATAGAAAATCAGATAAATTTTAAATTAATCGTAATATTAATTACACAGTTTTCTTGAGAGTAACAACTGGATTCCAAAATGAATCAACTTGATACCAAAAATTTGGAACAAATTATGATTTGATTCTCATTTTTGGCATAAATTCGTTCCAATTTATTGATATACTGTCTAGTTAACACTTAACAGTGATAAGAATTGCAATAATTAATCGTAATAAATAATTATAAAAATAATAATAATCATAATATATTTATTATTTAATTAATCAACAGAAATTAATCTTGAAATTTATATATTGTCTGTTATTTGAAATTTTGTAGGGTAATGTCACCTTGAGTGGACCCCCTAAGCTTTTTTTCTAAAAAATTCTTTATGACAGCAAATTAATCGAAGGTTTCTATTCCAAGCTTTAGTTTAGATCCCTAGATAAGTGTTTACACAATAATAGCTTTGATTTTTTTTTATTTGGGAAAAACAATTGACTTTAAAAAAATAGCTTATTTTTAAGGAATGAAAAAAGTGTAACCTTGAGTGGACCACTCTTAAAAAATTGTAAAAGTTATTCTAAATTCTTTAATGTATTTAATATTTCTGATATATTGAAACAAAATTTATGCTTATGCAGCTTCAGACCATGTTTGTGTCGCAATGTTTACAAGTGAAACCATTTTCAATAATTTTTGAAACATATCACATCAAAATCACAAAAAAATGAATAAAGAACATAAAACAGTTTCAAACAAATTTATTGTCAATTTATTTCCATAAAAATGGTAAACTGACATTAAAAATATAAAAAACAGGCAGTCCACTCATGGTTATAAACAGTGGTCCACTCATGGTGACATGCAACTTTTTATGGCAGACACAAAAATTTTTTTTTGAGTCAAAATTATCACTTAATTAAACTAAGACAATCAATTTCAATGCCCAAAGTAATAGGAAAAAAATAAGTTACCTTTTTAAACTTAAATTTTACACTACTTTTACACTTCCGAATCACTTTACTCATTATAAGAGCGACTTCTTTTTTGGTTTGTGTTCTTAAAAATGCGTTATATCAAACGATAACGTATATGATTATCGCGGAACATAAATTCTTACGGTTTCTAGGTGCGGTGCTGCTATTCGTTTTATTTATTTCACGTTTCCGCTGTCAGATAACTTAAAAACTCAGGTGGTCCACTCAAAGTGGCGGTCCACTCAATGTGACATTACCCTATTGTTAATTATTTACATAAGGACTGCAACAAGTAAAAGAAGAATATTTTTCATTATTAAAAAATAATTAATCTTTATATGACTGGAACAATATTTTACAACAGAGGAAGAGAAATTCAATTCAATAATTAATTTAGTCATTAATGCTAGAACTACATTTTGTTTGTATAGAGAAAAGAAAAATATTTTGGTTTGTTTGCTTTCAGTTTCACTACCGGAACCCGAAAATGCGACTTCCCTTCCTTATATGTTACCAGCATATATCAGGACAACATCTATGGTGGTGTGCATTATGGTTATGGTGTTAGGGATTATAGGTAATCTCATGGTAGGTTTTTTGTCATTTTTCAAAAAAAAATTTGATTCATTTAAAAACATGAATCATGTATTCAATAATTACATCAGAAACGTTTTATTTCCTTATAACCGTATTGTATTGAATTACTTAATAACTTATTTGCTTTAGTTTCACAGTTTTAAGATTCTAAATTTGAGAACATTGTATAGCATCAAAACGTTGCAACGCAACAATTTTTATGGATTTTTTATCTCAATTTGATATCCTTAGAACAATTGTGTTTAATATTTAGTTATATGTAACTTTTTTACACATCTGTGTCGAATTTGTTAGATTTTCTCTCTAAATCTGAATTAATAAAAAGTCATCTATTAATCCAAATTAATGAATTTTGTCTTTAAAATATTTATAAATTTTACTAATTTGTTTATAAATTAAATTAATTGCTTGATTATTAATTTTATTAATTATAACAAGTTTACAAACTTGGGTAAAGACATTCAAATTCATTTACAAGAGCGCATTTTAAGGTATTTTTTACTCTAAATTCTAATCGGTTGCTATATTACCTGGTACATTCAATTTTGTAATGGCAAATCTTAAATGATGGAAAAAAAGAATTTTTGATAGAAACTTGTTACTCGGAGGTTTTTGAGGTCACTGATTACAAATCTGAAGTTCATTTTAAAGAATTCAAAGTGGCGAATCAAATGTGGCGGACAAAGAAGTTAAAAATCACTTGAATTTTCTTGAAACTTATTATTCGGTGGTTTTTGGGGTCATTCAGGGCTCGAACTAGGTCCGTAAATCCCGTAAAGGTCCGTAAATTTGCTCTAAGTCCGTAAAAGTCAGTTTTTTTGAAAAAAGGTCCGTAAAGTCCGTAATTTTATTGAAAAAACAAGAAAAGTTCGTAAATTATAGGTACGATATAATTTGGAGAATTTTAAAGAAATTACAAATGATTGCAGAAATTCAATTATTTTCAAAAATAATAAAATTCTTCAGATGAATTCAACTATGTTCAAAAAATAAAAAAATTGTCGTCAAAATTTCAATTAGGTTGGAAATAATAAAATTCTTCTCCGAAATTCAATTATTTTCAGAAACATTAATAAAATTCTTGGCAAAATTTCAATTATTTACAAATTTTTTAAAAATTTCTTTGCAATCATTTAATTATTTTCATAAATAATAAAATTTTCACAGAGATTCAATTATTTTCGTACATAAAATTTTTTTTAGGAATTCAATTTTTTTCATAAATAATAAAACTCATTGCAGAATTTCAATTATTTTTATTTAATTTTAATCGAATTCCACGAAAAATATAATTATTTTTAAAAATGTTATTAATAATCGTCGAAAGAATTCAATTATTTTAAAATTTGTTTATAAAATTCTTTATGAGAATTGAATTTTAAGAAAAATTCAATTATTCAATAAATTATTTATTTTTGTATTTATAAATAATTGAATTCTTGTAGAATTTTCTAATAAAAATTGATTTACAAATGAATTTCCGTTTAAATTTTAGATAATAATTGAATATTAAAAGAAATATAGCATGAATTTTTAGAAATAATTGAATTTTGAAATTAATTTTTTTGAGCCACTGATTCTCAGTCAAATTTCATTGATTCAGTTTTATAGAATAGGAAAATTTCCAGAGAAATGCGCAGAAATTCCAGTCAAAATTACAATTACAATTTTTTTCTGAGTATAAAATTGTGTCTTAAAATCAAAAGAAAAAAATTGAGAACAAGATCCTTTTTATTTTTCTAAAATAAGATTTTTTACCATATAAGCTTTTTATTATAGCTATAAACTTTTAAAGTATCAATCGGTGATTAAATACAAATATATTAATTTTAAAAAAAACAATTTCAGGTGCCGTTGGTTGTACTACGAGGGAAAGACATGAGAAACAGCACGAACATCTTTCTGGTGAATTTAAGCGTGGCTGATTTGTGCGTATTATTAATTTGCACGCCCACTGTCCTCGTGGAAGTCAATTCAGGACCACACGTTTGGCCACTCGGAGAACACATGTGTGAGTGCATTATTTTTTATATGTTCGGCAATTTATAAAAAATAAATTACTTTTTCCTAAATTCGTTACTTTTGCGTATATTCATATACCTATTCGAATTATTTACATCCAGTGATAAATTTTATTTTAAGCAATTATAATTTATTTGACTTACATATTAATCATATTTGTCTCATTGTTAGATTCCACTAAACTGTTTATTTGGTTTAAATAAACATTTTTTCCAACACAAATAACAATTTTAATTGAACCAAATAAAATTTATTTGAAGCAATAAAAAGTTTAAAAGATTAAAAAATTAAGAAAGTTTAGTAGGCTCTGAGTCAAATATATCTTTTTTCGGTTTGTAGAATTTAAGAAATTCCACTGTTTGGATTAAAATTATTATATACACTTTTCATTTTTTCACGTAATGAAAATAAAAATGATATAGAAATTCGATGCATTCGAGCAAAAAATCGCTTATTGAAAAGTATGAAAATAGAAAACAAAAAGTTCTATAGTGAAAAATACTTGGGAAACAATAATGAATGAGTGGGTTCTGTCTTTTCTCTTTATTCATGAAAGGAGAGATTCTCGAATCAAACATATGATAGAATTGATTGAGGAATCATTTTTTTGTAAATTTTTTTCTAATTGCAATTTTTAATATGGAAAAATTTATTACAATATTGTCCTGTGAAGGATATGAAAGTTTATTATATATATGCTATTTCTTTGGACGTAATCCAAGAAGTAGTTTAATCACATGAACTGTGTTGGGATTGTATGGTTATAAGGAAGGAAGGAAGGAATATAGGGAGGGAATGGGGACTTCATGTAACTTTTATCTTGAAGTGTATGGCAAATACCTACTCTACTCTATATCCTGTTCCTTATATATATATATATATTCCAAGAACGGCAGCGCGGCGAAAGCACATTTTCGTTGAATGGCCAAAAAGCACTCACGCTCTTTTTTTACTGACATAAACCTTCCACAATTTCTCGATCACAAGATATGAAAATCTCTATACATGTCACTTGCATGTTTTGTAACATTTGTTACAACGGCAATGTTGAAAACATATAAATACTTATCGCAACCATTTCTTTCACTTCATTTCGAAATTTCTACTGAAATACTTTTTTCAATTTTTTAGATTAAATAATAATAATAATTATTATTTTTCAATTTTAAAAATGTATTATCATATGAATCATTATTAATATTATTATTATTTTTTTATTACCTATTATTATTAATTATTATAATTACTACTAAAATTGTAGGTATGTACCTACCTAATTTTTAATAATGATTATGACATAACTAAAAACTAATTAGAATTAAATTTTCAACTTCTATTATTCTAAACTGTAAAAAATCGAAAAAAATCTTTAGCAAATCTTAGAAGTTACTAATTACAAATCTGACATCAGGTTTTCTAATTTTAAAATGGAGAATCCAATATGGCAATCAATTTTTTTTAACCCCTTGACAGTCCATAGCACATTATTATATAGCTGGGAATTTTTTGGTTTCTAAGGTCGCTAATTCTAAATCTGATGTCAGATTTTTAAAATCCAAAATGGCAGATCCAATATGGCGACCAAAAAATTTTTTTAGAAATTAACTAGGTTTGCTTGAAACTTATTAATCGGGAGGTTTTACAATTGTGTTAAATTGAAATTTGATGTCAGTTTCAAAAATTCACAATGGCGAGCCAATGTGGCTGGAAATTTTAAATTTATTCGTTTCAATCAAAAGGTGTTACCCGGGGGTTTTTGAGGTCGCTGAATCAGGGTTTAATGTTAGATTTAAAAAATTTAAACTAAAATTTAACTTAATCCACCATTATGAATTTTTAAAGTCTGACATTAAATAAATTCTGATTCAGTTTCGCTGAAAACCTTCGAGTAAATACTTTTAGACAAATGTATTAGTTTTGAAAGTTTTTTGGTCAGCAAAAAGTTTACTAACAATTAGTTATTTTGAAACTAATTCAGAATATAATAATAATAATTATTATTATTATTATATAATAATTAATATAATATGTATAATAATACAATATGTATATAAATATAATATATAGTAATTATAATTTAATAATAATAATAATTATTATTTTTATTATTATATTTAATTAGTTATAGTGACATTTTGTCTGCGGAGAAAAATTAGGTGACATAATTTCCCGGAAGGAAACGTTTCATTCTATATAAAATAATACTGGAAATTTCAATTAAATTTTAATCAGAAACTGAGCTCTTAATGGTTATGGCATATGAGCTATTCACCTATGAGGGAAGACAGTGTTATCTATATTTTACGTTCATTTTTCGTTTTAATTGAAACCTTATTTTAACGGTTTCTTTAAACTGCCTTTTAACCCAATTAAATAATATTATATTTCTTCTTTATTCGATAAATATTATTATTAAATTATTAACTTATTTTACGAATATTGAATTTAAAATAATAGACGGACACGAACTTAGCACAATATTTGACTACAATATGTGATTACTTTTTTCCGTTAATTTTAAATTTCTCGATCACCATTTTTAATTTTTTAATTTTGACCGAAGATTTGAATTTAGCTACATACTACGCAGCTAAAAACATACAATATGAGAATATTATCATTCTTACACTGCAAAAACTGGTATCTCACTCGTGTCTTAAAATGAGTTGCTTTAAGTGTTTAAACCATTGAGATACAAAATCTGTTTTATATTGAGACATTTAATTACATCTCGTGTCTCATTTTAAGACATTAAAGGTAACTCAATGCGTATAAGACACGTAAAACGTCTTCTTAGTGTGAGACGGATACTCGAAACACATTTCGTGTCTCAAAATGCATTGCTAAATGTGTAAGACACTTTGAAACGTCTTAAAATGAGACACATATCTGTTTCAAATATGTGGACTAAGACATCTTATGTGTTTCAAATATGGGACAAAACGTCTCAAAATGAGACACTTGTTTTTGCAGTGTAAGAAAACAAAAAATTTAGCACATTTGTGGCACGATAACTTTATTTTGACAACACTGTTAATAAAAGGGGTTAATTTTCCAGAGACATCAAAAAATTCTTGAGTTTGCCTGATTTTATTAAAATTAACATAATTTCTGAAATAATTTATATGTTTTAAAGTTCTTTGAATGAAGCTGAAACTGGCACCCTGTTTTCAGCTCCCATTAATTTTTTTTCAAAATTGTATGTTCTTTTTAAACAAAAAACAAATATATTTATAGCTTTAAAATTGAATTTTCAAAATTAATTGGGTGCTATAATAACTGGGTACCACTTTCAGCTTCATATTCTTTGACTTACTTTAAACGTAATTTTTACGTACCTATTATTTAAATATTTAATAGTAATGTGAAAATTCCCTCAAAAAATATGCTAGTTTTTTCAAATAATTAAACAATGAAATTAAATTTTAACAATTACAGGATTTCCACAGGTCAGGGAAATCAGAGAAAAGTCAGGGAAAGTAGAATTGGTCAGGGATTTTTATTAAAGTACTGGAAAAAATTAAATTTGCAGGATTCATAATTAGTTTTATTTAATTTTTTAATATATATTTAATTAATTATTAAAAATCATGGATTTATAGAAGAATTTTAGTTAATAATTCCCACGTGAAACGATTCTACGGAAATTCCGTAAAGAATTTCCGTATGGAATTTCTGCAAATATTCCAAATTGTATATTTTTGTAGAGTTTTCGATAACTTTTAAAAAACTGTTACTAACTCCAATTGAATTTAAACAAATTACAAATTGTAAAAATTGTACAAATTTTTTTTAAATTTCTTCGCAATTCAATTATTTTCATAATTTTCGTTTTCGTATTTAAAATAAATAATAAAATAAATAAATAATTGAATTCTCGTAGAATTTTCTGATAAAAATTGTTTTAAAAATGAATTTCAGTTAAAATTTTAAATAATAATTAAATATTAAAAGCAAATAGCGTGAATTTTTAAAAATAATTATATTTTAAAAAAATTTAATTGAATTTGTTTTTGAAATTATTTCAAGTTTTTATTTTCTAAATATTTAATTAAAGAATTTCCGAATAATCTAAATTTCTTAAAATTGAATTGTAAACAAATGGATTTGAAAATTCTGTAGGAACTTTTGAAAGAATTATTAAAAATAATTGATATTTGTTCATCTATTTTTTTCAAAGAATTTTAATAAAATTTTTGAAATTAATTACATTATTCGAAGAATTTACTTAAAATTATATTAAAAATAATTGAAATCCTGTGAAGAATTTTATTATTTATGAAAATAATTGAATTCTTGCAACGAATTTAATTAGATTTTTTTTTAATTTTTGAATTCTTTTGAGAAATTTTATTAAAATAGTAGTTTTTGAGAAAATATTTAAATTTCAGCGAAGAATTTCATTATTTGTGAAATTTAACTGAATCTTTGCAAAAAAAATATTTGAAAATAATTACATTTTTCGAGAAATTTAAAATTTTTTTAAATAATTAAATTGACGTGAAAAATTGTTTTATACTTTTTTTTAAATTATATAGAGATTTAAATTCTAATAAAACATGAAGATAGCGATCACTCCGAGTCGAAGACTCGGCGTGCTCGGTATCTTCATGTTTTATAATGATATTTTTAAAAGTTATTGTATTTCAAAAAATTTAACTATTGATGTTTTGGAATAATTTTACAATTAGAGAAATTCGTAAATAAATGTACTTAAAGAACAGTTTTTTGAGTTTCTAATCATTTTGAGAGTGAATCAGAATATTCTTTAGACTCAGGGAAAAAGTCAAAAGTTTGTCTGAAAATGAGGGAAAAGTTAGGGAAAAAGAAAATTAATTTTTTGTGGCAACCCTGAATTAAAACTAACAAAGCTATTAATAAACTATTTATATGAAAAGCTACATTTTAGCAACTGAATTTTTATTCTTGTAGATACTGTTTTAAAAAAATTCGAAGTAGTTTTCTTGTTGATTATTATCGGAACATTATAAATTTCTGTCAATTTAATAATTTATAGAAAGATAATATTCAACTGAATGCCCTGACATTTGACTTTAAATGGAATTTAGGTGACGGTAACAGATTTTTAAACCGCAATAAATATAATAGAGCTAATTGATAAAATATTGCCTACAATCTGGCACACTTATAGTCAGACTTTGCGTTCTATTAGATGAAACATTAATATACCTTTTTATAAGCTCTAAAAGCACTTTAACAGATGAGACAAAAAATTGATATTTTCATTAAGTATTCTTCGCATGATTTTTTGAATTTATAATAAGAAAAAAAAATTAATAAAAATACCCAACACAAGTGCACTTCTCATGATGGCGTGATTTCATATATAAATGCCGGAGGTTGACTAAAATAGCTCAGGTCGCTTGTTGGAAAATCTTGTCTCGTGTATATTTATCTACTGGTACTCTGATGCCATTTTGATGGAATATATATATCATTTCAATGGGAAGAGATTTTTGAAATGAGGAAAAAAAATTGATATATAAAGCAAATCGTGGGCTGTGTTATAGGGTTTGTTCTCCGTTTCAAAAATGATAGTCGCTCATCAACTCAGAGTATAGTGCTTAGCCATGTGAATTTTTCTGGACCGCAGACTGCTTTTTTTATTTTTACAAATGTTACTTTAGTCTAAAGCGTAACACGCGATTCATTTCTTTTTATTACTGGTGGTCTTTTAACTGAAACGAAAAGGGGCGCATAAAAATTCTTCAAGAGAGGATTACTTTAATGGAATTTATATACATTTGACAGAGAAGAGTGTATTTCTGTCGAATTTTCATTTTATGTTGTCATCTATACATGAAACTGGCATTTAATCCGGTAATTAAGTAAATTGTCAAATTTTTTTTATTTTTATTTTTGAAGAATAGGTACATTTTTTTAGTAGAATTTATATTTGGTGGAATTTTTATCACACTGTCAATCAATTTTTGTTGTTTTCGTATTTGAAAATTGTTATTTAATCGAATTTATAATTTTGTGTTTGGCAGAATTTTAATCTTACTGTCAACAAATGTTTGTTATTCTAATTTTTACAAATTTTAATTTCATCAAATTTACTTTTGGTATAATTTTTTGTTAATGATTTACGATTAAACTGTAAACTTTGATTAGATGATAAAAATGAAAATTTGAGGTAAATTTTGTCATTAGAGACAACTATTTTTTGCTTTAATCATAAATTCTAAAAAGACAGAATGTAAACAAAGTTGTGTAAACATTCTTTTTTTACTTTCTTAATTTTTCTCTTGATTTTTTCTAAAATCACGTAATAGTTTAATCGTTCTATTTAAAGTTAACAGCCCCATATCTAAGTTGTATAAAAGCAATGTGGTCCAGGAATACATATGTGAGGGTTTATTTATACTTTATATAAAGGCTATCCTCTTTTGTTTGGATACATAAGCTTTATAATGGACAGAAGTTTATACTTCCAAGAGTTACATGCATTAGAATTCACTTCATCTATAATACAATGTTTCTGATAAACTTATGTCCTATAGACTAAATACTTCCAAAGTACAGTGACATTTAAGTTAATTAGAGCAAATTATTACTGTTCATATTAAATTTATTTTGAAAAGAGAAACGATTATTATGGATAATTTTTTAACGGATGCTGTATAATTTTGAAGCACATGAATTAGTCCTGAGAGATAATTATTGACATAGAATTTTCATTTATGACAAAATTTTCTTTTAGCCAAATTTTTATTAGATAGAATTTTTCATGAATTGAATTTAAAGTACATAACTCGAATTTTTTATTAAAAAAATATTTTTGTATATGAATTTTCAGTTGGGGGGAATTTTATTTCACTAAATTTTCATTAATCTCAAGTTCATAACTCAAGTTTCATTAATTCAATTTTAACTAACTTGCTTTTTTATTTACTGCTTTTTCAGTTGACAGAATTTTTCTAAACTTAAATTTAACAGCATGTGACTGTTAGGTTCTCAATGGTAATTTTTTCGACCACTTTTTTCTTCAAATATTTAATAAATTGAGCTGAAATTTTGTAAGAAAGTCTAAAATATAATAAAGAAGGGCAGTGATGTGCAAAAGTTTTAATATTTTCAAAATTAATTATTACAAATCACTTTAAAATGATTAGTTGTCACGGTCACTTCTAATCAATTTTTCGTCTTTACCGATTTCAAAGTGTTTTATTTTTATTTATTTTTGATTTGTTAAAACTTTTGCACATCACTGCCCTTCTTTATTATATTTAAGACTTTCTTACAAAATTTCAGCTCAATTTATTAAATATTTGAAGAAAAAAGTGGTCGAATTTAAATTAATTAATTAATTAATTAATTAATTGAATTTAAATTAATTAAAATTTATACTTATCATATACCATTTTTATACAATTAAATTATTAGTAAAAAGTTTCCTTCAGTTAAATTTTCATTTGACAGAAATTTTTTTCATTTGAAAGAACTTGTTCATTATTGGAATTTAGATTAACTTGTATTTTTTATTAACAGATTATTTTACATTACAATTATTTACATAATTGCATTTTTAGTTCTCAGAATTTTTCTTTTTACTTGAATCAAACTTTAATCAGATTTCTTTTTAACAGAATTTATTTTTATTATTTAATAAATTTTCAGAATTTTGATTGTACAGAATTTATCGGTACATTATATTTAATTTAAATTAATTACAACTTTTACTTCATCAAATCTTTATGCAATTGAATTATCAGTTATAAGTTTTCCTTAGTCAATTTTTCATTTGACAGAATTTTTCTTTAATTGAAAAATTTTTTGCATTACTTAAGTATAAAGTAATTAGAATTACCTTATAACAGAATTTTTATTTAATTAAATTTTCATTTGGCAGAATTAATTTTTATTAAAATTAACTAGAATTTCTTTTTAACAACATTTTTATTCAAATGAACCTTAAGAATTCTCATTTGATATAATTTTTTGTTAATTGAATTTAATTTGATTTTTACTTAACACAATGTTATGTAATTATTTTATTTTCAATTTGAGAAAATTTTCTTTCAGACCAATTTTTATTTAACAGAATCTTTTTTTAATAGGAAAAAAGTTTTCTCTAATTAAATTTTAATTAAATCGATTTTTTTTTACAGAATTTCTATACAATTGAATTTAAAATTAACAGAATTGTTCTCGGAATTGTTTCCTTTTTGGACATCTGGACAAGAAGTCCAAAACAAAAAGTCCAAACTAAAAAATCCAAAGTAAATGTAATCCAAAAAAGTAAAAGAAAATGGTTTCACTTTGAACTTATTTTTTGGATTTTTTGTTCTGGTTCAAAAAAAATTAAAAATCCAATGAAAATATTGAGATATTTTTCTATTTATGAGAATATTTGAATTTTTGTGTAGAATTTTATTATTTATGCAAATAATTAAAATCCTGCGATTTTAACATTAACATTTTAAATTCCGATTTTAGATCGTAAAAAGCAAAAACGTGGATTTTCACTTATTTTCTCGGATTTTACCGTCTGGATTTTTCCGATTGGATTTTTTGTCCTGTAATATCTTTTTTTAATTTAAATTAACTTGAATTTTTATTTAACAAAATTCATTTGTAATTGAAAAGTATAAATTGAAGTTAAATTAAATTCTATTGAAAGCAAAATTATGTATTATGTAGAAATTCGAATTAAATTAAATTTATTCAAACAAAAAATTCTATGAAATGAAAATTCGACTCCAATAAAATTCAAACGAGTTAATTTTAGGATCTACTTTCTAAATTTGTATTAGTAAAAATGTTTACTAATTCGAATTAGTAAATTTTACTAATAAATAGTAATTTTTACTAATCTATTAATAAAATTTACCAAATCAAAAGCAAAAAGTCAATCACTAATTCAAATTAGTGTATACATTTTTAGTTATTGAAATTTCGAGAGTATTTATGCGCATCATTTTCAAATGAATTTGCACAATCTTTAAGGAACATTTTCCAGGGGACCGATTACGTAATTTCATTTCTTTCACTTTCCCTTTAACAGATTTTTATTTTCACTCTCATTTTGTCTTTGACTTTCACTTTGATGGATTTTTTATTTTTACATTAATTTTCATTTTCACTTAAATAGATTTTTATTTCTACTTTCATTTTCACTTTAATTTTGAAAGATTTTTTTCTTTTATTTTCACATTCACTTTGATAAAAAAATCTGTGAATGTGAAAATAAAAGTCCGTGAAATTGAGAATGAAAGTGAAACTTGAAAAAATATTATGTAATCGACGTGATTGTTAGAAACAGAGATTTTATAAAAATTCTAATCATCAATGAGATTTTTTTTTTCGTGGAAATTGTAAAAATTAGGTCGTATTCGATTATTCAAAGTTGATTCAAGGGTCAAGTATCTTTTGTTCCTAATAGGGATATAGAGAATAAAATCTTACGTGGGCGTGAGTGAGTCATATATTATTGTTTATTACTGATACATACTGCTTTATCGATTTATCGACTTCTATATTTTCTCCTTATTTCCAACAATATAAACTTACGTTTCTCATTGCGTTGAATCGTATACATAAAAGGTATATAAATTTTTTCCTATCGCAGAAATACGTTTTCTAAAGGATTCATGAATGAATTCTTTTTTCCTTCAACAAAAATATAAAGAACTTGTTAAAAATTCATTGTGATTGAATATATTCCATTTTCTTTTTGACTTCTAAGGAAAACTTAATTTTTCCGTTTATGTCTATTAGATACATATTAGATTTGAATCAGAGATTATTAGCTTTGACTCCCATAAAGTAGAGGAAAATGAAGATTGATAACTTTTCGGAAATATTATTGTGAAAATGAAATTTATATTCAAAGATAATGTTTATAGTGTATGTATATATATGGGGAATGTTCTTACGATTTTGGTCACGGAAACTAATAAGTTCTTTGAAATGCACCAAGTGTAATTTGAAATGAATTGAAGAGATTAAGTTTCGCGTGACAGGAACTGTGAGACGAAGAATTTTTCCTTACTTTTATATTTCTTGGGAAAGATTGTTTCATTGGGGCAAAAAGAATTTTCTTTTTATGTTAAAATTATTCTGTGGAAATTTATAATTACTTTCGTGATATTTCAAGATTATTTTTTTTGTATGTAAAGAAACTAATTATAATTTTTTGATTACATTTTTTTGTAATTATATAATTTATGTTAAAAATAAGTTTCAATAAGTTTATAGAAAAAAGGAAAAATTAATAACATTCTTTTCTTTTGTCAAAGAAAGTGAATTCAGGGTTGCCACGCTTTTGCTCTTTTCAAATTCCCTGACTTTTCCACGTTTTCCAGATTAAAAAACGAAAATTTTCCAGGTTTTTAAAACGAAAATTATTCGAAAACATCAATATTCTTCTTTAAGTCAATTTTTTTAAAATAAATTTTTGAAAAAGTTCTTTGTGAATTTCCAAATTCTTTTGTTTACAATTTAATTTTACGAAATTTAGATTATTCTGACATTCTTCAATTAAATATATTAGAAATTAAAAACTTTAAATAATTAAAAAAAAAATCCATTAAACTTATTGAGAAAAATTAATTCTATAGAATTCTTAATTAAAAATATGAGAAGTTCAAATTTTCAAAGATTTTAATTTGAAATTCATTTTTAAATCAATATGTTTATTAGAAAATTCTACGAAAATTCAATTACTATTTAATTATAAAAATAAATATTTTATTAAACAATTGAATGCTTCTTAAAATTGAATTTTCATAAAGAATTTTATCAACAAATTTTTAAATAATTAAAAATTAAATTCTCTTAACAAATTTTAATAAGATTTTTAAGAATAATTGCGTTTTTAGAGAAATTTCATGAAAATTGTATTAAAAATAATTAAAATTCTGCCAAGAATTTCATTAAAAGTTTTGAAAATAATTGAATTTCAGAGAAAAATTTTATTATTTATAAAGATAATTGAAATTTTGACGAGAATTTTTGTAAATTTTTAATCATAAATCCAATTGGATTTATGTGAAGAATTTTATTCAAATTATTTTGAAAAAAATTGAATTGCTAAGCAAGAATTGCATTAAAATTTTTGAAAATAATTTTATTCTTTAACCCTTTAACACCCGAGAAAAACATAGAAAAGATATAAACTAATGAGATGCCATTCCTAAGGTTTTCGGGGGCGCTGATTACGAATTTGATGTCAAATTGACATTTTGACAGTTGACAGCTGTCAAAACAACTGTCAACTTTTGTAAAACTGATTTATTTTTTATAAAAAAGACATTAAAAGGGTTTTCGGGGTGATGTGATGTGATTTGATGTGAAATTGACAATTTGGCAGTTGTCAGCTGTGAAACCAACTGTCAACTTTTGTAAAACTGATTTATTTTTTTAAGAAGACTTCATAAAAGGTTTTCGGGGTCGCGGATTACGAATTTGATGTCAAATTGACAGTTGACAGATGTCAAACCAACTGTCAACTTTTGTAAAACTGGTTTACTTTTTATAAAAAAGACTCCAAAATAGTTTTCAAGGTCGCTGATTACGTATTTGACGTCAAATTAACAATTTGACAGTTGGAAGCTGTCAAACCAACTGTCAATTTTTAAAAGAAGTACAGTGAGTTCTCGCGAGTCGTTCAACTCACGAGTCGTTCAAACTCGCCAGTCGTTCAACAGCTGATCAGTGTCCGATTCACGAGTCGTTCAATTTCTAGCACGCGCGCGCCAGTGCTCAGTGCTGTGTAATTTAAACGGACCAAAGTCATTGAATATTGTGTCTTTCGGGGCGATAAATATGTTTCACACATCCCTGAAATCGCCTTGGAGGCGTGGCTTATGCGTTGAACGACTCGTGAGTTTTATGATCTTGAAAATTTTCGAGAATTGAACGACTCGCAAGAACTCACTGTAATTTTGTTTATGCAAAAGTGTCTATAAAATCAGCAAAAATTATACGAGTTATAATGATTACAAGAGTTGTGTTAAAATAGGGCAACAGGCGAAGATTCACCAAAAAAATCTAACGCATCTTTATCGGAACCTCGAAGGTGATGTGGAATACTGTTCACAAACGAAATTATTACTTTTTTCTTTGTTATTATGCCAGTATTGTCTGCGTATTGTCAATTGGATTTCAAACTCGTAATCATCAATGTAAAAACCCTTTTACGGACATTTTTAAATAAACCAAATTACTTCTTATAAAAGTGACAACTATATCAAATGTCAACTGTTAAATCATTAATTTGAGTTCAAATTCGAAATCTGCGACCCTAAAAACCTTTTTCCGTCACTTTTATTAAAGAGAAGTCAGTCTTATAAAAGCTGACAGTTGGTTTAACAGCTGTCAACTGTCAAATTGTCAATCTGATATCAAATTCGTAATCAGCGACCCCGAAAACTCTTTTGGAATGTTTTTTATACAAAATAAATCTGTTTTACAAAAGTTGACAGTTGTTTTGACAGCTGTCAACTGTCAAAATGTCAATCTGACATCAAATTCGTAATCAGCGACCCCAAAAACTCTTTTTTGAAGTCTTTTTTATAAAAAAAAATCAGTAATGTAAAAGTTGACAGTTCTTCTGACAGCTGTCAACTGTTAAAATGTAAATTTGACATCAAATTCGTAATCAGCGACCCCGAAAACCCTTTACAGAGTCTTTTTTATAAAAAATAAATCAGTAATGCAAAAGTTGACAGTTCTTCTGACAGCTGTCAACTGTCAAAATGTCAATTTGACATTAAATTCGTAATCAGCGACCCCGAAAACCGTAAGGAACTTTTTCTTTCTTTTTATTAATTTTTTAATGTTTAGATAATGTAAGACAATTTTGCTTCGAAGTGTGCGCCATCTTGAATACGCCATTTTTAAATTTTTGCGAATTTTTCAAAATGGCGACGATATTTGTATTCAGTGGTTCAAAACACTTCACATAGTGAGCTTCAAAAATTTTTTTTGACTTCAGCGTCTGTACATGAGCTAACTGACTTTTTTAAACAATTTTTCCGATTTGCATAAACATTCTATTATTTTTTTATATTAAAAAAAATTTTTTATTGTTTACTTTAATTTTCTTTTGGATACCTGGACCGATTCTGAGGAAATCAAGTCCAACCCGGTTAAAAAATATTAATATTTAAAAAAGTTACAGTGGTTTTTGTAAGTGGGACATACATATGTCCCGAAGGCCCGTGCAGAAATTAAAATGTGGGCCTGATAGGGTACTGGACAGTTTTCCCGATCTCTGGTGTGGCTCTGGGTAGAGAAACTGACCAGTGCCCGACTAGTGTGTGACGCTGTTCCCTACCAATGCCCTACTTAGGGAAAAACTGGTCAGGGCGTCGTCAGTTTTTCTTAAAATTGCCCTATTTTGTGAGATTAATTTTATTCAAAAGAAATTACAATAAAATTACTGTAATTAAAAATATTATTATATTAGAAACATAATGAACATATTCATTATATATACAACATATTTATACATAAGATAATGAGGTATATTAGTCATTTTGACTAATTTAAAAGTGAAAATGATAAAAATAATATAATTTCAAGAATAGAAAAACTTAAAAATTTTTGAAAAATATAATTTTTAGTTTTATGATTAATTCATTTTTCTTTTGGAGGTTGTCGCTCCTTTTTGCCTCCTTAATTTTATAATATTAATAAAGGTTATAATTTTTGTTTTCAAATGTATAAGTAATAATTAATATTTATTTAATAAATATTTTATTCAAATTTATTAATTATGTTTAAAAAATAGTTATTAAATATTGAAGGTGTTAAATTTAACAATCTCTCCGAATCATTTTCTCACTTTAAGCTAATATAATATAAAATAATAATTATTATTAATATAATATATATATATACAAACCAAATGATAAATTCATCCTATAAATTAATAATTATAAAAAATTCATTAAGTATAATTTATTAATAATTGTTTATTAATTATTATTTTTTAAATTCATAATTTTTATTTTTAAATAAATGTGTAATAATTAATTATTTAATAACTATTATTATTTGTTATTTATAATTTAATTGTTATTATTAATAAACAAACTTTATTATAATATTGTACTTAAAGAAAAAAAAATTATATGTATTTTCGTTCTATAAATATATTACCATAATTATTTTATAAAGTGTTTTAAAAGAACACGCTTTTTTAACTTAAATAATTGTTTTAAAAAAGTTAATTTTAAAAAATTAAATTTATTTACATGCTTTTAAAACGAGAAAAACTGTCGAGGCCCTGATCAGAGCCCTATTTCATATCTAGTGAACACCCCACTTAGGGTTTTGGCCAGAATTTCTGGTCAAACTCATAAGATAGGAAAATTCTTAAAAATGTAGTATAATTACTCCGTTTAATTAATTTCTTCAATTGTTTATAATTTTATTATGGGAACTAATTTAAAAAACTTAATTCATTTGCACTTTATTTAAACGAGGAAAACTGCGGTGGCCCTGATCAGAGCCCTATTTAATATGTAGTGAACACCTCACTTGGGGTTTTGGCCAGAAATTCTGGTCAAACCCACAAAATAAAAAAATTATTAAAACGATAGTATAATTACTCCCTTTAATTGTATTCTTCAATTGTTCATTATTTTTTATTAAAAGTAATTTTAGAGATTTAATTTTTTTACACTTTATTTAAACAAGGAAAAATGCCGAGGCCCTGATCAGTACCCTATCTAAAATCTAATGAACACCCTACCTGGGGTTCTGGCTAGGAATTCTAGTCAAACCCCTAAAATAAAAAAATTATTAAATAACTAAAATAATGATTGCCTTTCATTGTTAATAGCTTCTACAACAAAAAGGAATTCCAAAAACTTTATTAAAAAAAAAAAATTTTAATAGGGAAAACTGTCGAGGCCCCGACCAGAACCCTGTTTTAAATAGGGCAAAGTGGGGCATTATCTGCACGGGGGCGTTAAAGGGTTAAAGAAATGTAATTAAAAATTTATTGAAAATAATACTTGAATTCTAATAAATAAATTGTAGCAAAGGTTATTAAAATAATTGAGTTTCTTTGATAAATTTGAATAAAATTTTTAAAAATAATAACTTTTTTCGAGGAATTCCATTAAAATTGTATATTAAAAATAATTGAAATTCAGCATTGAGTGTTATTATTTATGAAAATAATTGAATCCCTGTTAAAAATGTTCAAATTCATGAAAATAATATTGAATAATATAATATGAAAATAATTTGTAAATAGTTAAATTCCTGTGAAATTTTTATTATCTATGAAAATAATTAAATGTTTGCGTAGAATTTTATTAAAATTTTTTTTAACTGATTGCATTCTTTTAGAAATTTTTTTTAAAGTAGTAAATATTAAAAATCATTGAATTGAGGAAAGTTTTTGAAAATAATTAAAATTTTGCGAAGAAGTTTATTAAAATTTTTGAAAATAATTGATTTTCTGAGAAGAATTTTACTACTTTTGAAAATATTTGAATTTCTGCAATCATTTGTAATTGCTTCAAAATTCAATTTGTTTTAGTGTTTTTAACTAAAATTCTTCTATAAATCCATTATTTTTAATAAAACTAGTTAAATATATATTAAAATATTTAACTAATTTCAGAAGAATTTTAGTTTTAAAAATTTTTTTAAATCGAAGTTTTTTTTATATTTCTAATTAAATTAATTTAAAATTGAAATTTTACAAAATTTTAAATCAAAATCTTTTAAAGTTCATCTACTTATGAAAATTGTAAACGTAATTCTTTTAAAATTTAATTAATTTTGAAATATTTAAGTGAAATTAGATTTAAAGAGTAATCACAATACTTTTAGAAAACAACAATTTTTCAGGATTCCGATAAAAATTCCCTGACTTTTTCAGGTTTTTTCAAGGTTTATAAAATTCCCTGACATTTTCAGGTTTCCATGTTGCGTGGCAACCCTGGCATTTTTTCCAAACGAAAAATGATAATTTCTTTAAAATTTTATTTTAACTATAAAAGTTTCTAGAAAAATTTTGCGAATTTTGAATTAATTAGAAATCAGTCTTCAAGTGGAATACGTGATTTTGTCTCCTTAATTAAGATTTAATTTTTACCAAGCTACTTAGCATTATGAACTAGAATAAATTATGAGTTTCCTTGACAATGTCTTATAGCTATAACATGTACAAAAGTGATAAGTCGCAAAGCGATAAGTATTTTAAAGAAAATTTAATTAAAAACTCATTTTCCGGATAAGTTTATTAAAATATCTAATTTAACAATCACAGTCAATTTTAAGGGAAGAAAATTAATTTCACGAACTGAGAGAATATAAATTTAATTGTATCCAAGTTCCAAATGTAGAGATTTGACTTTTTTCTTCTTCTGATAATTCACTTGTGGATAGATTAATCGCTTCGCAATGAACGATATTTTATCTTCTATGGTTGTAAATTAACGAGATTCCTAACCGAATAAAATAGAAATTCATTCTTTCTTTTTTAAAACTCACTTTAAATGATTAATTTCGATAATTGGAATGCTTCCAACAGTTCCAAAGAAGCTGATCTTTCTGCAGTTTTAGAGGAAGTGATACATTTCAAGACAATTAGTTACAGTTGTCAGTTCAAATTTCTGTATAATCTTAAGCAAAAAAATTGCAAAAGATGTAGATTACTGTTAAGTTTTTATTAGGTAAATTTAATTATTATATATATTTTTTATTTAATATTATAAATTGAATAATTAATTAAATTTATTATTCTTTCATTAATGTTAATATCAATAATATTGTTATTAATAATAATATAATATAATAATATTAATAATAATAATAATAATAATAATATTAATAATAATAATAATAATAATAATAATAATAATAATAATAATAAATTACCTACATCGAATTTTATAATAATGTCTAGTTTTCTATAACAAAAACTGTTTTGCTTAGAAAGGAATTTCTTTCAACTACTGTTGAAGGATCGAGGAAACTTTTTGAGCAGATCAAACGGTTTACAAGTTTTAAAAACTTTCTTTCTTATACTCACTTCGCCAGATGTTGCCTATTGAAAGCAAATATGAGTGTTCATTGAAAAACAGAGCATGAAAAATCCCAAATTTTTAAAAAACTGAAAGTTTTTGTTAACAAGTAGTATTAAACATTGTTATTATTTTTTAAAAGAAAATAAATGTTTGATAAAAACTTTTTGTTAAATGCAGAAAATAATGTATGTTTAAAATTTTTTTTTTATTACATTTCGAGAAACTTATTCACAAGAGAATAAAGTAAAAAAATTAATTTAAAATCTTGATATAAATAATAAATTAAAATTTTATTTTGCATAAAGAATACTTTGTAAATTTAAATTAGTTTTTTTATTCGAAAAATTTGCGTTTAAGAAAATTTTCTCTTCTTTTATCTTTTCTTTTTGGTTTATGAAAATTCATTTCAAGACAATTTCATTTTTCCTTTCTAATTTTCGTGGCATTTAAAGGGGTTGTTGACATACACGTGTTATGAACGTATAATAAACATCAGTACACGAGATTATTTTTGTTGGACGTTAAATGCAAAGCTTCACTTTAAAGGTTTCCTCTTATAAAACATTCAATATATATCATTTTGAAACTGACTATTATGTTGTTTATTGGAGATTATTTTTATGTTAAAAATAATTTACCAAATTTAACGCAACATAAGAATGTCGTATATTGTTTTTTAAAGTAACATTTTAACGAAAAATATTCATTTTCGTTTATTTAATAATATTTTTGAACAGCCACAAGTCGGAGAAATGGCAGAAAAATCAAGGAAATGTTAATAAATTTTATCAAATGTACTGTAAAAATGAAAAAATTTCTAGAATTACAAAAAAAATTACAAAAAAAATTGCAAAAAAATATTTTCAGGTGTCTATAAATATTTTTGAAAAACTTAAAAATCTTGAATTCTTCTTCAATTTCTATTAGGTTCTTTAAAAACTTTCGAATTACAATGAATTTTAAAACAATGCATTATTTTTTCTTAGTTCTATAAATAACAAAATTTATTTTAAGTAGAGCTGTGCAAAATTCGAACCGAACCTAGTTTTGTTCGGTTTTGGGGCGCCGAAATGTTGAATGTCGAATTTTCGACATTCGAACTAGGCGAAAAAATTCGAACAGTTCGGTTGGAATTATTTTGCACAGCTCTAATTTTAAGTAATTAAATTCTAAAATAACTTTTAAACTTAGTAATAACTTAGGGGAAAGGCTTACAAGTGGTCCGGCTTGCAGGATGTCCCACTTACGTTATTTTTTATTGTAGAAATGCCATAATTAAGAACGCGACTGATATTGTTGTCAAATAATTAGTTATGAAGTTTTGAATAATTTAATTTAGAAATTCCGAAAAAATTTGTTTCTTGAAAAAATGTAATTTAAATTTTTTTAAAATAATTGTTTTTCCGAAAATAATTTTAAAAAATGGAAACAATTGAAAATTTTGTCAAATTTAGGTAATTGAAATAAATTTTATATTGTAATGAATTTTGTTTATTTACTTTTAAAAATTGTTTTGAAATATAATCGTATTTTTGAAGACTTCTAATTAAAAATTTGGAAAATCATTGAATTTAAAAAAAAATTAGAATTAAACGTATTAGGTATCAGGATTGTTTCAGTGTTACTCGAAAGTTCAATTATTTAATCAAAAATATTTGCTAAATTAAAAATTTTTATTTTCGGATGTGATTTAGAAGAGTAAAGCAAGTTATGATTTTGAGTGATACAGGAAAGCAAATGTATGACTAAGAAAGACTTTGATAAATAATTAACAAGTTGATACAGATTTTGCAAAAAGGGAAATTCTCATTCCCCCTCTGCCCTTTTTTTGCGAAGTTGCGAGTAGAATTAATAAATAGATTGTAAGCTGTCCGACAAACCGACAAAATTTTATAGTCGTTTCACGTTTTGCTCTTTTGTAATTAATCACAGGACCTCGACGGTAATTTTTCACATGTTAGAAAAAATAGGTCCACCGCTAAAAAAAGAGAGGCTAAATAAAAGTTTCTCCTGAATTAACGTATTTTTGATAAAGCGGTAAAATTTTCCTCACTCCAGATAAATTTATACATAATATAGAACTACTTGGCTTTTACGGGCCAACACGACCCATTCAGGTATCTCGAATTTGCATTTACTACGAGGAAACATACCTTATATTCTCGTTCCTCAGTCTTCCAATTTTTTTTTTTTTTTTTTTTTTTTGAAAAATATTCAAAAACAAGTCGATCAAAAAGTTTTGTTCGTATAATAAATGTTCTTATTTACGTTCTTCATTTTCTTCTAGAGGTAATATTCTCGCTCTCGATGTAGATAAAATTTACAAAAAGAAAAAGTAATACGATGTGTCTTTTTTATGATTTTTTAATATCCAGTGAAATTTTGTCCTTTTGTGTCGAGAAGTAACACGTGTCTTGAGTAGAATTTAATTTGACGTGTATTCTTCTGGGATATGAAGTTTAACGATGAGTCTGGTAGTTTTGAAACGGGAATTTTAGACAAGAATGATACGGCAAAAGATATTCGAATGGGACATGATATTCAGACGAGTTTATAAAGACATAAATATACTACTGCGAGGACTACATTTACGTATATTAAGAAATTTACTGTATTTATATCGTTGACAAACTGTAAAATCGTACACTGCAAAAACAAGTGTCTCATTTTGAGACGTTTTGTCCCATATTTGAAACACATAAGATGTCTTAGTCCACATATTTGAAACAGATATGTGTCTCATTTTAAGACGTTTCAAAGTGTCTTACACATTTAGCAATGCATTTTGAGACACGAAATGTGTTTTGAGTATCCGTCTCACACTAAGAAGACGTTTTACGTGTCGTATACGCATTGAGTTACCTTTAATGTCTTAAAATGAGACACGAGATGTAATTAAATGTCTCAATATAAAACATATTTTGTACCTCATTTTTTTATTTTATAATAAAATTTTTTTAACAAAATTATTATTTTGTTTTAGAAAAAGTAGAAAAATATTTGCACAAATCCTATTTTTAATCTTATTTTTGCAACAGGATTTTTCACAGGAATTAAGACATTCAAAAATTTCAAATTCAAACCTTTTTTAAATTAAACAACTTATAAAAGTATTGTAAAATATGAAGATATTGATTGCTTCGAGTTGAAGACTCGGAGTGATCTATTTCTTCATGTTTTATAATAATTAAAGATGAACAAGTAATAAAATCATTATTTTAAATTATAAGAATATTGTTACTGTAACTTCATCAAAATTATTTTCATCATTTTAATTCAATTATTATTTTCCAGAATTTTAAATTATTTTTTATGAAAATAATAATTGAATTGCTTTTGGGAAATTCTATTAAAATAGTAGATATAGAAAATCATTGAAATTAGAAAAATATTTGAAAAAAATAATTTAAATTAAGACAAGAATTTTTTTTACATTTATGAAAATAATTAAACTTTGGAGAAGAATTTTGTTATTTATAAAGATAATTGGGATTTTTACGAAATTTTTCTTCAAATTTTGTACATAGTTGAATTTCATAAGAATTTTCTTTTCTTCTAAAGAATTGAATTTCTGCAAATATTTATAATTTCTCAAAAATTAAATTTTTTTAGTGTTTTCAACGAAAATTTAATTTAGAACATTTTCAAATTCTATTATTTTTTAAATTGCTAATTTTATTTAAAAAAAATGTAAGAAGTCAACCGCACGAATTGTTGCTAGTATTTATTAATGATCATTAATCAATTATTTACATTAATTAATAAATTCATTTGTTTATTTACTTCACTTGAATTCAATATTTTTGACATTAGAACCTCAAAAAATTGTTGTTTTATTATTAACCACTAAAAAATAAAAATATTCTACATTCAAGTGTAATACCTATATTTGTTTTGAGAGGAAAATGAGAGAGGATATTAGAAGATGATTTTTCCTCTAAGTATGAGATTACTTTTTTTTAGGATTTAATATGGAATTTTTCATTATGAAGTACATATAAATTAATATCATTTAAAAACCAGTTTGTTCTTTCAAAGTTTCGTATTATACCATTTGTAATAATTAGCAAGTTTTTAAATTCTTTCCACTTAAACGCAAAATTATATTATACTGCGCGTAATATTCAAGGGGTTTGAATTGGGTAAATAATGATTGTTTCCAATTATAAATTTAAGCTGATTTTATCTAATAAATCAGTGTAATATTTTATGATTGAAATCTGTCATATATATATATATATATATATATATATATATATAAATAATTGGTTTATATTGCTGTATAGATGTAATTTCATTATCATTTACATAATATTTCGATGTTATAAAACAAGGAACCTTAGTGTATATAACTATTTATGTCAAGGGAATACATTGTGCGCATTTTCGCGCACAATGTCACACATATATATGACTTGTTAATGTTAATACACATATATAAAGGGATCATTAAGAAAATGTGTACTTTTTACAGAAATAAAATCAGTTCGCTTTGATAATAAAACTGATTCTTTCGAGAAATCACATGCATATTTATTAAAAAGGAAAAAAAAGAAAAACTTGTTGCTTTTCAGCTTTTATAAAAATGTAAATTTGTTTTTTTTTAATAGTGTGCGTTTATATATAGTACTTATGGAATTTAATTTAGAATTACGTCTACTATCACGTTAAGTTTATAACATTTGAAGCAGATATCCTTTTTTTCGTTTAATTATTTCTCCAATCTAAACTGCCCAGGAGATTTAAAAGGTGGGTTAAGCACCTAAGAGGATTATACAAAGCGACAATAAAGTGCATCAATGTACTAGATACTACATTTTATTACTTGACAAGATACTAATTTTATTTGAGAAAATAATAGTAATGATATTAATAATATTTATCCACAAGTCGAAAAATTTTTAATAATGAATAACAATTTATTAAAAATCACATTTTTGGATTTATTTTTATATTATTATATTTCATAGTTTTGGTAAATTATGCAAATTTCAAATTTTGTTATTTACAAATATCAACTTCAATTTTTGAATGATTTCAAATTTAAAAAATTTCACCTAATACTATCTAATTAGTTATTATTATTATTATTATTATTATATTAATTATTTCTGAAAATATTAATAACATTTTTTTGAAACAATTAAATTATTTCCAATAAAAATTTAACTCAATTCTTTAAAAGAATTAAATTATTTCCTTAAAATTTTTTATTAAATTCCTCGAAAGAATTTAAATTTTCTTTAAGCATTCAATTGATATTTTTACAAATTTTGTAATAATTTTCATAAATCATTAAGTGATTAATAGAATTCAATTGTTTTAATAAATTTTAATAAAATTCTTTGAATAAATTTAATTATTGAAAATTTTTTTTTAAATTATAATAATATCTTAAAAATAAAATAATATATAATATTCAGTAGTTACTAAATATTTTTGTAAAAAATTAACTCTTTATGAAAAATAAAAAAATTCGTTACTATACTTGCGAAATAATGTTAATTTTAAAATTTCTATAACTATTATTTTATACTCGTAAGTACTAAAAACTGGGCTAAAGATGAGAAACTACACGACTATCGTCCTAAAATTCTGTCCCCACTCAAATATACTTATATCAAACTTTTGTCATTATTCAACTGAAATTACACCCGTCGCAGTAAGTATTCTGAATTTTAAAGGGAAATTTGTCCCTTTCCAAATATAATACTGTAAAATACAAAATTTACAATTTTTTACGACTGAAAATACAAATCTCTCTTTTTTTATTGCAGAAATAATTTTATAGTTCACCTAATAAAGAAAAGAGTAAATTTTTTCAATTTTTGAAATTATAATATTAGTGTGAGAAAAATAATTCTCTGCAGAGATAAATAAAGAGTACTTATAATTAATTTTCTTTTAAAAAGTAAATATGAAAAGAAAGAATAAAGAAGAAGAAGAAAATTATGCTAGGTACTTGGGTAAAATCTCATAATCCTGAACTTGGATTTACTGACGTAATAAGGCAAGAAGCGAGGTCAAATCACATTAATACGTAAGACACACCAGTCATGCGATTAGGACATACGAGGTAACCCAAATAGATAATAAAGAGGTTCCAAGCGGGTTCTATCAATTTTCAAGCTCACCTGCTCTGTTCCATATATATTTCACAAAAACAAAAAAATACGAAATGCCCGCGTGCTGCTTTAAAATTTCTTCCATATCAAATATCAAAAATGATAATTTTAATTCTATGCTGATTGTGAGTCATTTCATAGAAGAAAAATACAATCGTTTCGTCCTTCTAATTAGCTATTACACTCCAACGCACCCCTTTCTCTTTTAATTAGTTTTTTGTTTCACATGCTTTTCAATTTAATTTCTTGGATATTATTATTATTATTTTTATTTTTTGATAATTTGGTTAAATTTCAGTACAATTATGAGTGAAAATTTGGTTAAATGACAACACGATTAAGTAAAAATTTATCTAAATGCATATGATTAAGTAAAATTTTTGCTAAATGCCAGAAAGATTAAGTAAAAATTTGGCTAAATGATGACAAGATTTAAAAAATTGGCTAAATGAAAATATTAGGTATTAATTACAAATTCGGCTACATAACAAAACGATTTATTAAAATTTTGGAAATAACAAATACAAATAACAAATAAAAATAACAGTACAATTAAGTAAAAATTTGCTAAATGATAATACGATAAAAAAAAATTGGCTAAATGAAAATATTAATGAATATTTGGATAATGACAGTACGATTAAATAAAAATTTACCTAAATGATAAGACGACTAAGTGAAAATTTTGCTAAATAATAGTACGATTAAGTAAAAATTTGCTTAATAGCAACGCGATTAAAAAAAATTGGCTAAATAAAAATATTATAAATTAAAAATTCGGTAAAAATTTGCTAAATGGCAACACGGTTAAAAATATTAGCTAAATGAAAATATTATTAAATAAAAATTTGACTAAATAATATAAGACAACTAAGTAACAATTTTGCTAAATGATGATACGATTAAAAAAATTGGCTAGATTACAGTACGATTAAGTAATAATTTGCCTAAATAACAGTACAATTAAATAAAAATTTAGCCAAATGATAGCACAGTCAAGTGAAAATTCGGATTAATTAAAGGAAAAAATCTAGCTTTATAACAATTCGATTAAGTAAAAATTGGCTAAAGAGTCTGCTTAATTACAAATGGTTAAATGAAAATTCTTCTTTAAGTCTATTCTTCCTTTAAATAACAAATATTCGAGAGCAATTAATTTAAAATCAAATTTCAAATAATCTCCCTAATTTCATGCTAATATTTTTACAATTAATTTGTACAAGTAAGTGAAATATTTAAAGATTTGATAAAGTTTTGTTTAAAAATAAAGAAAATTTTTCAGTTCTTTTTTTTTTGTTCAACATTCATACGATAAGCGCTGTAGAAAATTATTCTTTTCTGAAAATAAATCCATTTGAAAGCTCTCTGTAATTGATGTAATCAATTTGGATGGGATTTCTATAAAACGAATAAAAACAACAAAGAATAGAATTTCCTCTTCTATATTCTGTTATTTCCTCTTGCTTTTCGCGTAACAACGAGCGAGAAGACGAGTCACGAAACGACGCAAACCAAAGAATGACAACGGGCTAAGTAGTCGAGATCTAAATTCACTTTTCTGGGTCAGACAGTTTGTATTTGCCAATTTTTATCTGTAACCCGCCATTACACTGCAAAAACTGGTATCTTACTCGTGTCTTAAAATGAGTTGCTTTAAGTGTTTAAACCATTGAGGTACAAAATAGGTTTTATATTGAGACATTTAATTACATCTCGTGTCTCATTTTAAGACATTAAAGGTAACTCAATGCGCATAAGACACGTAAAACGTCTTCTTAGTGTGAGGCGGATACTCGAAACACATTTCGTGTCTCAAAATGCATTGCTAAATGTGTAAGACACTTTGAAACGTCTTAAAATGAGACACATATCTGTTTCAAATATGTGGACTAAGACATCTTATGTGTTTCAAATATGGGACAAAACGTCTCAAAATGAGACACTTGTTTTTGCAGTGTAAGTCCCAAAGACACTTGAAATGTCATATATTTTGTTATTCCGATTCTATTAAAAAAAATCCACTTATCACTTCATTATAAATGTATCTTAGAAAAGTAGAAAAAACAAGTAACTATTTCAAAGTCATTCGTATTGTTTAAAATGGAACGCATGAATATTCCCCACATTTGACTTCAATGCAAAAATAGATGACTAATTTGGTATCTATATAAAATCAGACTTTTGTCTCTAAATTGCTCAAAATTATGTTTTTCTGTTTTTACTGCCTATTAGGTATTAGTGCAATTTAAAACCTTAGCCATATTTAAAATAATGTTAAGCTGAACGAAAGTTATTACTATTTTTCAAATTGGCAAATAGTTAACAGATTTTTTTTCCTCGTATAAACTAAAGTTAATACGAGGAAAAAAAATTGACCTCTTAAAATAATCATGATAATTTGTTTTCTCAGTGTAGCAACGTAAATTACTTTGGAAAATTTTATAAAGTTACTTACGGTTAGAATAATAATTCATAATTCATAATTTATTTATTTTGTCCCAGGCAAGCCACAAGAACAATAATTAAAATACAATTTTCAGCAAAAATAAAAAATTCAAAATATACATTATGTTCATAAAAGAAAAAACACACATAAAAATAATATTCATAAAATATTTTCAACAATGATAAACAATCTTCAATATTACACTCACAAAAAATTTTAACAATGGCAAGAGTCATAATAACAAGATTCTACTCATCCAATAAAAATAAATATTTATATAATCTAAGCTTAACAATTTTTGGACTTTCGATAGTAGTAATAGAGCCCGGAAGAGAATGCCACTAATTTATTGCAGTTATCATAAAAGAATTATAATATCGTTCAGTTCTATGTGATGGTATCCTAAATAAATTAGGACACCTCACCTCTCTCGAAGTAACATCGTTTCTAAAAATAAATTCCTCATACAAATATAAAGGTTTTTTAGTATACAGGATAACCTGTGTAAAACAACCAACAAGCCAAAGTCTTCTTTTCCTGACACTAAGCCATCCAAGTCTTAACCTATATGGTGTTACATGTTCATCCCTCTTTAAGTTGAATATGAATCTTATACATGTATTAAGAAGCTTCTCAAGTTTTTGATTTAATTCATCAGTTAAATCATTATAAACAGCGCAACAGTAGTCAAAATGAGGAAAAATCAACGAAGTAACAAGTTTTATTCGAATGTCAACAGTAAGAGCTTCTTTATCCCCCTTAAATTGTGACAAGGTTGCATAAACACTTTTACAAATTTTACCAACTTGCTTGTCCCAACAGAGAGTCGGTCTAAATAAAACACCCAAATTCTTAACTGAATCAACAAAAGGTATGGTAATATCATTAATCCTAATTAATAAGTTACCATCTAGTTTGATATTATTTGTATACCAAGTTGATCCAATTATCATAGAATAAGTTTTATCAGTATTTACTTTAAGAAAATTTGTTGATGCCCAATCTAGTACCGACTTCACATCTTTATTTATTAAAGCCAGATTTTCGTTTAAATTATCTAGACTAGAATGAATATAAATTTGTAAATCGTCCACGAAGTACATATGTTTAGAGTATTTTAAAACATCCCTTAGGTCATTCGTAAAAAGGTTAAATAATAAGGGACCCAGCACCGATCCCTGAGGTACTCCCGTTCCAATATTTCCCCAATATGAAAATTCCCCCTTTTGGTCCACAACAGCCTGCATTCTCCCAGACAGATATGAAGCAAACCATCTTAAGACAGAATTTGACAAACCAAAAGATTTAAGTTTCAATAGCAAAAGAGTATGAGGCACCATGTCAAAGGCCTTACTAAAATCAAAGAAAACAATTATTGTGACCATCCTTTGATCAATTGCTTTACATACATCATCCGTTAAACTAGCCAAAAGAGTCTGGGTGCTGAAACCTTTTCTGTAGCCTGACTGAAAAGGGCTCAATGCATCATTAGACTCAATATAATCTGTCAACTGATAATGTACCATTTTCTCAAGAACCTTAGACAAAGAACACAGTATAGCAACAGGTCTGTGATCCCCAGGCTGCTGCGGAACCTTCACTTTAGGCACTGGTTTAATAATAACCTTTTTCCAGCCGGCATTCCCTTCATAATTGCACTTATTGACAGTCCATCAATTCCTTGCGCTTCAGTTTTAATACTGTTGAAAGCCTCAAGCAACTTAGAAGGACATATATCTTTAAAATAAAAAAGAGTGTCATCAAACTCATCATCGTCCACTACATTTAAGAGAAAGGAGGGTGTAATATTGAAGGACGAGTTTCCACAAACAGATAGAAAATAATCATTGATTTGATTTACATTAAAAAAGAGAGGAGAATCGTTTTTTTACTCTTAGCAAGACCAATACGTCTTAGTTCCCCCCATAGTTTTTTCGAATCATTAACACCCTTTAGCCTGCCAGCGTTGTATTTATCACGCGCTTCCCTCATCAATAATTTTACTCTATTTCTTAGTACTTTATATTCACCTCGCTTTGATTCACCACCAACTCTCTTCCAAGCTCTAAAAGCAGAATCTCTTTGCCGTAAAAGACCACTAATATCTTCATTCATCCAATGACATACTTTTCCCCTGTTTACATTTTTACACAGAGGGGCATGCTCATCTAGCTCCTTAATAATAACATTAAAAATAAAAGATTGTTTATCATCAACCGAGTTTAATTGATAAAATTCAGACCAATTAACAGTATCCAAAGTAAACAAAAAAGCATTATCATCAATCTGTGACAAATTTCTATAACCTTTAGTTGGGCATGATTGTTTTTTAAAATTCCATTCATAAGATATTGATATAAGTTCATGACCAGCAACAAAAGGAACATTTGATTGAAAAATCCCCTTCAATTTATCCTCCTCATCTACCACAAACAAATCTAGCCAAGATTCAGAATGAGAAGTATGATGCGTTGAAGCAAATGGTACAATAAATAAATTTAGGGATTCAAAAAAATCTCTAAGATAATTTGAGTCATTGGATGACTTACTGAGATCATAATTAAAATCGCCACAAATTATAACATTATCATAAGAATTATAAAATCTATTAAAATTGTTTTCAAAATCATGGTTGAAAGAAAATCAAAGTGGATAATCGAATCTCGAAACGTATTTCTTTATGGTTACAACAATTCGGTAATGTTACTTTCTGTCAAGGTCGGCCACTTTGTGTTTAAAATGCGCAAAGATGAGGACGAGCTACTTCATTTGCAAAAACTGCAATTAATAAATTTCCATTAATTAGTTCCTAACTGACTATTGTCAGTTTACCGTGTTAGCAATACTGGCACAGTACTGGCGTAGTACTGGTTTGCCAGTGTTGTTTTCGCAATACTGGCACAGTACTGGCATACCAGTCTTAAAGGGCAGTACTGGCGTAGTACAGAAATTTTATTGAAGCCAGTACTGAACCAGTACTGGCAAGCCAACTGCTGGCATGCCAGTACTGGTGCAATACTGCGCCTGTTGTGAATACTGGCATTTGACAGAAATTTCTGCTTGGGTTTTTTTGTAACTACAAATGTCGGCAGATTAACAAATATACCATTCCAAAGCTTATAAAATTCTACGATAAATGATACATAACTGAAAATTATAATAATTTATGCAAAGATTTCAGCAATCTACAAATTTTACAAAAAAATTCAAAAAAAGAAATTATTTTTGAAATTTTTTAAGGTAGTAGCCCGGTATGAAGCTTGAAATTTCGATCTTTCTTCACGAATTTTTTTAAGTGGGTAAATAAAAAAACGATCGTTACAAAATTAAGATATGTTTTTAACTTTTTATTGACGTCTTTAACTATATAAAAAAATTTTTTTTACATTAATTTGTTGATAATTTTTAACGCTGAAGTCGACTCCTCGAAAAAAACAGAAATTTTTCGGTAAACTCCAGAACCTTTCGCAGTCATCTTAAATGAAAAACTCCAAGATATTATTAATCCACAAACATAAATCTAAGCCTGATACCAATAAAATTTACATTTTTAAACAGAAAAAACAAAATGTCGGACTTGTGAAAAAAAGTATTGAAAACGGTTTTTTTTCATTATAAATTGTTTAAAAAACTTAATTTGTTATTAAAAAATGTAATGTTTTATTGGTATCAGACTTAGTTTTATGTCTGTGGATTAATAATATCTTTGAGTTTTTCATTTAAGGTGACTGCGATTGGTTCTGGAGTTTACCAAAAAATTTCTATTTTTTTTCAAGGAGTCGACTTCGACGTTAAAAATTATTAACAAATTAATGTAAAAAAAAATTTTTTATATAGTAACGATCGTTTTTTATTTTCCCGCTTAAAAAAATTCGTGAAGTAGCATCGAAATTTCAAGCTTCACACCGGGCTACTACCTTAAACTTTTGCAAATTTTTTAAACATTGAATAAAAAATTTGAACATTACATAGTTGTGATCATTCAAGTCTCATCTTTAATTTAAGGCTAAAAGAGTTCCAAAATCTTATTTGGTTCGCGAGATATCATTAAAAACATCTGAGCATTTTCAGTCAAAAACCGTTTAAAATCGACTAATTCAATGTATTTGTCAAAAAACATGTTCGAACGTTTATAATGATAGGGGATAATAATGCTCAGGTTTACACCCGCTCACTTTTTGTCAAATCGGTAAAAATCTAGGAAATTATTCTCTAAATTCAAATTAATTTATATCATTTGAAAGCTAATGATTTCTACTAAAAAAAATAAAAAAGAGTTTTTGATTTATCTTTTTTAGTTTTACTTAGAGAAAATTTTTAATTCGCATAGGGTAGAGCGGGGCTAGTTGAGCATAGGGGTAAGTTGAGCAACCGAAATATCTCAGGCTCTATAAATTGGCCGCTAATTTTTTCAATGCCAGAAAGAAGCAGGCGCAGGAGGGAACATAACTGCGCAAGTGCCTGCTTCTTTCTGGCATTGAAAAAATTAGCGGCCAATTTATAGAGCCTGAGATATTTCGGTTGCTCAACTTACCCCTATGCTCAACTAGCCCCGCTCTACCCTATACAAAATTTAAAAATCACAATTTTCCAGGGTAAATCCGCCCACTTTATTTTTTCAAGTCGGAAAAGTTTCATTTTTTAAATATTAAAATTTTGTCTTATTCCCGTCTTAAGTATGATTTATTATTGATAAACTATGATAAACTATGATTTAAATAATTTTATATTTTATTAAGAGAAAGTGAAATGTGGTTACATGTATTTTGGTTATAAAAAGTTATAAATTTTATTATTGTTAAAATTTAATACGTGAAATTATTTTATTACAAATTTTAAATTTAAAACTAAGTGACCGGCTTTACCCTGAATGTATTCCTCACATTTCAGAATATATTTAATTAAATCTTTTTGAAATCAAACAAAACTATATATGTACTTCGAAAAAGGATATCCAATAGCATCAAAAAAACTTTGCCAAATAAATTTCAACTCAAAAATAATGATCGGAAAACTTAAAAATCCAAGAACAATTTGTTCAAATCGCTAGTGAGCGGGTTTACCCCAGTCTCCCCTATATTAGAGTTACGAAAACTACCCTGGTAAAAATTTTGGACTAATTCCGGATTAAGAACGGTCAGATTATTACGGATTAGTCCGAAAATTGTATGAAAAAAGTCCGAAAATGATCCGCGTTAGTCTGATATTAATCCGAACGAAAACCTGAATCCGAAAACACTCCGGAGTAATCCTGAATGTCTACGAATTCAGTCCGTAATTAGTCCGCAACAATCCGAATTTATGACCGGTGAAGAATTCTTCTAAAATAAGTACGGAATTATCAGAAATCAATATGTAAAGAATACGGAATCAGTCCGCAACAATCCGAATTTAATCTAGTTAAAAAAACTTAATCCGGAAAATGTCCGAAGCAATCCGAACTCTGTAAGCAAGAAATCCAATATTAGTCCGCAACAATTTGAAATCCGTAATCGATTGAAATCTTTGTATAAATTATTAAAATTTTCAGTTATGTATCACTTATATATCGTGATACATGAAAATGTATCACTTTGCACCCACATTATGTGTCCGAAATGACATAGGTACTTTTCGTACAAGTATAACAGAATAACAGTTTTATTTTTATGTATGTAAAATAATTGAATTCACATGCTTTTTAAACTTACATTACTTCCTTTAAGATTTGAAACTTGTACAGCGATCAACAACAAAATCAAACCAAGCTCTAAGGAGAATGTCCTTTGATAGTCCATGTTTGGTTTCCGTATAAATACAACTTCTTTCGACAAATACTGGTATAGTTTTGGCATAAACAAGCTATTATGAAAAATTAGTCATATAAAGAAAAGAAATTTTGTTTTGTGACATTTTATTTTTAAACTATAAAGCCTATCTAATCTATAAAAAATGCAAGTAATAGAACAGAAATTTAATATTTTTAAACTTTAAAGCCTATCACATCTACGCGAAATGCAAGTAATAAAAATATAAAATCTATAAAAAAAACTTCGTCTTACAGGAAAATTTAGTTTCTCTGTAATAATTAACAATAATAAATGATTAGCAATGATATATCGTACAAACTAATAGTACACAAAGTACATTATTATTTTTAACGAAAAAAGACCCAAGTCAAAATGTAGCCCCACTTTCTGCCTAAAATGTAGAGTTTATTTAACTTTTATCAGTCGTAAAGTTGTAATTTGAATTATTAGACTCTGACTTTAGCTTCAAAGTGAGGCTTAAATTTAGAATCGAGGAATTTATCTAAAGTTTTTTCTATATGATGAATTGAAATGATCCATTACGCCAGTCTTTAATGAAAAACAAGAAAATTAATTTTAGTTAAATTATTTATACAAATTTTTTTATGGAAACAATATTGATACAGGTTACAGTACATTAATTCAGGATTTATAAATTGCATTACACTGAAAAAATGGATCTCTGTTAGTGTGGCCGCGATAATGTCGAGAGACGAGATGATACAGTGTTTTTTTAAATATCGTTAAGTCGATACAAGACGAGAGAGGACTCACGAGGACGAGAAATCGTGATTTCTATGCATTTTTAACGCTCGAGACGAGACAATAAATCGCCTTAAAATTACGAGACAAGACGAGATTAATAGAATTCTCGCCTCTCGTCTCGTATCGCGGCAACACTACTCGGTTACTGACACAATTTGAGCTAATATTACCAGTATTTTTTATAAGTGAACATGATACAGACGTACAATTACTAGTACATACATACACTAATACCATATTTGAAAAACATCATTTTATATTTGTATTTAATATTTTAAAAACACTGTATTATTAGTATAAACAAAAGTCCCAACCATACTCGTATGTCAAAATTTGACATATCATTTTTTACAAATTATGTTAAGCTGGCACAACATTGTAAGAATATTCTCTACTTAAACACATAATATCAAAAAAGTAAACACTATAATTTAAGGCTCTAAGAAAACTCACAGGAGAATGTACTTCAATAGATAGTTAATTATTTTTTTTAATTAATAATAATGCCAGCTTTACTTTTCTAAAATGTGTTTAACTAAAAAAAATTATATTTATTTCAACATTATTAATGTTGTATAAGTTGTTTTTCATGACACTCCAAATAAATTGTATTTTCTCTTATTAATAAATAGATTTTGTTTGACAAATTCATACCATTTAAGGTAATTTCTGGTATTCCGGAGTAAAAATGTTGTGATTGTCTTAAAATTTGAGTTTCTTTATGCTTATAATCAACATAATCTAATAAATCGAATTCGTGAATCCTCACTAACACTTTTAACAAATATTCGGTTATATTATTTTTTTCATTTTCAGCAAACACTTTAAACTTGAAAAGAAGATCAGATTTTTGATCTATAACTTTTAGCATTCCTTCAATGTAATTTATTCTTAAAAAGCAAAAGAACTGAAGAAACTTAAACCGTTTATTATCACTACAAAAAGATTTTAAATTAGTATTGTCTGTGTTATTTATTGATACTATGTTACTATGAGAAGAATGTAATAAATTGTAAAGTCGATGAACATCTTCTATTTCAGTAATAGTAAAGTCAATATTGATTTTGTTATTTAATTCCCGAGCAGATGAACATGGTAAATCTTTAAATAAATAGTGTGCATCATTAGCAATTCGTTCTTCATTTAAAAAATCATAAAATTTTTGCGAATAGTTAATGTAATCATTGCCTTTATGATGTAAACCGTCATCATTTATAAATGATAGAAATTCAATGTAAAAAGTAGCATAAAGTGGTAAATATTGTGGAAAGCGATTGTAAAATTCTTGATGTAATTTAATTAAATACGAGGGATTTAGAAAACGTTTTTTACATTTACTTGAAATTGCACAATTATCTGGAAGTGCAGGAATTACCAAGTCACTACAATTATTACAAACAACGTAATCAGGAGGGAAATATTTCATAAAGTTTGCAAAATAGAACTCAACTTTTGAATAATCTTTAATCATCTTGTATTCGAAATAGGTAATCAATACGTCGTGATGCCTGTCGGTGTCCATAGAGTAGACATAATAATAAGTATCATTGGATTGAAACAGGTGAATGTGTTTCATTATTACGTCGTACAAAAACTGTTTTGTATAGTGAAGATCTTCTCGTTTTAATTTTGGCAGTACTCTGCTGGTTTTAATTTGTTTAACAATTTCAAGTCCTGTTCTTATATCATCTGCTACAATTATTACTAATCTTTGAAATTCCACTTCAAGAAGTAAATCATCAATTGTCCTCCAATGATAGTAAATAAAGCAGGATGAATTAAACATCAATGTATGAATCATATGACCTTTTTCGCTCTACAGAAACAAATATTTATAATTATAATGTATGCTAAAAGTATTTTGCTAATACTTTTAATATTCTCAGTATGAAGTTGAATATTATTCAACTATAATAATTTATTACTTACCAACAGATTTAAAACAAAGTCGTAGTAAGGAATCATTACTCTTTTCAAATTTTCATTAACATTCAGCATTTGATTCTCAAGAATTTGAAGTGCGGATAAAGTTGAATCCCTTTCTATTAAATATTCATCTTTGTACACTGATATTAAACTATTGAACCATTTCAGTTGGCTTATCAATGATTTTGCAACTAGTTGTTGTAGGACATTTATCCAAGCTGTTATGTTATGGGCTGCAGCACCTGATAAAATTTTTATAAAACAGAATAAATCAAGTGCATCTATTTCGTGCCTATTTCTGCAAATGTTTGCAAATGAAGTATCATTACTATTCAATGAAGATATAGTTTTATTTAGCCAATTTAAGTAATCAATCTTAACCATGGGACGATTTAGAAAAAGTTTAATTGTATCATCTTTAAAAGACTCATCGTCGATCGCTTCAAGATGCCTTGACTGAAAACAATTTAAGCTTCTTTCTACAATACTTCTTTTTTTTCCAACACTCTCAGTACTGTTTTGAATTTGTTTTAGTAATGAATTAAAATACAATAAAAAGGTTCTGCTTTGCGAATTTAAATTGAAACCAATCGAATCACAAATGTCATCGTTATTGAATGCCGTAACGTATATGTACTTTTCTTTATCACTAAACAATTGTTCACGCAACTTGGATAATTCTGAGAAACTTTCGCCAGTCTGTAGTTTTTTGCGTATATATTGTTTAAGAGCACAATTAGGGCTGCTTATTCTTAACGGAATTAAAATATCTTCAAAAAAAGGATATTCTTCATTTACGTTAATAAAATCAAAGATAACACCTAAATGATCGTTTAAAAGCTTTTTTTGACAATATATAGTCAATAAATTGTCTAAAATGTGTACCGGATATATAAAATAATATATGTTTTTGGCTTCAAATAGATAGAAATTCTCCAACAATGTGTGATAAATTTGACTGAAATTTGGATTGTTTTTAATTTCATTATCATGTAATATTCTTTTGCTCTGGGTTAGATTTCTTACTCTGTTGAGGCCGTCAGTAAATGTATGTGCTATAATAACGACTAATGGCTTGTACCTTGTTTTAAATAGCAAATTATCAATTACTTTGTAATAATCATAAACAGTACAGATATCATAATCAATTATTTCTTGGTTTCTTTCCTTTTCCTCTACCTGCAAAATAACTATTCTAAGAAGCAGTTTATAATTTTTAGACTAAGGTACCTGTAAATGACGATTCGAAATTTATAAGTCAATTTAAATTGAACTTTTTGTTTTTAAACAGGTAATGAAAAGAAGACGCATGACTACTCCCAAAATCTTATTTGACATAATAGTCATTTAACATGAAACCATTTAATATAAATTTCATTTGTCATAAAACTCATTTAGCATAATTTCCATTTGGTTTAAAAATACACCTGACATGAATTTCATTTAACATAAAAATCACTTGACATAAATTTCAATTGACATAAGTTTCATTTGGCAGAAAATTCAGTAAAGGTAAAATTTGTTTAACATATATGTAATTTAAGGATTGTCACCGGTAAAATAAGGAAATAAGAGAAACTTATAAAAATTTGACAGTTTGTTCTTCATATTATTTTAGAAACATATGATTTTTTCAGAATTTTTTACCACGTACCTATAGTTTTTTCTTAAAAAATAAAATAAATTTGCAATTTAACAAAGGCTCTTAGAGGGCGTCCATAAATCACGTGACTTAAAATGGGGGGTAGGGGGTTAAGAAAATTATAACGGTTGATCACCTGGGGGGGTAGGGGGCTTCGCACATGATCACGTGATATGAATTAACTCTAAATTTTCAATGAAAGCTTAATTTGAGATTTGGCCGATTTTTCATATTCAGCATCTCAATGGGTATAAATAAAAATATTAATGAGATGATTAATAAATTTTATATGAAATATATATATGTAATTTATATGTACCCAGATAGCCAAGCGTACTGATCGTCATTTTCCAGTACGGCGTACTGAGATTATTCTCGTATTGTACCAGCACAAAATAATTAAGTATATACGTATTGGTACGGCACCAGTATAACGACGGTATGTCGCACGACTGAAATTGTAAAATAAAAGTACTCCATAAAAGTATGAGGCTAGTATAATACCATTAAGTTGTACTGTCATTTATGAAAATACAGCATATTCGTACGATACAAGTACCATACCGGTACACCGTACTCTGCGTGGTAATGCGAACATAACCTAATTTACTTTACAGTTGCCAATGACATATGCCTCCAGTGCACATGGTGCAATGATTTTTTGTTGAAAAGCTGACTTTTAGGATGCAATACAAAAGTTTTAATATTTGTAACATGTGTCATTATATTTAAATTAGAAATCAGTGGTTTAGTTTCTATTCATCTACACGGAAAAGTTTTCGGGCGAGCAACTCTATTTGCTCTAGTAACGCTGCGCAACTTCACTTTGGTGCAGCAATATAGTCGCAAAAAGATAGCGCAGCAGGCCAGCATTGGACGAGCTGCTCTACCAGTCGTGTATCTACCACTGACTTTCAGCGCAGCTCGTCCAACACTGGGTGAGCAGCGTTCCCAGTAGAGAGAGAAGCTCACCCATTTACAAGGCGATATGCCTTCTCTCTTTTAGGAAACCTTCTCTACGCGCAGAGAACGCAGCTCGCCCGAAAACTTTTCCGTGTATGTGTAATATGTGTATACTATTAATCTCAAGTGGTTTTGCTTTGTCATGATGCTTATTTTTATCATTAGCTTATTCTAATTACTACAACAATGGACAACTTCTGATTTTTAAACTGTTTTGTGCTTTACACTTGAGAAAAAATTTTAATTCAAGAGTTACAATAAAATATATATAGAAATCGCAATATTTTTTAATAATTTTTCTTATAGATCACATATATACATGTGTTATCATTTATAGGTTAGAACGTCCAAATTATTTTCCTTACAGTAAAGTACTTTAGATTATAAATTGGCATTATTCACAGTTATTTTAAAGAATGTTTAAAAATTAGCAAAGCAAAACCACTACAGAATTATTTAATTAAAATACTTCAAAACACTGATTATTCTAATAAAAGTAAATGGAGTTACAAGTTACATGATTTACATAATATCTTTAGGTACAAAAAAAGTAAAAATATTAAATTAAAATAGTTAATACTTAATACAGACTAAAGCACAAGAAGGGGAGGGATATAAAAGGCTTTACACGCGGTACTAGTATAGTACGAATACAGTAACCGTACGATAAACTAAATTACAAAAACCTTCAGTACACCATACTATTATCGTACTCGTATTATACGAGCATAAGCATACTGGTACGACATACTAGTACAGTACCTGTTTCAAATTTTTTTGAAAAAATTTATTTCACAATACCAGTTAATAATTTATATTCTACATTAAATAGAGATTAAAACAAGACCAAGAGCGCTAATAAAAGTTAATTAGTTTTCGAGAAATTAAAAAATTACGAAAAGCATGTAAAATCTAGTATTTTTTCTGTATCTGACACAATAGTCAACAAAAATTCTTCGATCAGGTGTCAGTCTTTTCATAATTTCATTAGCTTTCAGGAAAAAAATACGAAAAATTTTTGTCACTCTTATTTTCTACGTTTTAAGCATTTTTCCACTCATGAAAAAGGGGCGTCCTGATACTCACGGACGGTTGTGTATTTATTTATATTTATATTATATATATATATATATATATATATATTTCATATAAAATTTATTAATCATCTCATTAATATTTTTATTTATACCCATTGAGATGCTGAATATGAAAAATCGGCCAAATCTCAAATTAAGCTTTCATTGAAAATTTAGAGTTAATTCATATCACGTGATCATGTGCGAAGCCCCCTACCCCCCAGGTGATCAACCGTGATAATTTTCTTAACCCCCAACCCCCCATTTTGAGTCACATGATTGATGGACGCCCCCCAAGTTTCAAAAACGCCATCAGTTCACACTTGTTACGAAATGTACTATTTTGTGCTTCTCTCGCGCCTTTGAGCCAGTCACTCACCTCCACACAGTTGACCTGTATCAAATTAAAGGAAAATAACTTAGAATGGAAACACAAAATATAAAGATATTTAAAAACACTTAAAATCCGCCTGTAGTTGATCAGCATTTTAAAATAACATTAGAACCAGTACTCGATCACTCAACACCCAATGGTCGATCAGTGTTTAGGGGTGCTATTCAAAACCAAAACGAAACTAAAGTTTCGAAGTCATCCCTGGACTTAAATTCAATTGTATCAAGCTGATCGACTACTTTTATCGCTACCCGCACCTAAAAATTTCTATACAAAATCCTGAAGGGATTCTTTAATGTTTTAGTTCAGGAATATTGCTGCAAAGAAGCATTGCTAGCTAATGTTCCTGTACTTGAACCTGTATAGGATTCTTGTTCCAATTTCCTGCAAGGGTACCTGACACGTAAAATTATCTTCTCTCCGTGTAAAATTATTAACTTAATATGAATGTTAGACTTACATGACTTTCTTTGAGAATTGAAATTCGGCCAACGAATAGTAACAAAATTAAACCAAGCGCTTTCAAAAATTTGCTTCTGTAGTCCATGTTTGGTTTTCGTATAAATATAATTTCTTTTGATACGTACTGATATAGTTTTGAAATAAATATGTTATCAGGAAAAATAAGCAATAAAACAATTTTCTAACAACTTTATTTTATGACATTTTCATTTTGAAACTATAAAAGCCTATCTTATTTGAAAAAAAATGCAAACAATAAACTTGAAATCTACAACATGCAAAACTTTCTTGATCAAATCAAGTAAATTAATGTTAGATAAATTGTATATTATTTTATGGAAACATCATTGTTAAAGTATACTAAAAAAAAAATAAATTTTTAAAAAAAAATTTATAAATTCTTAATTAATGTATACATTAATTAAGAATTTATAAATTTTTTACTTATTACTTGGAACATTATTAATCCATTGTTACCAATTTGACATCCATTCTTTCAGGTCTTTAGCAATTATTCGTTAATTCGTTTTTTTCACATTTTCAACAAACATTTATAGATGCCATACATGAACTTATTTATAAATATTTGTAAATTTCTTTTTCCTCTCTATGAAAACCAACAACTATCGTATGCTTTCTCGATAAAATATCTCTGTAAACACTATACAATATACATTTTCTGAAATAATAATATAGGAGTTTAAAACACATAAATGTCGCTCGAATTTTACTCCCCAGGACGTATACACTTACACGTATTAGTTTGTTAATTTTCTTGTTGTCAAGTGTATGCTAATATTCCTCCGCTTTGAAAGTTTTAAGAAACTCCTCTGTGTTCACAAGTTTGTCCTGAAGAAAAGTCGTAAAACAGAACAACGCTGTATACTTTCTGCGCAAGCGTTTCTCTAACAATGAAGCAGGGAAAATCTAGTATGTACAGTAAATTGCCTTTTTAAGTCCACTGCTTTCAACATTTTTAGATCATTTAAAGGACTTGGTAAATAGGTAGGAAGACAAAAACGCCAAAAGAATAACTGTAAATAAAGCTGGGATAAAGAAAATTGTTTTTAAGAACAAAAATTATTATCGCTCTGAATTGATATTGTGTGGACTCAAAAAGTGATGCAAACAAAAACTTTATTTTATTACATCAAATAGATACTGGACTTATCAAATAATTTATATTTACCTAAAGTAAATCCAGTTTATTTCAAACCTTATAAATTGGATTTCATTCAATAATTTATATTTATACTTGGAAAAAATACGTATTTATGGACTATGAAATTGACGATTTCATTTTACCCTTGATTTAAACTGTTTTAACCCATTTAGACCCAAAAGTTCGTTTGTATTTTTTTGCCCTCTTTCAGAATCTGCAAGAAAATTTAATTTTTGAAAAAAAATAATAATAATAATAAAAAAAAGTTAATATAAAAAAATAAAAAAAGTAAAAAAAAAGTTATGATTGTTTAAACAATTAAAAAAAAATTTTTTTTGGTTTTTGTTTCATTAAAACTATATTTTCTGTATCCCTTTGCCGAAAGTACTGTCTTCCCGGTCTGATTTGGCTCCGGGAATAGCGACTTTTGTGGCCGGCTCGACAGACCCAACGAGCGCTCTGATTGGTTACAAGAATTTCAACACACGTACATGTTAGCATAGCAACCACACAGACACGTTACATACAGAGCTCACGTTTTGAAAACAACTGACAGTCATCAAAATAATGCATGAAATTTCTTATTTTCTTTTATTATTTTTTAATTATTAAATATTTATTTGTAAAAGAAAATTTCTTGTTTACTATTTTTTAAATTTTACTTACAATTATTTTTTACTTATAATTTTTTTTCATGCCCGCCCCGACCAGCTAAGTCTCGGCTTCGCCTCGACTTTGCAAAAGTCGGGCGGGCAACTTATTGAGCTATTTTATTATTCAAACAATAATTATTTAACGTACTTTCGGCTGGGGATACAGAAAAATTGTATACGACACACGGCCAGAAATTTGGATACCCTAGCGAGCGTGATATATAAAGCCTCGGCTTCGCCTCGGCCTTATATATCACGCCGGCCAGGAAATCCAACTTTCTGGCCTAGTATCGTAATATACTATTTCGATTGAAAATCGTTTTAGGAAAAATTTGACTGACAAAATATCGCGTCCAAAATATATGACCTTCCATTTAGGCATTGCTAGGAATTTAAATTTTTCGAAATTCAAAATGGCGGCTCAAAAGTGTCCGACAAAATATCTAAAATTTTGAATAGTCAGAAAAATAAATTCTAGACACATTTTCTTATCACAAATAACTAAAATTAGTATACAAATAACATCTATGATAAAATTTTATCACTATGATTAATTTAACAATATTTTAAACATTTTTTATAAACAAATAGTTTTTTTTAAAGTTAGGTACAAATATTGAAAAAAATTTGTTCGTTTACATATCGCTCTTATTTTGATAATTACAATGAATGTTGAGGATAAAAATTGTTTAACATTATTATTTAACAATGTTATAAACAATTTTATAAACAAATTAGGAATTGACAGTAATTGAAGCTGAAAAATAGTGTCTTCTTCCACCGACTTTTTACTGTTCTCTTAATGAATTTTGGAGGTGAGAATTATTGACTACATTTATTTAACAACTTTATAAACAATTGTTATAAACAAATTTCAAATTAACAACAAGCAAACATGAAAAAATTTCGTTTTTTTCTTTGATATTTTTTTCTATAGGATTAATGAATCTTGAAACTTTAATTTACATACTAATATTTTTCAATAAAGTTATAAACAATTGTTGTAAACAAATTACATTTTAACAACAATTGAATATAAAAAATAGTGTATTTTCTTAATATCCTTTTTTCTATGTCGTTTCTATGGGGCCGTACACATAATACGTCACGCGGCTAGGGGGAGGGAGGGGGTCTGAGAATTGTGACTAAGTGTGACATGGGGAGGGGGGGGTGAACTCATGTGTTACGTCACAATCTTTTAAATTCAAAGATTATAAGAAATTATATATCTATTATGTACCTGCACTGAGAAAAATAGATATTAAGCCTTATTATCTAGATATTAATGGTCAATATCTGTGACAGTGAACTATGTAAACTTCTTAGATGTTCAAATTTAATATCTAAGATATTGGAAAAAGACTTGTTCAAACATAACCTCACATTTACAGATTATACTTTTTAACATCTGAGATATTAAACCATAACATCTGGATGATATGCATTAGCATCTTTTCTTAATATCTAGTATATTAAGATTTTTAATATCCAGTTTTCTCAGTGTGTTTAACATCTATTGGCATATTATTTATAATATGATAAATAATATATATATATTCTCTTAAACTGAATCAGTTAAAAATCATGGTTTTAACTGACAATCAGTAGTAACTGACTTTTTGTTTCTGAATCAGTTAAAAATAACTGAAAAATTATCCACAAAACACCGAAATTTTTCTAAATATTGTATATTAAAGATTTGCTTGCATAATTCGAAAAATTTACTTGCAAAGTTTATTTTAAAATTGTGTAAAGATTTAGATTTCTCACTCCAATAAATGTCTATCGTCAAATTTTCTCAAGAATATAGCTTGGAACTTTCCAGAACATTTGAATTGCATTTTCGACTATACTTTCCTGAAAATTTAACTTAAATTTTCAGGAAAGTTTCGCGCTAAACATTTATTGAAGTGGGATATTTAAATCTTTACACAATTTTCACTAAACTTTGCATTTAAATATTTCGAAGCTTGCAAGTAAATCTTTAGTAATAGGAAAGTTTCGGTGCTATGTAGGTATAGTTAAACGTGACTAATTGGATCAATCAAAAACAATTGTATTGAAACATCAGTTATTTTCAACTAATTGTCAGCAAAAAAATTTTACTATTTGAATTAGTGACTGACTTTTTGCTTCTAAATCAGGTATTTTTAACTGATTCAATAATTTAGAGTGTAAGATATAATATATATTGTCCAATGTATAACATTTACAGTAAAATTTACGTGTGTGACGTGACGTAGGGGGGAGGGGGGGGGGGTGGTTCAAGATTTGTGACGAAGTGTGACATAGGGGGAGGGAGGGGTTAAAAATGGTCAAAAATCGCGTGACGTATTATGTGTACGGCCCCTATGTGATAGTAATGCCAATACCACCACTTTACCTTCAGTTATTGTAAATAAATAATTTGTTTACAAGAATTGTTTATAACTTTGTTAAAAATATTTAGAATTAAATTTAAGTTTCAAGATATATGAACCCTATAGAAAAAATTATATTAAAAGAAAAAACTTTTTTTATATTCAATTGTTGTTTATAACTTAATTGAAAAATATTAGTAGGTAAATTAAAGTTTTGAGATTCATTAATCCTATAGAAAAAAATAGTAAAAGAAAAAATTAAAATTTCTAGCAATGCCTAAATGGAAGGTCATATACCACATTAGTAGAATATCTGTTTAAAATTTTTAAAAAATTTATATCGTTAATAAAAATTTATATTTTGAATTGAAAATCTTTCTGAGAATAGAAAGTAAAATAAATTATTGCAATTTTTTATTTAGATAAAATAAATTTATATCGTGAAAAATAACCGACCGCAATGATAGACAAGTACAATAGTTTATGAATAGTCAATGAAGCATTTTTCAGTAGTCAGAGCCAATTGGTCAGACGGCATGTCTGACTAGAAATGAACTGCGCTACTGATGATTTAGATTAAAGTAGCTGCATACTCTATAGAAGAAGTAATTTAAAATCAACTTTAAAATATTATTCTTTTTATTGTATTTATTAAATTAGATAACACTGTTCAGTCACGTTGAAAACATGAAAGCGATCGAAATACGGTCAATTTGTGTAAGATATACAAGAATCAGGGGAAATTACCTAACCAGATTTATTATATCTTAACAAGTAAAAATATTCGTCTTATTCCTATATTTGTTTCAGATAAAAGAAAGATACATCAATCGATGTTACTAATTCTTCTAATTATCAGTAACAATAATTGTTAATAATTCTTATTATTAACTGCTATAGTAATACAGGGTTGCCACAGGTCAGGAAAGTTAAGGAAAAGTAAAGGATTTTTTATGAAAAGTACTAAAAAATAAAATTTAATTAGAATTCATAAGAAAATATAGAATTTTTGTGTCCGTTTTGTTTACCTCATAAACTATGAAATTACCATAAATTCTAATACAAAACCTTCAATTTTTTCTACTTCTGAAATAATTTCTTTTTTAATAACTTAATTCTTGAAGAATTACTTATAAATTATATAAATTATATTATATAATTATATATAATAATTATATTATATAAATTAGGTATATAATTACTTATAAATTATTTAAATTTTCATAAATAAATTAACTTCAAACGGTTTCAATTTGAAATTTTATAAAATTTCAATTTTTAATTAATTTAGTTATATTCACAAATCTTAAAAAATTCTCGTCAAAATATCAATTATTCTTATAAATAATAAACTTTTTCTTCAAAATTCAATTGTTTTCATAAATTTTAATAAAATTTTTGGCAAAATTTCAATTTATTTTCAAAACATTTCTTCAATTCAATAATTTTCAATATCAACTATATTTTAATAAAATTTTTCAAAATAATTCAATTATTTAAAAAAAAGTTTGATAAAGTTATACGTAAACATTTAATTATTTTCATAAATTTTCATAAATAATAAACATTTTTCAGGAATTCAATTATTTATAAATTTTTTATCCACGCAATAATTCCATTATTTTCATAAATAATAAAATTCGTTTTAGAAAATCAATTATTTTCATGAATAATAAAACTCATCGCAGAATTTAAATTATTTTTTATACAATTTTATACAATTTTAATCGAATTCCTCGAAAAATGTAATTATTTTAGGGTCAGTGAGAAAGTCAAAATTTTGTCTGGAAATCAGGGAAAAACAAAATTAAATTTTTGCGGCAATCGTGTAATAATTATTATTAGCCATTGTTATTGTAATTGTCAGTAATAATTATTTTTGCTAATTATTATTAATTGTTGTGAATCGCTAAAAATAATTTATTTATTATAATAAGCACATATTTTAAGCGATACATTTACAGACTTTGAGAAGTCTTTTTATTCATGAAAGTATTTTTACATTAAAAAACAAGCTTTCCTTTTTATCTATTTATAGAAAAAATAAATATTTCTTAAAGTTTTATGAGTTTCATTCATGGCAAAAGCTTATACTCAACACCTAAAGCTCGTAAATTGAGAATCGATAGCTCTTTGCCTCATCTATCGAATCTTCAATTGCGCATAAAAGACTAAATTGTTTCGGCATTCGATTGTCAGCTATGCCGGAATAAATAACTCTCTGACGATGTATGACTAAATAAATTGTTCGCCCGATTCGAAGTCTCGCTCTCTCTTTCTCTCTCCGTCTCTTGTTAGGTGTATAGGATATCACCTATCAACGAAGCATGATTATTTTTATTTATTTTTACTATGTATATATATACAATCGGCTCCCACGGTTTTTTATTTCTATTTTTTAAATAAAAATCGATTGAATAAATTTAATTGTTCGTTGTAGGTATTACATGTTTTGCGTGTGATTGATTTAACAATTTCACGGATGAATTCCCATTATTTCTGTGATATTCGATAATATTATACAAAGTTGTTTCTTAACACAATTTTATTTTCAATTGCATTTTATATTTATTTTTCATAGAGCGTTACATATTTTGTAAATGAAAATAAAAACATCGAGTACAATAAAGTTTTGGAAATATATAATATTTATTTATTTGATGAATATTTTATATCAATTTTAAAATTGTAAAACAAAAAAAAATCCATTAAATTTTTTTTTATTTTATTTTTTTTTTGCTTACTTCTTCCATCTTTGATATTTTTTCATTTTTGTTGTGTTCTTATTTTTTTTATTTTCCTAATTCTTTATTTTTTCAATTTTTCTGTTTTTTATTGTTCTACTTTTTTTTTTTTATTTCTACTTTTTCGTTTTTCTAATTTTTCTATTTTTTTGTTCTTCTAATTTTTCTTTTTTTTGTTTTCCTAAATTTCTATCTTTTTGTTTTTCTATTTTTTCGTTTTTCTATTGTTCTACTTTTTTGTTCTTCTAATTTTTCTAATTTTTTTGTCTTTCTAATTTTTCTATTTTTTGTTTTTCTATTTAATTTTTAAAAAATTTTTTTATAATGAATTTCGTTTATTGTTGAAAACGTTGACATATTTTATGTGATAAACATTTCTTAAATGTACAAAAGAATTATGTGATATCATTAAAACAGAAGAACGCGTGTAACTACTGTAAAAGAAGGGAATGCAAATTTCGCATTATGGGAAAATTTACATTTGAATGGATAGGCAGGGACAAAAGGCGCATCCTGTTTACGTAAGGAGACAAAACGAAATTTTTCCTTGAGTTTTCTAAATAATTTTTACGTCTATCAAATTTTTTTTATTATAAAAAAATTTTTTCTATCCTTTTTTTATTTAAAATTTTTTCAATTTCTTTTATTAATTTAAAAAATTGTTAAAAATTGCTTTTGGTCTTTTTTAATATATGTAAAAAGATACTATTTAGAATTTTCATTTTCTCATTTTTTCTGTAAAAAAAATATCAGATTTCTTCACTAAAAGAGAATAAATATGTATAGAAAAGGAAATTTTAAAGGGAATGTACCAAAAGATTGAAAAGCGCTTTTTGCGAATATGAATCTCACCAAAAGTATACTCACAGTTTCTCAAAGATTGTTTACGATAATAATAAAAGTATAGGAGTTTACTCTCTTGAAAAGCTTTGTATATTCCAAGAAAGTGATCGAGAGGATTTTTTTGTCGTCGGGCTTTGCAAATGGGAAACAAAAACGAAAATGCGGCCAATGAAAAAAAAAAAAATAAAGTCGAGAGTTTCTGAAGAAATGACGCATTTCAAGCACCGTTCAGTAAAATATCCTCAAGTATTTTTTTAAACTTTGTTTTTTTTAACTCAAATACAATAAGCATCAATAAATCAATACACACAATGTGAATATATAAAGAATTGCAATTTTCATTTAACTATTAGAGAAATAGTGTGTCGTAGGAAAAATAATATTTTTCACAAAAAGAAAAAAGTATTTTCTCTAAAAATTCTTTTTTTTAATTAAAGTTAGTTATTTTTTTTTTCACTTTGCAAATATAACTTGTAAAAAAAGTTAATTGAAGAGAGAAGTAAAAAATTTCCAAGTAAAAATAACACGAATTCTATGATGAGAAATGAAAATATGTATTTAGAAATTAGAATCCACTGTTTTTATTGCATTAGAAAAAAATTTAATTTTAACGAGAGAAGGAAAATGTATGTAACAAAGGTCTTGAAAGTTGTCAAAGGAATCGAAGGACTTGCGAGAAAGGAGACTAAGAGAGGAAAACTGCCCCCTGCAACGAATTACCGTAGCTCTTAGTATTATACTTCTAAATTCCCTCTAACCTTCGGATCAGGAAATATAATAAAAATTCACCATTTAATTCACAGATTGAAAAATGCCAAACGAAAAAGGTAGAAAAAATATATTATTATCGGTTTTTCCCTTACGTGATGCTGACGTAAGCAAAATTTTTTAATTTCCTTTATTCAACCTTCTTTTCATTTTTTTAAGAAATAAAGAAATCAGATTTGCTTTTGACTGAATTTTTATTTAACTGCGCATTTGCTTAGGTAATTTTATTATTATTCAATCGAATGGTCAATTAACTGAATTATTATTCTACCAAACTGTCAATTAACCGAATGTAGTATAAAAAAGTGACTGTGGATTCGAATTCAGCGTTTAGGTTTAAATTACTTGTCTGTTATTAAATAAATATTTACTTGAATCAAGTAATTTTTATTTTTATTAATTTTTATTTATTTTATCAAATAATCAATTAAATTGCATTTGCTTCAAATGCTGAAAAATTATTGGTTTAAAAATACGATTTAATTTACTTAAATATAAAAATTATTTTGTGCAAAAGTAAATATTTATTTGAAAATAGACAAATTATCGGTTATTTGAATCATATAAATTTTTTTCAGTATTTATTCGGTTAAACGAATTTATTTTATTGTTTTTTTAATTTATTTTTGCTGTTTTGAATGTAATCAATGCTTATTATATTATTTTTTTAAAATTCGATTAAATATCATTTTGTGATTTTGAATGTAATCAACATCGACATTGTGAAAAATTGTTCACTAATTTAATATAGATACTCAATTTATCTACTAGTAAATGAAATAAAATTAGAAATTAAAAGTGATTGAAGTTTTTCTATAATAAAAAACAGGGAAAAAAATAAAACAAGTAACAATAAATGAGAATGAAATTAATTAAATTACTAAATAGCGATTGGTGAAAATTGAAAATACTATTTACTCCTCGTACATGTGTCTTCCATCAATTTCTGATGACTACCGTGAGACACTTCTTTTTCAGTTCCATTTAGAAATTAGAACAATGGTTGTAAATACAAAAGACCATTACGAAATCTATTTTATGACTTTTGGTGCTGTACAAGCGGGCACAAGATAAAATATTTGTTATAATGAATCACACAACTTAAGAGCAACGGAAAAACACCCGCTTTTTGTTCCTATTATATGGAATAAATTATATTTTCGGTAAAATGTCATTTTTAAAGTAGTCGTTTACAAGAAATTAAAAACGTACAAATTGTTTTCAAAATTTTTTAATAAATATAATGTTTGATTTTAATTTGATAATTTACAATCATCTGAATAATGTAGTCTAATTTTAATTGTCCTAATTCGAATTTAGACTAATATTTGTATTTAATATTTTATACAGTTTTTTAATTTAATTTAAATTTAATTTTTATTTAAAATTCAAATGTAAATAACAATTATTACGTGTGAGATAGTAAATTTCTAAACTTTGGTAAGTGAAGTAGACATAATTGGTTAAAATTATACCATATGAGAATTATGCTAATTACAAAACAGTAAACAAAAATTTGTTTACATATCTACTGTATAATGACGAAAAATTTTGACAATTTGCGATTTGATGAAGTAAAATATTTATCATTAACAAACAAACCGAATTAGAATTGAGTCATCATTCGTTCAAATGATAATTTGAAAAAAATAATCTTTTTTTGAATATATCGAAATGCAAATTAATTTCATTTTCATCATCTTCCAAATTAATTATTTCTAATTATAAAGTTAATGGTATTATATTGTCCAGAGTGTCCATGATAAGTGACCTAGGAATTTTACTTAATGAATCTTTTTCGTACATTGACCACATCATAAATATAGTTAACAAAGCTACTAAAGCCCTGGGTTTTGTCATGAGGAATGCAGTTTCATAATGTGAGGGCCTTGCTAGCACTGCATTTTGCGCTTGTTAGGCCTATACTTGAATTTGCCTCTACGTTGTGGAGACCTTGTCAAACTTATTTAATAATGGATATTGAGAGAGTCCAAAATAGGTTTTTAAGATTTACAGCTAGGCAAATTGGTATTGTACTTGACTATCATAACCACGATTATACTGACTTAAGAGCATCACTCAAAATACCATCCATATCTCAGAGATTTTTATATGCTGACTTACTATTTTTATTTAAAATTATTAACGGTTTTATCAATTGTTCTTGCTTATTGCGTTTATTTAATTTTCATGTTCCACAGAGACCTATGAGACATCCGCAATTGTTAAGCATTCAGTTTTCCAGAACCAATTATCTTGATAATTCAGTAATTTTTAGGTTGCGTAGGGAGGCAAATGAGTTTAACGGTGTCATTGATTTTTTTGGTGTTTCAATCAATTCATTTATAAAAAATTTGCGAGCGATTGTTTATGATAATAATAATAATAATAATAATGTAAATGCGGCCAACTAATTTTTGTAATTAATTCTGTCATACTTCTTATTAAATTTAGTACACTGTACGAATGGGCACATCCCGTATATATATCTAAATAAATAAATAATTCGGTTAAATAAAAATTTAGATAAAAAATATATTAGTCAAATGACCGTTTAGTTAAAAAATTATTCGGTTAAATGTAATTTCAGTCAAATGAAAGTTCGGTTAAATGACAATCCAGTTAAATATTATTTTTGGTTGAATGTTACTTTGGCAAAATAAGATATCGGTTAAATAACTATTCGGTTAAAAAGCAATTGAAGAATACAAATTACACACGAATAATATAGCAATATCGGTGTGAAGCTAATAGACCTCTCTTAAAAAAGAGAGTATTTTTTAATCATGTCTAATTGACATTTTTATTCGATAAGGTTCACAAAGAGAAAATGTAAGCAGAAATTAGGCAATTCATTTGAATCCCCACTGTCTACAATTTCAATCGAAGAAAAAAATTTACATAAAGTGATTGAGAGTAGACTTCAGGAGAAATGTTTTATTTCTTTAAATTTATAAATTTGTTTATAAAAAAAAATCTAAATTGATGTTTACGCAAGAACTACAGAAAAAAGTTTTGAGATACCTCCTTGTGCGCAGTAGATAAAGCTTTTGTCATTGAAAAACTAGTGCCGATGTAGTATTTGAATTATGAAGAGAATTTGTTTTGTTTGAAGAACAAAAGTTTGCTATTGACAGAAAATCAAATTTCAAAAATTTCTAGGTTTTTAAATTTATTCCTTCAATTATATAATTCATCAGTGCTAAAAATTTTTCAAATAAATTAAAACTAAATCTTGATGTGTTCTACATTAGAAAAAAATTTATTTGATTCAAATACGAAAAAAAACTCCACTTGGAACTGTCAATAAATATGAATAAATTCAATAAAAATATAAAAACATATAATTCAAGCATAAATATTTATTTCATAATAGATAAGTAATTCGTTATTTTAATCAAATATATTGTTTTCGGTATACATGTGTATATCTACTAATAAAGGTACCTAAGAAACAAAAAATGTAGGTTTATAATTGTTGGATTCAAAATATATATCAATCACTATTACAAATTGAGGCTCCGGATCTTAAAAGGTCACTTTTACCATTTAAAATCAATGCTGAAAGTGCTCTTTTAAGATTTTTTTTTTTAATTATGTAAATTTGAAACCAGTTTTTATTGAATACTTTTGATCTAATAAAGACTTGAACATCAATAATAATTATTGATGTTCAAGTCTTCATTAGATCAAAAGCGTTGCCGACCACTTTTCCCAATCCATTTTTCCCAGCAAACCTTTTTTCCCAATCTTTTTTTCCCAAACCATTATTCCCAAGGCAATTTTCCCAAAGCATAATTTTTATAGTGAATGAATTGAATTTAATGAAGTTTTAAGAAGCGTACAGAATTTTTTCAGAGGCTGATATTATGTCCTAGGAGACGTAGGTACTGAAGAATTTCGTCCTTCTCTTTGTAATCCTCATATTGTGATACAATGTTTCTCATTCTTGTCTTCGATTGCATCCATTTTTTCTTCGGTGCTGCTTTTACCGCTTGTCCCAAATCCAACTGTCTTAAAATCGTTTCAGTGTCCGCTTGCTCCTTAAGAAACTCTTTAAGCAGATAATACAATGAATGATGATTTTTTCCAACCATGAGCTGAAATTTGTTGTGCCATCCCTCGCTAATGTTGTTGGTACGATGTTGATCGCGGAGCGTAGCTTCGTACGTATTCCATAAGGATGCTGGATATCGTGGAGGAACTGCACGCCGCCTTCCCCGTGCTCTTCTTCCAACAATATAATTTTCTTCGAAATACCGCGCAATAGGAACTAGTTCTTCTGGAATATCGTCGAAGATCTTTTCGAAAGCTTGCTCAACATCAGCAGTCGGAACAAAGGCTAAGGAAAGTATCATATGTGCATATTCTTTGAGTGATCTGTCATTAGGGTTGTTGTACTGTTCCTGTAGACCTTCACTCTGTATCCGGCGATAGAAAGACTGTCCTAAGTGAAAGAAGCAGTATTGAACAATCCAATTTGTAAACACTGCTAGCAAGGCGTTTTTCACAGCAACCTCGAAGTCCATAAGTACTCGCAGTGGCGGAATGATATCAATTTCATATCGTTGACAAGCATTTTTTACTTCTCCTACCACAGTTTCATAGGACACCTGATATTTCGACGGGAGCAAACTATAAACTAATGGAACAGCAATTTCGACGTCGTCTTTTCCAGGAGATGATTTTCTAATGAGGCCCATTACGACGAAAATTTGCAAGAAGATATTAGGCGACGTCTTAAAAGTGCCATCCAAAAACCAAGCTGTTGATCTAGCTAATATTTCCAGGTTCCTTCTGGTTCCAAAAATTATGACTCTGATTTCAGTTTCGTCTTCGTCATCTAAAGAGTCATAAATAATGAAAGTATCACCCACCTTTGTCTTTCTAAACTGCTCTGGGATGTCACGTAGATCTGCGATAGATTTCGGATCAGGTGGAAAATCTTGTCGACGCTGTCTCCTTATGCGTTTTTTTAAGTTTTCTCGATCTGGTAACTGACTTAATACTCCACTTGATACTGATGGCAGTTCAGTTCGCAGAATTTGTGCAGGGGTGGATTCAGGATGATCAGTAGCAATTCTTTTCAAGTTACTTATAACCTTTTCAGCCTCAACTTGTTCTTGATTGGGAGCATGTCCATGAGAACCTTCCTTTACTATCTCAACATTGTTTCCCGTATTCAATGTTATTGCAGTGGCTTTGCATTCGTCAGTTTTCACACAATACCAGTAGATTTTGTCTTTCTTGGAGTCCCGTCTATAATAAACATATCCATTGTACAACAATTTTCTGCCACCCCTAGAAGAAATTATAATTTCCGGTTGTGACATTTTGACGCTGAAAAATAATGTTATTGTTATTGATTGGTGAACTGAACATGACGAGATTTTATCAATTTCCTACCTTCCAGACAGCCACAACAGATGTTTTCGAATTTAAGAGAAAATTAAATACACAATGAACTTTCAGAAATATTCACTAATAATTTTGAATACTTCAACATTTGACAAATTTAAAAACCAAAAATTTTGACAACCTAGCTCCTTCGAAAGGTTACAAACAAACTAAATGTCAAACTATTAACTTTCCCTTTATTCTTGTTGCCTAGCAACCATACATTTTAAATAAGTTTCGTTCCATTGTCTATAGAATTTAAAAAACAATTTGTGAAAGCATCCATTTCCATAAAAATAAAAAAAACATTTTTGGGAAAAATGACTTTGGGAAAAACACAAATTTAATAGAATTGGGAAAAATGGATTGGGAACTTTAGATTGGGGGATTTTTTTTGGGAAGAATGGTCTTGGGAATAATGTCCATTGGGAAAAACGGATTGGGAAAAGTGTACGGGAATCGATCAAAAGTATTCAATAAAAACTGGTTTCAAATTTACATAATTAAAAAGGAACTTTGAATAAAAATAAATCTAACACAAACATAACCTTCAGTTCGTTTGATTATTAGCTACCATCCTTAGGAGCATATGTAATACATAATTATATAAAAGTGAAAATAAAATAATCACAATTCATTGTATAATATTTTTTGGCAAACAAAATTTCGTGCAAAGCTCATGAAATAAATCGATAATTGAATTGAAATGACAAAATTTTTGCGTTGAAATAAAAGTAATGTTCATGTAGTAAACATTTTTATTAGCTCAGGAAGAATGTTCGATAAAATGTCAATAGAAAAGTCCCCGAAAATAAATCCGACATATTTATATTCTTGTTTAATCTAAATGTCGCAGTTGTAAAAGATTCATGAATTCGCGTTTCATTTTTATTGGCACAAAAATGTTTCAAGTTTTATTGAATTCTTCAATCACATAATTTTCTTCACAATTTTCTTCGTTTTTTAGTTCACTCATTTTTCTTTTCTTCTCTTTTGATATAAAAATCAATAAATTATTTGTAATGTAGAAATTATTATTTGAACCAGTGTCGCTTGCATAGACAAACATGAATAGATTCCTATTTAATTTAGAAAACTTTTATTATTTTTAATTTATTGTTTCATAGTTTTATTGTCAATTACTTAATTGTTTAGAAATTAAAAAAGTTATTTAAAAAAAAAAATTGTACTTGCTACCTACATTCGATTATTTTATATTTCTATCAATTAAATATTTGGACTTTTGTTTTCTATCAAATAAGCTATGACAATTTCATTAATCTTCAATGGTAATATTGGCGATATTGCAATTTATTTATTATTGTATATTATAATTATTTAATTATAATTAATTATTGAACTAAAATGAAACAATTTTACATCAACATTAATTGGTGTACTTTTTATATTTCGTTTGTGAGAGCGAATTTTCATGCCATCTAGGCAGCAATTTAGTGAACTGTATTGGCGCGAAATTAGAAATAGGAAAAACTCAATGAATAATGTTTTGATATTAATAATATGCAATTAATTAATATCTATAAAGAAAATGATTGTGTAAAATTACTGCTTATCAAAATTATGAATTAATAAAATTATTAAATGTATTATTAAAATATATTTGTTGATTTCTTTGTTTCAGGTAAAGCGGTACCATTCGTGGAATTAACAGTAGCTCACGCCTCAGTCTTAACTATATTGGCCATTAGTTTCGAACGTTATTACGCTATTTGTGAGCCATTAAGGGCGGGGTAAGTTATTCTCTTGCAATTTATCAATTTTTTTTAAAGTATATAATTTCTCTATTAGGTATTTGTAGTCTATTTGTGTATTGTAAAAATGCATGTTGACGAGTTTATAAGGGAAAATCCACATTGAGAAAAAATTGTTTAACTCTTAATTTTAAAATAAAGAAATATTAACCACTTCAGTTAAAAAATATTACTTGTTTGCATTTATTTTTAATTTAAAAAGATTATCTACTTCACATAAAATAAAAATATACTAAAACACTTTTTGTTTGTTGCAACGGGACGCATGATTGTTCCATAAAGATAATCTTTTATAATTTTTGAAAGGTAGAATTTTATTTGTCAGAAGTTTTCATTAAACGAAATTTCGTTTCTGCAAAATTTTTTTTCCTGTAATTTAGAATCAAACAAAAATTTATGTTTACACTGAAATACTAGAAATATAGATATAGATAATTTCATATTTTGTAACAATATTCTTATAAGTTATTAAATTTCAATAAGGTTTGAATTTGAAATTTTTGAAAATCTTAATTTCTATGGAAAAATAATAATGATTAAATATTTATTTAATAATGAAGTTATTGATGTTTTCGAATCATTTCACAATTAAAGAAATTCGTTAATAAATGTAATACTTAGAACTTTTTTTTGAGTATCTAATAATTTTTAGAGCACATCAAAATTTTCTCTAGTGTCAGGCAAAAAGTCAAAATTTTGTCTAGAAATCAGGAAGATGTCAGGAAAAAACAAAATTAAAATTTTGTGGCAACCCTGATTATGCTTCTATAGTTGTAAATTTTGAATTATTATATTTTAATACATGTTTACTTAATTCAATACAGAAATTATTGCTTCAAAAAAATTAAATTCATTAGCATTGGCGCTATTGAACCAATAGTTTTTTTAATGTTACTTAAATATATTTTCATGTTAATATTTGTATATATTAAATCTAAAAAAAGATATACATTGTAAACAAACATAAATATGTTTCTTAAAACACAAAATGTTTAATATAAAGATAAAAAATTTCAAAATAAAGGTAAAGTAATTAAACAATTAAAATTAATTAATAAATTATTTGATTAAAAAATACCATACTCTTTGCGCACTGAGAGAAGGATAATTTTGAATAAATTGTTGTAAATGATGGTAAATGATTAAATTGATTATTTATTAAATGAAGGGGATCATAATATGTCATCAATTTTGGCAATTCAGACACAAAGCAGAAGTGATTAATTATTTTTGGTCTAGGTACGTATGCACCAAAGCGAGAGCCACCTGTTTGTGTCTGCTGGCATGGATAACTGCAGCGCTTTGTACAAGGTAAGAATATACATATATATAATCCTATCCAAGTGTATATCTAGAAACTTTCTATTTAGATGCTTTAAAGTTGACAGTGACTAATGTCAATTTGCCAAAGCTTGTAAAATTTATTCGCTAGCACCTGCAATTTTACTATAATTTGCACACAAAAGGGCCAGTAGCTACTTGATTTGCTTTAACTCATTTTATGGTGCATTCCTTTCTGCAACACTCATTATACATCAATCTCTCTTTCTCTCTGCATGAACATATTTATTCTCTTCATCCATCAAAGTAAAGAAAAATTCATTTTTAACGATGAAAATTTTTCGAAAATATTCAACTTCTAATTCTCAACGTTAAATTGTTATTTCAAATTGGTTTAATATTATGAAAATCAAAAAATTTGTTTCATTCTTAAGAAATGTTTAATGGCATTTTCATTTTAGTTAAGGAAGAATCCGACAAATAATCGGAACAAAAGTTAGTCCAATGTCATATAATTTTGTATTTTAAAAGAAAGGGTCACATTTAATTTTTAAATTCCTTTCGGTAGAAGCGCGAGGAATTTAATTTTCTACATTTTGAATAATTTAAATTTATATTTGAATACAAATTATACTTGTTTGTCAATAATAAATAATTTAAGTAACATAACCTAAAATTTAACAAATGTTTCTTATTGACAGAAAATTGTAATTTTTATTCAAATGAAACTTTCAATCGTTTTAAATGTTTAAAATAAAATTCTTCGCCTTTCCACCAAAACGAATTTAAAATTTAATTTGTCTTTTTCTTTTAAATTACGAAATTATCACATTGGACTAACTTTTGTTTTGACTGTACATCAGATTATTCCTTAAACACAATGCAGCAATTTTTAGAAATAATTTAATTTCAGAAAGTCTTAAATTAACATTTTTTGAAAATTTCAATTGCTGTCAAAAAATTAATAATAATTAATTATTTATTTCAAACAGTATTAAAGTTTGAAATAATATTTATATTATTAAAAATTCTAAAAAATAAAGATTTTTGAAAAAGTTGAATTCTTTTTTTTAAAAATACTCATTGTGCCCCATATAATTATTATATAGAGAAATCAAAATACTTGAATCGAATATAACAATATCGAAAATAATGTATAATCGCAATAATAATAATGAGATTTAAAGAGGTAATTGACTAATTTCAGTATTGTGGAGAGATGATAAAATTAATAATTTCGATATAATTGGATGATAAAATAAATATGTTGTAGTAATGAAATTCATTCTTTGTAATAAGATTATAATTGGATATATTTATATTTAATTTGGCACACTAACTTTGAACGAGCTTGAAATTGAATTCTGTTGATATTCATTTACATTGACATTGTGTATATATGCATAAAACATTTAATCCGAGTGAAAAAGGTGCCATTAGCGAATGCATGTTGCGTTACATATGCCCTCTCGAGTGGATTTTTATACACCGTAGAATAATAAACTTATTTGTCTGTCTATCTGCTCGTCCATCTCCTGCTTTTTCTCTACACTTGCAAGCACTAGACGCGGTTTCTTGCCTTTAGACGCGTCGCCCTGTACTTTGACCTATATCCCTGCATATCACCTACACGGTTCGTCATCAAACTAGAGGCTCCCAGTCACTTGACAATATAATGTATTGGCCGTAATTTTCAAGTCGCACCTCTAAATTTACGAGTTAAAATTTTCCAACTAATTTCAAATTTACACTGTAGAAAAAATTTATTTCATTCAAATAAGCAATTACTTGTGTATTAACAAATAAATATTTATTTGTAGCGAATAATTTTTGTTTACACAGTAAAAAGTAAATCTTAATTTAAGATCAGTCTTAAATTCAGCACTGTCTGCTCTAATGTTAAATCATACAACATCCATTGCTTAAATTCATCATTGACTGCCTTAAAAATGTTGCGTCTAAAATGTTTTTTTAAGACTGCCTTTCTGCCTTAAAATAAGACTTTCTTTTTACTGTGTATGACAATTAAAATGAATTCGAAGTCAGATTTTAAAAATTCAAAATGGCGGATCCAATATGTCGGAAAAAGTTTTTAATTAAATGGTTTTGTTTCAAATTTGTCTAAATTTCATATGAAACTCGTATTAATAAATATCGTCTTAAGGGCATTTCATTAAACTAATAAAATTGTTTTTTAAACAAATTTCCGCTGAATTGGATACATATCTGTAAAAATATGACTTCATATTCGTCATTAGCGACCCCGAAAACCCCCCAGTAACATGTTTCAAGTAATTGCTACTGATTTTTAATTTTTTCCCCACCATATTGGATCCGCCATTTTGATTTTTGACATGTTAGAGAAAATCTAACGACAGATTCGAATTCAGCATAAAAAATACGTCAAAAAACGTTCTTATTTTTGCGGGTCCAAAAATTGACCCAAATTTGTTTTTGTGTGTTATTCATTCAATCAATTTTCAAAGTCATACACAGAAAAAAAATTTCGAGAACCAATTAAGGTTTATTATAAAATATAAATATTTATTTTATAATAAACCTTAATTGGTTCTTGAAATTGGTTTCTTGAAACTTTTTTTTAGTGTTTCAATTTTTTTAACAATTAAAAAGATAAAAATATCAAATTTCTAAATTCTCTTTAAAAAATCTTACTTTTGGTGTCTTTTAAAAATTTTAAATTCAACTTCTATTCGTTTTTCACTTTAATATCTTTTGAAATCAACATCAATTTTTCAACAAAATTTTGAATTTCTTTTTATTTTTAACAATAATTTTTAATTATGCCCGAACAGTGTTTAAATAAGTAATAAATAAATAATTGAATTTTAGACGTATTTTCCATGAATTTTTTTCGAATAATTGAACTTTCTTACAACTTTCTGAAAATTATTAAAAATAATTAATTTCTCCAACACTTGCTCTGAAAAGAGTACTTTTCTTAGTAGAAAAGTGTGGCGAAAGTAGATCTTTTCTCAACTGCTCTGAAGAGCGTGGCGAAAGTAAAATTTGGCGTGGCGAAAGTAAATTCAGCGTGGCGAAAGTAATTTTTAGCGTGGCGAAAGTAAATCATGAATTTATTCTTTTTTCTTGTTCTTTGACCGAGATTTATTTTGTATCTAACTTCTTCCCCACTCAAAACATTCGCCTTTTATTATATTAAACATAAGCAGACGTTAAATTAAAATTATACGAAACTCACGAAGAAACCTTTCCTCGCAAGGCGTTGGAGAAAACGTAGTGCACAACTCGTGGTGAAAGAATGATTTTTCGAGAGTGATTGCTGCTCTCGCTACGCTCGAGCCACAAACTTCACTCTCGAAAAATCACACTTTCGCCACTAGTTGTACAATGTACTATTACAATGAAAAAAAAATTTATTTGATTCAAATAACCGATTGCATACTTGACTATTATCAATTAAATATTTACTTGAATCAAACAATTTATTCAATTTTTATTCAAGAAAATGTTTAATCGATAATAGTCAAGCAATCGATTATTTGAATGAAATACATTTTTTTCATTTTATTAAAGAATTTGAGAAAATAATTGTATTTCAGAAAAATTACAGTTTTTAAACTAATAAATAAATGAATTCCTATGAAACTATACAATATTAAAGTTTAAGATTATCAGAACAACATCAAAAAAATTAAATTAAAATTTTTATTAAAATCGACTTTTTGAAGAATCTTGAACAAAAATTTTGAAAAGAATTGTATCTTTAGTAAGTTAAACAGTTCAGTTCAATTTTTCTTTACTATAACTTTAAAAATAAAATAATAAAAAACTCCCAATGTTTTAAAGTACCCACTTCGAAAGTTGATATTATATCTCAAAAAATAATTCGCATTTGTAAATAATCTCGATGGGTTTAAAATGCATCGAGTGTTCTTATAGATAAGAATATAGACCTCGTTTCTGCGCAGAAAAGGTCTGAGTCTTGTATGTGGCATTAAAGTTAAAGAAAAAAAAAAGAAAATTGAAAAAATACAAGAAAAAGAAAACCAGAACAAAGGAAAATGCAGAAAATGTTTTTACGTATACGAGATACGTGTGACATTTCTGTCTTTTAAATTATTATTGAAGACACGAAGTCACGTGTTTCTAATAAAATTTACTTTTTACTTCGTATTCTCATCTATATCTTTTAAGGCAAAATGAAGCATCTTATATCGAAGAATATTGAACATTTATTTTTATCTCGAAAATAACGCATTGCATGAAATGAAATTTATAAAGATTTTTACACAAAACATTCATATAGAGTTTCAAAAATGTAATGTTGATACTGGCGAAGGAATATTTTTATTTACCAACTCACAATATTTGTTCGTTTAATTGCAATAAACAGTTTGAAAAAAGATTTACTGAAAACTTATAAATTAGGTTTTTATTAACTCAATATAGTTAATATAATTGAAAGATAAATTACTGGTTATAAACTTATCAAAAAACATTTGTTAAGAAATAACAGTTTCGTGTAATAAATAATTTTCCAGTAATTAATCGTTAATTACTAATAATTAGGTAGTTTTGAACTAACAATTATACTGATAATGTATGATATATTATTTTTCCCTCTTTTAGATAACATTTCTGGTAATATATATATATAAATATACTTAATTACTATAGATTTCTACTTAATTAGTAAATTTCGAATTCCGGAAAATTGCGTGTAATTTGAAATTATATTCATTGACAGAGTTAATTAATTATGGAAAATTAACTATAATTCATTTTATTAATTTTTTTTCTTTAATTGGTTAGTTATTTGCAAAACAAAAGTTTTTTATCTCAAAATTCTAACGTTATTTCTTAGCGATTAAAAAAAAAGGAACTTAATAATGTCCGTTCTAAGTGGGCGGTTATTCTGCTATTTATCATTGGGGATTAATTTTGAATTAGAGGGGATTATTCATATAAAATACTGAAGTGTTGTTGAGCGCTAAACTAGCCACTCTATATAATGTATTGCAAACTTGTGATAAAACCCATTAAACCAACATTAATTTTTGAAAGTATTTCTCACTACTTCTTAATTGATATTTCCACTCTATTAGAACCAAATTCTTTATGAAAATATAATTTAATAAAAATCTGCTAATATATTTTGATTTAGTGACCTCAAAAACCCATGAGTAACGCATTTTGATCGAAATGCTTCAATTTTTATATTTCCCGACATTTTAAATTCTTAAATCGACTTCAAATTTTAATTTTTTGGTATAAAACACTCTAACTAACGATTTCTAACTAAATGTAGCTAATTTAATATAATTATTTATTAAAACAAAAATATAAAACTTTTGTCTTAATTACATGGACTTGTGCTATAGTAAAAGTAAATTTTCAAGGTAAAACTGCTATGGTGCTAATACCATTTGATGATTTAGGTGGGTCTACAGGTTGAACCCCGACTGTTCCTGCTTTTCCATGTTCAGTAATAGTGCTACGGAGCCAACTCACTTAGAAATGATAGAAATTAACAAAAGTTTAGAATTTTAGTTTTCGAAGTTTATTAGATTTTAATAATTTTTCAGAAATAAAAGCTTCATTCTTGCTATTATAAATAAAGTAAATAATTGCTAAATTATTTTAATTTCTTTAATTTTTTATTTTTGCTATAAATTAGAAATTAGCAAAAGTTAAGAATATTTTAGTTTTCGAAGTTTATTAGATTTTAATAATTTTTCAAAAATAAAACCTTCATTCTTTCTATTATAAATGAAGTAAATAATTGCTAAATTATTTTAATTTCTTTAATTTTTTATTTTTGCTATAAATTAGAATTTCAAAATTAGTTCTGAATTACACTGCAGGATATTTTAATATAAATACCAATTCTTTATGGATTAAAAAGATTATCATCGCTTTATAAAAGTAAATTCACTTTTCTTTCGCGTATATAGAATAAAATCCGCAGAGGGACTAATATTAAAATGGCAATCATATTTCTTCTAGAGAAAAAAAAATCTGGTAACTTTTCCCCTGTCATGACCTTTATGTATTTCTCATTCGTTTATAACCCTGAAAGTTGCGGGTTTACTTTTTTCTGATAAAATACGGTGCATAGTAAACGATTTTCAGAGAGACAATATAATGTGGTCAGAAAGTTTCTTTTTTCATGATGTATTATTCTTGCAAGAAAGTTAAAAACTCAAATTATTAAAGACATTCTTCAAGTAGCGAAAATGTGTGTTTCAGATTTATTTTTTTTTTTAGTTTGACACTTTTGATGGATTGATTAGTATAGGTATATATGTATAGAAGATTGAAGGAAACAAAGTCAAAAAATGTAAGAGTTATTTTTATCGAAAGATTTTTCTATATTTATACCGTTGATTTTCCTTCAATTTTCTTGATTCTCTTTGCGATTTCATTAGACACAAATGGTGTAGTATTAGAGATGTAAGTCGACTTATATATAGAAAAAAAGATCTGTTCTTTATAGAAGCTACAAGTAAATAAAGTAAGCCGATGCTTATCAAAAAGAAAAGAAAAGTAAAAAGAAAAATTTGCTACATCCGTATTCTTTTTTTAGGCCAATTTCCCATTGAAATACTCGACTCTCTTATCAAGAACCGCTTATATTCCGCGGAGGATCTCATTTATTGCCCCTTCTCTTGTATCTGAAGTAACGATCTTTCGAGATCTGAGCATTCCACATTTCTTACTCGTTTTGAAAAGACAAAAGTCGTTCTCCTTCTTATTAGACTAATTGCATTGATCACACTTTTCGTGTGTTAATTTAATTAGGAACTTTGTAAATTACGATGCTCGAGTGGTACGATTTTCTTGGGGAAAAAAATTATCTCAGGTATTTGCCCTCAGAAAAAATCAAAAAACTAAAAATGTGAAAATTAGAAGTTATGCCTTTAAGTACAAAAGGGGAAAAGTTATTTTGAAATTTTTGAAAACTTATTTTTTATTTACAGGGTGTCTAATAACCGGGAAATAGCCGGGAAATTAACAAATCAAATTTTCAAAGTATTTTAATTTAATAATTGATAAATAATTGAATTCTATAAAGAGTTATATTCTAATGTATTCAAAGTGTGAAGATTAATATTCAAATTTTTATTAGTTAATTTAAAAAAAGATACACACTTAAATTTTTTTAATAAAATTGAATTTTCACAAAGTTTTTACGAAAATTCTGAAAAATAAGATTTTTGAAATTTTTCAATTCTATTGTTTCAACAATAATAATTGAATTTTTATAAACAAATAATTAAAAATTTTTGAAATAATTGTAATTTCTTTACATTCTATTAAAAATAATTGAATTTTTTTAAAGAATTTTATTTAAATTTTTCGAAAATAATCAAGGGAAGTTGGTCACCGTAATTATAATTTTATTTTTATAAATTTCTTCTCAATATATTCAATTATTTTTATAAATTGCAAAACTCATTGCAGAATTTCAATCATTTTAAATACAATCAAATTCCTCGAAAAATTTAATTATTCTTAAAAATTTTATTAAAATGTGTCGAAAGAATTCAATTATTTTTAGAAACTGTGAAAAAATTTCTTCTCAAAAATTCAATTATTTCCATAAATTTCCATAAAATTCTAAAAAACAATTCAATTATTTTCAAAAGTAATAAAATTCTTCGCAGAAATTCAATTATGTTTAAAAATTTTTTTAAATTCTCCTCAAAATTTCAATTATTTTTATAAATAATTAAATTGTTCTCCAAAATTCAATTATTTTGAAAAATCTTAATGAAATTCTACTCAAACATTTAATTATTTTCATAAAAATGTAATAAAATTCTTTGGAAGGATTCAAATACATTTATAAGTACCCAGTAAAATTCTTTGCAGAGATTCCATTAGTATCAATACATTTTAATAAAATTGAATTTATCAAGTTTTTAATTACACTGCAAGCCCGATCAGCGGTCACCCGATCAGTGGTCACTTGTTTACGTCGTTTGTAGATGGTGCGAGCGAGGGGCAAAGAGGGAGTCGAAAAGTTGTGGCAGTAGCGTATACATTAAAGACGCTCTGGCCCCTTAAAAAAAAATTCAGTAGTCAAGTAATGGTAACCCATCACAAAACAGTTCGTACGGTCCTATATGTTTACGCCCGATCAGCGGTCAAGCACTCCCGGAGCTGACCGCTGATCGGGCTTGCAGTGTATAATTATGAATAGACAAGATTATTTTAAAAAATTGAAAAAATTCTTTGTTTAATTCAATTATTTTTCAAATTTTTAATTAAAATTATTAAAAAAACATTATTTTCAAAAAATTTAAAGAAACTCGTCAAAAGAATTTAATTATTGATAAAAACTCTAATAAAAATTTTGGAAGCCATTTGTAGATTTATTTATGTTCGAAATCAAATAAATTTAAATTTGATGAGAAAAAAAACCGGGAAAAATTAGGCTAAAGCCGGGAAAAAACCGGGAATTTTGTTGAACGAAAATAGTAGACACCCTGATTTACTATTTTTTTCAAGTTGAATTCTAGAGGAATTTCTTGGTAGTTGAAAATAAATACTTTTTTGGTTGTTTCAAATTTCTTTCATACTTTTTTACTTTATTCACATTTTTTTAAATATTTTTTTATTTTTTTCAACTAATTTAAATTTAACAATTTTGTAAAATACTTTTTTTTATAAATACATGTCTAATTTTTTCAAACATATTTTCATATTTCATTACATTTTCTATTTCTTTTGGATTTTATTTAATTAGTTGTTTATTTTCTAATTTTTTATTTCACAAGGTTTTAAAATATGTTTGTTCTTGTTTATCAAATTCATCACTTTGTAGTTTTATGAAACTTTTTAACTTTATTCAAAATTCTTTTCTTAATTCTTATAAATTTTTTATAGGTATAAATTTTATATTTAAATAATTTTTTTGAAATAATTTATTGTCCCTACAAAATTTTATCCGAATATTTTTTTATCTCTTACTCATTTTCTTCATAAAAATTGTTTATTCCTTACAAATTTTTTTCGTAATGCTTTTTTGATTTCAAATTTCTTAAAATACTTTTTTCTTGCTTAATTAATTCTTTAATAATCAATTTTTTGAAACACTTTCTCACTTTTTGGATTTTTTTCTATTTTTTCTATTTAGTAAATACTTTTTCTACTTCTTTCGTTCCACAATACTTTTTACTTATTTAAACAAATTTTTACTCAAGAACTTTTAAAATAATTGTTTAGTGTCTTTTTCAATTTTTAATAGTCTGTTTTTGATTTTTTCAAATATTTTTTTTCTTATTTAAATAATTTATTATGATCACTTATTACATTTACTGCACTTATTTTTTTGAAATACTATTTTGGTTATTTCAAGTTTCTTTCACACTTTTTTCACATTTTCTCAAATATTTTATACAAATAATTTTTATTTATTCAACTAATTTCTTACTTTAGATTTTTTTAAATATTTCTAAAATATTCAATTTTTCATTATTATTAAGTAGGTAATAAATATTAATTATTATTAAATAATAAATATTAAATAATTTTTTTCTATTCTTTCAAATATTTATTTAATTGTTTAACTAATTTTTCACTCAATTTTTTTAATTTTGAATTGGAATAAAAATTATCTTTATTGTATGTATTTCTAATCTTGACTAAAAATTGACTACAATTCTAAAGAAATAAATAATACAAAATAACTACCAAAAATTATATAAAAAGTAATAAATGAAGAATATAATTTTAGATAAAAAAAATACTACTTTCTTTTTTTATTTTAAAGTTATTTCAGAAAAAAATATCCGCAAATAAAAAACAGAATTAATATAAGATATAAATAATATTTTTTTTCTATAATTTTCTACACATTATTTATATGCTTCAAATTATTTTAAAAAGCGGTCAGAAGATTAATTGAAAATCTGAAGCTTTAGTAAACATTCCCGAAAAAATGAAACAAAAATATTTAACTTTACGGATAGAAATAATTTGACGTATTAATTTCAAAACGATTTTTTTTAAATTTGTTTGAAAAATTTGGAAATTATTGCCAATTTTGTAGAATTGTGACAAATTTTTTTTAATAGACAAAATTTAATATTTTCCATTCCATGTTTCATTTGTTTAATATTACGGGACTCTAATAATAAATTTAACATAACGAGGAATTTATAAGAAGCCCTATTATCGTTCTGACGTCGTTCCAAGTTTCCCTTGGGAAGGAAAAAAAACTTATGAAGCATAAAGATCTCTGGACGTAGATTACGTGATTCTACAGAATATTGGTTCACAGACCTTATAACACTTATAAATTGATTGGTTTTTTTTATCTTATTTTTCTTTTGTTCCCGTACGTCATTTATTTATATATATATATATATATTTAATACAAGGAATTATACATAACGTATAATTTATTTATTATTTATTTATTATTTATTTATAATTTATTTATATTTATATGTGGAAAATTTATTATTTTTTGCAAATTTATTTGTCTTTTTAAATTTTCTATAATATACATTTTATTTCAATAATTGCATATATTCAGTGAGGGGGTTTTTACATTACTCCAAAGTCCTTAGCCATTGACTCCACACACTCACAGTTTGTTCAGAACTTAAAGATCTCAGAAACTGATGAAATACTGTGAAACTTTATACATTCTGTTTTACTTCTATTTCCGGATAGTTGTTAGAGAACAAATCTGGGATATTCGGTTACAGTGCTTGAAAAAGATATAGTTGTGCAGACTTTCGATGTTCAGTTTTTCTTACTCCCTTTTCTTCTTTCTTTTCTTTTTCTTTCCCTTTTTTCTCTATATTTCATCATAATGGAGAATATGAAATCACTTTTACTTGGAAACTTTTAACTGTATAAATGTAATTACTCCTCATTGATTGTATTCAGAAGTAAATGAAAATTCTTACCTAATTTTCACAAATTCTAGCATAATATCTTTTTGTGGCGTATTAAACATTTTATGTATATACTAGCTGCGATAGGTTCTTTGTATCTTTACAGTATTGCATATTGAATATTGATTGTTATTTAGCCAATTTGATTGAAACTAATTTTCTTGGAGTTTATTCATTTTAATTATTGCCTAGAAAAAAGTAAAATTTTCAAAGAAAAATATCTTTTTTTTAAAGAGTTATTCGCTATATCCAAAAAAAAACCAGTTTTCCCACTGCTGCAGTTATTGCGGCCTTCTGAGTGACTGAAATCAAAAAAACCAAAAAGATTATTAAACTAGAAGATATTTGCCGTACAATGAGGCTCCAGTTTTTTGATTGGATGAAAAATAAAATTTTGGGATGCCAAAAACCATCGGATTTTTTTGGCGAAATTTAAAAGCTTTTTTCAAAACTCCGCCATTTTGTTGCAATTCAATATTTTTTGACATCCGAGGGTCATTGTACGGCAAACATCATCTAGTTTAATAATCTTTTTTGTTTTTTTGATTTAGGTCACTGAGAAGGCCGTAATCACTGCAGCAGTGGGAGAACTTTTTTTTCGGATACTCAGGAGATAGCGAATAACTTTTAAAAAAAAAGATATTTTTTTTTTTAAAAACTACAAAATGTTCACTATTTATACAAATATACATGTAAAAAACTTTTAAAAAAAATTAGAAGCAATAATTTCCCTGAAAAAAATTCCTAAAAATCACCGTTTTTTTCAGTCACTCACACTAGGTGTGCCCCTTAAGGAAAGTAAAAAGATAATGTTTAAAATTTTTAAAAAACGCCTTAAGTGCGAAAACCAACACGACCCAATATTGGTCCAGCATTGGCAAAGTTGGCACCGAGTCTTGGCAGACATAAATAATTAAGGGAAGTTTAAATAGGTAGACACTAGGGTGTTCGTAAGATACATGGGAAATTTATTTTTTCGAATTTTGTTTACGCCACCCCCCAATTTGGTTCCAATAAAATATAAAAAATTTTTCCCACAATCTGAAGTCAATTGATTAATATTAACACGTGCCAGTAATCGATCGGAATTTCCCATTAAAAATACATATGGAAAAAATGCATTTTTAAAAAAAAAATCATAATTTTTTTTTAATTTTGTTCAAAAAATTCCCCAGGTCACAAAATCTCTTCATTTATAGCTGCACTACAAAATAGCACTTTTACAAAAACTAGCAACAACTAGCAACAACTGCTAACTTTTTACTACCTTTTTTAAACAAAATTATCAATTTTAAAAATAATACAATTTAAATTTTTGTTAAAAACACTAAAAAAAATTGAATTTTGGAAAAATTACAAATAATTGCAGATATTCAATTATTTTAAAAAAAAATAAAATTCTTTTTATAAAATTCAACTATGTTCAAAAATTGAAAAAATCTCGTAAATATCCCAATTATCTTTATAAATAACAAAATTCTTCTCCAAAGTTCAATTATTTTCATAAATGTCAAAAAAATTCTTGTCCTAATTTCAATTATTTTCAAAAAATTTTCTAATTTCAATGATTTTCAATATCTAAGATTTTAATAAAATTTAAAACGAATTCAATTATTTAAAAAAATATTTTTAAAAATTGTATATAAACATTTAATTATTTTCACAAATAATAAAAATTGCACAGAAATTCAATTATTTTCATAAAAAATAATTTAAAATTCTAGAAAATAATAATTGAATTAAAATGATGAAAATAATTTTGATGAAGTTAAAGTAACAATAATCTTATAATATAAAATAATAATTTTTTTATTACTTGGTCATCTTTAGTTATTATAAAGCATGAAAAAATCGATCACACCGAGTCTTCGACTCGGAGCAATCGATATCTTCATGTTTTGTAACAATACTTTTATATTTTGCATTATTTTTGCTTATGAATCACAATTTTTTTAACAAAATTATTATTTTGTTTTAGAAAAAGAAAAAAATATTTGTACAATTCCTATTTTTAATCTTATTTTTGGAACAGGATTTTCCACAGGAATTAAGTCATTCAAAAATTTCAAATTCAAACCTTTTTTAAATTAAACAACTTATAAAAGTATTGTTATAAAACATGAAGATAGAGAGAATTTTCTATTTCTTAATCACAATTGTTTAACAATTTTCTAATTTTGCTTAGAAGTAAAGAACAAAAATCTGCATAATTTCAATTTGACAAAACATAATATTTAACAAAATTTTAGTCTTTTAATGAAAAGAAGTGAAAAAAATTCTGATGATTTCTATTTGTCATTACAATTTTGAATTAATTACAAAATAAAAATAATAATAACATAATTAATCTGGTATCAGAAATTAGTTTTTCAAAATTTTTGATCCAATATGGTGGACTCAAAATTTTTATTTTCCACATTTTTGAAATAAATATTCTAAAACACCGTCACGGTAGATTTAATCTATAAATTAATATTTAAAATATTTACTTCAAAAATGTGGAAAATCAAAATTTTGAGTCCGCCATATTGGATCAAAAATTTTGAAAAATTAATTTCTGATATCAGATTCTTGATAATAAACTATTCAAAATACCCCTGAGAAAGAAAATTTGTATAATTTCCTGGAGCATTTATGTGATAAAACGTTGCACACATTGCATTTTTATGCCCCACTTTAAATATCCGCCATTTCGAAAATTTTTGAAAATAAAATTTTTGTAAAAGTGCTATCTTGCAGTATAAATAAATAAATTTACTATTTGTGTGATTAATATTAAAAATAATTGATACCTACAATTATTCGGAAAAGATACATATTTTTTGATAAAATTTCGTTCTATAAATTTTATTAAATTCTTTTTTCAAAGATGATGAATTTGCGCTTTGGCTGATGGAGCTGTGTGTCATATTTTATCCCGCTTCTAATTATATTACGACTTTTTGTTCAAAAAGCTGTTTTTTATTTTCTGCCGCTTTCGTGTCAATTAACTAGAATTTATTTTGTGGAGTCTTCGTTGGCTGCAGTTTGATATCTTGTGTCTTGTATCACAATTTTTTTTATAAATTTTATGTATATGTATATAATAATTTTTAAGTGGATTTATTGTTCTCTTCTCAATGTTACTTTCTTCAGTCTCTAATTGTGTGTTGCGATTAAAAAATTTAAGACGGTTTTTTTACACAAATAACTAAAAGTGTCAAAAATGTCTAATTTTGTAATTAATCTTACAGTCTTTTGATTTTTTTTATTACATTTATTAATGTAAATATTGAATTTCGAGTAACGTAAAAAACTAATTAATTTAATTATTAGTCTTTAGTTAATTTAAGTAGGCACTAATATTTATTCTTAATAAATCTTCCAATTTCATAAATAAAAAAAATTTTAAAGAAAAAAAATGAAAGGTTAAATAAATAATAAAGATTTGTATGTGAAGTTTTTAATGTTTAATGGTATTAATATTTATACTCTTAATAAGTTTTATAATTTGACGAATAAATAAAATTTAAAAGGAAAATAACGAAATGGGAGATGGAATAATTAATAAGGATTTTTATATATGAAGAGATTATTCCGACAGAGGGAGGTTTTTTTAAAAAAAATTTTATTAATTAAATTTTGTTTTCGTTATAGAGAAAAAAAATCCACTTGAAAACTCCTTTGTAGTAATTTTGTCTTTATTCGATGAAAAATGTGCCAGGGGTATAATTTTACTATCCACACTTTTACAAAGTTCTTTTTGAATTTTTTTTCTGGTTTTGTTTTTGTGAGTGAAAAAAAAAATTCTAAGTGGAAAAATCGTCGACTTTTGCGTTAAAAGTTATTCAGAAGATTCACAAACGAGTTATTGTACAGAAACTTTTCACATTACTGTTATTGAACTGCAGCCAACCAATAAGAAGCTAACGCAGCCTGTCACTGTTTTTTTGCTTGTCGCCTTTCGACATGAGCCAATCGGATGGAAAGACGAAATAAGAATTCAGGGGAAAAGGATCGTTGAAATGAGCCCGAGGGAACAGATTGTCTGTCTGTTGGGATTAAGAACAAATTTTGTTTTTTTTTTATTTTGTTTTTTTTTCAAGATGTGCGTCGAATCATTGAATCAAAATCGGTTTTGACTCAATTTATTTGATATATTGTTGGATCTTTTTTATTTTGACGAAATTTCCATTCCTGACGATTTCTCGATTTTTTTGTATGAAGCGAATTATTTTTTCTTTTTTGAAAAATGTCTTTTCCGAAAATAATTTTTTGCTTGTTTGAATAATTTTTTAAACTTGATTAGTTTCTTAAAATACGTTATTGTTTCTTTTGAAATTTTCTCGAAGCAGTTTTTCACTTGTTTCATTTTTTATTTGAAAATTTTTATATATGAATATTGTTTTACTTGTTTCATTTTATGACTGTTATTTTATTAGTTTGTAATTTCATGGAACACTTTTTTAATTTATTCGAAATTTTTTTCAAAGTACTCTTTTTACTTCTTTCAAATTTTTACAAAATTCTTTTTAGTTTACTTCGAAGGTATTTTACTTTGAATATAAGTTTTTTCATTTCAGATTACTTTTCTAATTAAGAATTTTTAAAATACTTTTTTAATGTATGTTTCATAACTTTTAAAAGTTTGTTTTTCATTTTTTCAAATATTTTCTTCGTTGTTTAGAATTTTTTTAATATTTTCATACTTTTTTCACATTTTTTAAAATAGTTTTTTACTTGCTCAATTAGTTTTCACTTAACAATATTATAGAATTCTTTTTTCATCCGTTTCTAATTATTTCAAATATTTTTTTATTTTGCAGTTCTTTTTGCTTCTTTTAAATGTTTTTAAAGCAGCAAATTACTTTTTAGTCTAATTTTTTATTTGACGATTTTTAAAATAATTTTCACTTATTAAATTATTTGTTCATTCTGTAAATTTTACGAAACTTTTTTCCTTTTTTCGAATTTTTTTCAAAATACTTTTCTTACTTCTTTTAACTTTTTTTCCATATTTTATATTTGTTTATAATTAATTTTTTATTCCTTATAAAGTTTTTCCAAATTGTTTTATTTCTTACAATTTTTTTTCATAATAACTTTTTAAGAAATTTTTTTCAAAATAATTTTTTATATTTCTTACAAATTTATTTCAAAATAATTTTTTATTTCTAACAAATGTTTTCTATAACAATTTTTTTTCCAAATTTTTTTTTTTTTTGTTAACTTATTTCTTAATGAACATTTTTTTAAAACTCTTTCTTGCATTTTTTGAAATTTTTTTCCAAACCTTTTTGTTTGTTTTTACTTGTTTAACTCATTTAAAATTTAAAATTTTTTACTTTTTTCTCTAATTTTTTCAATTTATTCTTTAATTGTTTAATTTATTTTTCACTTAATTTTTTTGAAATACTTTTCTAGTTCTCTCGAATATTTTTCATAATATTTTTAACTTTAATTAAATTTTTTGCAAACAGTTTTTTACTTGTTCAACTAATTTTTTACTTAATTTTCAAAAAATAGTATTTTTGGTCCATTTCTACTTTTTTATCAAATATATTTTTGCATTCTAATACTTTTGTTTACCTCTTTTCAATATTCTTTTAACTTTTCTTTAATTGTTTTAGTTTTAAATTTGTATCAAATGCTTCTGTATACTTTTTTCAATTATTTTTAAATACTTTTTGACTTGTTAAAAATGTTTTTCACTTATTTCGCATTATTTTACATGCATACAATTTTGTTTCAATCTTTTTTTACTTGCATAAAATGTTGTGATTCTTGATTCAAATTTTTTTACTTGCATAAAATTTTGTTTTATTGGTTTCAAATTTTTTTAATTGCACAAAATTTTATTTTTTTCTTCAAAACTTTTTACTTGCATAAAATTTTGAAAGTTTGTTTCAAATTTTTTTTCACTTGCATAAAATTTTATTTTACTTCTTTCAAATTTTCTTACTTGCATAAAATTATGTTTTTCTAGATTCAAATGTTTTTACTTGCATAAAATATTATTTTACTTATTAAAAAGAAATATTGTCTTACAAAATACTTTTACAATTCAGAAAAGATATTTTTTAAAAATGCGCTTTTCGCATAATACTTTTTTAAAATGCTCTAAAATTTCTCTTTTAATTATTCCTCTTTTTTGGCACTCTCGCTAACAGTTTTTTTCCTCGAAATATTGAAATGCTAATTTAGATCTTCTTTCTTTCATTTTATTTAATTATTAACTTAATTAAATTAATTAGAGATGATGATAATTTTTATCTTGTTGATAATAAATAGAAGAAAATTTTCATCATATTAATTACAAATAAAAGATAATTTTCATCTTAATGATTATAAATTAAGGATTTTCTTCTTATTTTGATAAATAAAATTTTCAATTCAAATAGAACTAAGTTTTTTGATGGATTTAATTCTGTGGAATAAAAAGTATAATTACTTGTTTATTAAGGATATAATTATATATTTTAGTGAGACAGTAAGAAACTTAGTGGCAATGCTTTCATTCCGTATGAAGAGATGCCTTTAATATCTGGGTAATAATTACCAAAGGTAAATTCGTGCGCTTGAAGCATTGTAGAATTCTCCCTTTGTGTTACAAATATCTGCCTTCCAAGTTCAAAGAGCTGATAATTAACTATATTATACTTTAATGAATGAATAATAAAATTTTCTAATATATTTAAACATTAAATAAATACCGCAGTTTATTTCCGAAAATTGTTAACGGGATTTGATATATTATCATTTTACCATCAAATAATTTAGTTCTATTATTAGTATATATATTTCAAAATATTTTATTGAATATGTATTTTTTTATGTAATATATTTATTGAACACTTTTTATTGAATATTTTTGTAGTGGAAAGTTCTATTAAATATTTTTTTATATAATATTTCTTTATTGAAAAGATTATGTTGAATATTTTTTTATTGGAAAGTTTTCATTGAACATTATTTTATTAAAAAGTTTTTGACGAATATTTGTTTATTGAAAAGTTTTTATTGACTATTAAAAAATATAGAAAAAAAATGAAAGAAGGGATGATTATTTAAATAGATTCGACGCCATCCGAAAAAAAATTTTTTTTTATTGTTACGTTTACAGTCCAATGATCTGGATTCCGCAGTATCGCGAAATGCAAATGAATGGCGGCGATCCAATGGGAAACGATGAGAGTCAACAAGATTCAAGATTGATTCCAGTTTGTTTTATGCAAGCAAACACAAATGCAACGACAACATTCTTCCTGTTATTGGTGATACTTTTTTTCCTTGTGCCTCTATTAATTTTAATGATTCTTTATTCGATTATTGTGAGAAATTTAATAAGAGACACATCATCGGCAACGAATAGCAGTGAATTGTATCATAATAGAGCGAGAAGACAAGTGATTCTTATGTTATTGACGGTTGTTTTTAGTTTTTTCGTTTGTCTAGCGCCATTTAAAATTCTTACATTTTATATTATTGTTGCACCTGAAAAACAAGTCGACGATATTGATAAGGAAATTTTTTATAATTTACTCTATTTCAGTCGAAATATGTTCTATTTGAATAGTGCTGTCAATCCAATTTTGTATAATTTAATGAGTAGTAGATTTAGACATGGATTCTTGAGATTGTTTGGTGTGAAAAAAATTGCAATCGATAGAAGTACACTTAAAAGCACTGTAACCGATACTAGAGTTTCTAGACGGGCATTAAACAGTGATCTGCAAGTTAATTTTGTTTGAATTTCAATTTTATTGTCTGAATATTTATTTATTTCTCGTTTATTTAAATAAAAAACGATTTTATTCTTTTCAATTTTCTTTTTGTAGTAAAAAAATTTTTTTATAGTCTACTAAAAGAAGTGAATAATTTTAAGTGTACAATGAAAGTGTGAAGAAAGTTGTTGTTGAAACAATTGAAAGTACCTTATATTCAAAAAAATATCTTGCTGAAAATTATTGATTATATTGTTCCAAAAATGTACGTCCTAATTATAAATCTATCTAACTAGTATTAAATAGTTTTATAAGAATTTCCACAAATAATTCAAGTAATTTAAGATGAAAAAGTATTATTGACAATAGAAAATAATGACTGATTACACCAATATAATTTATTAATAATTATTTAATATTTATAAGCAAACAAGAATTAAATGTCAGCTAATTGTTTTTCCAGTTTATAATTAACATATTTAACATTATTTATTGAAGTGGAGAATTTATGAAAATTCATTATTTTATAGAATTCGTATTCTTAATTAAAAAAAGGTATTATTTATTTTAATACCTTTTTTTACCTTTTTATTGGCAGATTTATTTTAAATACATAAATAATAAGTAATTTAATAAAATGTAATAGAAAAGTAAAAGAATTAACTCCGTTTTAAAATATGTCTATGAATTTTAAAAATGTGAAGAAAATATAGAAACAAGTGTTCAAAAATTATAGTATAAAAAATAGAAACACTATTCAAAAGTTAATAAAAAAATTGTGTTTAAAACTAACTCGAAATATTAAGGTATAAAAAGTGTTCAATAGGAAAAAACATAAAATAAAATTTGACGTGTTCCCAAAAAAAGTACGAAAGAAGCACAAAATTTTAGGTTATGTTTATAATTTTTGGAGTAAAAATACAGAAAGAGAATAAATTACTATTAATATTTATTAATGTTCAAGTCTTCATTAGATCCAAAATATTCAATAAAAATTGGTTTCAAATTTACATAATTAAAAAGAAAATTTTAATCAAAACAAATGTAAGGCAAACATAACCTATAATTCGTTTGATTGTTAAGTACCTTTTTTGGGAGCGCGTTACAAATCATAAAGTATTAAAAAAGTTCAAAAAAGTTTATAAAATTCAAAAAGATATTAAAAAAAAAATAATCATGAAAATGTTTTTAAAAATGTTTAAAGCATTTTTATGAAAATTGTTTGAAAAGTAGTTTTGAAAGTAATTTTTATATAGAAATGAAATCTATAATGATAGTGATATTTTCACATTTTATAAGTGTTGTCCTTTTATTGATATTTCTATAAAAATTTCTCTTGTGTAAAAGAGATAATCCTTTTGTTTTTTTTATTTTGATAGAAAATATTTCAAGTTAGAGAGGATAAAAATATTTCTGCGCAAAAATCTAAAACAAAAAATATAAATAAAACAAAATAATTTAGAAAAATAACAAATGCAAAAATAAACATAAATAGTACTCTTTAAAAAGCTTTCACATTTTTATACTTTTTTGTTAAAAAATATATTATATACGTTGAGAGCTCAACTTGAATTTATAATTTTTTTATATATTGTTAATATTTCAAAAAGGAAGTTCATTCTTGTTAGCTTTATTTGTTCATTGTTCTTTGTCTTTAGCTTTTTGATAAATTCCTTCCGCATTGAAAGTATTTTATAATTAAATTAATTTCTCATCTGAAATAAGAAGTTAAATTAACCTCACATCCGAATGAGAAATTAAATTTTTATTCTTATTTCCTTAAATTATTAAATTTTTTATATAAAAAATATAATTAAATTCTTATTCCGATTAGGAATTAAATTAATTTTTATCCTAATATTTATTTATTTAGAAATGTAAACGGTTTTAAAGTTATAAAATAACCTTTAGTACAATAGTACTATAATATTGAAAAGATTAAAAATTATTTATAGCATTACAATACGAATAGTACTAAATATGAAATAAACTTAAATTTTTATTTTTATCAGAAATGAAATTAATTTCTCCTTTAGATAAGAAATTAATTTAGAAAAAAGATTAAAATTTATAATATTTTTACGAAAAACAATTCGCTTTAGTATGTAATGAATTAATATAAATAATATTATGTACGTTCTTTGACAATTATTTAAAATGCATTTGTAATTTTTTTCGTCATTGTCTAACGAGTTTTATTGCGTAAAAAATTTTACGATAACGATACTTCTGAAATATTACAAATATTTGATAACCAATAACATTTTTAAGTCTTTCTAAAATTTTTAATAATAATATTTGTCTCTTGTGTACCTAAATTATATCCAAGTAGCGAATTAAATTTGGCTGCAGTTTTTCGAATACTTCTGGATAATATTGAGGCAATATTGCTCGGAAATATATTAAATTAGGGCAATGTAGGGTCATTTGGGGTAAATGTGAACAGAATATTTATTTTTCACCAAAAATGCAAGTTTTTTTTCGATTAAACTTATAAAACTGACTGTTTACATTTACCCCAAGATTTTGAAATTTTCCTAAAATTTGGGGTAAATGTAAACACCACTGCATATAGTTTAGAAATAGTCAAGAAGAACGTTATCTCAAGTATACTACTGTATTAAGGGATGGAGAAAATAAAAAAAATTCGTAGTAGATTATAGTAGTTCAATAACCAATTGATTGATATAACATCAAAAATCAACTTTTGGAAAATATTATGCAAAATATATTAGATAGTTTATTTTTTATTAAGTAAATGAACAAAATTAGTTTATTTTTATGCAAATGCGAGTAAAAATACTAAGACTATGAAACTTTGACTTTCAATTTACCCCAAATGACCCTACTCTCTAAATTTGAATTATTAAAAATGTTTTTTTTACTAATTTAAATTAGTGACTAACATTTTATTTTGCCTTTGAATTAGTAAATTTTACTAATAAATTAGTAGAAATGACTATTTATTATTAAACAGGGTTGCCACAGGTCAGGGAAATCAGAGAAAAGTCAGGGATTTTTATTAAATTACTGGAAAAAATTAAATTATTTTTATAAATAATAAACATTTCACAGGAATTTAACTATTTACAAATTTTTTACAATTTTTTTCGCAATAATTCAATTATTTTCAAAATTAATAAAATTTTTTACAAATATTCAATTATTCTCATGAATAATAAAACTCATCATATAATTTCAATTATTTTTAGTACAATTTTAACCGAATTCCTCAAAAAATGTAATTTTCTTCTTGAAAATTTTATTAAAATTCAATTATTTAAAAATTTGTTGATAAAATTCTTTATGAGAATTCAATTGAGGCCTTGGATCCAATAACTCGCCCGACGCTCGAAGGCACGCGCTAATAACAGTCGGGTAGCAGTGAGTGGTCCAGAGGCGCTCACTGGTCACTGACTGGCAGTTGCGCGTTCCTCCGAGCGTCGGGCGAGTTATTGGATCCAAGGCCTCAATTTTGAAAAAAATTCATTTATTCAATCATTTTTTCATTTTTATATTTGAATAATTGAATTCTCATAGAATTTTCTAATAAAAATTCTTTTAAAAATGAATTTGAGATAAAAAATATCTAAAATATTTGACAATTGTTCATTTATTTCCTTCGAAGAATTTTAATAAAATTTTTTAAATTAATTACATTTTTCGAAGAATTTACTTAAAATTGTATTAAAAATAATTAAAATCCTGAAAAGAATTTTAGTATTTAAGAAAACAATTGAATTCTTACAAAGAATTTTATTACATTTCTTTTAAATAATTGAAATTCTGTGAAGAATTTTATTATTTAGGAAAATAATTGAATTCTTGCAACGATATGTATTTATTACATTTCTTTTAAATAGTTGAAATCCTGTGAAGAATTTTATTATCTATGAAAATAATTGAATTCTTTTGAGAAATTTTATTAAAATAGTAGATTTTGAAAATATTTGAATTTCAGCGAAGAATTTCATTATTTGTGGAATGTAATTGAATTCTTGCAAAAAATCTTTGAAAATAATTACATTTTTCGAGGAATTCATATAAAATTTTATTGTATTACAAAAAATTTAAATCATAGGAAAAATTTTATTATTTATGATAATAATTGAATTCTTACAACGAATTTTATTATATTTTTCTAAATAATTGAATTGATGTGAAAAATTGTATTAGGTACTTATAAAAATAATTAAATTCTTGTGAAGGATTTTTGAAAAATTTTTGTAAATAATTTTTTTTTTTTTTTGAAAAATTTTATACAAATTTAAATTATTATAAAATGTAGATATCGATCACTCCGAGTCTTCGACTTGGAGTGCTCGATATCTTCATGTTTTATAATAATATTCTTAAAAGTTATTGAATTTCAAAAGGTATAAATTTGAGAATCAGAATATTCTTTTGGATCAGGGAAAAAGTCAAAATTTTGTCTGGAAATCAGGGAAAAGTCAGGGAAAAAGAAACTCAATTTTTTGTGGCAACCCTGTTAAAATTTACAAATTCAAAAGCTAAAAATCATTCAAATTAGTAAATATTTTTACTAATTCACATTTAGAGAGTAATTTAAATATTGCCAAGAAATATTTGTAACATTCACGCGTAATTTTATGACAATGCAATATTTTGTGCTGTTTGGATATAATTATAATATAGAAGTTGAATTTAATAATTCCGTATAATTATAAAATTGTATTTTAGTCATAATATAGTAATAAATTAGATAGGTTCAAAAATAGAACAGACCAAATAAAAACAATTATAAACATAAGTCAAAAAGTGTTCACGTTAATAAATCTAATGTAAGTATTAAAAAAACTGAAGAAAATTATTTACATTTTCTTAATTTCATTTTTTTTAAATTACAATTTTTCCTTCCCTAAAATTGCAACATTATGGGCCGATTTCACCAACACCGATTAAAAGTTAATCAATGATTAAATCCTCAATTAACCAATCAGAAGCCTTTAAACTGTCTTTAATCATTGATTAACTTTTAATCGGAAGTTGGTGAAACTGGCTCTATTTCTAACATTGCTTTAATCAGGGATCACAGTGATTTTTTCATGAACATAACATTTATGTAAAAAAGGGAATTTTAGTTTTTAAAAAGGGTATTCAATTGAAAAAGGGGAAATTTTTCAAATTAAGTAGAAAATTATTGTATTATAATACGTATAAAGAATATTTTAAAGTTTTTAATTGCACCAGGTCAAAAAAAAGTTGTAAAGAAGAACTGTTTTAAATTATCAAATATTTTATTTAAAACTTGTTACTCGGGGATTATCGAGTTCACTTATTACCAAGCTGTAGCAAAATTTCAAAAATTCAAAATGGCGGATCCAATATGGTGGACAAATTTTTAAAAGATAATTAAAGTTCCATGAAAGAACACTAACTGTGATCACTGTTTAATTTTGACACTATTGAAGCGTTGGGTGCAAGAAGGGCGGATCACCACAAAATTTAAGTTTTTATACTTTAATAGCTCAAAAACTGTACATGCAAGTTAGATATACTTTTTTTTAATTAATTAGTCCACTATTGAACTATCAAATTCAAGTGTAAAATTAAGGGAAACTTGCAATTAACTAATAAATAATAATGCTTTTCAAAACCAATTTATTTTCCTAACGCCCTTCTTGCACCCAACCCCTCTATTGTAATATTATTATTTATTAGCCCTTTTTCCCAACAGTTTTTCGTTTCATAACAATTATACTGCGCGTAAGTGACGTTTTATGTGCATGTTTTTTTATTTAATGTTCTTAGCCTCATTTCATATCAGTGTTATATGTGAACAATTGCCACATTTTTATATATGTGTACATACTATATTGAGTTTATTGTATCATATAATCATATTGTTCACATAACTCTATTAACATTTTAAATATTTATCATATTTTGCGAAACCATATACGTAATTCGAAATCACATTGCAAGCATGCACTAATACTAATAATACAGAAAGCTTTGTCAATATGCAATGATGATGTTGATTACGCACATTAGTTTTCTATTGCATAAAATATTAATGAAACAATTATTGCATGACGCAAAAAAAAATCATTTCTTTACTAAATTTATTGTTGGATATCGCACTCTCTAAATTTGAATTATATTGAAAAGTTGTCCACTTATTCTAATTAGTACCTAGACATTTTTAATAGTTAGTATAGATTTTTAATTATAATTTTCATTTTATTAGTGTATTAGTGGAGTAATATAGATTACTATTTCATGCCATACAGTTAAGTTTGCTTTCCTAATTCGTAAAAATAAATTCGATAGGTGGAAATTGATTTAAGGCCGATTTGACTGATTTGTTCTCGTTGTAGTTGTTGTCCAAATGATTTTTTATCCAAATTTCGAACTGAAAGAGAAATTTAAGAATATTTATTCAAACTTAAAAAGGAAAAGAGTATTTAATTCTGTAGAATTTTCCATCATTGAATAAATTGTATTTGAATCAATTATTATTTTAGTATTAGAAGCAGATAACATTTAATCGACTTTAATAAAAATTATTTGATAAAAAATAAATATTTTTTTGATAATAGACAAGCAATCATTTGTTTGAATCAAATAAATTTTTATCAATGTATTAATTTGAAATAAGGTCAATAATTGTGATTAGTCAATTTAGATTAGAAAAAAATCTAATTAATAATTTTTATAGGATATTTTTGCACTCCAAAAGTAAAATGGTAAAAGTTGCTAGAAATGTGTAGAAATTCTACAAATTTAGGTTTTACTTTATAAATAGTAAAAGATCCTTTTCCAGATGATAGTACCGTTTATTCCTCTAAACCACTAAATCTATTAGAATTTTTTAAAAATTAAACCTAAAACAGAATTTATTTTTCGGTTGAATATTATTTGATTTTTTAATAAAGTTTGTATTGAAATTTTCTGATGTCATCAAATTTTAAATTATATCTATTTTTTTATTATCAATTTAGTAAATAGTAAATAAATAAATACAATTGATTTTCTTTGAAAAACACTTAATACCTAAATCTATTAAAATTGTCAAAAAATTATCATTAAATTAAAGAAGACCGAGTGATAAAATTATTATTTTATATTATAAAAATACTGTTACTGTAACTTCGTCAAAATTATTTTTTTCATCATTTTAATTAAATTATTATTTTCTAGAATTTCTATAACTAAAATTTAAATTTAAATCTCTTCTTTAAAAAAATTATTTTTGATAATTTTCAAAAGTTTTAATTTGAAACCTTTTTTAAATTCAATTATTTTCAATAATTTATGATAAATAATGCTTTAAATATTAAATTATTGAATCTAAAATTTTAACTGTAATTCATATTTTTAAATCAATTTTTATTAGAAAATTCTGCGAGAATTCAATTATTTAAATACAAAAATAAATAATTTGTTGAATAATTAAATGTTTCTTAAAATTAAATTGTCATAAATAATTTTATCAACAAATCTTTAAATAATTAAATTCTTTCGACAAATTTTAATAAAAATTTTAAAAATAATTCTATTTTTCGATGAATTTGATTAAAATTGTATTAAAAATAATTCAAAATTCTGACATGAATTCTATTATTTTTGAAAAAAATTGAAATTTTGACAATAATTTTATTAAAACTTTTGAAAATAATTGAATTTCAGAGGAGAATTTTATTATTTTTAAAATTCAAATTTTATATAATTTCTAATTGAAACCTTTTGAAGTTCATAAAATTTATTCTCTGACCAATTCTACTTTTCCTGACTTTTCCCTAAATTCCGTGACCTGTGGCAACCCTGAGTAATAAAAAAAGGGTGTCCACTTGATATACTCTATACCTTAAAATAACTTTTTTGTAAAAAAAACAGTGCTATCTGATTTCTTTCCTGTAGAATTTAATTTGGAAATTTGGAAATTTGAAAAAAAATCGTCGTCTCTCTTCCTATGAATAAGAATCGAATTAGAAATGTGATTAAATTTTGTTCGCAGTCCGATCCTGTTGATGACGCATTACAAATTGGAGAAGGACCAGAACGGCACTCTATTTCCAACATGTTCAACCCCAGCCGATTCAACATTGACAGAAATGTTCTTTCTGATAATAATAATTGTCTTCTTTATCATTCCTTTCCTAATCCTTCTTGTCCTCTATACAGTGATAGCACGACATCTAATGGAGAATCCGGCAATAAGTCGAGGACCAGCCAATAATCTACTCAAGTATCGTAAACAAGTGGTCCTAATGCTCGGCACAGTGGTTCTTTGCTTCTTCATTTGTCTACTTCCATTTAGGGCATTGACATTTTGGATAATTGTTGCCCCGCCTGAGACAATAGTGACCCTTGGCCTCGAGGGCTACTATTGTCTCATCTATTTTTGTCGAGTAATGCTTTACCTTAATTCGGCGATCAATCCGATTCTCTACAATCTAATGTCAACGAAATTCAGAGAAGGCTTCCTTAGGCTCTGTGGAATATCAAAGACAAAAGTGAAAAGAAAAAAGGAGAGTTCGGGTCGCACGGGAACCACTGGCTCAACAACTGGCAGCAGTACCAATCAATCTGATTACTGGAGGAGGCATAGCAGTAATAAAAGTTGTAGCGTTAAGGTTCCGGATGTTGCGTCCGATAAGCAAATAAAACTACCGCTTTTGTCGGCTGTTACCGGAAGTATTATTGGCAAAAAGCAGGAGAGTTATGTATGAGACTAAAAGTCTGTTGTTGGTTTTGTTCCGTTATTTTATATTTCTGAGTATAGGATTAGAGAGAACTTTATTCAATTTTTAGCAATTTTTAATAAGTGTCTCACAACTGGACATATTTTTTTTTTTTTTTTTTTGACAAAAGCGATCATAACTTTTTTTGAGTCCATCTAAACACTATACTTTCTTTGAATAAAAGTTGCGTATTTAAGTTACTTTTTGAACGGTATATTTTATTTACAATTTCGTTTACCCATTTACAATTTATGGGTAAAAAAAACCCGTCTCATACCTAGACACACTTTTTACAAAGTTTGGAATCGTACGTGATTTGCAGAACAGTTTCGTAAAAATTTCTAAATGGCAACGTAATTTTAAAAATAATTTTTAACTTAATTTTGCAAAAACTGAGTCACTAATTTACAATGGTAAATAGTCCCAAAAAAATGTGAAATTGGTTAGAGAAATGTCAGGGAATCTTATCAAAAGTACTGAAAAATATCAAATTTCTAAAATTATTACAAAAAATTTGTATTTTGATGTGGCATTAATTTTTTTATTTTAATAATTTATATTATTTAGTAAAAATATTTATAAAAATGTAGTATAAATTTACATAAATTCATAAAAACTACAAAAAGTTTAGATTCATATTTTTTAAAACTTGAATTGATCTTCTTAATTTGTATTTATATAAATTATAATTTTTGAAATGTAAAAAAATTTAATTCTGTTTAATAAATTATAATGAAAATATGAACATTTTTGAAAACGGCTCTGCCAATCACATAAAGGGAATTTTAAAAAAAGTACAAAGAATTTAGTAAATTTTGACAAATTATTTCTCTACCCATTTATTCTTATAAAATTCTAATTCTTATTAATAAAGAATAAGGAAATGTCTTTTTATTTACGTGATAGAGAAATAAAATTTTTTCAATTAACAAAAAATTTGGTTAACAATTATTATTTTTAAATGTGAAATATAGATATAAAATGCCCTTTGAGAAGCAAATTTAGGTTTTTATTGAAATTTTTTAAATAAATAAATATTAAAATCACAAGAAATAATAAAAATAGTAAATACCTAACATAAATTAAAATGTAAATAATATAAAAGAAAAATAATAAAAATAAAAACTGAGAGACCATTAACAAAAGGAGAGAAAAAAATTGAATCTAAATTTCATCAGTAATTGGAGAGATTTGTAATTAAAAAAAAGTTATAATTAAAAAACATTTTCAGAAAAAATGGGAGCTCTTTTTTTTTCATTTTGAATCATTAAAAGTTGACATTGAATGAAGATTAAGAAACGATAAAATTTGTCCGTTATGTTACTGAAATCGATTCTTAATCTCAGAAATTAATGTTTATCCAAAGTCAACTTTTAATGATTGCAAGTGAGAAAATTAAAATTGCTCACATTTTTCCCGAAACGATTGTTAATTATAAATCATTTTTTGATTTAAAAATATAAAAATAGAGAATTTACGTGGATTTAAATTTGTCGTATTCAATCCCAAATATTTCATATTTTTAATGACACTCAAATAAGATTTTTTCAGGTTAACCTCAAATGATACTTTGGAAAATAAAATTTATTTTTATACATTTTTTAAAATTGATATATGTAAATGTACATTTTTTATATCTCTTTGCCAATGTTTCTACACCAAGAAGGACTTTAATATTGTATCTACACTGTATTTAGAAATCAGACTACACTCGTTTTTTGAACGTGATTATTTTCAATTTGTAATGAACGGTTAGACGGTACTATCTTCAATTTGTAATGAACGGTTAGACGGTAATGCTTGTATGGAAGGACTCGACACTTCCCTCACTGTTAATAGGCACTTTTTTCATTTTCTAATGAACAATTAGACGGTAATACTTGTTGGGAAGGATTTGACACTTCCCTAATTATTGATAGGCACTACTTTCATTTTCTAATAAACTGTTAGTCGGTAATACTTGTATGGAACGACTCGACACTTACCTCACTGTTGATAGGCACTATTTTCAATTTCTGATAAACTGTTAGTCGGTAATACTTGCATAGGACGACTCGACACTTCTCTAATTGTTATTAGGCACTTTTTTCATTTTCTAATGAACAGTTAGACGGTAATACTTGTTGGGAAGGATTTGACACTTCCCTAATTATTGACAGGCACTATTTTCATTTTCTAATAAACTGTTAGACGGTAATACTTGTATGGAACGATTCGACACTTACCTCACTGTTGATAGGCACTATTTTCAATTTGTAATGAACGGTTACACGGTAATACTTGTTTGACACAACTTTCGTCAACAGTATCCAATACATTTTGATGTAGAAACATAAAGGCAACGATATGCCACTGATGTGAAAATTTTTATTTTCTTTTACTAAATTTTATCGTATGAAACATTTCCTTATTCGTTCGAAATAGTATTTGTAATAATTTATTCAAAATAAAAATTTTCTCGAATGAAATTATTACGTGGAATGTCTTAGGTATAAATTTTTTATTCAGAAGGAAAGAATTCCGACTTTATTTTTTCTTTGTAAAATATTTTATTCTAATATTAGAGTTTTTGTTTGAATTAAAAAGTTTTCTTATTTGCACAACAATAAATGTTATTATAGTGCTGTTATTTTGTTTGGATTTATAATTTTTAGTGCGATATTATATTGTTTGATAAAAATCCATAATCTTAATTATTTAAAATATTTTATTTATGAGCTTTCGCCCGTCGACGACAGGCATCTTTAGCAGATATTCTTCAAAACTGAAATACATGTAATTTCTAATTAAAAACTTTTTCTCTTTTACATCTCTAAAAAGCTTTTTTAAAAAAACACAAAACTTTGTAAATAAATAAAATATTTTAAATAATTAAAATTATGGATTTTTATCAAACAATATAATATTCCACTAATAAATGTTATTGTTGGCAAATAAATTAAATTAAATTATTTTGAGATTCTTCATCGTACTTGATTTTTAATTCGATTTTTTAAACTATTTACATTATTATATCAATATTCTTCATTTAATTTTTCTAATTATTAGGGGAGAGTGGGGCAAACCGGACCGGTGGGTAAACCGGACCCCTCTCAATATTTCCGAAATGGCGAAATTGTCAAAAGTGTTGTTTACAAATTTAAAACAACCATGTTTAGTATATCTTATTTTTAGCTTGCGTTTGTGCGACGAAGGGAGCAAAAGTTTTTTTTTTAGTTTTTTTGGACACTTTTACGAATTTTTTCTTAAGGAAATTCTGAGGAAATCGTGTAATGTTTCCAAATATTAGGTCTTAGGTTTTGAAGGTACACACCTCAGGAATATTTACCACCAAAAACGTTGATGAATTTGCAAAGCGTTTCTTTTTGAGAAACATCTATTCTCAAAATGGGCCTGTGGGGCAAACCGGACCGTTTTCGGTGGGGCAAACCGGCCATAGGATATTTCCATTGAATTAAAGTTTCATAAAAATTATTTTTAAATAAAATGTTTCTTTCATTAAAATATTTACTTACAATGAAAAATAATTGTCTTCCAATGAGAATTGGACCCTTTAATATTGTTTCTCTGATAATGACAAACATTTTTATTTTTTTATTAAAAAAAATATTTATTTAATTAAAATTCAATCCCGTACTATTATTTTCATTACTACAACCATTGTTTACATGATTCTTAATGTTTTTTATTATTGTAGATTATGTAAATGCAATATTATAAATAAAAAACCTAACGGTCTGGTTTACCCCAGGGGGTGGGGCAAACCGAACCTTTTGCAAAATTTGTTAAAGTTAACACAGCAACTAAACAATAAAAGATAAAGTATAGGTGTTTCTGGGAAAAAGTTGCGCAATTAAATGATCTTTCAAACAAGCCATCGAAAAATGAAATCGGTTGATTCGTTTAGTCACAAGAGTCAAAAAACCGTTAGGGGGTCCGGTTTGCCCCACTCTCCCCTAATAATAATGAAATATTCTACTTTATTACATTTGTCTTTTTTCAATATTTGTCAAGTTAGTAAGATATTAACAAAATTACCAGAATTTTTACCATATTTTTTAATAAAATTTTAATTAGAATCGAAATATGTTTATTTTTGTAAATATTTCGATAAATAAAGACATACATTTTTTTATTGATGTTCAATAAAAATTATTATTAATACTATTAATATTATTAGTATTAAATTAAATAATTCTTATATTATAAAATAAATTTCATCATTTTATAATATTTATTAAATTAAAGAGTGAGTTAAAAATCCTGCACACTTTAGATTAAAAAAAAATGTTTTAGGGAAAATCCCCTTAATTGAAAAAAGCTCAAAATTTATCTGATTGAAATGGAACAAGATTGATGACAGTCTCGTTTTTATTTTTTTAAATCGAATTGTATAATACCGTCAACTGAGGTAATTTTAGAATGAAAAAATTGCGCAGCAATAAGTTTCCGAAAATTCGAAAATACAATTAACATTTTATTGTACAAAAATTACAAATTGCAGTATAATTTATTTTTGTACATTAAATTATTTTTTTATTTTGGTACATTATCAATAGTCTCATAAAAGTTTCATCTAAGTTTAGGTACTTATTTTTATTTATTTGCTATTTTTATGTACACTGAAAAAAAATTTTATTTTATTGAAATAACCGATTACTTGATTATTATGAATTAAATTTAGTTAAATCAAATGATTTTTATTTAAATCAATTAAATGGTATTTGCTTCTAATACTGAAATTATTGGTTCAAATACCATTTAATTGACTCAAAAAAAATTTTTTTTTTAGTGTAAATAATTTTTCTTATTTATTATTTTGTTTTTTTAGATTATATTTGTTTTATTTTTATTTTACCATAACTACTTTAATTTTTCTTATAATTTTCTTATATTTGTGGTAATTATTATTATACTTTCACCTTTTTTTGTGCTGAGATATTTCAAGATTATTTATTATTTTTAACTGCACTTCAATGATGTTTGGTAATTTATTTCTCCTTGTCCATGACAATAAAAATAATATTTCTATCATTCTAAAGACAAAATATAAAATTATAAAATTTAAAAAACAATTCTGTTAAAAAAAATACTTGCATTAAAATTTACCTCTATTGTTTCTTATTTACCTCAGTTGGTGGTTTAGTGAAAATGACAAAAACTAGCGAATTATTGTATAAATATATCAAAACCGTATACGTATAGTAATATAATAAATATGATTATATCTTCGAGCCGATATAAAATTCTAGATGAATATTGAATTAGATGCTGAGCTTTATTTTAAATCCTTTCATAAATTTCTAATTGAACTGTTGTAAATGAAACAAAAAAAGATATTACGACAATATATTATAATTTTTAATGAAAGGATTTGTTACCATTTTTATATAAAAATGAATTAAAAGTATTATCAAAGGTCCGAATTATAATAATAGTGAGGGCTGATATAAATAATATAAAATATATATTTATTAAACGGATTATAATAGTACTTTTATTCTTTTACTATTTATATTTTTTCATGTAAATTAACAAAAGCCTTACAAAATTTTGTGATATCGATAATTTGCATTTTTTAGGAGGGTCACACATAAATTTTCATTACTAGAAAAATTCTTTTCATTTCTCCTCCTTTTAAATATACCTCTTATATTGTAATGAAAAAAGGGTGCTATTTTAAAAGACAAAGCATAGATTATAAAATGTATTCTATAAAAAAAAACTGTAAAATTTTTTTTACAGTTTATCAAAGAGACTAGCATTATATAAATATTACTATAATCTATTTAAAAAAAAGAACCAAAATAGAGTCCAGCAGTAAAAGATTTTTTAACGCAAAATCAAAATGTGTAGTATAATTTTTACTCATCCTCTAGTCAGTGTCATGTACCTAAAAATATTCAAATTTTTTTTCTTTATTTTTTTTTAATCTAATTTAAGAAGTTTGTACAGATTCTTCTGTTAACATTTGTTATTACAGTTGATTGAAAAGTTCCGAAAATAAAAATTCAGTTTTGGGAGTGAATGAGTTAACTGAGAAAAAATTTTGCGACTTTTTTGTGATTAGTGAAAAAAGATCAATATTTGTAAAATGTAAAATTTTTAGGATACCACAGAATGTGTAATTAAAGATTATTGAAAGAAAAAATGGTAAAATACAACTCTTTGAATTTTAATTAGCAAAAGGTTGTTCATTATTTAAATTAGTAATTTACAAAATTTCGATAGAAAATTACAAAACAGGAAACAAAAACAGAAAATTACAGAAATTGTTTGCTAATTAAGATTAAAACGAAAAAATTTACTTATAGAGAGTATTAAAAAAAAGTTCAGAGCGTTGTAAAAAAAAATTAATACGAAATAATTAAAATTCATTACTTACTATTACAAAAATAGTTAAATATATCATTATTTATTAGCGAATGTAAATTATATTTTATAGTTTATAGTATATAAAAAAGAGAAAAAATGAAAAAGTATGAATTTTAATGAATGACAAAGAGAATGTATTGCTCATTAATTTATAAAGCAATAAAGTTATTTCAAAGTTAACATTATTGAACAATGAGATCATTCCATTGCGGTACCGTGTCTCGAACTGATTTTAATCCATTTCAGAAACATAATTAAAACCAATTAAATGAACTGGGTTCAATTATGATTCTAAAATGGCCAAATGGCTTGAATAGGATCAATTGGTTTTTCTGTAAAAAAAAATCTAAATTCTTCTTTAAATATTTGAATTTTTAATTTCGTGCCAAGTGCACATAACTTGAGTTCCTAATTAATCGCCAAAATGTATATTATTTATTCAATCTGTACATAGATAATAATTAAACTTGTTACGAAAACATTTGTTAAGCTTATTTACAAAGGAAAAGATGATAAAATTGTTTTTTAAGTTTTTGATAATTAAATAATAACTTAATTTAAAAATACTTATTTTCTTTAAAATAAATATTATTTTCAAATTAATTTGTTCTTTCAAAAGAAAAAAAAATAACTGCAATAATCCAACATTTTGAAATGCAAATTTGTCAAATAAGCTTCTCAAATGTAGGCATAATGTATTTTATTACAAATCATTTAGAAATATGTGACTTCAACTGTAAATATTTTCTATAATGTATGAATAAACTGTTTAATTAGTTAAAATAAAAAATTCAGTTAAATTTGAAAAATTGTTTTTTATTATTAAAAACATTTTCGTATTAAAAAAATTGTTCTTTTTCTTAATTTTACATTTATACCCTAAATTGCGATACTGGCATGATTATTTACAAAATCTATTAATAACGATTGTTTATAATTTATATAAATATTTTAAATATTAGGTATTATTATTAAAATTAAATTAAAGTAAAAATAAAAATTTGAAAATCTATATTTAAAAATTTATTAAAAATTAAACAAGAATCTGTGCAATGGAAAATATTAAAAATTTCCTTTGTCAGAATATTTTCGTTTGTCTTATTATTTCTTACATAGATTTTCATTTTAATAGAAATCACAGTTAATTTTTTTTTCTTGTAAAATTGTGAATAATTTATAAGAAAAAGAAAATACTATTTCACAATTTTTACAACATATTCAGGAGGAAATTGGATTTTTTCTTTGCTGAGGGTATGAAAGTTTCTTTAACAAAAATAATGTCGTTTGCTAGATTGTTATCGTGTTCGACATAACTGTAGACGTAATAACCGTTTCCCTTCATCAGATCAATCATATATTTTTTACTTTCTGTGTTGTGAATATATTCCACAGACAGTGTCTGGAAAAGAAATGTATAATAATTTTAATACATTTGCAAAAAAAGATTTAAAATTTATTTATTTTATTTGTTACTTATTTATTTCAATTATTAAGTTTATAATTTGTTTCACTAATAATAATTAAGTGTAATAATTAATTTTAACTTTATTAAGTTTGTTCAGATCAAATATAAGTGAAAATAATGTAAACAAGTTGTTCATTTCATGATCATTAAGCTTCCTCAATATAATATATACCAATTGTTTAATTTTTTATTTTAGAATAATTATTTTAAAGTGTTAAGATAAAATGTCAAAAAATACAAAATTTCAATTTTTTGTGAAAATTTAAAACATTTATTAATTCTATAAATTTTGATAAAATATATACTTTATATACATGAATCGATTCGTTTTTATGTCAGGAATGCAATTTTGACAAGAATTAATAAAAATTTTAATATAGAAAAAAGTTATTTCAAAAAATCCAAAAATTAAAAAATTGTTGAAAAAATTTTTTTTTTTAGATATTTTTGAAAATCCTTTTGTCTGATTTTTGGTATTCGTGACCGTAGTAATACACCTACAAAATTTTATCAAAATCCGTCAAGACGTGTAAGAGAAAATTTGTCCACAAGAATCGGTGACATACACACACACACACACACACACACACACACACACACACACACACACACACACATATACATACATACACACATACATCCGGACATTTGTTCCTCTCGACGAATTATATATACTACACTTGAAAATTTGTAAAAATAATTGGTTCTAAAAAATTCGGAAATCGGCATCACTATAAGGCTTCCTTTATGAGGAAGCAAAACAAAAAAGAATTAAATTTAAAATTAGAATTTGAATTAATATTAAAATAGGTACTTTTAAAATTAAATTTTATTTAGAATTAAAATTAAATGTTGACATTATTAGTTAAATAAATTAAATTTAAAAAAATTACAAAAACAAAAATAAATTTTACAATTTATTAAAAGTTGTTTTTTAATTACACAAGAAAAATAATTTCAACTAGCTTTGATTAATAATAATTTTAATCTTACTTTAATATCAACCAAGTGAAATGGTATAGTTTCAAGCACTTGAATTTCATTGCCTTCAATGTCGAGACTAAAATAATCAACGCTCGTTCGATTTAGTGCAAGAATATAAGTGATCAATGGAAAACATTGGACATTAATGTGTTTTCCCTTATGAGCAATATCCGGACTATTTGTAAGTTCTGGATTATCGTCAATTTCATGAAGCCGTCCAATATTATCCGCCATTAAAAACGATGACTAAAATTAAAAATAAAATATTGATGTTAATTAATTTAATTCAAGAGTTAATGAATTTATTTCGCATTATAAATAAAATTTTTTAATATTTTTAACTTACAACTGTTGGATAACGTGTAATACTGAGACATGTTGGCGATAAATAAGCGTTTCGATTTTTTAAAGTCATTTTTGCAAAATTTATTGGATCTGCCTCTATTAAAATTCCGGTCCATCCAAAATAACGTTCAAGATTTAATGTATTACTACGAGTCTCGCCATCGTATGCTCCGCATTCGATGAAAAAACCATTTTTCTAAAAATAATAATCTAATTGATTTATTTATTATTTATCAAATGATTTTTCTATATTTATTTATTTAAATTATAAACGGGTTTACAAAGTTGTACCCTTTGTAAGGAATAAAAAAAAGAACATATTCATAACTAAATTAGCGCGCTGCAAATATTAAGTAAATAATAACAAAACGAGCATGATCATACAATATAATTAGATGCTGTTACGTATGTAATTAAAAAGCTCCTGCGCATCTCACAGGATATTAATTAATTATTTAAAAAATTTTAATTATTCATAAAAACCAAATTTTTTATCTAAATTAAATTTTTCTAAACAAAAATTTTCAAACAAAAATAAGTACTTTAAAAAAATTTTTTTTGACAGTTTAATGAAAATTTTATCGGTTTGAAAAAACTTGCATACTTTTTTGCAAAATTTTCTAAATATTAATTTACTTGATTAGATGAAATATTTACCGCATTACTGAAAATTTCCCGTATTACTTCAGCCTGACCCATTGAAGGGTCTTTCACCTCTGGAAATTTGAGCGAATAATTCTGATTAGTGTGTTTGGGTTTTTCAATTATCCAATTCTCTCTAACTTCACGGATGAGTTCCTTATTTCTCTGCGAGACATTTTCACTGTTGTACCACTTATTGTCTATAAAAGAACATTTCTCTTTATTAAAATTTATGTAAATCTAAAGCGAGAAGAAGATAAAATCTGGAAAATTCTTTTTAATTGCTTCTATCTGAGGGAATAAAGAAATAAAAAATAACGTACCATTTGAAAAATTGTAATATTTACTTAGTACTGAAACAGGAAATGCTAAAATTAAAAACAAGGAAATTATTTTTTGCTTAAAACTGAATTTAGACAATTAAATTATATTTACTTTTTTGATATTTTTCACTTGGAATAACATCATCATTGAAATTGATTTTCGATTCTATTTTCGAAATGTAGAAAAAGAAAATTATAATTGACAATGTTGTCAGTGTCAAGAGTGCCAACAGAGAAAATAACTTTTTTCTGTATAAACAACTTTTTCGAAATGTTGACTGAAAACGAAATTAGTATTAAAGTAACAACTTTAGTGAAAAACGTTTCATTAAAAAAAACCAGTTTTGATAATTAATTCTCAAACTATTGAAAAGAAATTAATTTTACCTTAGATTTGTAATCCATTTTTTAGTATAGTTTCGATTCTTTTTGTACTTTTAAAAAGTTTCTCTGTGGAAAGAGAATAAAACTGCAGCAGCGGCATAAAGTGACCTAAGTTCGAAGTGTACATGTGATAAAAAAGTCACCTGCAGTGATAAGCGTAAGCGCAAACATTGCGTTTGCAAAACTTCAGGTAGAGCCGATAATTATTTGAAATGAACATATATCATGTAGAAAATAATATAACTTTGAAAAAATCGCATAACACAATACACAAATTATATATTGGAACTTGAAAAAAATAAAAAAATTTCCCGTCTGTCGGCACTGTACTAAATCAGATGAGTATTGAAAGTTTAGATCTCAAGACACTAGAGAAGTAGAAGCGAGTGTAGGTTTGGTTCTATTAATATATCTATACTAAGGCAAAGCTGTATCCGGTGACTTAAGGAACGCCTCTCGAATATATTTGTCCATTTTAAAAAAATTCCTGCATATTTTGAAATAATTAATTCAAATTATTCAAATCTTAAAAAACAAAGGAAGAACAAGTTTTTCCAAAATTATTCCAACTGAAACACATATCAAACCAATTTGATATATCGAGAGAAATTGAAATTGAATTTATTAAACACTAGGTATATTCCCTGTTAGGTAATTATAATATCATTATTGTATAACACTTGCCACAATCATTTTTATTTTCCTATTGCACTCTTGCAAAAGTCCATTCTCCTTTAACGAAAGTATTAAACAATAAAATAAAACTCAATTTATATATTTAAGTTATATATATTTTTTATATATTTTTTATTTAAATCATTTAATACAAATAATGCAACGAATCTTTTTTTTTCTTTTCCGAAGCCATTTTTCTATAATTTGAAAACTAATAATAAGCCAAAAATAAAAGAAGAACAAAATGAAATTTGTAGAATAAATAGTGAGCAATGATATCGCTACTTAATTTGGCTTACAATGATAATAAATTTATTCTTGCAAAATGAATGAATAAAAAAAATCTTTCGATAATTTATCTAAGGTTGAATACTCTACAATATTATAAAGCAGCAATCAGAACTGCAAAATTCGATTGTAAAATAATATATTATGCATTTGCCTTACAAGCTCTTGCAATATAAATAAAGAAAAAGTATTTAATTACTTTTCTATGTTTTTTTTTTAAATATTTTTTTTCTTTGTTTCTTTGAAAATAAAAAAAATCATAATTTCATAAAAGAATAGAAAAACAAAAACAATTTGAAAATATGGATTTTGGTCAATATTTCATATTTTACTAATGTATACGCACACTGCTTGTGAAATTACGTACCGAGTTAACTCGTTAAGTTTTATTTAAATGAGAAAAGGCAAACCACCTTCTGCTTCACATTTTTCTTTTTTTTTTACTTTAGAGGATATTTTGCAATATTGAAATATATACATGTATATAAATTTATATATATATATATATATATGTTTATATATCTTTTGCTTTTATCTCTCCAAAATTTGTTAAAAATGATGACTGTTTCTTGCTAATTAACTATTGTTAGAATCTAATTTTTCACTGGATTCAGAACTAGCACTACTAGTTAGTCGAGATTGCTTTAAGCTGTCTAGATATTCCTCTTGAGAAGTAGCCAACACCTGTGATATAATATCACTATCCTCCCAGTCAGTTAGACCTAAAAATTTAAAAAAAACACCAATTTATTAATATTAAAAATATAAAACTGTCCAAATCGAGAAAAATAAAATTTAGTTTAGTATTTATTTAAAATAAAATAAAATTCTTATTGATCATTGTATTTCCTCCCTGTTGGAGAAATCATTTAGATTTCCAAATACTGGAGAAAATTATTATAACAGGGTTGCCACAAATATTTAATTTTATTTTTCCCTGACTTTTCCCTGATTTCCAGACAAAATTTTCACTTTTTCCCTGGCCAAAAAGAATATTATTCACTCTAAAAATTATTAGATACTCAAAAAAGCATTCTACATATTACATTTACTTACGAATTTTTTAAATTGTAAAATTATTCGCAAACATCAGTAACTTTAAATAAGTATTTAATTATTATTTTTCCATAGGAATTAAAATTCTTCAAAACATTCAAATTCAAACATTTTTAAAATTAAACAACTTATAAGAATATCTTTATGTTTTATAAAAATTTTAATTTCCATAAAATTTTTCAAAAAAAAATTAAATTATTTACAAAAATTATAATAAAATTCGTTGCAAGAATTCAATTATTTTCATAAATAATAAAATTCTTCATATGGTTTCAATTATTTTTAATACAATTCTAAATAAATTCCTCGAAAAATAAAATTATCTTCGAAATTTTTTTGCAAGAATTAAATTAGGTACATTTTACAAATAATGAAATTCTTCGCTAAAATTCAAAAATTTACATTTTTAATACAAGTTTTCAAAAGAATATAATTATTTTTAAAAAATTGATAAAATTCGTTGTAAGAATTCCATTATTTTCATAAATTACATATAAAATTTCTCTGAGGATTTCAATTATTTATAATACAATTTAAAGTAAATTACAAGAAAAATGAAATTATTCTCTTAAATTTTTTGTAAGAATTTAATTACATTTCACGAATATAATGAAATTCTTCGTTGAAATTCAAATATTTTCACAATCTACTTTTTTAATAAAAGTTCTCAAAAGAATTTAATTATTTAAAAAAATGTAATAAAATTCGATGCAGGAATTCAATTATTTTAATAAATTCTTTACATTATTTCAATTATTTAAAAAAAAATTTGAAAAAATTCATTGCAAGAATTCAATTACTTTTATAAATTAATAAAATTCTTCACAGGATTTCAATTATTTTTAATACAATTTTAAGTAAATTCTTCGAAAAATGTAACTATTTTCAAAAATTTTGTTAAAATTCTTCGAAAGAATTCAATTATGTATTTTATTAATTATGTATTTTGACTTTACTGACATGTGGCCACCCTGATAATTTATTGAGTAAATGAATGTTTTTTGAAACTAAATTATCATAAAGAATTTTATCAACAAATTTGAATTTTTTTAAGAAATTTTAATAAAATTTTCAAGAATAATTAAATTTTTCAAGGAATTCAATTAAAATTGTATTAAAAATAATTGAAATTCTATGATGAATTTTATTATTCATGAAAGTAATTGAATTTTTGTAAAAAATGTTATTATTTATGAAAATAATTGAATTATTGCGACGTTTGATTAGAATTTTATCAAAATTTTTTTTGAAATAATTGAATTGTTTTGAAAAATTTTATTAAAACTGTAGATATTGAAAATCATTGAATTGAGAAAAATTTTTTGAAAATAATTGAAATTTTGCAAAGAATTTTATTAAAATTTTTGAAAATAATTGAAATTTGGAGAAAAATTTTATTATTTTTAAAGATAATTGAATTTTGACGAGAATTTTTTTTAATTTTTGAACATAATTGAATTTTTGTGAAGAATTTTATTAGGGGAGTATAGTCGAGGTTGGACCACTGTCTAGGTTTTTTGTTTTTTTGTCAAGTTTACTAGCGCCACCTACGCGCATACTTGTCGAAGCTTGTCTTAGTAAAACCTAACTTTTTATTTAATTACATTATTTCGGAGAATCGAAAATTGTGTTTTCTGTGACGTCGGTACAAAAAAAGCTCAAAAAAAGTTTTGTGCATCATGTGAAAAACCATTAATAAAAGATGAAAAAAAATTAAATCGTCAAGGCAAGCATGCAGAAATTTTGTGGGACTCATGGTTGAAAGAAAATCAAAGTGAAAAATCGAATCCCGAAACGTATTTCTTCATTGTTACAACAATTCGGAAATGTTACTTTCTGTCAAGGTCGGCCACTTTGTGTTTCAAATGCGCAAAGATGAGGACGAGCTACTTCATTTGCAAAAACTGCAATTCTGAATAACTTATAATATAATTGATAATCTTATTAATATTTTTGTTTAATTTTATTAATATTTCAGTGCAAAATTTTTTTTTATTATAATTATTTTTTTATATTGTTTATTTTTATTATTTTGTTATTTCATTAAGTTACAAGCTGTAAACAATAAAAAATCAATTTCCCGTAACTCCAAACATGTTATTTTATTTTTTAACAATTAATGCCCTTTAAATTTTAAACATGGCCGACCTTGACTGTAAGAACCAACCTGGACTACAAATTTTTTTTTTTTAAATCTTTATAACTTTTTCATTTTAAAACCAATCAATTTACTTTGTATAGAAAAGATGTTTCTATTAAACAGGACTTTCCAACCATATACTTTAATTGTCCAAATTCATTTTTAAAAAAAAGTTATAAACAAAAGTCAAAAAGTGGGCCGACCTCGACTGTGTTCCCCTACTTTTGAAAATATTTGAATTTTTGCAATTCATTTGTAACTTCTCCAAAATTCAATTTTTTCCAGTTACTTAAATAAAAATCCCTGACTTTTCCCTGAATTCCCTGATTTCCCTGACTCACAAGTCAGGAAAAGACTTAAAAAATTGATTTAATATTAAAATTCATTATTTTATTTTTTCATTTAATTTTTAATTCTGAGAACTGTATTAAATAGAAAATTTTTTCGAAAAAAAAGTAATCACCAAAAAAACTACATTTCTTTAAAGCTATTTTAAATTTGGATTATTTGAAAAATTTAAGAAAATAATATAGTATATTGTGCAACAAGTACAGAAAGAAGCTGTTTTCCGACGAGTGCAAAGTTTGCTGTCCCGAGCGAAGCGAGGGCAGCAATTTGCACGAAGTCGGAAAATCTTCTTTCGTACGTGTTGCACACAGTACTTTGTGCAACACCTTTTGGTTTTGATAAAAAAAGCTGTTTAAAAAAAGCTAGTTGACGCCAACATACGTACTGTTTAGCAGGGTTTGGAACGTATGTTACCGCACGTAATATACGTGGTTTTCTACGCGTATATTACTGTAAAAAACAGGTATTCTACAAATAGAAAACAAATACCTATGTATATCACCAAAAAAACCCAAAAGTTTAAGAACTTTGCCGCACTAGTGCAGCAAAACAAGCACTTTGCCGCACTAGTGCAGCAAAGTAAGCTCTTTGCCGCACTAGTGCAGCAAAGTACTGTTTTGCGCCTACTTTACAGGCATGCAAAGTATTACTTTCCTTACAGGTGTTGCACAAAATAATTTATACAGTTTTTCCTAACTGTTTAACATAATTATAATGTTTTGGAATAATAATAACTGATAATAAATATATTTTATTGCATTTTTATTTGTTGGAATCAGTATTCTATATTAAATAAATATTCAGTTTAAAATGTTTAAAGATAATTCTACTAAATGGTCATTTCATTTATAGCTGGCAATAAATTTCTCGGTCACTTGATTTGATACTATGTATTTATTTCTTATTTATTTTTATTATATTGGATATATTTAAATATTTATCTCATATGAATTTATATTGTTTATAAATTTTAATAATTTTAAACTTTCATTTCTTTCAATTTTTTTAGTTTAAAGAATGGAGAAAATGTAGAAATGTTAATTAAATTATATTAAATGACAATTCCACTAATCGACAACTTTGTTTAAAGAGCTTGCTATAAATATTTCACTCTTTTGATTTGCAGGCCTCTGATCGACTTTAAGGGGCAAAAATCGCTTTAATTGATTAAGGAATTTAAAAAAAGTCGAAAAATTCGTTTATTTAATTCAGTGATGTCACAAAAATTCCATTTTGTATTTCTTTGACCTTTCACTGATTTCTAAATTCAATTATTCAAAACTTCAATAATTTTATTAAAAAAATATTTAAATACTTCTTATTTCTTTTTCCACGGGAAATAAAATTTAAAAAATTTCAATTTAAAACCTGAAATTTAAAAATTTATAAAAATTATAATCATAACCCTTATACAATTAAATTTGTATTTTCTACATTTTCTACAAGTTTTGACTAAACTTCATCTCTAAATCAATTATTTTTAATAATTCTTCGAAAGTTCTTCAAGAATTCAATTACTTAAATACAAAAATTTAATTTTTTTAGAATAAAACTGTTAAAATTAATTAAAATTCTTATAATTATTTTTTTTAATATTTTAGAATAATTTTTGAAAGATAGTTCTTCAATTATATACCTATACAATTAATTAAAAATTTCTAAATAGTTAAAATTTGGTAAACTCTTTTAAAAATAATAATTGGAATTTGATTAAATAAATAAATTTAAATATAAATATAAATATAAATAAATATAAATATAAATCTAAATAGTTAAAATTTGGTAAACTCTTTTAAAAATAATAATTGGAATTTGATTAAATCTTTTAAATAATTGAGGGCTCGGATCGAAGAACCGACGCTTGTAAACGCACAGAACATTGCGAAGCGTCGGTTCTTCGATCCGAGCCCTCAATTGTATTTTTGAAAATTACAAAAAAAAAATAAAATTTTTGAAGAATTTTAATTAAGTATAAATATAAACACTATTTCTCCAAAATTTTAATAAGTTTAAAAAGGAAAGTTTTAAAAAATTTGAATTTACTTTGTTCAAAGATAATTTAATTTCTTGAACAAATTTTTGTATAATTAAAAATTTTAAATATGATTTTTTTCTCCAAAATGTTAAAAATAATTTTAAAAAATTTTCATGTTATTAGGTTTTATATATATTTCTTTTTTCGGAAATATGTAATTAAAACTATTAAAAATAATTAAATTTTAAAAAATTAGAATACAAAAAATTCAATTATTTTCAAAATTTGCAATTGAAATTCTTCAAAAGTTGATTTTCAAAAATTGTAATAATGTACTTGAAAAAGATCAATTATTTTCAATTAAATTGTACAAAATTTCAATTATTATTAAAGGAAATTTTATTTTTATTAGGTATAGTTGATATATTTAAATATTTATATTAGTTATTAATTTTAACAATTTTAAGCTTTTAATTTTCTTAATTTTATTATTTTAAATTGATATTGTATTTACTTTCTATTTATTTTTATTAAATTATAGTCGATATATTAAAATATTTCTATTATGAATTTACATTTATTATAAATTTTACTAATTAAAAAAAATTAATTCCCTTTTATTTTCTCAATTGAATTTAGTTAAATTTTGAATTGAAAACTAAACTTTTGAGTAAATTGAAAAAGTTTTATATACATTATATTTTAATATAATTCGTATCTCTGACTCAAAGAATGTTAAATTAAATTGAATCTCACATGAATACTAACCGAAAACTTCAGGAGGCAGTCGATTAAAAACAGAAATATCGGGAGAGGCTTGCGACTCTTTACTGCTACCAGGCACGGGTTCTTGAGGCGCAGGATTCACGTCAAATTCCGTTGGAAGAAGAGGTTTACTTGCATTTGGCGGTGATTGGTGTTGAGGAGATCTTTTGGTATAACGTACAGAATCACCAACCTGTAATAAAACAAAAATTGGAAAATTGAAAAAAATGACAAGTGAAAAAAATGACAATATCAGAATAATAAACTGAAGACGAAAGTAAATCTAAAATGTAGCTATTAAATCAATAAAAATAAAAGAATTTAACATTATTCTCAATTTAATAATTAAAGAAAATGAGAAATTAAATTTTAACTGAAAATAAAAATGAGAATTTATTTTGAGTCAAAAAAGAACCGTATTTTTTTGAAATTGTTTACGGAAACGAGTCTGTTTTGTACAGACCTTTGGGGAATTTCGTAGTGAATCTGCAGTTGGTGCAGTTCCTGTTGGAGAAGAAGTATGACTTCGTTGTTGAGCGCGGCTGCCATGGGAATGAAAGAGGGCATGGCTATGCTGAGTACCCGTAAGCGTACTAGAGCTACTACTACTAGCCGATCGCTTTAAAATAAATAGCACATGTACATGTCAAAAAAACATTCTCTCTCTTTCGTTCATTTTCTCGAGAAATTAAACAAAATATATTACTTACTGCTTTTCTCATTTCATTATCGCGTAACCATTGCAAATAACTTTCGCGTGCAACTTGTTCTTCAATTGCCTCATTTGTAGCCTCCCAATCGGTCGCCTTGATCTTGTCCTCCAGCATAGTCTACGAAAACGAAAAAAATTTTCTCAACTCTGATATTTTCTTCTTCTAGTTCACTTTTCCGTCTGATTTGAATTCCAAATAATTTGCTAATTCAATATTAGGCTTCGCACTTGATAATTAATTTTTAAAAAATTAGCTTTGAGACCAAAAAAAGAAGCTGTTTAAACATTAAATTTGATGACTGAAAAAACTCGTTTTAGACGCGATTCACAAAAATCACAAAAATTTGATTCTGCATTTTATTTTCCTGATTTTTTTTTCTAATTTTCATCAAAAAGTATTTACGTTTTTTCTTATACTCCAATTTTATTAATAACTCCAATTTTAAATTTTTATAAAATTAAATAATTTTACATTTCAAATTAAATTTTAATCATAACACTAGTTTACAAAATTAAAAAAAATTTCTGACCTGCGGCATTTCACTATCATTTCTTATGTAAAATTTGCTCCCGAATCCGAATATGAAGTCAGATATTAAGAAAGTAGAACAATTTTCGAGATGTAGCTAAATTTCATTTTTTGAGTTTCGACAAAAAGTGGATACACTAATTTATTTATTTATTTAAATTTTCAAAGTTCCTAGGGCTAGTAATTTACTATTATTTCTGAATGTAGTCAATTGATTTCATTTTTCTTTGAAGAAAATTAAAGGTAATTAAATTTCACATAAAAAATATTTGCAACATTTTTTAATTGGATTGACGGTTTAGGAGCTATTTATGAATTTGTTTGGAATTTCTCATAATTTTTAACAAAATTTTAGAAGATATAAGTAATTGTACCGTCAGTCCAATTAAAAAATGTTGCAAATACTTTTTTATTGGAAATTTAATTACCTTTAATTCGCTTTAAAGAAAATTAAAATCGATCGACTATATTCGGAAATAATGGTAAATTAGTGAATCCACTTTTTGTCGAATCTCAAAAAATTGAAATTTAGTTATATCTCGAAAACTGTTCTATTTTCTTAATTTCTGACTTCATATTCGGATTCGGGAGCAAATTTTACATAAGAAATGACAATGAAATGCTGCAGGTCAAAATCTTTGTAAACTAGTGTAATTGTCCAAAAGACTAATGTTTTTCATAATTTCCAAAATAAATTCCATTCAAAACTTGAATAATTTATGTTTAAAAATATTTAAAATTATTACAGTGCAAAATCTTTTTGAAATTCTACAATTTAAAAAAATTACAACTGTAATTCTTCCAAAATCCCAATTTTTTTTTAAAATTTTTAATTAAAATTAGTCAAAACTTTAATCATTTTTTAAATTTAAATATTATTACAATTTTACAATTAAAATTTTCAAAGATTTCAATTTAAAAATCTTTTCAAATTTAATTATTTCTAAAAATTCACACAATAACGTTTCAAATATTCAATTATCATCTAAAATTTTAACTGCAATTCAATTTTAAGTCAATTCTTATTAGAAAGTTTTACAAGAATTCAATTATTTTAATACAAAAATAAATAATTTATCAAATACATAATTTAATATTTTTTTAAATTGAATTCTTATAAAGAACTTTATAAAATTTTTTTAAAATAATTCAATTCTTTCGAAGAATTTCAATAGAATTATTAAGAATAATTGCATTTTTCGGGGAATACACTTAAGGAAGAATCTGACAAACAATTGGAACAAAAGTTAGCCCAATGTCATAATTTCGTATTTTCAAAAAAAAGTCAAATTAAATTGTAAATTCCTTTTGGTAGAACCGTAAGGAATTTAATTTTCTACATTTTGAACATTTTTGAGTTATATTTGACTAAAAATAATAATTTTTTGTCAATAATAAATGATTTAAGTAACAACCTAAAATTTAACAAATGTTTCTTATTGACAGAAAATTGTAATTTTTATTCAAATGCAACTTTTAATCGTTTTAAATATTCAAAATTAAATAAATTCTTCGCCTTTCCACCGAAAAGAATTTAAAATTTAATTTGTGTTTTTCTTTTAAATTACGAAATTATGACATTGGACTAACTTTTGATTTGACTGTCCCGTCAGATTCTTCCTTAAAATTATATAAAAAATAATTGAAATTCTGCAATAAATTTTATTTTTTATAAAAATAATTAAGATCTTGCGAGCAATTAAAAACTTGTTACTAGAGTTCCCTAGAAAAATTTTGCGAGGTTCAAAAAAATATTGATGCACCTGAATCGCCTAAAACTGACTGTTTACATTTACCCCGAGATTTTGAAATTTTCCTAAAATTCGGGGTAAATGTAAACACCACTGTAGTTAAGCGAGGTTTAAGAAACAAGTTATTTCAAGTATACTACTGTTTTAAGGGATGGAAAAACTAAAAAAAAATTCTTCGTAGATGTATAGTAAATCAACCAGTTGACTGATAATGTATCATATAAAATAAACAATCAACCATTACAAAATTAGTAATGTAAAAACTTGAATAAATTGAACAAATTTTAATAGATTTTTATTCAACTTGGTAAAAAGAAGTTTTTAAGGTTGCTGAATAAGAATCTAAAATCGAATTTTTAAATTTCAAAATGGTGGATCCAATATGGCGGATGAACCTAAAAATAATATTTTTAAAAATTGATCAAATTTGCTTGAATCTGGCTACTATGTAGTTCAAGTTCTGTTTACATTTACCCCGAGTTTTCGAATTCTCGGAGTAAATGTAAACACTTAATTATTTATTAACTAAATTGACGAAAATCAAAAATCAAAGTCAATTTTTGTTAGGGCATTAATAAGGAAGAATTACATATTTTTGTTTGATTCTTTAATTTATTTTTATGGAAATGCGAGACAAAATACTGAAACAGTAAAATTTTGATTTTCAATCTTTTTTGCATTAAAAAATAACTTACACTATGGCATTGCCAATTGTCAAAATAAAATATTGGCAATACTCAGAACATCTTGTAGGTGAGCTGAGGTAAAAATATTGACGTCGTACTTATTTTTTAATTTGTAAATTTAGCTGAAACATCTACTGTTTACATTTACCCCTTGTTTACATTTACTCCAAATGACCCTAATTGATTTTGTTTGAATAATTTTATGAAAATTGTATTTTAAATCATTGAATTCCCGTGAAAATTGTATTATTTATGAAAATAATTGATTTTCTGCAAAGAATTTCATTACAATTATTATATTAAAAATAATTGATTTATTTATCTAAAATATTCTATTATTTATGGAAATAATTTAATTTTTGCGAATTCAAATTCAAATTGCGAATAATTAATTAAATTTTTTAAAGAAATTTTATTCAAATTGCATTGAAAATAATTGAATTCCCGCGAAAAATTTTTAAAAAATTCTTTTAAATTATTAATTTTTTCGAAAATTTTTAAAAAATTATTCAATTGTTTCTGAGAATTTTATTAAAATTTTTGGGAATAATTTTTTAATTTGATTTCAGCTTAGATGAGTGCGAAGCCTGCAATATGTGCCTTAAGTTTCAAACTCTCAAATGAACGACGATATTTTTATTACTTATTTGAATTTTGTTTATAAAGTATTGCGTCTTTTATAGTTAAAAATTAAGTCTTAACTAAATAAATGTTCAATTATTATATTTACCACTTACATATTTGAATTTGGTCATAAATTATTATTTTTTATAATTAAAAAAATGAATTTTCAACTAAATAAACTAATTTCAATATTATTTGTAATTTCAGCCTTGTAAGTTTCAAAAATATTTGAGACAGAGAAGTATTTCGTTCATTTGAGCGTTCTAGAAATTAGGAAAACAATTCAATTGGTAATTTTGAAATAAGTATAAATTTTATACTTAGAAATTAATTATTTGAAAAATGAATACTAAATACTTTAATACCTGTTCGATATGTAAGTCCTCACTTTGACGGACGGCATCTGATACCAGAGCACGATCAGCTGAACCAGGATTAAAAGATGGTAAACCGAGACCAACGCCAACTGTTGCTTTATATGGATCAACAATACTATTGTAGTGACTAACTCGATGATATGACAATCGTATTGGTTCATTGTCCGTTTTGTGCACTCCATGAAAAATGTTAATGGGTTCTGTAAAAATTGGAAATTTTACAAAATTAGAAAAGAAAAATAAGAAAATAGGATTTTTTTTCTTCATAAAATTTGGATTAGTAAATTAATTATTGTAACAATAATAAAATACCTGTACTATAACAAAATAGTTCGACACTTCTATTATACATTTCGGACATGGCCTGCATTTCTATATGATTTCCGTGCACGTATTCTTGTCGTTTTCTATCTACATATGTGGTGAAATCTTCAGCAACAAAGTGAGAAAAGAATTCTTGATTTGCTGCCTGAAGGAAAGAAACGTGAAAATGATATCAATAAATTCTCTTGGAATTTCTAATAAACATCTTCTAACGAATAGTCACTTACGATATAATCCATGCAATGCTTCCTAACAACTCCATGCATTTCTTGATCGCCATAAACTTGATCGGACACTGCTCTAAACAAACAAGCTCCGTCTTCGCCCATTTTTTTAACAATAAAGCCTACTTTTCGCATTCGTTTTTCAAACCATCGGTCACGCTTTAAGGGAAAATAGAAAAAAAGGTTAAAGTGGTTTCTTCGCAAAAAAGAATTTTTTAAATTGGAACAATTTTTCATTGTTAATAAAAAATGATTATTTACCTCTTGCCATTCATCGGCTGTAAGATTTGTGCGACCAGTATATTCATCGCCGCTATTGTAGCCATTTGAAAGTTCATGTTCATGATTCTCTCCCATGCGACTATTGTCACCTGCTTGTTAATGAATAAATTATAATTAGATTTAAATACTAATTTTAATTGACAATAAAAATAAATTTTCATTATTATTCTTTTAATCATCTATATCAGATTTTGACATACAAACATTGTTTTTTCTTGACTTTTTTCAGTTTATTATTTTTTACAATATAATCATTATTATTACTTTTCCACAGGAATAAAATTTTAGAAAATTCTAGTTTCAAACATTCTGAAACTAAATTATTTATCAAAATTCCAACTATCACTCTTAAAAAATACAACTATCATTAGAATTTTTTGAGTAAAATTCAATAAATGAATTATAAATAATAATTTTAAGAAAAATCTTTGGGAATTAGATTATTTAAAATAAATTTAATTTGTTGGAAAATAATGAAACGAACACATTCTTTCAAGTGGTTTCTAATAAAAAACTATCCCAAAGTTTGGAAATCTAAATGATTTCTTCATTACTCTAATAGGAAATAATTATCAAATTTTATAAAAGTATTTTACAATTTCGGAACGTGATTAAAAATGAAATTTTAGTGTAAGAATTTTTAAATTTCTTAAATATTTTATGAAACTGACCAGAAACTTTCAATAGAATTTCACTATTTAACAAATTCTATCTAAATTGTAAAAATTCTTTTATAAAATTTTATAATTATTTTCTCTCAGTGCATGGTGTTTATCAAAATAATACTAATTAGTATTAATAATAATTATTATTAATATTAATCAAAATAAAATTCAATTCCATATTCCTTAAAATTCAATTATTGTCAGAAATAGAAAAAAATCAAGGTTTCATTTTAAAATTCGTTATGGTTTTAAAGTTATTTAAAGGTGAAAAAAAGTAAAGTTAAAGAATTCAAGAATTAAATTCATATTTTTGCAGTAATTTTGATTAAATTTCTTAAATTTTATTGCAAATAAGGGATTAATATTAATTAAATAATTTGCTTATAATTAAAATTATTAACATAACTTTTTATATTTTAATGTTCCTAAATTTTCGAAAGATAATTATTTTGTTATTCCTGTATAATTTGTATTTTATTAAACAAATTATTTCGCAAATTAAAAAAATTAATTCTTAACTAAGTAAATACTTAATTAATATTATTTTCAATTTTAGTATTACGATTTTTGAAAATTATTAATTATTAGGGGAGAGTGGTCCTAAGTTGGCCGTGGGCCTAAGTTGGCCACCCTGCATTTCTCAGAGATGGTATACTGGACGAATCTATAATTTTGTGGTATGATATATTGATAAACCATGATATAATTTATGGACCTAATTATAATCTAAGATTCTTCTACGCATTGTGAGGACAATAATATTGTTTTTGACCAAAAAAATTTGATTTTTCTTGTTTTTTCGAGAGCAGCTACAAGAGATAAATAATTAAAAATTTCTAAATAAGTGTGTGCGCTAGTTCCTTTATTTAATGTTGTAATAAGAGGTTCTGTTGATTTTTTAAATAAATTTTTTTTATTAGCGTAATAATTTGAAACTTGTAAAAATCTACAGTGGTCCTAAGTTGGCCACCTATTGTTTTTGTTTGTTTTTATTTATGTTTTATTTCTTTTTTGTGTTTTTTATCACGAGAAAGACCGTAAAAGTGTAACGTAGGAATTAAACAAAGACAAAAAACAAAAAAAAATGGTTTAAAAAACATTAGAAAAAATGAAGTACAAAAACGCCTGTCTCTACAGCCATCCACCACTGTAAATAAATGAAATAAAATATTGCTTCATTTTCTAAACAAAAATAGTTAAATAATGCGTTTTTATTCTCCTAAATGTATCAAATTTGTAAAATTTCTGCGTAATTGAAAAGAATATGCATTTCTTCCTTATACTCAAGCGAAAAAAAGTGGTGGCCAACTTAGGACCAGGGGGTGGCCAACTTAGGACCGCTATTTCTGAAATGTCCAAAATGCAGTTTTTCACGATTTATTGTATTAAGACTACAAAAGTCATTCTATAACGTTCTAAATACCACAAAATTATAGCAAAACGATCTCTGAACACTAATATATACTTGCCGAAGTGATTAAATTTCATTTTGTTACTATTTTCGACCAATTTGCTTAGGCGGCCAACTTAGGACCACTCTCCCCTAATAAAAAATAAAAAATTAATAATAATAATAATAATAATAATAATAATAATAATTTTCTTAAACTTTAGAGACGTAATTCTATATTTAAATTAAATTTTAAACGTATTTGCTACTTATTATGAAAAATAATTAAATATTATTCTATTTCAATTGAATGGAAATTAAATTATTAATTACTATTTAATAATTGACTCCACAATGGTATTATCTTTAATTGAAATAATTAATATTAAACAATTACCACCATTAAAGAAAATGAAAGATAGAAAATAATTTTAATTTCCATTTCTGAAAATTTCATTTCCATTGTTTAATAGGTACTAATTATTTTTAAACTAATACCTAAGTATTTTTTTGTACAAGTTTTATAAACAAAAATTTTTTAAATCAATAATTCAAATACGTTCTTTAATAGAATATGATTATCATTCAATTACAGGAATTACAGTATCTCTTTTCTTTAAAATAGGTAAAAAGGTGAATTATTTTCTAAAAATAGGTTATAAGAAAGTGACGAAAAAATTAAGTAATTTGTATTTAGTGAAAAAAAATTTTTTTCTTTATAATTGAAGGTTAATGAGTTAAAAATTTACCTATAGGATTGACTATAGGATTTTATCAATAAAAATGAGGAATTAATAAAATTTAGATTCTTTAAAATAAAGTTCTGAAAATTTAAAGTAAAGAAATTTATTTATTTCTTTTTCAAATTCAAATTGTATTAGATGTCTAAAATATAAATAAATCGAAATTTAGGTCAACTGAATTTAAGATTACACGGAGAGTTAATATATATTAAACTTTGTAAATGTATTTTACAAATTGGGGAAAAAGTGCAACAAAGCGAAATTTTAATATAAAAAATACTAATCTTTAAAAAAACTTATGTGAAATTTAGTATAATTTTGTCAGATATCAAGAATATTAATTAAATTCTAATATAACTTTACTAAATTTCACATAAGTTTTTTTTAAAGTTTAGTATTTTTTATATCAAAATTTCGCTTTGTCCCACTTTTTCCCCAATTTGTAAAATACTTTAACAAAATTTATATATTTATTCTCTCTTCGTGTAATTAAAAATAAAATGAATTGAAATTTGAAAGGTTAAATGAATTTTTACGAATTATATTTAAGATTTTTATGAATTAAATTCAAAGTCAACTAAAATTTCATTCGTTGAAAGTTTAAACAAATTAAAAGCAAGATTTATTAAAATATAAAGTAATTAAAATTTTTTAGAAACTTAAACGAAACTTACAAAAATTTTACACTAAATTTACAAAAAATTACAAAAATAGGTGACAAAATTTTGAAAGGGTGATCTGAAAGGTCTCTGATCCCTACAATTATCATTTTTGTCATAAATAAAATTTTAAATAATTCAAATAAGAAAATTCAGAATATTCAAAATTTCTACAAGATGGTCGTCTAAATTATATATATGTAAAGGGAAATTAATCTAATTACCCTGCAAACCACTGCCAGAAGCTGTGGGAGGCGTTGCTTGTCTCTCTCGTTCTCTCTCCCTTTCTCTTTCACGTCCTCTGTCCCTTTCTCTTTCGCGCTTATTTCGCGAACTTCGATTAATACAAGAACTAGAAATCAAAAACAAAAAGTAAAGATTAGAAATTGCTTTTCTATTTTACATTTAAAAATGAATAAATAGAAATATGTGTCACGCTCTGAGGAAAGGTACCTAAGAAGCAAAAAATTTGAGGTTATGTTTCTAATTTTTTAAGTAAAAATACAGAAAGAGAATCAATTATTAATTAAAAATTGTTGGTTTTCAAGTCTTCATTATATTCAAAATATTTAATAAAAATTGGTTTTAAATTCAAATAATTGAAAATAAACTTTTAATCAAGATAAATCTAACACGAACCCAACCTATAATTCGTTTGCTTCTTAGGTACCTTTCTTGGGATCGCGTCACATATAGAGAAAGGAAACAATTTTCGATAAATTTAATTTATTTTCTTTTTTCTTTAATTCAAAATTCGTTTCTTAATAATTTACCTGTGTGGACTTGCTCTTTGACGGTGTCGTTTACCATGACTGGGACCACCGCCATCCTCAAAGTGTTTTTCCTCACGACGATCAGTGCCCTAAAAATTATTTTAATTAATTTTATTGAATTTTTTTTATTGCATTCATTGAAAAAATTTGCTTTTATAAATTTCCTTCGCTATGCTATGACTATAAATACTACATATTGCAATCAAGATTTTAAGGAATTTTGAAATCACACAGTTATTTATAGAAAATAATGTGTGAAACGTAAACTTGTCGCCCTTCCCCAGTGCAGGGATTGTAAACTTCACAATTGATATATAATTCGTTTCTATATTAAAAATAAATATTTGTGTTGTTAAATAATTAATTTTATATATTGAAAAGAAAACATTTTTTTTTTGGACACTAATTGAAATTATGGTAAACAAAATCTTGGGACTTTATTTACAAACAGGTTTCTGAATGTCTTTAAATTGCTGATAAGAACAATTCTTTTTTCTCACCTCATAGGAAGGATTTGTGAGAACTATTGGACCAGATCCATGTTCACCCTGCACCGAGTGAAGATCAACTCCAAATCCATTACCCCCTCGAACCTAATTTTTTACAAAAATAAAAAAATTAAGAAAAGTTTGAAAAAAATGACAAATTTTTCAAAGTCAAAATTATGAATAAAATTATAAATAATGTAATGAAATTTAAACCCTGTAACAATTTTTTTATTACGAGAATTATTTGCAGACTTGACATATTTGAATATTCAAATTTCATCATTTCTCGGAGTCTAAATTTTTTTTAGGGGGTGGTGTAAATATTTACAAAATGGCACGTTTTGACACGTGTGTAAGTGTGATGTAAACGAAAAACGATGAGTTCACCCCTACCTGATAGGAACTATTAGGTAAAGCAATTGTGCCTGATCCATGTTCGTTTTGTACTCCATGAACATCGACCTCAGACCCATTACCTCCCTCACGTCTGTCCTTTGTCCCACTAGGTTTTTTCTTAGAAAGAATAGTCATTCTGTGTTAAAGATTTTTCAAACTAATTGCTAATATTTTACCACGTTCACTAATAAATTTTTGATTTTCTTTCTTCTCCTTTATTTTCAGCTTGATGTATGACGCACTTTGGAAATCCGTATGTGCACTCAATACGAAGGTCGTAGTCCTCTGCCTTCGTAATCACATTCACTACGAGAGGCTATTATTTTCCTCAGGAATGCAACTATCAACACATTGATTTTCAACAAATTTTTGACTCATTCAAAGCACAATTCATGAGAATTTTGATTATTTAACGATTCACGGAACTGGAACACAATATTAAATGTACACTAAACGGAATGTTGCTGATTTGTTACGATATTGGCACAAATTTTTCCGTGTACAATAAACGTCCAATGTTTTGTGGGTCAGCCATCTTTTTTCCCGATCAGTAGATCAACTTTGGAGGACGAAGTGTTATCTATAAATGGTAATGAAGAGAACGAAAACGCGACAACTATTATCGGTAAGTAATTTTTTAATTTGATCAAATTAAAAAAGTATTCAAATTATTCAGTGAATATTTTAATTGTTAATTAATTGCTTAAGTAACTTTACTGGATTTAAATAATAATATACTTGAAATATGAGAAATTTTTTTGAATTTCGCGGTTAGGTGCGGACAGTTAACAGTGGCGCTACCATTTCCGTTTCCTGTACGTAACGATGAAAGGAATTGAGTTTAAACTTGCCTCTGTAGTTAGGGCTTGTTGAGGGGATTCTTTCCAGTAAATTAAATAATTCAAGTGAGTAAACTTAATAATAGTATTAATTTTATCGAACAATAAATGTCTGCAATACTAAATGTGAAATTACAATGCAGTGCTAGTAATACGAAGTCTGCAGCATATACGAGTTTCATATGTTTTTATGATCCTTATTTATTTTTTTTCTTCGCTTTATACTAAGATTACACGAAAATTATTCGTAATTATGATTATTTATTCAATAATTTGTTGCTGAAAAGGAGAATTACTCTTAATTGATAAAAAAATCATCGATTTTGATTTCCTAACCTAAAAATGTCAATTGTCTTTCGTTATTGACAAAGTTGACAAAGTTTAGACCACGTGAACTACAAAATTAAATAAAATGAACATAAAATTTATTTTTGGTGGGAAAAATTTATTTTTGTTCTAGTTGTCAACTTTTGAACTTTTGGAAATTTTAAGTGTGAACTTTTGGAAAAGTTTAAGGAAGTGGACGAAGATGAAAAATACAGGTTTGTCAATATAAATTTTGATCAGAGTTGCCACAAAAATTTAATTTTGTTTTTCCCTGATTTCCAGACAAAATTTTGACTTTTTCCCTAACCCTAAAAAATATTCTGATTCACTCTAAAAATGATTAGGTACTCAAAAAAATGTTTTATTACATTTATTTACAAATTTTCTTAATTGGAAAATTATTAAAAAACTTCATTTATAAATAAATATTTAATCATTATTTTTCCATGGGAACTAAGATTTTCAAAATTTCTAATTCTGATACAATTATAATAATTACAGGTGACCGAGTGAAAAAATCATTATTTTATATTATATAATATACGGAAGAATATTGTTACTTTAACTTTTTCAAAATTATTTTCATAATTTCAATTCAATTATTATTTTTTAGAATTTTTAAATAAAATTTTTTAAATCACTTATTTTTAATAATTTTTGATAAAGTTCTTTGGGGCTGTCCATAAATTACGTGAGACATTTTTTTGTAAAATTTGACCCCTCCCCCTCGTAAGGGGGGAGATAGATTAGCACCATTTTTTCTATTGTTCGTAAGAACTTGCTGACAGCCCCTTCCCCCTAAATGTCTTACGTAATTTATGGTCGGCCCCTTTTGAGAATTTTCGAATTCATTTGTATTCAATTTTACGAAATTTCAGTTATTCGGAAATTCTTCAATTAAATATACATTAGAAAATAAAAACTTAAAATAATTTTAAAAAATTTCGATGAAGCTTTTTGAAAAAAAATTAGTTCGCCATATAAATTTTAATTAAAAGTATGAAAAATTTTCATTTTCCAAGATTTGAATTTGAAACTTTAACAAAGTTCAATTATTTCTAAAAATTGCAATTATTAGTAACTTCTTCAAAATTCAATTATTATCTAAAACTTTAACTGAAATTAATTTTTAAATCAATTTTTATTAGAAAATTCTACGAGAATTTAATTATTTAAATACAAACATAGATAATTTAATGAATAATTGAATGTTTCTTAAAATTGAAATAAAAGAAAAATTGAATATATCTTAAAATTCTCATAAAGAATTTTATCAATAAATTTTTAAATAATTGAAATTCTTCAATGAGTTTTATTATTTATAAGAATAATTTAATTATTGCGAAGAATTTTATAAAAAAGTTTCAAATTATTGATTTTTTTCGAAAAAATTTATGTAAATTCTATTTTTAATAATTAAATTCCTGAAAATTTTTATTATTTTTTAAAATAATTGAATACGCGTGTAGAACTCCGTCAAAATTGTTTTTAAATAATTGAATTCTTTTTTGAAATTTTGTTAAAATAGTATAACATTAAAACTCATTAAATTAAGAAAAAATTCTGAAAATAATTGCAATTTTGACATGAATTCTTTTGATGAATACCTACTGATATTTATGAAAATAATTTAATTTTGCAATGCATTTTATTAAAATTCCTGAAAATAATTAAATTTTGTTGAAGAATTTTGCTGTTTATTAATAAATATAATTGAAATGTTGACAATTTTTTTTAGATTTTTTGAAAATAATTGATTTTTTGCGAAAAATGTTATGAATATTGAAATTAATTGAATTCTTCTGATGAATATTCTTATTTATGAAAATAATTGAATTTTATAATGAATTTCATAAAAATTCCTGAATATAATTGAATTTTGGCGAAGAATTTTGCTATTTATAAAGATAATTGAATTGTTGACGAGAATTTTTTTATAAATTTTTGAAAATAATTGAATTTCTGGAAATAATTTTAATATTTAATAAGATAGTTGAATTCTTTCAAAGAATTGCGTTAAAAAATTAAAAAATTAAAACTAATTTGAACAGAATTGAAATTCAAATTTTTAAAAAAAATACTTCATTAATTGATTTATACATAATAATAATTTGCTATTCCGTGAACAGAAAGTGTCGTCTTTTGTTTTTCTATAGTAATAATTAATGTTTTGATAGAAATTTTGGTTATGAGTATTCCCATATGTGTGATAACCACTTGATGCAAAGAAATTTTTTTACAAATAAAAGAAAAATGATCAAGACATGCCTCTATTCAACTGATGTTAAAAATGGTAAATACATGTAATTTTTTCAAGAATTCTCTATTATTTTGTTAATTCTTATAAATTTAATGAAATTCTCAAACTTGGTATTGATAAAAAGTTTAAATTCTAACATCAAACAATTTTTTTTACAATATTATTAAATTAGTGAACTGAATTTTATTTGCCACTTTTGTTTGACAAAAATAAATTGATTAAAGACACTTAAATTTTGAAGTTTAAATATTTAGTATGTTTTTTAGATTAAAATAGTGTTTTTCAATTAAATCTTTAGAATTTTTATTTCTTTTGGTAAATTCAGTCTCCTATAAAATGATAATTCAATAAACTTCAAAAAAAATTCCGCATTTTTTACATTTATTGATACTCTTGCCATTCCGGTTACGCAGAATCGGGTACTTTATTTATTTCAGAAAAAATAATACTTATAAATTCTATTAAACATTTCTTTCCTTCAATTATCAACATTTCAATGTATTCAATATATTTTTCCGATGAATACTAACAATTATTAGGGAAGGCGAACACTATTTTTAAAACAAGTATTTTCTACACCTTTTTGTCTAAAAAGGCGATTTCTAATTAAATCTGTTTTCTGAACAAAGTTTTTATAAAAAGTTATAATTTCTAATGTTTATTTTCCTAAAATTTCTAAAATTCCATAATTTTGATAAAAATTAGAAAATTCTTCAAAAATAAAGATTAAATTTTCTGTTTCTCAATTACAATTCTGTTTACAAAATTATAAGTTTCTTTTTGAAAATGAAGAAATTTTTTTATAAAATTACTATTTCTTATCACAATTTGTTAACAAAATTCTATTCTTCTTTGAAAAAAAATAATTTGCATCATTTTTACATTTAAATTTCCAAAGTTAATATATTTATAAAAAATTTTTTTATAGAAAAATATTTTTAGGAAAAAAATCCCTATAATTTGTTAATTACGATTTTTAACTAGATTATTTAAAAATTTTGTTAAGTAATTTGCATAATTTCTATTTTTTATCATAATTTTTTAACGAAATATCAAGTATTTTTTTAAAGAATTAACAAATTTTCGTAAATTTTATTTTTTAATCATATGTACTTTTTGATCGTGATTACAAAAATAGAATATTGTTAGAAAAAAGAAAAATTTTGAAAATTACCTTTATTAGACAAATAAATTTTTAGCAAATTAACTTTATTAGAAGACAGAAAATTTCAAAATCACCTTTATTACACGGAGAGATAATATATATTAAACTTTGTAAATGTATTTTACAAATTGGGGAAAAAGTGCGACAAAGCGAAATTTTGATATAAAAAATACTAAACTTTAAAAAAACTTATGTAAAATTTAGTATAATTATATTAAATGTCAAGAATATTAATTAAATTCTAATATAACTTTAATAAATTTCACAAAACTTTTTTTAAAGTTTAGTATTTTCTATATCAAAATTTCGCTTTGTTGTACTTTTTCCCCAATTTGAAAATATTTTTACAAAATTTAATATAATTATATTCTCTCTCCGTGTAGAAAAAAGTTTTTTAGAAATTCACCTTTATTAGAAAAAAAAATTTTAGAAAATACGATTTAGAAAAACTGTACCCCAACCATTATTAGAAACATAAGAATGAAAATTAAAATATTTGCAGAAATTATAATTTAAATCTTTTGAGTTTGAATTTTATTACATTTATATGAGCTTAAAAAATGTTTAAGGGATTTCATGAGAAAATTACATGTACAGTGAGTTCTCGCGAGTCGTTCAATTCTCGAAAATTTTCAAGATCATAAAACTCACGAGTCGTTCAACGCATAAGCCACGCCTCCAAGGCGATTTCAGGGATGTGTGAAACATATTTATCGCCCCGAAAGACACAATATTCAATGACTTTGGTCCGTTTAAATTACACAGCACTGAGCACCGGCGCGCGCATGCTAGAAATTGAACGACTCGTGAATCGGACACTGATCAGCTGTTGAACGACTGGCGAGTTTGAACGACTCGTGAGTTGAACGACTCGCGAGAACTCACTGTATAAAAATTACATTTGAAACTTGAGTTGAGTAGAGGCATGTTTTTTCACTTGGTAATTATATTTATTTTAATAACAGAAGCCATTAAAAAATCGCAAAAGGATCCAAGGCAAGAAAAGTAGTAATTTTGATTTTTCGAGGATTTTCTAAAAATCTCGGTATTTAAACTAAATTATAATTTCCACCCCTTGGAAGCAATTTTTTTCGTTTGCTAATTATTTATTTTAATGTTAGAAGTCATTACAAAATTTTGCAAGAAGATCGAAGGCGGGGAAAGCAGTGATTTTGATTTATTTTATATTTTAGGATTTCTGAAAAATCCGTGACAAAAAATAAAAATCACTGCTTTCCCCGCTTTTGATCTTCTTGCAATTTTTTTAAATGGCTTCTGAGACGTGGAAATGATAATATAGTTGAAATACCGAGATTTTTTAAAAAATCATAACTATTGTAAACATGCAAGAATATAAATTGAAATTATTAAATTTTTTCTGTAGAAAGCAGGTAGGCAGATTGCTACCGTGATAATTCTTTAAATCATTCACGCACGCATCGCGCGCGTAGGACTTTGCTAGTATAAGTAATAAAGTAATAACTTTATGGCAGTTCTTCAATACAATTATAAGTTATTTAAAATAAAATATTGTCAGAAATAGAAAAAATTGAAGGTTTCTTTTAGAATTCGTGGTAAATTCATAGTTTATGAGGCAAATAAAAACACAGAAAAATTCAGAATTTCCTTACAAATTCTAAACATTTAATTTTTTACAGTATTTTTAATACAAAACCCTGACTTTTCTCTGATTTCCCTGACCTGTGGCAACCCAGGGATATTGTTTTTGGTAATGATTTTAAATAAAATTCGACAGTGAATCGGTCTATAGAATCTTTTTCTTTTATTCTGAGCAAAGTACAAAACACTTGTTCGGCTTAAGTGGTAAAATTATAATTCGATTTTTACGATACTTTAACGTTTCAATCGCAAAATTTGTGAGATTACATTGCCGAGATTATTTCGGTTTTTTAACAATTTTAATTAAGGCAACTCTTTTATTTTTTAAACGCTAAACTTGTCTTTTAAATATATTACTATTTATTGCCTACGTACACAACATTTATAGGCATTTTATTTAAAATATAAACTTCTCTCGCTTTCTTTCTCTCTCTATTGTTTATACATTTACACAGTAAAAATGTATCCAAAGCACACACTTGATTTTATTCATTTTATTCAAAAAGAATTTGGTTTTTGGCACGTGTTTGCTGTAAAAATAATTTTCACTATTGTTTATAAAAAAATTTAAACAAAATTATAATAAGAAATTTGATTTCCGTTTTTTTAAAGAATTAATTAATTATGAAAAATGTGCTTAGTTTTCTACTGTTTTAATTCGCCTTATCGAATATACATTCCAGACTAGACTAGCAAGCCAGCTATTATTAAAATAGAAATAATTTTTCTCTATATACAAAATTTATTTCATAATACGAGGTTTTCTTTTCAGTGTATTTGAAAATTAATCAGTTTCGCAATTTTGCGAATTGACAATTTTTTTTTTACAAATTTCTAGTACAATTATTTCTCTCGTGGTGTTTTCTTGAAATAAATTTTTTTTCAAGAATCAAAATTGTAGAATAAACAAAAATTAACGTTTTCTTTAATAATATACAAATATTTTTCTCCAGTAAGAAAAAAACTGGTTTTTTAAATAATTTCGAATAAATAATAATAATATGAAAATGTCGAGGTACATATTTATATATATATTTTTTTGATATTAAAAAATACTTTACTTTCAGTCATTTTTGTACATGTAATCTAAATTATCGGGAGCCAATGTCTAATCAGTTCAGTTCAGTACAATAATCACTAAAGACAAAATACACCAGAACCGTCGTATTTTTTTGCATTTTCTAACATACAACTTACTTGCAATTTTTTTTCACTCTTAATTATTATATAAAATCTTACAATTTGGGCTGTATGAAAAAATGTATTTAAAGAGCAGTCTCTAGGGTCGGAGCACTTGGACTTCGACTAACATTTTGCATTGTTGCATGTTGAGGTGATTCAGAACGCGCTCGAAAACGTTTTTCAAAAAGGGTATTTTGATTTTGACTATTAATAGGGCCACTGGCCAAAAATTGTGCTTTCGCCAACTGGTTATTCAGTCTACGACTCTCGGATGCATTGATTGCATCTTGCGCATTTGTTTGTACTGATGACTTTAAATATGAATTCATTGTCTCTTGTTCCTTGATTTTTGTTTCAATTTGTGTATATAAAGGAGGCACCCTTTGATCAGAAATATTTGTGAAATTTGTCAATGTTTTGTTATTATTATTTTTCAATTCATTTGTGTATAATTTGGTCATATCGTTTGTATTATTAATTTCTTTTAGTAATTTTGTCGATATTCTATTATCATTGTTGTGTGTTTCCTTTTCTGATGTTTGTAAACTATATAGGTCTAATTGTCGTTTGAATTTTGCAGAAGGCATTGTATTCTCTGGAGATGGTTTCATCGCTTTCTCTTCGGCAGCTGTGTCTTCGATTATTGTTGATGAGAGAACATCGGTTCTTGGCGTTTGGAACCTCCACGCTGAACGTGGACTGAGAACTTTTGAGAGAGGCGATGATGGGAGATTTTGTGGTAATTGCTGCTGTAATTGACACTGTTGACGAGAGAGTTTCAATTGTTCAGCGGCTGATAGTCTCACTGGTCCACTTTTGATGCTTTGCTGGAGAAGTAATCGCTTGAAATCGAGACGCGATGTTGCTGACGGCGTTTGAACTGTCACTGGTATCTGAATAGAAAATTGGAAGGTAAATTATTTTTATTCATTATGTTTTATGTTTATTTTATGTTTACTTTACATTTGAGGCTCCGGATCTTAAAAGGGCGCTTTCAGCATTGATTTTAAATGGTAAAAGTGCCCTTTTAAGATCCGGAGCCTCATTTTCAGTTTTAGTTTTTCATTAACATTTTTATTTTTCACTTAATTTCACGACTTTAAACATTATCCATGTGTCAAATTTGCAAAACTGTTAAAAATCATGATATTTTAAAAAAAATCAAAACAATCCCATTTTTTTTTTATTTAAATCAAATTTTTTCTAGAGCTTTGTTTTTTTTAGTAATGATAATAAAAAATTAATTTTGTAATAGAAGCAACAAACAATTTAAACTATTAAAAGTTCCATTTGAATAAAAATGACAATTCTTTGTCAATAATTTATTTTCAAAAGTAATAAAATTCTTCGTAGAAATTCAATTCTGATCAAAAAGTTTTTTAAATTCTCGACAAAATTTCAATTATTTTTAGAAATAATTAAATTCTTCTCCGAAATTCAATTATTTTCAAAAATATTAATAAAATTTTTGGCAAAATTTCAATTATTTTCAAAAATTTTCCTCAATTTAATGATATTCAATATCTACTATTTTCATAAAATTTTCCAAAAGAATTCAATTATTAAAAAAAAAAATTTAATAAAATTCTACACAAACTTTTAATTATTTTCAAAAAATAATAAAAATTTATAGATAAAATTCTTTATGAGAATTCAATTTTAAGAAACATGCAATTATTCAATAAATTGTTATTTTTGTATTTAAATAATTGAATTCTAGTAGAATTTTCTCATAAACATTGATTTAAAAATAGATTTCAGTTAAAATTTTAGATTTTATAATTAAATTTTAAAAACATTAGAACGTAAATTTTTAGAAATAATTGAATTTTCAAAAGGTTTCAGATTAAAATCTTTGAAAATTTGAATTTTTCATATTTTTAACTAATAATTCTGTGGAATTAATTTTTTTTGAGAAACTTTAATTGCCGATTTTTTTTAAAATTATTTAAAGTTTTTATTTTCTAATATATATTTAATTGAAAAATTTACGAATAATTAAAATTTTGTAAAATTGAGTTCTAAAAAATTCTTCAAAAATTCTTAAAAATAATGGATTTATAGAAGATGTTTAGTTTAAAACACGAAAAAAATTCAATTTTGTAAAAGTTACAAATTATTGTAAAAATTTAATTATTTTCAAGAGTAATAATATTCTTTGCAAAAATTAAATATTGTTCAAAGGTAATAAATTTCTTCTTAGGGATTCAATTATTTTCTCAAATAATAAAACTCATCGTAGAATTTTAATTATTTTTAATACAATTTTAATCGAATTTCTCGAAAAATGTAATTATTCTTAAAAATTATATTAAAATTCGTGGTGAGAATTCAATTATTTGAAAATTTGTTGATAAGGATTCTTTATGAGAATTGAATTTTAAGAAACATTCCATTATTTTAATAAATTATTTATTTTTGTATTTATATAATTGAATTCTAATAGAATTTTCTAATAAAAATTGATTTAAAAATAAATTTCAGTTAAAATTTTAGATAATATAATAATTGAATATTAAAAGCAATATAGCGTGAATTTTTTAAAATAATTGAATTTTGAAATTAATTTTTTTGTAAAAGTTTAATTGAATTTTTTTAATATTATTTTAAGTTTTTATTTTTTAATATTTATTTAATTGAAGACTTTACGAATAATTGAAATTTCGTAAAATTGAATATTGTAAAGAAATTGATTTGAAAATTGTCAAGGAACTTTTTCGAAAATTATTAAAAATAATCGATTTAAAGAACAATTTTAGTTAAATATTCTTGTAAATAATAATTGAATATCTTCATGTTTTATAGTTATGAAAAATTTAATTTATAGTTTTAAATAAAATGTTCTCTTAATTGATTCGGACTAGTTATATTTTTGTCAGTAATTGGTCCGTAAATGGTCCGTAATTTTTCATTTTTGGTCCGCAAAGTCCGTATATTTAAATGGTTTCACTGGTTCGAGCCCTGTTTATGTTTTTAAATCCTTTCTTATTGATAGAAAATAGTCATTTTTTTCAAATGCAACTTTTAATTGTTTAAAATGTGGAAAATTTAATTCTTTATGCTTTCAATAAGTCGAATTTAAAATTTATTAATTTATCTTTTTCATATAAAATACGAAATCATGACATTGGAATAACGTTAACGCAAAAAGTTTATTTAAATTATAACAGCCCTGAAAATTTGAAAACGTTATTAATTCTTCAAATTTGAAACTAACTATATTTATTAAAATAAAATTCGTATTAAAAGGCTTTGATCGTATGAAAATTGGAAAAGAAAAATTCTCTGTCTTTGAAAAATAGTTGGCTATTAAATTCGATACTCACTTCGGGAGTTTTTTGAGATTCGGGACTCCAACTGTGCCGCGTGCCAGCGTTGTTTGTCAAAAGTGAATGCATTGATCCTGTGGGCGATAAATTATCAGCACTGTCATCTTTAATATTCAATCTCTTTTTTGATTTGTGAATGGCAGTAAATAATTCCTCGTTTGACATGGTGCTTCTCGTTGGGGAGAGAACAATATTCGTGGGAGTATTTCTTCCTGAGGAAGAACCCAGAACTGGTGTACTTCTCCCCGATGTGCTGATTCTCGATTGTGGAGCTTTTGTCGTTAATGCTAAACGTTCAGCAACAGTGGGTGTTGATCTTCCAGTTGGCGTTGACGATTTAAATCCATTGTTATGCTCTGGACCAATTGGAGAAAGTGGTGTACGTTTCAAATTTTCCACAGAGGGGTATTTTTTCTCCAGCTGTTGTACTGGCGATGCGGCGAATGATCGATATCCGAAAGCTAAAGCCTGAGGTGGCGCGAATCTGCAAATGAAAATTATTATTTTTCTCTTTGCTTTTTTTGAAATATTTAATACTCTATTTAATTTTAATTTTTAATCGTTTGCCGAAACTTGTTCGTTTAATTATTAGTTTTTATTTATAATGAAATATTTTTCATATTTATAATACCCGTTCGTTTAAATATTATTATTAAGAATTGGAAATTATTGTTTACAGATATTTAGAAGGTGGAATTTTGTTTTACCTTTTCCTAACGTCCACGGGAGGATTTCGTTGTTGTTGCTGAAAGAGTTTGCTTCTAGCTTCTAGTTCCATTTGCCTCCTTCTCAGGTCCATGTAGGTGTCAGATTCCGGTTGTTGTCTATGATATCCTATTTGTTCCGGTGCTGGTTTCTGACTCTGTCTGGCAAGCACGTGCATGGAACTTACGGGACCTCGACTTAAACCTCGAGTAATATCAGGTGTTACACTACGAGGAGGTTCAATTTCTCTTTGTGATTTTTTATTTGGAAGTGTGAAAAATTGCTGATTCCGTGTATTTTGAGCTTGGACAGCTTGTTGAATGTAGACTCTTTGATTTTCATTGTAATTCGGATATACTTGATGTTGATCCAAATATTGTGGACCTTTTTCGTAGATTTGATAATTTCTCGGATCGTCGATATATGTTTGTTGATGATACATAGCTTGTGGTGATGGTTGTTGTTGGTGATGATAATAATTTGATCGGTTGTCGTACATGTCACATTGCCTTGTATAGAACATTGCCTGAGATTTAGAATCATTTCCGAAATCTTCGTAACTTTGAGTTTTTCTTAGATCATGCGGTCTTGGTGGACCAATGTAGGGTGGCGGTTGTTGAACTATTACTTGTCCTGGAATTGTTTCACCGGTAATTGAAAGCAAAGGATTTTCTGAAACAAATATATTTTCCCTTAATTTCTTTCCGTTTTTGCTTGGTTTTTTTTTTTATTTTTTCAGCTTTCTAATCTTTAAACAAGTGTCTTTTTCACTTAATTTCTTGAATTTTTATTTATATTAAGGATTTTTAAATCTACTGAAACGAGTTTAAAGATTTTTTTGGCGCTTTAAATTGTAAATTTTCTTCTGACTTTAGAATTTTTAAATATTTTTGAAAAAAACGATTTGAAAACTATTATTTTGAATAGAATTTAGAAAACAGACATTTATAAAGCTTGTAAGCAGATCACAGAAGCAGGCGAGTTTTAGAAAAAAGCAGGCATTTTGCAAAAAAGGCAGACAGAGCAAAATGTGTTAATGAATAAATGCGTGTGCGTGTTAGTAAGGAAAAAATGGTAAATTTCGAAAAATGATCACCTACATTGTTTGTTGCGTTTGAGTTTTATTTTTCATTAGGAAAAACGAATATTTTTAGCCACAGAGAGAAGTTAATTAATTTTTTTTACGAATAAAAGTTTTCAAAGTAAAAGATTTAACATTCACGATTAATGAAATGTAAAATTTGAAAACTTGCTAGATAAAAATGAGTTAAATTAGAAAGATTAGCTTGTAAACAATGAATTGATTTTTTATTGAAATCAGATTTTTAATGAAACTTTTTTTCATAATTTTAATAGTAATTTATTTTAATTTTCAAAATGTTCGAACATCTTTGAACTGTTTTTTCTTTGACTCTTTCGACCTTATTGTTACATGAGAATTCGTAAAATTTTAATTGTAGATACAATTAATTTTGATCCAATAAATTTTTTTATTACAAATTTTGTTTGTTAAATCAAAAATAGATTTAATGAAAAAATTATTTTTTTACAAATAAATTTCATTTATTTTGATCTCAAATATTGTTGAATATTAAATAAAAATGTTTTTCTTATCGATAAAAAGGTCGAAAGAATTAAATTGGGGATGAAACAAAAATTATACTCACCAATTAGTGAACATGGAACAATGGAAGATGAGTTACTATGAAAATACCACACAGTATAATGGTGCATGTTTTGTTTTTATATTTAATCTAAAAACTATGGATTTGCAATATGAGAGTACAAACACAAAACAAAAATCAAACAGCAGGTGCAATTAGGAATGGGAAAGAGGATTTAACATATTTTATAATTAACCATGAGCAAAACACGAGTATTTACAACCGAGGGAAATTAATGAAATTTGTGGAAAAAAAATTCTTTTTCTAAAGGTGCTTTTTTTAAATGTGCGGGTGAAATAAAAAACGACCAAATTAATCGACTTTCCAGTTTTCAAAAAAATACGTCTATTCTCATACAGACAAAAATACTATTCGTATCAATTATGATAATAATATTAAGAATATTAATAATAATATTAATAATAATAATAATATAATAATAATAATAATAATAATAATAATAATAATAATAATAATAATAATGATATAATAATAATTATCGTTATCGTAATAAGTCTATAAAGATAATTAACTATTTCATTTTTATATACAGATAAAAATAAAAAGAAAAACGCATTAGTAAAATACATACATATACATATATTTATAATCATCATACGCATACAAAAAAATAAAACAAAGAGAGGAAACAAAAAATGCTTAAATAAAATAAAATAACGTATTCACATATACACAATTATTATTATTGCAAATTAGTATGCCCTCCCCCAGGTTGCAAGTACGTCCGTGTTTTTAATTATCACCACTGACATTAGTTTAAGCAATTAATACAGCAGTTTATGTCGATTATCATGGCAAAAAGTGTACTTTTTTATAATCATCAATCATTAAATTTACAATTAAATTTTCCTTTTTTTGTTTAATTAATAATACATTTACAATTTATTATATAAATTAAATTTAAAAAACAGCCAAAAAATTTAATATTATTTAATTTTTAATAATAATAATACTAAAAATAATAATAATATAAGTAAAAAAAAATAATAATAAACATAAAAATACAAAGAATAAAATTTATTTTGATTAATTAATTAATTAAAATTAATTTATTTGGATACAACCTTGTTAATAAATTTCTAATATAAATTCAGTTGTATTTTATTTATCTTTTGCAGAAATTTGTGGATAAATTGCAGATTTTCTTTATTTTTTAATTTATATATTATTTGTTTTAATAATTTTTTAGGGGAAAAATGATTTATTAAGTACACTTTTGGTTTTTGGACGGATAGTGCCGGATAAAACGACATAATACCAGGAAGGCGTATTAAAAAAATACTTTTATGGTTTTTATAATATGCTTAGCCCATTTAAAAAAAAATCTAAAATATAGTTAGTTTATTTGTTAGTCACTGAATTTGACGCTACTTACAACGCGAGGTGTGCATACGCTTTACCAATTGTAAAACATGCGTGAAAATGCCACGTTTACACGGTGAATTATTTTTTTTTATTATTTTTTTTTTCTTTAACAGATTATAAAATTTCACTTCAAAAAAAAATTATATATTCACAAACAACCACTGGGAAAAAATCAAAAACAATGCTTCATGCAACAAGTTTTCACAATAAAAAAAAAAAAAAAGAAAAAATACAATTGAACTATTTTGAATGTGTGAGAGAGAAAGGTGGTGGAAACTCGTTAGTCACTGTGTTAACGAGGCACGGTTTACTATTATAATGTAAATATGAAATGTAAATGAAATGATATTTTTTTAATCTTGATTATTTTTGATAATCAAGTTTAAAATTGCAAAAAGTCTCTATATTTTTAACTTGTTCGCTTTTCTATGTTTTTGTCATATTTTAAGATAATGTTGTCATTTGTATACTAATTATATATTATATACATGGCACGATTGTCTCAATTTTAATTATTAGTCTACAAAATTTCTATTTTCAAGTCGTTGCTTTCGGGCAAATTTCAAATTAATATATATATGGGGTAAAAAATTACTTTTCTTCGTTTCTCATTTTCATCATAATGAGAAAGTACTTTTTGGAAAAATAAAAATTTTTGGTCCAAAAAAGTAGGTCAATTTTAATTTTCTTGGAATTTTCTATATTGTTAGTTGATTAATTAAATTGTCATATAGGAAATTGTTTGATATTAACATTGACAGCATTCTAGAATTTATGAAATAGAATTATTCCATCGGATATAGACAATACGTCCTAGATTTAATTTGTTTTATTTGAATATAATTATCTACTCGTGGAAGTGCATTGAGATTATAAGTTCATACGCACGAGGGATAGTCTAATGTTTCAACAATTGATAATTACCCCCCCTGTGTATATATCACTATATAAGTGTTAATGCAAGCCTAATATTTCAAATGATATCGCTACATTGTAGACTCTTCTCCATTATACGTGGAACGTTTCTTGACGCCAAAGTTTTTTTCTTCAATTCGATTTTTATTTTTATCCAAATTATTGATTTTTTAAAAATATTTTAAAATTTTGTCAATTTTTTGGTAATTTAATAATAATACTTTTAGTATTTATTTACTTTAATAATCTTTTAGGAAGTTAACATTTTTTTTTAAGTTATTTAAAGAATAATTTTTTTATAGGTTTTTTTTATTTTCAGGCCTCGGATAGCGTTGAGAGTCAAAAACACCAAAATAAAAATGCTAATGCCAAATTTCCAAAGGTTGTTTTTTCATAAATTCCTTTTTAATGGACATTTTTTCCAATTCAATTTTTAAAAAAATTATTGAATTACAGTTTGCAATTTTTATGGAAAAATTAAATTTGTGTATTTACATAATTAAATTCTCAAATAACTTTCTGAAAATTATTAATTAATTAAAAACAATTAAAAAGAATTTTAGTAAAAAATTTTAGAAACTTTTGCTTATTAGAAGAGTTACAGTAAAAATTTTTAAAAATCAAAATTAAAAATTTTGCAAATTTGAGTAACTTTAATTAAAAATTCTTTAGAATTTAAAGAATTAGATTATAGAACTTAGATTTTTAAACAATTTTAGTTGCAATTTCTTTGAAAGTAGTTGAATTGTTTGTTATCTTGTATTTAATTAAAACTTTGTCGAATAATTGAAATTTCGTAATATTGAATTGAAAGTAAATGAATTTAAACCAATTTTAAATAAACTTTTTTTAAATAATTAAACTTTCCAAGAATTTTCTCAATTTTATTAAAAATAATTGTTTTAGAGAATAATTGGATTATAGAAGAGTTACAAAGGAAATTTTCACAAATAATTAAATTTCAAAAGGCTTCAAATTAAAATTTTAAAAAATTTTGAAACTCTGGGTAACTTTAATTCAAAATTCTGAAAAATTTAGTTGTTTGAAAAATCTTGGTTTCATTTTCTTTGAAAATAGTTGAATTTTAAATTATACCTATATAATGTTTATTTAAAAAAACTATCAAGTAATCGAAATTTTATAATATTAAATTGTAAATAATTGAATTTTAAATTAATTTTAAATTAACTTTCATTTTTTAAATAATTAAATTCTAAAAGAATTCTCTCCAAATTATTAAAAATAATTATATTTTACAAGAACAGTTAAATAAGAATTCCTCTAAATAAAAATTCTTTTAAATAAAAAGATAAAAATTATGTTAATTGAAAGTCCAGTTAAATAAAAAGTTAAAAATTCTAAAAATCAGGAAGAAGTCAGAAAAATAGATAATAAATTTTTTGTCACAGCTCTAAATAAAATAAAAGAACTTTTTACGCTTTAAAGTCGATCCAAGGACTGTATTTTTTTTTTTGTTTTTAGAGATTTTCGAAAAACAATTATTTTTTGACTAAAAAATCTAGATTAGTTTTTATTTACAATATTGTATTTCATTTGATTAACTTTGTATGTTTTTTTTAATTTTGTAACTTTGTAAATTTTTTGTAACTTTAAAAAATTTAGTTAACAGGTGTTTTAGGAGAATGTTGAGAGAAAAGGGGAAATAGATAGTTAAATTACGAGAGAATATAAGATATAACCTTTTCGTTGACTTATTATGCGATAGTGAAAACAAGAAAGTTGCCTACAGCTGTGATCTCATTGGGGTTATCTAGCTTTTTTACATTTGTTATTTAGCGCGGATTTGGCATCTGTTGTGAAAATGATTTGATGAGGTATGCTAAATGATAAAGAAATCCATCATTACTCTTTATTAAGATCGCTCTCATTATATAACACATTTGTCATAGACAAATATGATTCATTGGCTGAAAAATATCTTTTTCTCTTTTATCAATTATTCACAGAATATTTTTTTTTATTAGAAGGAATTTAATTGGGGGCAAAATATAAAATTCAATTTTTAGAAAAAATTCAAAATTAAAAAGAATAATTTTAAATAAATATTTATTTGCAAATATTTTCTAAAGAATTCTCTTTTACGAAAAGTTCTCTTTTGCAACGAATTTGTAATTTATAAAAATAATAACAGTGACTGAAAGTCAATAATTTTTCTGCAATTTATTAATTAATTTTAATATTTGAGAATTTTGAAAATTTCTCAACTGTCAAAATGAAAGTAAAAATTTATTTGTATTTATTATTTAATATTTATTAATAGAAACTAGTTTAAAATGTTTAGAAAATGGATAAAATTGTAGTAAGATATTTAATTATGATTTTGGAAATTTGAATTTAGAGTATCATTTATATTTGAATTTAGTAGAAAATCATTATACTCTAATATCTGATTGAAACTTTCGGATTAGTCGTACGAATCAAAATGATAAAGTTGGAAGGTTAAAGCATTACTTGGGGTCATATCTTTATAATAGGAAAATTCCCAATGAGAGATTTGAAAGCGTGGGATGCAAAAAAAATGTAAACCGCAACATTCTGCGTTTATTTTTAAAATGCTTCCCTCTTCTTTTTTTTGTAACATTATTCTCGAAATACTTGTTTCGTAATTCGAGATTAATATTAATGTTGATAATTTGAATTAAAAAAGTAAAATGAAAATATTTTCCTTTTGGTATCTATTATTGTTTTGTGTATATTACTTTGGATAAGCAGTGAGAATTTTTGGTCAAGAAACGTTACACCACATGTTGTATATTGCACTGTCAAGAGATCAATTTTTGTGATTTAAATTTCTTATTATAGTAACGAAATATTTTGTATTTCTAAAAATAATTAACAACGATTTCCAGAAATAGTTTTTCGATTAATTTTTTTTTTTAAATATTAAGTCTTTTCAAAAGTGTTTCTTTATGTTTTAGTATTGTTTTGAAACTTACGAGGTCTTCGGGTCGCTAGAAACAGAAGATGTCTTGCCAGCATGTTTGCTATTTGAAAAAAGGCGCTTTTTTAAATGGTGATAGTCTGTGAAAAAGTTGTTTCGTTTTCCGCCTCTTTGGCAACAGTTTGTCTACCAACAAGATTTACTTTGTTCACTGATAAGTGTATCAGAAACAAGAAGTATAGATTTTGAAAGTGCGCACTTTTTTTCTTTCTTTATCTTCCGAAATTAGGATTATCATTGCTATCTCTTCACTGAAATTCGATATTCGAAATGATATTCTATTAAGAAATGATTTTAATTTGATTTAAAAATTCCTATTGGCAAAAATTGATTGGAAAAAATGAAGGTTCCGTCCGGTCGAGCGACCGGACCGTTGACTGAATACTATCAGTGGCAAGTGGAAGTATTTGAACCCCCCACATTAGTGAGAGAGAAGGAGCGGCAGGGAAATTTATTTATTTATCTGCATCTGCAGTTTCATCGTTTGGGATAAACATCGAAAATCTGACGCAATTCTGTAGCTCATTGAGACAGCGTTTAAGATAAGGGCTGGTGAACACAATTTTCTCCGGGCACCCCCTTAACATTCCCATCTAACTCATTAAAACAACTTTTTTCTTAATTCCTTTTTCCTTCATTTCTCTTTCTCTGCTGAATTTGCAGTTTCTTCCTGCTCTTGATAAGCGGAGAAGAAGAAGGAAGAAGTGCACGTGCTAATAAATTTCTTTATTAAATCCTTCTCCGGTCGTCAACCTCAGTTGTAAAACGCAGAAACGTGTGTTCGGAAAACTACAGTTTTATCTGAATAACGAGTTTACCTAAATAAAAATTTATCAACACACAAGTTTGATAACTAAAATTGATGAATTAATTTTTTACTTTTCTGTTTCAGAGAGGCAAATAATTTTTGGAAAAAAGTTTTTATTTCAAAGTTGGAAAAAATCGAACTCTTCTCGAATGAAGGACAGTGACATAATTGTCGGAAGTAAAATTACTTGAGCGATTGCCTTGAGCTTTTGAAAAAAATAGGATAATATATAATAGTGCTATCAATAAATAGAGAGATGTATATAGGGAAACATGAAGATTAGAGACAGAATGAAAGACGATGAATGCATTGTTCAGATTAGAGAGACATGTGAAATGTTTCGATTAACCTTGCTGGAAAATTTAATCTTCCCTAGGATTCTTCTTTCACTACTTTATCATAAAAACAATTTCTAAACAGGAAAAAAAATCGTTTTTAAATTACGTCTTTTAGTCGCAGCTGCAAAAGGCATAGGCAGATAATAATGAAAACATGACGTATAACAGTTTGGAGAAAAAAATTCACCCCTGAAAAAAATTTCCTTTATCTTCATGTAATTATTATTGTTTGTCTTTTGAATAAATTATATTTATCTAATTGGATTTTTTTTCGGTGGCCAGATTCCTGTGTGGCGCACGTGATGGAATTATTGTCACCGGAATTTTTCTAAAGATAACAAAAGAAATAATGTACTATTATAAATTCAATGACTAATGTGTCCTTCGAGACATAAGATTATTTATAATTCTACAATTTAATGATTTCTAGAATTTTACTCAAGTTACTTTATTCTTCTCGATATTTGAAAACTACCAAATTTCTGTATCATTTCCTGAATACTGGAGAACTTTAACAGGCTCAAGATCCAAAGTTCTTGGTCTTGGACTTGTTGGAATTGTTGGGAAGGGACAAGTAACTAAATTCACTTCAAAATCATTATCGATTTGTGGTTCTGGACTTGATATCGAGTCTGGATAATTTATTCTTTCCTTGAGCAATTCCTCCTGTATTTCTTCAGAAGGAGTTCGAATAATCTTTGGAGATTTTTCTGAATTGGCAAATTTCTTAATGAACATTATTGGACTGTTTGCCATTCGATAACTTTCGCTGCGTTTTATTTTACGCTCAGATTTATTCGACTTTGAATTCGTTGTTTCTGAATTAAAATCGGGTGATTCGGATGTTTGCGCATTTGACTGTGATTCTATAGTTAGGGAATCTGGTGGAGAATTATTTAAATTTTCCGATTTTTGAGAATTGGGGGTTGATTCTGGAGTTGAGCTACCGGGATTCTCGACAATTGGAGTTATACCATTTTTGAAAATTGTTCCGTTTTCACAATCATCGGGTCTTGTTGATTTTCGACTAAAATTTGGAGTGTCTAGATCAGATTCTAATAGTTTTCTACATAATTTCGGAGTTGTTCCACTGGGTTTCAGGTGTTGAATACCGAGGGACTTTTCGTAATTAATTCTCGAATTGGGATTGAGAATTCGCCTCTGATTTCGTGAGAGGGGGGTCGCGATGAATTGGGACGAAACATTATGATTGACTTTGGATTCATTTGGACTAACATTGCACGTGGCTTCCTCCATTCTTTCGGGAGGATGATTTTCATCCTTTATTTTCGATAATGTACTGATGGGTATTCTTGTTTTATTACATCTTAATGGTCTACCGTAAATTCTAGATGTCGTAAGGGAACGAATTTTTGGATTAATTGAACGTTGTGTTCCTCTGCCGGAAAGCAACTGACTTTGGGTTTTATTCACATCAGTCGAAGTACGAAGATGATCGGCGAATGATTGAGTGCACTCTAATCTACCGGTGCTTGTTGTGCAATCGTTATGTTGATTTGTGCCGATTTCAGAGGGCGTCTTACCTTCGTCACCTTGAACGTTGACGTAAGCGCCACGAACTTGTTTATAGGGACTGCTGAGACAGGTGGGACTGACAACTGTTGTTGGTGTTCGCACATAATCTGGACTCGTTGCTCTCTCTGGACTTTTTGCTGCTCGAATTATCACTTTTCCCAATTGTGGCGATGTTGGTGGTGATGGTGATAATTTATTTCCATCGACAAAGTCCGATGTTTTTGTAATAGCTCGCACGTTTATTTGTGCACGATGAAGTAATGGCGATGGACTAGGCGATGTTCCTTCTTTTACAAACGGACCTGTTTGAATAGTAAATTAAAATTATTAATTAAAATTATTATTTTTGTTGCTGTTGTTGTTTTGTTATTTCACGATATTAATGCGAGAAAATTCAATGTAAAATTTAGAAAAAGTTTCGATCACTAACTTCCCACATAATTACAAAATTTTCCTAAAAGTTTAAATTAACCTGACTGATACTTTTGAAATCTTTAGTTGCAAAGCTCTTGAAATTTGAAATAATTCTTTAAATTTCCACTGTTATTCAATGTTTAGTGCAATAATTGACTGAACATTGTATGGAACTCTAAGAAATTTAAAATAAATTTAAGAATTTTTAATCTTTTATGCAATGTTCAGCCAACTTTGGCTCGAAACATTGAAAAAGGGTGTACATTTAAAGAATTACTCTCAGTTTCATGAGCTTTGCAACTAAAGATTCCACAGGTAACAGTCATGTTAATTTCAACTTTTTGGAAACTATAAAATTACCACGAATTCTAATACAAAACCTTTAATTTTTTTCTATTTATGACAGTTATTTTTTTTAAATAACTTAATTTTTGAAAAACTATAATAAAATTTTTTCTTATAAATTATTTAATGAATAGTTTTACATAAGTATTTCAAAATTAATTCAATTTTAAAAGAGTTGCGTTTACAATTTTCCCAAATAGATGAACTTCAAAAGGTTTTAATTTGAAATTTTATAAATTTAATTATTCTTAATCTATAAATTTCTTGTCAATTTCAATTATTTTAAAATTCTTTGCAAGAATTCAATTATTTTCAATAAAATTTTAATAAAATATCAGAATTCAATTATTCTTAAAAATGTTAATAAATATCATTCCAGAATTTCATTTAATTTCAATTTTCCGCATGAGTTCAATTATGTTCACAAATTTTTTTAAATTATCTTCAAAATTTCAATTATCTTTAAAAATGATAAAATTCTTCTCCCAAATTCAATTATTTTTAAAAAATTTCCTGAATTCAATGATTTTCAATATCTGTAATTTTAATAAAAATTGTCTAAAAGAATTCAATTATTTAAAAAAAATTTTAATAAAATTCTACGCAAACATTTATTTATTTTATTTATTTTCATAAATAATAAAAATTCCCCAAGAATTTTATTATTTACATAAATTTTTTTATAAATTTCTTCGCAATAATTAAATTATTTTCATAAATAATAAAACTCTTAACAGAATTTCAATTATTTTTAATGCCATTTTAATAGAAATCTTCGAAATATGAAATTATTCTTAAAAATTTTATTAAAATTCGTCGAAATAATCCAATTATTTAAAAATTTGTCGATAAAATTCTTTATAAGAATTCAATTTTAAGAAACATTCAATTCTTCAATAAATTATTTATTTTTGAATTCAAATAATTAAATTCTCGTAGAATTTTCTAATAAAAATTGATTGAAAATTTGAATTTTTCATACTTTTAACAATTCTGTAGAATAAATTTTTCTAAAACAGTTTAAACGAATTTTTTAAAAATGTTTTAAAGTTTTTATTTTCTAATATACATTTAATTGAAGAATTTCCGAATAATCTAAATTTCGTAAAATTGAATTGTAAACAAATGGATTTGAAAATTCTCAAAGAACTTTTTGTCGAAAATTATTAAAAATAATTGATGTAAAGAAGAATTTTAGTTAAAAATTGTAGAAAATAATAATTGAATTGAAATGATGAAAATAATTTTAAAGAAGTTGCAGTAACAATATTCTTCTAATATACAATGATTTTATCACTCGGTCATCTCTCTAAATCTGAGTCAGTGAAATTCCACTGAAAATCAATGAAATTTGACTGATTTTCAGTGACTCTATTCTCGCGATTTAAATCAGTGGGATTTCACTGAAAATCAGTTAAAAATAATTGAAGTTTCAGTCATTTTTCACTGATTCGCCAATTAAAAAACTACTGAAAATTTCAATCATTTTTATCTAATCTTCAGTGAAATTTCACTGATTCAAATCGCAAGACTAGAGTCACTGCAAATTAGTCAAATTTCACTGATTCAGTTTTATTATTCCTATAGAATAATAAATAATAATTAAAGTTTTATTTTAAATAAAACTATTGATATTTTTTGAATTATTTCAGTTAAAGAAATTCGTAAATAAATGTGATGGAACATTTTTTTACGTATCTAATAATTTTTAACCCGTCAGCACTCGCGCTATAGAGAAAAAGTCTCACTCTAATTTTAATATTTAAAAATTTTAAGGTTAAAATTTATATATATTGCCGAGGTTTTTTCTATCTTCATAAAACGTATTCTATTTTCATACAAAAATAATAAAAATAATTCAGAGAATACCGTTTATTAAAAAAAAATTGTTTATTTTATACTTGTCAATTTGATCCATGAGATTTTTTCTCTACACGATACTAAAGTAAGCTGGGAGAGTGGGACTTCGGCAATTGTCGGGAGGTGTTCGGCAAAACTCGTTCGCCTATGGATATTCTAGTGAAATAGAACTATACTGAAAACTGTCATGGCGTCGACGTGCAAATTGTAAACAAACTGTGGTAAGTTGCTCTGATAATTTTAACGTTAAAAATAATTTTATTATTATTTATTCATAAAAGAGTTTTACGTTGTGTTATATTATATCATATACAAAGTATATTTACATTCATATTGTTTAATTTACACTTTTTTTTTACACATATATGCATATTATTATTTTGACGTTTTTAGGTTATTTCGAATGTTTTCTAATCATGAGTAGAAACAAGGAAAAAGATTTCGATTGGTATTCAAAAGAAAATGTATCTGACCAGGAAGATTTCGAGCTTTCTGGAGAAAGCGACGATAATATCGAACAAGTTTCGAATGACAGTTCCACTGAACAATCAGGTTCCGAGAGTGAGGACATTAGCTGCAATGATACTAGTGAAAAGTTTTTCATAGGCAAAGATAAAACGACAAAATGGTTTTCTTCTCCTGAAAATAAAAAAGTAAAAACCAGAAAGCATAATATTGTCATCAGGTTGCCAGGAGTTAAAACTGCTGCCAAAAATGCTCAAAGTATTCTCGAGTGTTGGGAATTATTTTTTACTAAAAATATGATTGAAAAAATAGTTAATTTCACAAATATTCAACTTGATAAGCTTCGAAGAAATTATAAAAACGCAAAAGATGTTCGTCCGACTTCTGAAATTGAAATTAGAGCCGTTCTTGGTTTGTTGTATATGATTGGTGTAAAAAAAGGCAATCATGTGAATTTAAAAGAATTTTGGGCTTCAGACGGAACAGCACCGGATTTTTTTCGAGCTTCAATGAATCTTCAGCGGTTTTATGTTTTGATTAATGCATTGCGTTTTGACAATATTCATACTCGAGATGAAAGAACGAAATTGGATAAATTAGCGGCAATACGAGAGATCTTTGATATGTTTAACGATAAATGTAAAGAATGCTATACACCTGGTCAATATTTAACAATTGATGAAATGCTGGAAAGTTTTCGAGGGAGGTGCAGTTTCCGTCAATATATGCCAAAGAAACCAGCAAAATATGGTCTAAAAATGTGGGCTTTGGTGGATTCTCGTTTATTTTACACCTCCAATATTGAAATTTACGGAGGAAAACAACCGAATGGACCTTTTAATATTTCTAATTCCGTAGATCAAGTTGTTAAACGTATTTCCGCTCCAATTTTAGGCACAGGTAGAAACATTACGATGGATAACTATTTTGCATCTATACCATTGGCTGTTGATTTATTAGATCACCACAGAACAACTGTTGTAACAACTTTGCGCAAGAATAAAAGAGAAATACCTCCTCAATTTCTTCAGACCAAAGGAAAGGCTGTGAACTCTAGTATGTTTGGTTTTACTGAAAAATGTACTTTAGTTTCATATGTTTCAAAAAAAAACAAAAATGTGCTGATGTTGTCTTCCCTGCACAATTCTGGTGATATCGATAAGGATAGTGGACAAAGAAAAAAACCTGAGATAATTACCTTTTATAATTTAACGAAAGGAGCTGTAGACGTTGTCGATGAATTAAAAGGTACCTACAGTGTAAGTCGAGAAACTCGTCGCTGGCCTATGGTAATATTTTATGCCTTATTAAATATTGGTGGAATAAATTCCCAAATAATTTATCGAGAAAACACTGAAAACAAAATAACTCGTCGCTCTTTCTTGAGCCAGTTAGCAAAAGATCTTGTTATTCCTTTTTTAAAAGTCCGAGTAATGGAGCCTTCATTAAATCTTGAATTACGATCACTAATTAAACGAATAGGAAACATTAGAATTGAAGAAGCAGTCAAGACATCCCAAGGATTTTGTGAATTTTGTCCTCGAAAACTGAACAAGAAAACAAAAAAACGATGTGTTACTTGCTCTCAATTTATATGCCCATCACACACTTTGCTGTACTGTGATGATTGTTATAATGTTTGATTTAATAGAGTAATACGAATAATAAGATTTTAAATCTATTCTTTTGCTTTAAAAATTTATATTTGTTTAAAATGTAAATGTTTACAATTTCGTAAAAACGATGTAAAATACTATTTAATAAATTCTGAATCTTCTTAAATTTGCATTAATTAATGTTTCATACAAATTCTTTAATATTTTTTAAAATAATACATAAACCATGTATAAATATAAATTAATAATTGTAAAATTATTCTAATTAAATTACAACTGTTTAATTTTATAAATAAAATGATTAATAATAGTAATATATTATATAAATCATTAATAATAAATACTTAAATCGTTATTAATTAATGTAATAAATGGTAATAAGTAATTTTATACTTTTGCAAATAAGAATAATATGTTTATAGTAAAGAAAGGTAATTTGAATATAGCCGCCAAAAAAGTTACTAGACGCATGCGCATAACAGTGAGAAAATCTCTCAACACGCGAGTAAAGAAAGTTGTTAAATTAGCGCGAGTGCTGACGGGTTAAAGTGGGGTTTAGTGAGCGGAGTGGTCGTGTGTTTGTTGTCGTCCGAGTAATTTTATATAAATTGGTGGTTATTTTATTCGTGCGAACTGGAGATTAGTTGCATCTCAAAGAGTGGGTCGTTTTAGTGATGTGAAAGTGTTTGTGGTGGTTTTAACGAAGGGATTGTACTTTTTTTCTCCGAAAATTGAGGAGGAATGGAGACCAAAGAGGTTAGGTTGTCGCAATGGGAACAGGATGACACATCTTCCGGTGCGCTGTCTCAATCATCGGAACACCTTTCTCAATTGACGACAGAGGGCACTTCTACACAAAAAGAACTCGATTTTACCGATCGTCGAGGTTCACTTAAAACAAAACAGAATCAAGAAAAAGTTAAGAAAAATATTAAAGATAATTCCAAAACGAGTATTAAAATTGGTGGACTTAAAGAAAGTAAGGACAAAAAAGAAACCTTAACTAAAAACAGACCAGGAAGGCCTACCAAAAATAGTAGAGAAACAAATCAAGATATTAAAAGTGGGGTTAGAATGCGACAGTTTCTTTCAAGAGAAAAAAAAACAGACAATTCTCTGACACTGAGAAGTTTAACGCAGCGGGAACAACAAAAAAAGGACTTGCTATCGAAGAAGAGCGACATTAAGGCTAACTCAATCCAAACAAACAGAACAAACAACGACAATGACAGTAACAACAATTTAAAAAATAATTCCGATCAATCAAAAGATGGATGGAGAGAAATGTTTTCAGAAGTTTTGGATGAATGGTGGGCAAAGAACGGCAAGAGAGATATTGAAAACATCAAAAACCAAATTCAAGAAATTAAGGAAGAACTAGAAAGAAGACAAGATGAGAAGGATAGAGAGGAAGCAGCCGATATAGCTCTTCAAAGAGCTAGAAACCGGGAAAGAGACTATCAGTTTCAACTGGAAAAATTAAAAAACAATTTAGAACAGGTAACATCTCAATTTAATCTTTTTAAGGAAAAAGTGTCAAGAGGGGACAAAGAAGATCTATATATGACACAAAAAACAATGGTAAACTCGATCACTCCAACTGGGGAACTCGATACATCGGATAAGGGAGATTATAATTGTGCAAACTCAAATTCTGACAAGGAAATTAACGATCAAAGGATCAGTAATGGAAAAGTGTTAAATTTACCAATTCTTAAGGGAGGAGAGCTCGAACGAGAATTGATGGAAAGAAAGATAAGGAAAAACTGGATTCTTGTGCGTGGCTTCAGATCGAGAGGAAAAACATTAGGTGAGGAAATTAGAAAAGTGTTGTTTGATTTTACAGGAGTGCACATCCAAATAAAAGATTTAAAACACGTGGCTGGTGGTACACTCATTCATCTCGATTCGTGGGCAACAAAAAGGAGACTTATGGAAAATAAATTCAAACTAAGAGCGACAAAAATTTTAATTGAAGATGACTTAACATGCAGGGAACAAGAAGTTCAAAGGAGAATTAATGAAGTTGCAGAAGAAGCAAGCAGAAGAGGATCATATGTAAGAATTTTCTACATGGGATGGCAAATAAATAATATGGAATTTTTGTGGAATGAAGAGGAAGGACGAGTAAAAGAAAGTGTCATTAATACACGGCAGGGGAAGAAGTTTTTTCGTGGACGAAGAGGCACTTATTAATGGAGTCTTATGGAACTTAGCAGGTGGAAAAAAAATTAGAGGATGCTGGGATTTTTTGAAGGAGTTCGATATTATAATTATCCTTGAGACGTGGGTAGAAGAGGAAAAAGAAGAGGACTTCATTAGGAATCTGGACAACGACTACATCTGGAAATCAAAAAGTGCGGTAAGGTATAAAAAGAAAGGACGAGCAAGTGGGGGACAATTAGTGGGTGTACGTAAAAGTGTAAGCGATAAAGTCAAAATAGATGAATGGAAATATGGACTTTTGATAAGAGATAGATGTATAGGTTATAAAGAAAAAGCGACGAACATTATAACGGTGTATAATAATGATGGTACAAAAAACGTTTGTAAAGTTCTAGAAACTATTGTTCATGATTTAAGAAAAAAGGGGGAGGGAATAATAATCTTAGGAGATTGGAATGCTAGAGTGGGTGAAGAATTGGGTGCTGTAGAACGTAGTGTGAATGAATCTTCAAATTATTGTAACGAAAGAAAGTCAGAAGACAAGCTAGTTAATTATGAAGGAAGAAAGTTATTAAAATTTTGTGATGAAATGGGACTAAGAATCTTGAATGGAAGGACGAAAGGAGATGAGGATGGTAAATGGACGCATGTTGGGGAGGGTGGGGGTTCGGTAATAGATTTTATAATAGAATCTGACGGGGACGAACAGATAAAAGAAATAAATATTTTAACTAGAGTTGAATCTGACCATTTTCCACTAACTTTTAAAATGACTGCAGTGCTACAAGACAGAATTGAACAAAATAGGGAAAGAAATAAAGAAAGGGGGATTTATATAGAAAGATTAATATGGGATGACGGGAAAGCTGAAAAATATAAAGAAGAATTAGAATGTTTATGGAAGAACTTAGAGAAAACAGAGGAGGGAACATGTCAGGAGAGATGGGAAATTTTCAAGAAATGTATAAAGTTAGCAGCAGAGAAGGTAGGCATGATTAAAAAAGGGAGAGTAGGAAACAATATTAAAAAAGAAAAAGGAATTTACGAAAATGAGAATGACGAAACAATAACAAACCAGAAGAGACTAGTAAGAAAAAAATTAAAAACTTTTGTTAAAAAGAAAGGAGAATTAGAGAGGGAAGAGTGGATAAATGAACGAAGAAACTTGAAACGAATGTACGCAATTAAGAGAAGAGAGGAAAGGGAAAGAAAATGGGAAGAAATTAAAAAAAGTAAAAACATGGGAGAGTTCTGGAAATCTATTAACACGGTTAGAGTTAGAAAAAAGGGTGGTATGAAGGGAGGGAAGATTAGTAAAAAAAGATGGAAAGAGCACTTTGAAAAACTGTTAGGAGTTGAAAAAGAAACAGAACAGGTCAGAAATAAGAGAAGAGATGATTCAGAAGAAAATGTAGAAAACGAAGAATTAAACAGCGATATAACTTTTGAAGAGCTAGGAAAAATCATTATAAAAATGAAAAGAGGAAAAGCAGCGGGAGAAGACGGGCTTTCGATAGAGTTTATAAAATATTTACCTTTGTCATGGGCGATAGAAATGCACAAAATTATAAATGGGTTCTGGACAGAAGGGAAAATGGGAAACGGATGGGAAAAGGCTCGAATTTTCACAATATTTAAAGGAGGGGACGAAGAAAATACAGGCAACTATCGAGGAATTTCCCTACTAGATGTAGGTTACAAAATATTGGCATCCATTATGGAAGAAAGACTAGGATCATGGTTAGAAAAGAAAAAGATCCTAAAGGAGAGTCAGGCTGGATTCCGGAGGAAACGATCTACAAGGGACCATATTTTCGTTCTAAACTCCTTAATAAATAACAAAATTAAAAAGGAAAAAGGTAAATTATACACGGTTTTCGTAGATTTTCATAAAGCCTTCGATACAGTAGATAGAGAGTTACTACTACAAAAGTTAGAAAAAATCGGAGTTAAAGGAAGAATGCTACGAATGATTGAAGAAATATACTCTAGAACAGTAAACGAAGTAATAACATTAGAGGGTATAACAGACAGCTTTAGCACAGTAAGAGGTGTCAGACAGGGTTGCCCTCTCAGTCCAACTCTCTTCAATATTTTTACAGATGATATGGAACAAGTATGGGAAAACAAAAACATAGGAGGGACGGTAATTGGGAAAACTAAAATCTTTTGTCTTAAATTCGCGGATGACTTATCTCTAGTGTCTGATACTGCCGAGGGATTATCAGAAATGATTAAAACTCTGGAGAGCTATGTAAAGAAAAATAAATTAGAAATAAACGTAAATAAAACTAAAGTTGTAGTTTTCAAAAAAGGAGGGAGAAGAAAGAAAAGCGAACACTGGGAAATAGAAGGCCAGAATATAGAAATTGTAAATAATTTTAAATATTTGGGATTTTGGTTCACGTCTAGAGGAAATTACAAAACACAAGTGTTAAAAATGTCTGGGAAAGCTCAAAAGGCAATAAATGTTGCTTGGGGAGTAATGAAGAGAGCAGGCTTGAACGATTTGAAAAAAAAATTATATATAATGGATACTTTAGGTAAAATGGCAGGAATTTACGGAATTGAAGTCTGGGGTTGGCTAAGGAGAGAAGAAATGGAGAAAATGCAAGGGAGGTTGGTTAAAATGGCAATGGGACTCGACTGCACGACTCCGGGTTATATTTGGAGGATGGAATCGGGGAAACAGGATTTCGAGATAGAAGGAAGAATAAGGGCCGCAAGATATTTGACTGAAATTTTAAATATGGGGGATGAAAGGTGGCCAAAGATTTGTTTGAAAGAAGAAATAAGGGGATTGATAAATGAAAAACCGTCAGCGTGGGGAATGGAACTACAAAAAGCACTAAAATTAGTTGGAGATGGAGAAACTATTAATTTAATCTGGGAAGGAATTATAGCAGGAAATTTTAGCGAGAAAGTCAGCGAAAATCTATCAGTAGGAGTTAAAATCAGATCAGAACAGCTTATTCAACAAGATTGGAATAAAATCGACATGTCTAAATACTGTGAGAATTACAGAAATTGGAAAAGTTTTGTAGGAAAGGAAGAGTATTGGGAGTCTAAGCAATTAAAAGCAACCGAAAAAGAACAGTGGGCACGATTAAGATGTGGGAATGTAGGAATAGCAGGTAATAAGGGATATAAGTGTACCTTATGCAGACTATGTAAAAAGTCTGATGAAACTATATTCCATATTTGGGTTTGTGGTGAGGCTTTACAAAAAATTAACGAATCGTTAGTTGAAGAAGTAAATAAATGGAGAGGGGTTTTAACTGGAGTAAATCTTGAAAATCATGTAATCAAGACTCTAAAAAGCAGACCGAAGACCGAACTCTGCCAATATGCGAAATGTTTTGAAAAAATCGCGAGAAATGCTAGACTTCAAGAAGTCTAAAATATACTTGTATTCGTTCTATTTTTTATGTAGCTTATTCTTAATCTTAATTTAATTTATTAATAATATTGTTAAACATTTAAAACATTTATAACTTATAACTTATAACTTATATGTTACTTTAAGTTGGAGGGACAAATATTGTAAAACTTATATTAAGTGTACAAAGGAGAAAAAAATAAATAAATAATTTTTAAAGTGAAGCAGAATATTTTTTATGGTCAGGGAAAAGGTCAAAATTTTGTCTGGAAATCAGAATAGTCATAGTCATAGTCATAGTTCGTGGCAACCATAAAAGTACTTCTTTAGCAAAAAAGAACAACCATCATCAGATTTTTGGAAGGTATGATAACTTTAGCCAGAATTTTAACAGTGAGCAAGAAACGTTTCGCTTAAATTTGTGGGTTTTTTATTACCTAATCGAACAAGATGTGAATTAGATTTCTATAATTGACAGACAGTTGGAATTTGAATATTACCTGGATTAAAAGTAGTGTGTGCGCCCTTCCTTCGTCTCAAACTGTCCGAAGAGTAGACGACCTTTCCTTCCGAATCTAATGTCACTCTAGCGCCCTGTCGCTTTCTCTCCAAGGAAGAATCTGGTTTCTTTGGCAATTCGCTGAGACTCACGTACTCGGCGTCTTTTTTGAAGAGATCCGCATTCGCGTAGGTCACTGGTGAACGAATAGTGAGAGTAGAATCTTGATGCTTATCATTATTGTTCCTCACGTCGGCTATGGTAACATAGTCGCCAGAGTCTGGATTAATCAATTCCTGAATAGTTGTTTTTTGTTGATGCTTCTTTCCTGCCTGAAGAACACCGCGAAGTTTTCCCAGCACTCCACTCAGTGGACTGACTTTTGTCGAACTCGATGATGTCTTTTCCTCAGACGATGGTAAAATTGTTTGCACTGTTGCGTAAAGATTCTTATCCTGACCGTTGATAACTTCCATTTTTGATGTTCCAACTGTCGCTGACATTAATACTGAACCAGCACTTTCCTTGCTGTCTTGTTTAGTTTTGTCACGTTCTTTCGCGTGCTCATCGTCCGATCCTGGTGGAGTGATGACGCACATCGATGGTATTCGACTCGTGTTGATCGCGGTCTTTGAACGGATCCTCTCGATTCGATCGCAACCCTCCAGATCACTAGACTCGGAGTATTCGAATTCGGAGCATGATCTGCCTGTGCAGGCTGGACTCGATGCGGATTCCACTGGCGATGAGGAGGTGTTGTGCCCACTGTCCGGCGATTCACCACCTGGTTTGTTTTGACCGTGAACCTGTAAATTGTAAACTTGATTGTAAATCTGATCTGAAGATTTTAGAAATAACTGAAGGTCTTGATAACTTCAGAAATAAACGCAATTACACAGGGCTCGAACTAGGTCCGTAAATCCCGTAAAAGTCCGTTTTTTTTAAGAATCCGTAAAGTCCGTAATTTCATTAAAAAAGGATGAAAAGTATAATTTGGAGAATTTTAGAGAAATTACATATGATTGAAGAAATTCAATTATTTTCAAAAGTAATAAAACTCTTCGCAGAAATTCAACTTTGTTCAAAAATTTTTTTAAATTTTTGACAAAATTTCAATTACCTTTAAGAAGGTTACAAGTATCAAGTAATTGTACCAAGAAGGTACAATTATTTTCAAAAATTTTAATAAAATTTTTGTCGAAATTTCAATTATTTTCAAAAAATTTCCTCAATTCAATGATTTTCAATATCTACTATTTTCATAAAATTTTCCAAAAGAATTCAATTATTTAAAAAAAAAAATTTAATAAAATTCTACACAAACTTTTAATTATTTTCAAAAAATTTCACAGGAATTTCATTTTTTACAAATTTTTTTATAAACTTCTTCGCAATCATTCAATTATTTTTATAAATAATAAAATTAATTTAAGTGATTTTATTTAATTGAAATTAGTCTGTAAGCTTAATTTCAATATATAGAAAATATCTACTGCTTTGATTATTCAAAAATATTATTTGTTTGAATAATTATATTTAATTCAAACATATTTTCTGTTTTGATTTTAACAAAAAATATGTTTAAAAATTTTATGTTTGATTCAAACTTAAAAGTTGATTATAAATAATTTAAAATCAACCACAACTTATGTTTGAATTAAATATATTATTTCTATAAATGAACCAAACAATATGTTTGAATTAAACTTAAATATGTTTGACTGTAGAGCAAAGATATTTTAAATTTGATTTAAACAAAATATATTTGAATCAAATAAATCGTTTTCTCAGTGTATTTAAAAATTTATAGATAAAATTCTTTATGAAAATTAAATTTTAAGAAACATGCAATTATTCAATAAATTGTTATTTTTGTATTTAAATAATTGAATTCTAGTAGAATTTTCTCATAAACATTGATTTAAAAATGGATGTCAGTTAAAATTTTAGATTATAATTGAATTTTAAAAATATTTTGAGTGTAAATTTTTAGAAATGATTGAATTTTGAAAAGGTTTTAGATTAAAATCTTCCAAAAATTTGAATTTTTCATATTTGTAACTAATAATTCTGTAGAATTAATTTTTTTTGAGAAAATTTAATTGCGGATTTTTTTTTAAATTATTTAAAGTTTTTATTTTTTAATATATATTTAATTGAAGAATTTACGAATAATTGAAATTTTTTAAAATTGAATTGTAAACAAATGAATTTGAAAATTCTTAAAAAACTTTTTCAAAAATTATTCAAAATAATGGATTTATAGAAGATGTTTACTCTCTAAAACTGAATCAGTGAAATTTGACTGAGAATCAGTGACTCTATTCTCGCGATTTGAATCAGTGAAATTTCACTTAAGATCAGTTAAAAATGATTGAAATTTCAGTCATTTTGCACTGATTGGTCAATTAAAAAATAACTGAAATTTTCAATATATGTGACAGAAATTTTTAGTAGTTTTTTAATTGGCGAATCAGTGGAAAATGACTGAAATTTCAGTTATTTTTAACTGATTTTCAATGAAATTCCACTGATTCAAATCGCGAGAATAGAGTCACTGATTCTCAGTCAAATTTCACTGATTTTCAGTGTAATTTCACTGATTCAGTTTTAGAGAGATAGTTAAAAACTCGAAAAAAAAATTCAATTTTGTAAAATATTCTTCGCAAAAATTAAATATTGTTCAATAGTAATAAAATTCTTCTTAGAGATTCAATTATTTTCACAAATAATAAAACTCATCGTAGAATTTCAATTATTTTTAATACAATTTTAATCGAATTTCTCGAAAAATGTAATTAATCTTAAAAATCCTATTAAAATTCGTGGAGAGAATTCAATTATTTGAAAATTAGTTGATAACGATTCTCTAGGGGAATTGAATTTTAAGAAACATTCAATTATTCAGTAAATTATTTATTTTTTGTATTTTTAAATAATTGAATTCTAGTAGAATTTTCTAATAAAAATTGATTTAAAAATTAATTTCAGTTTAAATTTTAAATTATAATTGAATATTAAAAGCAATATAGCGTGAATTTTTAAAAAAAGTTGAATTTTGAAATTAATTTTTTTGAAAAAGTTTAATTAAATTTTTTTAATATTATTTTAAGTTTTTATTTTTTAATATTTATTTAATTGAAGAATTTACGAATAATTTAAATTTCGTAAAATTGAATATTGTAAACAAATGGATTTGAAAATTGTCAAAGAACTGTTTCAAAAATTATTAAAAATAATCGATTTAAAGAAGAATTTTAGTTAAAAATTCTTGAAAATAATAATTGAATTGATAATGATTTTATCATTCAGTCATCTTTAAGTATTATAAGACATGAAGAAATCGATCAGTTAGTAAGTTATAAGTTATCGATATTTTCATGTTTTATAGTTATGAAAAATTTAATTTATAGTTTTAAATAAAATGTTCTCTTATTTGACTCCGACTGGTTATATTTTTGTCAGTAATTGGTCCGTAATTTTTCATTTTTGGTCCGTAAAGTCCGTATTTTTAAATACTCTATCTGGTTCGAACCTTGAGTTACACTAATTGAGAAAATCGTTTGGAATTAAACGTCTTTACTGAAGTAAAATTTATATAGAACTGAAAGTTTTACCAGAGTTTCATTATCTTGATGTTTAATTTAGAGAAATTAAAGATCGTACCATTGCAACAACAGTTAAACTGGATTTTCTTTCAGGAGGTGGAGGAGCCAAGAGAGCCGTGCAGACAGTGCCTGCTGAACTTGTAGTCGTCGAGGTCGATCCCCTGCCGAATAATTCGTACTCATTTTCAACAACCGGGGAAGTTGGGTCTGATCCAAGATCGACGGACCTGACGAGAGGACTCTGTGGGAGAACTTCCTCTTCCCTCAGTGTCTTCAGTCCAGAGTCCATGTGGAAGGATGTGTAGTAACCTTCAGTGTCACAAGAATAGACTGAAGAAGTTTCACCATCGTCTGAGAAGGGAACGACCGTGATGTCTTGAATGATGTCCGGAGTTAAGGTCCCCTCGGAAGTGACCGAGGAGGAGGCTGACGTATCTCTTCCCTTGAATCTCCTGATGTGACACAAGGACGTTGATGACGTGCCAATGGAAGCAGTTGTCGTCGATCTGAAATTTATACCGGTGAGTTTAAGAATTTGATTTTTGAGTAAAAAATAAATTTTTTCAGGAATTAATTCCTACAATAGTGATTTTAGGAATTAGGACTATTATTACCTGGGTTGGTGCGTCGTTGTAGTCGTCTCGCTTCCTATACTGGCTCGTCCACTTTCCGAGGAAGCGCTCCAGTTTCCGGAACTGGAATGAGGAGCGTCGTCCCTACCGCTTCCTTTTCTTCTTTCTCTCCTTTGTGCGGCACTTTCTCTCAACTTAACGCTTGGCTGTTTGTCGGAAGAAGGAACAGAAACAGGAATACTGGATGTACTTTTGCCACTGGAGCTCGAGGAACTTGGCTTTCTTTCGTGTGACTTGTCCTTTCTTCGTCGTGTCGTCACGGTTTCGTAGATATTAGTCTCTTCCGGTGTTACTGGTTCGACTTCGATCGTTCTGTCGGTGCTCGATGAGCCAGCATCGGCTTCCGGCTGTTCGAGTTGTTGCACACTCTGACTACTCCTTGGGCTGATTAGTTTCAGTCTTGACATTCCCCATGCCTTCAATGTATTGAAATGAGATTTCTTCTCAGTTGGCGAGTCCTTCTTCGATGATCCCAAAATGTCGGTGCTCGCCGATCGTTGTGTTCTTGACGATGGTCCAACTTTTTCCTCAGGTTCGTCTACCGTCGTCTCACTGTAATATTCGATCATCATAAAAATTGAATAATTAATTTATTTGTTTGCTGGATTCAATAGAATTTTAAAATTAGGATTTTTTAGTTTTTTTTATTGAAGAGGACTAAAAGGATTGAAATCTCAGTTTTCATTGAATGTATGGTTGGTAAAATTCTTCATGGTTCGATAATCCGGGAGAATTTTATCGAGCATGACGGATTGTTTGATTCCTTTATGCTAAGCTGTACCGCGAAGTTTGCTATATAGACTGGTGCAGGATTACCAGAGGAACGTAAAATCGAGAACAGTAAATCGTTGCTTGCGCGGAATCTTAAATGGTATATTTGAGCTTTTTCAAGTCTAGTTATTGCGGCTTTTTGACGTTTTGATTTATAAATCATAAAGTGTGTTTTCACACGAAAATAATTTGGTATTTTTGTCACTCTTGTTGAAAATATTAAACCGATAAATGTTTCAAGTATTGTTTTAATATATTTGTGTACGGAACCCGCCATTGCAGTGCGAGTACAACTCGCACTTGTCCAATTTTTTTTTTATTTTTAGTTAAGAAATTAAAGGGAGAAAACAATCTCTCATTTATTCTCTTGAAATTTCGCTCGTCCTTAAAATATTTAATGCCACGTGTTATAACTGAAAAAAAATTAAAAAAATTTTTTTTTTAAAAGTTTCTTAAATAAATTTTTTGTCGTCAGACTGTAATAATACATTAGTATACCAATTTTCAGCTAATTAGGTCAAATAATGTAAAAGTTAAAAAAAAAATGTTTTTCAAAAATTTTTTAGTTTTTCCTTGACAACGCTATGAACATTATTACATATCAAGTTCTCTATATTTTTCCTGTAATATTCGAGTGAAAATACACCAGCATGCAAAATTTCAGCTCTCCATGTCGAATAGTTTAGAAGTTAAGGGGGGGGGGAATGGTCACTTTTTATGCATTTTTGGCCAAAAATCTTGTTATTTCCTTGACAACGCTATGCCCATCACGTCCAATCACATTCGCTATATTTTTCCTGTAATCTACGAGTGAAAATACATATCTGGACCAAATTTGAGCTCTTTAGGTCAAATAGTTTAGCCGCTAGGGGGGGGGGACACGATTTGGCTACGGACACAAGAGTCTCACCAAAAGGGTTCCGCCGATACACCGTAGGTGTACGGAACCCTAAAAACATAGAAAAAGGCTCATTATTTTTTTAATTTATTCTAAATGATTATTTTTTTTACAAGAACTTAATAAAAACGGGTGTATATGTATAAATATGCATATGAAATATTTCTAATATTTAAAAGAACACAAAATTTTATCTAAAAATTGTGATTATAAAATAGAAATTACGTAAATTTTTAAAATAATTTTTTAAATAATTTCGTTAAACGTCGTAATTAACAAATAGAAAAAATCTTTTTGTTTCAACAGAAACGTAAAATTTTCTAAACAAAATGTAATTTATAGAAATTTTTTTCTTTAATTCTAATTAAAATTTGGAATTTTGTTTAAAAATTGTAATTATTGAGAAACAGAATTGGTGCAAATTATTTCCTTTTTTCTAATAAAAACAGAATTTTGTTAATAAATTGTCAATAGAAATAGGAATTTTGCAAAATATTTTCTTCTAATTTTCAAAATGAAACTCATGATTTAGTGCAAAATATTTTCTTTTCACTAATCTGAATTTTTTGACAGTTTTCTAATTTTTTTTTTAGAAGAAAGGAAAAAAAGCTGAAAATGTTGTCAAAGAAATAAGTTTTTTATATAAAAACATTTAAAAAACTTGCATTTTTGTTACAAGAAAATTTTTACAAACATTGTGATTGTAAGATAGAAATTATGGTAATTTGTTTCTTTTTTTTTCAAACAAAAAGTTCTATTAAAAAATAGAAATTATACCAACAATTCGCGCGCTAAAGCGCGCGGCTAACTTTTTTCTTTATTTTTTTAATAAAATTATCAATTTTAAAAATAATAGAATTTAAAAATTTTAAATTCAAATTTTTGATGAAAATACTAAAATAATTTAATTTTGGAAAAATTGCAAATAATTTATTGCAGAAATTAAATTATTTTCAAAAGTAATAAAATTCTTCTCATAAAATTCAATTATGTTTAAAATTAAGAAAAAATTCTCGTTAAAATCCCAATTATCTTTGTAAATAACAAAATGTTCCCCTAACCTGATTTCAATTATTTTCAATATCTACTATTTTAATAACATTTTCCGAGAAAAATTCAATTATAAAAAAAAATTTAATAAAATCGTACACAAACATTTAATTATTGTTAAAAATATTTAAAATTCCACAGGAATTCAATTATTTACAATTTTTTATAAATTTCTTCGCAATAATTCAATTATTTTCATAAATTTTTAATAATTATAAATTATTATAAAACATGAAGAAATCGATCACTCCGAGTCTTCGACTCGGAGCAATCAATATCTTCATGTTTTATAGCAAAATACTTTTGTAAGTTGTTTAATTTCAAAAAGGTTTGAATTTGGAATTTTTGAATGTCTTAATTCCTGTGGAAAAACAATAATAATTAAATATTTATTTAAAAAAGAAATTATTGATGTTTTCGAATAATTTTACAATTAAAGAAATTCGTAAAAATGTAACGAAACATTTTTTTTGAGTAAAATTTTTTCCTTTATTTTCTAAAAATTCAAAAATTTTCATTTTCAATGAAAATTTGTAATTGACAAATAGAATTTATAAACATTTGTTTCGTTTATTTTTAAAAAAACTTTGAATTTTATTAAAACAATTGTAATTAAAAAATTGAAATAATGTAAATTATTCCCTTATAAAAATTGAAAATTTTCTACAAAAATATTATAAGAAACGGGAATATGTAATGTTTTTTCCCAAAATAAAAGAATGAGTTTGTGAACAATATTGTTATTGAGAAATCAAAATTATGCATAAAATGGGTATTTATTTACTATTTCTTAATCATAATTTTTTAATAAATTTTCTTTTTTTTGGGAATAAACAAGAGAAAAATTTGCATAATTAAGATCAGACAAACGAAATTTGTTATAAAAAAAGCATATAGTAAACAAAATGGGTAAATTTTTCATTTGTTAATCACCATTTTTTTTGTAAACTTTCTAATTTCTAATATTATTTTATTATGAATTATAAAAAAATTCCTTCATATTTTCAATTTGTCAAAACAAATTTTTTTAAAGAAAAAAAAAACAAAAGAATACACAAAACCTAACTTCAGGTGTGGACAGAATGAAAGAATGAATAAGACGATTATTATATTTAATTTTCCATTTCTTAATCATAAGTATAACAATTTTCTAATTTTAATTAATTAGATGTCAAGAAAAAAATTTGCATAATTTTAATTTGTCAATTATAATTTCTGTTAAAGTTCAAATTTTTTTTTAAAGGAAAAAATTTGCATAATTTTAATTTCTCATTGAAATTTCTTAACAATTTTCCAAGTTTTCTTTATTATAGAAATGATTATAATTTGTAACTACTTTCAAAACGACGAGTTGAAGCAAAAAAGTAAAATAATGAGTAAGAACAATAATTCCTTTAAAATTAATAAACCTTTTAAATCAATTAATAATAAAAACTTTTAATTTGTTAAAAAATAATATAATCATTCAGTCTATCAAAACTTAACAAAAAAAAAAAACAAAAGTATACACAAAAGACTAACTTCAAGTGTAGATAAAAAGAATGAATGAAAGAATCTCTGGATATTATTATAGGTAATTTTTAATTTGAATTTAATTTTTTGGAAGTAAAAATTGTAATTGAAGGGAAAGACAATTTTTCCTTGTAAAGGTTAATTTTCAACCAGATTAATAAAATTTGAAAAATATTTATCGATATTGGTAAAATGGTTATTTTTAAGTAATAAAAATTTGACTGACCCATCGATAGCCTGACGAATTTCTTTCTGATCGGTACCAGCGATCGTATTTCGTCTCTTGCCTCTAGGCCTCCTTGGACGCGACCTTCTTTTCACGGCCGTCTCTTGTGTTTCAGGTCCAGATAACAGGGATCGTCTTCGCATTGACATTCGATCGAATCCTCTGCCACTCACGTCGACAGCCACTATTTCTGCTGGGAATCTGCAAAAAGGTGAGTAACTTACAAAAAATATTTCATTTTACATTTGAAAACTTGATATCTATTTATATTTGTATACACATGAAAATTATTTCATTCTTCATTGTAATTGCCTCGTCGTTTTTACAAACCCAAAAAAAAATATTGCGAAAACTTCAGGGACATATTCCGTCTAGTAATGAAGGCAGAAAAAGGAGAATGAAATTTAAAAAAGAAAAAAGTGAGGAATTGCAAGCGCAAAAGAATAAAGAATACAAGAGTCGATGCGAAATCGAAAGTAAAAGTCATGTAGGAATTTCATTCAAAGAAACGATTTTTGTTATCTTTAAATAGAATGACAATATTTCATTCTCGAAGAGTCATGAGTTTCAAGAGGGAAAAATGTTGTTTATTTTTTTATTCCTCTTATAACTCTGCAAATGTATAAAGCACTGGAGCTAAAGAAACTTGAGGCAACGCAACGGCAGATATTGACTTTCTTTGAGTGTTGTATTATAGTTGTTGAGGTTTTATTCAAGTTGAAGTGGCCAGTTGGTGGTTGCATGCATTCGACGGCTCCCGCATATATGGTAATGTCAACCATTCTATATACTCACTTGAGTGCTATTGCCTGAACCTGTTCCTCCGGACTAGGAAGCTTGTGATCGACTGCACTGTCATCGGCCGTATCTCCCAAGATCCTGGACATGCAATCTGGCGGGACAGTAACATCCCCAAGGGCTTCGGCTGATGTCCATCTTCGCAAATCCTCGATAGCGGCGGGCTGAAATTAGTCATTGTATTTGTTAATCATGATCAATAGATTTTATCGTGCGCGTTCTCAGTGTTTCGCACTTTATAATTTGCTATTTCTATTTTGATAGGATTCTTTTTCATTGAATTTATATTTTGAAGGAAATTATCGAACGAGAGAATTTTTATTCGAATATTTATTAGAAGGAAGTTTATATTAGCATTTTGATTGGAATTTTTAAAAAAAATTCCCTCTGACAGTATTTATATATTTGCGAATTTTTGTTTGTCCCAAATTTTATCTGAACGAAATTGTCATTTGATATAGCATTTTTCATTCACTAATTTATAATTTAACTTAATTTGCATTTATAAATATCTAAATTTAAATCTCATTTCGCATGTTCAACTGTTATTAATTTGAAAACAAAAAAAATATAATGTTATATTTGTTATAATCAAACAGGGATCACAAACAGTCATCTTTTTTACTTTTGTCACCTATTTCACTTATTTCGTTAAATTTCACCTATTCCATCTTAGGGTGTCTACTAACCGGAAAATAGCCGGGAATAAGTCAGGAATTTTATGGCAAACCGGGAATTTTTTCACCAAATTAAAAAAAGTTTTATTATTTTAATTTGTTTTTAAAAAATCGCTTTGTATTTCATTAAAAACTGTTTAACAAATCGAATTCTCGAAGTATTTTAATTTAATAATTGATAAATAATTGAATTTTATAAAGAGTCACATTCAATTATTTTCATAAATAGTAAAACTCATTGCAGAATTTAAATTATTTTTAATATAATTTTAATCAAATTCCTCGAAAAATGTAATTATTTTTAAAAATTTTATTAAAATTCGTCAAAAGAATTCATTAATTACTATTAACTGTAAAAAAATTCTTCTCAATAATTCAATTATTACCATAAATAGCAAAATTCTTCAGATTTACTAAATTCTTTTTAGTTTTAAAAAAAATTCTTCATAAGAATTCAATTATTTTCATAAATTTCCATAAAATTCTAAAAAACAATTCAATTATTTTCAAAAGTAATATAATTCTTCGCAGAAATTGAATTATGTTCAAATTTTTTTAAATTATCCTCAAAATTTCAATTATCTTTATAAATATTTAGAATTGTTCTCCACAATTTAATTATGTTTAAAAATTTTAATAAAATTCTATGAAAACATTTAATTATTTTCTTAAATATGTAATAACATTCTTTGGAAATGATTCTAAAGTTCTGAACGTTCAAATGAACGAAATTTATTTATTTTCTTCTTTAATTTGAATATTTATTACAATAATTTTTGTCGATATAAAATAAATGAATTATAAAGTTTCTAAGTGTAAAATTTAAGTTTTTAATTTTTATTGCAAACAATAAATTATAAAAACATTTCTAATAAAAACTGTTTCGTTCATTTGAACGTTCAAAACTTGTGGATCATCTTTGGAAGGATTGAATTACTTTTATAAATAGTAAAATTCTTTGCAGAAATTCAATAAGTATTAATACATTTTAAAAATTATTTTAAAAAATTGAAAAAATTCTTTGTTTTATTCAATTATATTCCTAATTTTTAATTAAAATTATTTAAAAGAACATTTTCAAAAAATTTAAAGAAACTTGTCAAAAGAATTTAATTATTCATAAAAATTCTAATAAAAATTTTTGAAGCCATTTGTAAATTTATTTATGTTTGAAAATAAATAAATTAAAATTTGATGAGAAAAAAAAACTGGGTAAAATTAGGACAAAGCCGGGAAATAACCAGGAATTTTGTTCACCGATAATAGCAGACACCCCGGATCCATTTTTAAAAATTTTTACAATATTTTTAATTAATTCATATTTTAATAAATCTTAATTTTTATTCTTTAAAACTTTCTTCGATTAAAGTCTTACAATTAGTTGACTCTAAATTTAAGTCGTCAAAATTTTTAATCTTTGGAATTCTAATTTATCTAATTTTTAATTAAGCTCAAATCGAGTTGATCTAAATTTGAATTTATTTAAATTTTAAACAATTTAAATTTCAAATTTTAATCGTAATCAATCTGAAATTAAATCATTTTGAACTCAATTTTATGTATATTTTTATTTATTTACACTTTTTGAACAATTTAGTAAAATATCATAAACTGTTTTTTAATTTTCTTAAACATAATTTTTATAAATTATCTATAGCTTTTATATATCTTAGAAAAAAAAGTTTCAAAAATAGATTTTTTCAGTTTTTATAAACTTTCTATTTTCAAAAAATTCTAAACGTTGAAATGAAGGAATAATTTTGTCGAAATAAATATTGTCAAAAACTATTGACTTCAATATAAAACAAAAAGCAAAATTGAACACTCTCAGAGTTTATAAATTGTATCTTTAAAATGTGAGGCAATATTATTATAATAAAATTTGAATTTGAAAAAGAAATAAATATTTTCGATAACTTAAAATTTCAGAACTTTAGGGACATAACTTGCTCCGTATTTTAAAGAATCTAAATTTTATTTAATCGAAATCTTATTTATTCTCAATTTTTATTGATAAAATACAGAAAAATTTCAATAAGTATTAAACATAAATTTTATTTTCTTGCATAGAACTTTATTTTATATAATTTCTTTTGTCATATGTTTTCGGAAAATAATTCTCCTCTTTGTGAAAATTAGCCACAATTTTGACTTGGAAGTTTGATAAATTTCAACATTCATCAACATTTTCACCAATCAGTGATAAACTTTTGTTATTATAGAATATTTTTATTTTTCAGATAACTAGTAGATTAAAAGTAGTTTGAAAATGTTGTTTAATAAGACTTAAGTTTAATAAATATTTTTCTGAGTAAAAACTAAGTTAAATTATAAATTAGCCTAATGAAAATTTGGTTCAATGAGAATTTGGTTAAAATATTGCATGGAATTTTAGTTAAGTATAGAAATTTGTTGAATGGAAATGTTATTTAATGAAGATTGGTTAAAGGACAATAATTGGATAAAATGAAAATTAAGGAAAATTCAGGATCAGACATTAGAGAAATTTAGTTTGGTAAAAAATTTCCTTAACTTTATTTTTCTAATAAAAAATCTGTTAAATTGTTTTTTCAAATAAAAGTTCTCTTGTGCAAAGTTACATTTAATAATAGTTATGAAACTGAAACTGGCACCCAGTCTATATATAGTTGAAAGTATTCCAGTAAATTATAAATTATTATTTATGAACATTATTTATCAATTTCGAAACACTGGAAATTCGTTCGATCGAATTTGACAATAATAAATTCATGCTATTAAATTAACATTAGCAAATACTAAATTCTAAAAAACAATTTCTTACATTCTCCAATTAAAATAATGCGAATAACCGAATTAAAAACGAAAAGAAAACATTCTCAAAAATTGCTTAATTGTAAGTGTTGGACAAATTAGTTATTAATTACGATTAATAGATTATTATCTTTTATTTCCAAATTTATTATAATTATTGTATGTAATTATACATTCGTTGCAGCTAATTAGTTGGTGAGTTATATTTGGGTAATTTTAAAAATATATCGGATACTTTTTTTGAATATAAAAATATTTTCGTAATCTTGGTGTTAAATTGCCTTGTTACTGGAGTGGAAAAAGTCTTACACCTTGTGTGATCTTAGTGACACGACACGTTGCGTAGGTGTTCTCATTGTTGAATGTCAATGTGCGAAAAACTGGATCTTTCCTGGCACGGAACAAAGATTATATTACCCGCTGGTTTCTCTCTGGTTCAGGGAGATCATTTTCATAGAAGAATTCTTAAACCCGATAACGTTAAAAAACAGTGTATACACTTCTTTGGTTTCTATCCATAAAAATTCGGGCAACTCTCTCTTTCTCTCCTTTCTTCTCATATATATTTGCATTTAATTTCATAATTTTTTACATCAACCTCTTTATAACAAGTATTTTTATAAAAATAAATTTATAGATTTATTTTTTTTAAATCTATTTGGGAAATTTGTCTTCTTTTTCATTTATTATTTACTAGCAACAATTATTCGCGCGGCTAATTTCTTACTTCCTTTTTAAAATAAAATTAGCAACTTTAAAAATAATGGAATTTAAAAATTTTTAATTCAAATTTTTGTTGAAAACACTAAAAAAATTGGATTTTGGAGAAATTACAAATAATTGCAGAAATTCAGTTATTTTTAAAAGTAATAAATTTCTTCTCATAAAATTCAATTCTGTTAAAAGGGCTTAGGGGGTTAAGTGTGCAAAAACTGCCCCCGCATCTATTTTTCTCAAATTTGGCCCATATATTACTATCCATATGACTATAACTTTCTGCAATTTTGAACTCAAAATTCGCTTTTTTGGGGGAGTTATGGAGGGGGAAAGTAAAATCAAAAAACTTATTTTTCTCGAAAACTACTGAACCGATTTTAATGAAATTTTAAGAGGTTGTAGATATAGATAAGACGATTTTAGAAAAAAAAATTAAAACTTTTTTTTCAAAAAAAATTTTCAAAAAAACTTTTTGAAATTTTCAAAAATTATTTTTAGGGTTATTTTTTGAAGTGACCACTTTCTCTTTTGTTGTAAAAAGTACCTTATAATGTCCCTTTTAACATATATTTTTTCCAAATTTTTTAAAAATATGGTTTTTGAGTAAAATGTCAAAAACCATGGTCATGCTATTTGCCACGTACGGTAATGCACATATATACATATGGGCAATTTCATGTGATAGAGTATAGCCAAATAAGTATGGAAAAAGTGACCCGAATATATTTTTTCCATTCATTCCTACCCACTTAAAAATAACTTTTTGAAATTTTTAACTCAAAATTTTGAGTTTTTTGGAAATTATGGAGAGGAAAAAATCGAAAAACGCATTTTTCTCAAAAACTACTGTATGCATTTTAATCAGCTTTGGATTATGTTGAAAAGACAATTAAAGAGATTCCAAAAAGAATTTCAAATTATTTTTTCAAAAAATTCCAAAAAATCTTTTTTTTTTGAAAATTTCAAAATAAAATTTTTTTGAAATTTTCAAAAAAAAACTTGTTTAAATCTATTAAAGTGAAATTTTTATGTATTTTCTCATTTCATTCTCTTATGTCATCTACTTAATAAAAAAATTTTGCTTGACATGATTTCAGGGTGTGTCACGGTAAATAACTCAAAAACCATACTCGGTACATTTTTATGTTGTATGTAAATGGTTAATTAATTAATTATTTGTTTGATCACAAATTAATACTTAGGGGTTTTCTGAATACAACTCTGAAATCGATGTTAAAAAAAATTATTTCCAAAGAAAAATCCAAAAATTTTTATTTTGGCATTTAAAATTTTTTTCTTTTTTGATCGTTAAAGCGGTACATCACACTTTTTTTATTTAACTTTTTTAACAGTCTTACTTATCAAAGAATAATGGCCTAGATGATTTTAGAGTGCGACACGGTAAAAATAACTCAAAAAATCCTAAACTTTGATTTTAAAACTTTCCAAATTTTTTTGTTTGTCTAAAAATATTTTTTATAGTAACATTAGATTTGTATTTAGCAACCTCAATAACCCACTAGTAATAAGTTGCAAAAATATTTGACAGGTTTTTTAAAATTAACCATTTACATACAACATAAAAATGTACTGGGTATGGTTTTTGAGTCATTTACCGTGACACACCCTGAAATCATGTCAAGCAAAATTTTTTTATTAAGTAGATGACATAAGAGAATGAAATGAGAAAATACATAAAAATATGACTTTAATAAATTTAAACAAGTTTTTTTTTGAAAATTTCAAAAAAATTTTATTTTGAAATTTTCAAAAAAAAAAAGATTTTTTGGAATTTTTTGAAAAAATAATTTGAAATTCTTTTTGGAATCTCTTTAATTGTCTTTTCAACATAATCCAAAGCTGATTAAAATGCATACAGTAGTTTTTGAGAAAAATGCGTTTTTCGATTTTTTCCTCTCCATAAGTTCCAAAAAACTCAAAATTTTGAGTTAAAAATTTCAAAAAGTTATTTTTAAGTGGGTAGGAATGAATGGGAAAAATATATTCGGGTCACTTTTTCCATACTTTTTTGGCTATACCCTATCACATGAAATTGCCCATATGTATATATGTGCATTACCGTACGTGGCAAATAGCATGACCATGGTTTTTGACATTTTACTCAAAAACCATATTTTTAAAAAATTTGGAAAAAATATATGTTAAAAGGGACATTATAAGGTACTTTTTACAACAAAAGAGAAAGTGGTCACTTCAAAAAATAACCCTAAAAATAATTTTTGAAAATTTCAAAAATTTTTTTTGAAAATTTTTTTTGAAAAAAAAGTTTTAATTTTTTTTTCTAAAATCGTCTTATCTATATCTACAACCTCTTAAAATTTCATTAAAATCGGTTCAGTAGTTTTCGAGAAAAATAAGTTTTTTGATTTTGCTTTCCCCCTCCATAACTCCCCCAAAAAAGCGAATTTTGAGTTCAAAATTGCAGAAAGTTATAGTCATATGGATAGTAATATATGGGCCAAATTTGAGAAAAATAGATGCGGGGGCAGTTTTTGCACACTTAACCCCCTAAGCCCTTTTTTTAAAAATTCTCGTCAAAATCCCAATTATCTTTATAAATAACAATATTCTTCACCAAAGTTCAATTATTTTCAAAAATGTCAATAAAATTCTTGTTCTAATTTCAATTATTTTCAAAAATTTTTTCTGAATGATTTACAATATTTACTATTTTAAAAAATTTCCCAAAAATAATTCAATTATTGAAAACAAATTTTAATAAAATTGTACGCAAACATTTAATTATTATTTTCATAAATAATAAAAATTTCACAGGAATTCAATTACTTACAAATTTTTTATAAATTTCTTTGCAATAATTCAATTATTTTCATAAAAAATAATTAAAAATTCTAGAAAATAATAATTGAATTGAAATGATGAAAATAATTTTGAAAAAATTGCAGTAGTAACAAAATTCTTATAATATATAAAATAATAATTTTATCTCTCGGTCATCTTTAATTATTATGAAACATGAAGAAACCGATCGATATCTTCATGTTTTATAACAATACTTTTATATGTTGTTTAATTTCAAAAAGGTTTGAATTCAGGAGAGGTTCTCTACAGTTTCCCTCTTCTCTAGCGAGAAAACCCATTGACGGGTGGTCCAGGCGGAATGCGAGTACTCCTAATAAAGTCGGCTGTAGACGCAAATTAGGTTAATATATAGAAAATTATGAGTTTATTTCCTATTTCTTAATCATAATTTTTTAACAATTTTCTATTTTTTATAAACAGAAAGGAGAAAAATTTGCATAATTTAGATCAGTCAAACGAAATTTGTTATAGAAAAAAGCATACAATAAACAAAATTTATTTGTCAACCATAATTTTTAAAAAATTTTTAAATTCTCTAATTTCAAATATTATTTTATTATAAATCATGAAAAAATACCTGCATATTTTCGATTTGTCAAAAAATATTTTTTAAAGTAAAAAAAAACAAAAGCATTTATTTATTTTGTCGATTATGAACGAAATTTTCACTATAGTAGAAAATAATTTTTAATGATTGGTTTCTATATATTTTATTTTTATTTACTTAAACCTATAATATTTTATTATCATGTGCCTGTGAAGACAATAATTTTTTTTCGGTATAAAAAACACATTTTGGTGAAAAAAGAGGAAATGTTTGGATATAAAAAATTTGTCGATGACCTTTCTAAAGATCACAAATTGAGTGGATCAGTTTATTAGACTCGTAAAAATAATCTTTATAGTTGAAATACTGCAGCTCATCAAAGGCTTGTGCTTCCAACAGTAATTAGTTTAATTGCAAATGAGATATTTTTTAAGACTCATTTGAGATAATTACCCCAGAACATTAGAAAGCTTCATTTTTTTTATTTTTAAAATTGCCTTCGTGATTAATTTCCATTTTCGATTTCGTTATTCGTTTTTATTTAGGCGCTATTTGTGATATTTTTTTATATTATTATTTTTTTTTTTTTATTATTCCTTTTATTTGTTTATTTATTTTATTATTACTATTTATTATTTTTGTTATTAGTAATTTTAATGATATAAAATGAATAATTAATTTTTGAATTTTCCCAGAATTCTTCAACGAAACGATTGTTAATTCATTTTTAATTTATTTTTCAAAATTATTTACATTTAGGTACTATTTATTTATTATTCGTATTTTAAAAATTATTACTATTTTTATTTTTAAACTTAAAAAAATTAATTGTTAATTGTCAATTAAATTTTAGAAAATAAAATTTTTTTCCAAAAATTCTTTGTTATGAGGCGAGAAAGGGGAATTAAAAAAATCTTTTATGGCATCCGATCCAATCGGGTCAGTGTTACATCAAAAGCAAAATAACGATATAATGTCTGTGACCACGTGACTATAGTGACCATTAAATTTCGTGTAAAATAAAAGGCGGCTATTATTGTTCACATAATTTATGATCTTGCTCACATTAAACTTTACTGGATCCTCTTTCAATTTTTTTGAATTTTTTTTCAGAGTACATAAAACGTGCAAGTATACTGCATATATAGCCGCACGCACTGAACAATATTAAAAGTGAAAGTATGTCGTGCTTTCATCCAGACACAATAAATTCGCAATAAGTAAATTACAATGAACGTTTATCGAATCTGAAATTATAAAAGTGACTAATTTAGCAATTGAAATGAGTAATTTAATTAGTTGACTTGCGGTACTCTTTTGTATATATAATTTTGAAATATAAGCGCTTGTCGCATTTAATTTGGACTTTTTTCCAGTCATTTAAAGCCTCTATCTTTCTGTATCTAATTATTATATATCGCGTGGCAAATTTATTGCTTAGCGATTTACAGTTGATTGCCACATGTGATAGGGTACGGATTTATGTTACTCTTCAAAGCGAAGAAGGCTTTTACAAGATTCTTGCTTCGTACACGTGTTTGTGTATATATGTATATATACACCACGGATTTCCTATTGGAAGAGTTTTGGTCCATTAGCGCCACGTCGGCAGGTATAACGAACGTAGGATAGGAAAAAAACAGAGAAAAGGAACAACAGGATCAAAACCCACCACAGGAGTTCCCTTTTGCTATGTATAAGATATACGTAACCTGCCAGCAACCTGTACGGCCTTGTCGAATACGCGCCAAGTACACAGGGTGTCTCGAAAAAATCACTTTATCATTTCCCTCTCTCTCTCTCTCCCTCGTTTGGCTTTTTTCTTTTTCACCGATATAGGGTGTAAAGTCCTCCTTTTTTGTGAAAATAAACATTGCGACGTGGGTATTATAATGGTTTGGACACTTTTTACCATTTCCTCAAAATGCATCATTTTTCATTGAAAAGAGGATTTCTAATAGTGTAAACATTCAGTGTGGATATCTTATTTTAAGGGAGGAAAGAAGTCTTCTTTTTAGTTCGAATACATTGAGGACTGTTTCCGTTCTATTTCAAAATTTCTATTCTGAATGTTGATTATTATTTCCCAGATAGCACGCAATCTTGCAGCAAGATTGCTGCAAGCTTCAAATATCCCACCCATAAGAAGCTTATTGCGAAAGTTTTCTACAATATTGTGATAATATTGCTGCAAGCTTACGTCATGTTTGCAGCAGGATTGCCGCAAGCTTGTTACAAAAAATTTTATTTGGTTATATTAATAAGTATTAATTTAGTATAATAAAATTATTTGCAGCAAGCTTATACGGCAATCTTCCTATGGGTGGCACATTTAATTCAAATTGGGTTGCGATAGGTCAGGGAATTCAGGGAAAAGTCAGGAGAAGTAGAATTGGTCAGGGAAATCAGGAAATAGTCAGGGATCTTTATTAAAAGTACTGGAAAAAATTGAATGTTTAAAATTTATAAGAAAATTCTGAATTTTTGTGTCTTTTTTGTTTGCCTCATAATATACAAAACCTTCTATTTCTTCTACTTTTGACAACAATTTCTTTTTAAATAACTTAATTCTTGAAGAACTATCATAAAATTTTACTTATAAATTATTTAATGAATAATTTTACTTAAGTATTTCAAAATTAATTCAATTATAAAAGAGTTACTTTTACAATTTTCATAAATAGATGAACTTTAAAAGGTTTAAATTTAAAATTTTATAAAATCTCAATTTTGAATGAATTTAATTAGAAATTTTTTGAAAGAATTGAATTATTCTTAAAATTTTTTATAAATTTCTTGTTCATTTTAATTATTTTAAAATACTTTGCAAGAATCCAATTATTTTTAATACATAATTTAAATAAGATATCAACCGACAGATTAGCTCAGTCGGATAGATGCCTCGCTTGGCGGTCGTTTAAGGACCAAGGGTATATAAGTACCCTTGGTTCGCGCCCATTTGGCTTGGTATTTTTCCGGCACGTGAGACAATTTGAGCGGGAGGTTTGACGTCGAGGTATAATGATGTTGCACCGTCGATTATTGTCCGGTACACACCATTAGAACTCGACGCAAAATTAGGTTAATATAATTATAGAAAAAATTTCATAAGTAGAGTGGTTATGCTTAATCAAAAAAAAAAGTATTTCTCGGGGGACTCTTGTCGAAGTGCGTAAGGCCAATAGGGCAGGAGTATAAACAATAAAAAAAATAAAAAAATAAAAAAAAATAAAATATCAGAATTCAATTATTCTTAAAATTTTTACAAATTTCTCTGCACAATTTTTATTATTTATACTTTTAGAAAATTAAAAATTTTTTTTTATTTAAACTAAAAAAATTTTAAAAATGACAATTGAATTTTGAATGAATTTAATTAGAAATTTTAAAGAACTTAGATTTTTAAGAAATGTGTGTTTGCACAAATTCACTTATTTTCGAAAGAAATAAAATTCTTTGCAGAAATTCAACAATTATGTTCAAAAATTAAAAAAAATTCTTTTCAAAATATCAAATAGCTTTATAAATAATAAAATTCTTCTCCAAAATTTAATTATTTTCAAAAATTTTCCTCAATTCAATGATTTTCATTATCTACTATTTTAATTAAAATTTTCTAAAAGAATTCAGTTATTTTAAAAAAATTTCAATGAAATTCCACGCAAACCATTTAATTATTTTCATAAATAATAAAAATTTCACATGAATTCAATTATTTACAAATTTTTTATAAATTTCTTCGCACTAATTCAATTATTTTCATAAATAATAAAACTCATCGTAGAATTTCAAATACATTTAGTACAATTTTAATTGAATTCCTCGAAAAATGTAATTATTTTTAAAAATTATATTAAAATTCGTCAAAACAATTCAATTATTAAAAAATTAGTTCATAAAATTTTTATGAGGGTTCACTTTTAAGAAACATTTAATTATTCAATAAATTATATATTTTTGTATATAAAGAATTAAATTCTCGTAGAATTTTCTGTTAAAAATTGATTTAAACATGAATTTTAGTTAAGATTTTAGATAATAATTGAATATTAAATAAGCATTATAGCATGGACTTTTAGAAATAATTGGATTTTGGAAAGGTTCTAATTTAAAATCTTCGAAAATCTGGATGTTTCATACTTTTAACAAACAATTCTGTATAATTAATTTTTTTGAAAAAGTTTAATATATTAGATATTTGTTTTTTAAATATATTTGAAGTTTTTATTTTATAGAATATAAATGAGCGTTTCCACGTCAAGTGATCAAGGGGTCTTACGGTGCAATGTTTATTTTCATAATTTTTTACTCTTAAACAATTAAACATGAAAATTTGGCCGAGTACAGTTTCGAAAGGTTTTTTCATGCTCTTTCGATTGGAAACAAGCATTTTAAAAACAAAATTTTTTGTACCTAAAAAAATCAAAATTAAAAATAAATTTTAATTTTAGGGGGGGAAGGATACGATTTTTTATTTTTTTTTTTTAAACGAAAGCGGAGGTTTTTTCCTAAAAGGACATATATATGCAAAAGTGGGACTAGAATGTTTAAACATTGAAAAAAAGAGATTTTTACTGACCGGAGTGCTCAAAACCCGGTTTTTGGCTCCATTTGGTAGAAATATCTTTTTTCAGTGTTTAGACATTCTAGTCCCACTTTTGCATTAATATGTCCTTTAAGGAAAAAACCTCAGCTTTCGGTCAAATTTTTATGTTTAATTGTTTAAGAGTAAAAAATTATCAAAATAAGCATTGTACCGAAAAACCCAAAACTTTCACCCCCTCCCCCTCGGAAAATATTGGACTAGGTAAAAAAATATTTTCTCCAACGCTTGCTCTGAAAGGAGTTCTTTTCTTGGTAAAAAAGTGTGGCGAAAGTAGAACTTTTCTCAACTGCTCTGAAGAGCGTGGCGAAAGTAAAATTTGGCGTGGCGAAAGTAAATTCAGCGTGGCGAAAGTAATTTTTAGCGTGGCGAAAGTAAATCATGAATTTATTCTTTTTTCTTGTTCTTTGACCGAGATTTATTTTGTATCTAACTTCTTCCCCACTCAAAACATTCGTCTTTTATTATATTAAACATAAGCACACGTTAAATAAAAATTATACGAAACTCACGAAGAAAGCTTTCCTCGCAAGGCGTTGGAGAAAACGTAGTGCACAACTCGTGGTGAAGGAATGATTTTTCTCGAGTGATTCTCGACTTCACTCTCGAAAAATCACACTTTCGCCACTAGTTGTACAATGTACTATTCACCAAAAATCACTATCCACTAGTACTACAAAAGCCCCAAGTTTAGGCACGATTGGAGAAAAATTTTTTTCCACCTTGATCACTTGACATGGAGTCGCTCATATATTTAATTGAAGAATTTCCGAATAATCAAAATTTCGTAAAATTGAATTGTAAACAAATGGATTTAAAAATTGTCAAAGAACTTTTTCAAAAATTATTAAAAATAATTGATTTAATGAAGAATCTATTCTAGAAGAAGAATTCTATTCTAGAAAATTACAATTGAATTGAAATAATGAAAATAATTTTGAAGAAGTTACAGTAACAATATTCTTATAATATAAAATAATGATTTTATCACTCGGTCATCTTTAATTATTATTATTACAAAATATGAAAAAACGATCACTTTTCGAGTCTTCGACTCGGAGTGATCGATATCTTCATGTTTTATAATAATATATTTTTATAAGTTGTTGATTTTCAAAAAGGTTTGAATTTGAAATTCTTGAAAATCTTAATTCTATTATGGAAAAATAATAATAATCAAATATTTATTTAAAAGAGAAGTTATTGATGTTTTTGAATAATTTTACAATTATTAAAGAAATTATAGTAAATGAATGTAATAGAACATTTTTTTGAATATCTAATCATTTTTAGAGTGAGTCAAAATTTTCTTTAGGGTCAGAAAAAAGTCAAAATTTTGTTTGCTTTTGCTAAATTTAAAGTATTTTTTTAAAACTAAGTATTAAAATAGCTTTGCCTTTATAATTCATTTCCTTGACCGTAAAATTCTAATCCATTAGGTTCTTAAATTGAGTCAGAGTACTGTATAAAGTTTTAAGTAAATTTTAGCTTCTTTAACCATAAAATTCATCAGCTTTTACCATAAAAATTTTTAAGTTCAGTACATTAAAATAATGGACTAGAACGTTAAAAATCTGATTAAAAAATCAGTAAAGTCTGCATCTTTAAAATGTTGCTATACCTAAAGTATATCCGTCTTGTCAAGTACATACATTTGTCTTCGTGTAATTTTGTTTTTCGTTAATATTCTATACACAGAAATGAAGAATAAAGTATCTTTTACTATATTTTCACGCAGTAAAATCTGAATTGACAAGAATTTTTGCTTGTTTTTTGACAAATTTTACTATTTCCGGAGAATAAATTTTACAGTTTTTAAATACATAAGTGGGTAAATTTTGGTAAAAATTGTAATTCATAAGTTCTGAACGTCAAAAAATTTAAATCTTTTGTCAATATAAATATTTTCAAAAATTACCGAGTGCAATAAAAAACATAGATGCAAATAAATTTGACTAATTGAATCAGTTAAAAATTTACTGAAACATCAGTTACTTTTAACTGACAATCAGTTAGCAAGTGTGACGATTAAATTCTTTCAAGAAATTACAAATGAATTCTTATGTCTTTTTATTAATATCCAACAATTTTTTATTTTCACTCTTCCGGTTCCTCTCGTGACACTTGCATTGAAAATTGATATTAAATAAAAAATTTGACATTCCGAATGTCGTTGGAATGTTATGGTCGGACAAGAGTGTTCATAAATGTCACTGTAAATAACATCTTGTAAACCGAACAATAAATTTCCTCAGGGTTTACACGTTTTCCGGAATGTGTCGCACAGGTGAAGATACATAAAATGATGAAGAGTATATTTTTTTAAGCAAGTATACCTACGCGGTAAATTTTTCTTTTTAGGCTTTTAGTAATTAATTATTCCCACAAGAGGGAGAGAAACGAGTTTTTAAAATGTACTTTTAATGTGTATATGTCTACTTAATGTCAATCATATTGTTGGAAGTTTTATTTGAATTGGATTTCTAAAAGTATCTTTTTGAAATCAACTTTCAATCACCCGTTATAATCTTGAGTTTCGTACAGAGTCCTTACACGGCTCTCTGGGTCCCGAGAGAAACCTCTCAACGAAGTGGGTGGAATTTCCAGTGTTGCCAGACGAGGTGCAATAGGGTTATATTTGTTATTTCATTAATAGAATTCTCAACTATAAATAAACATAATTTGACTCATCAATGTTTGTTAACATTGTTCAAAAAAGATTTTCATTTATTTCAGATTAAAGGCATTGTTCTTTGGTTTCCTTTCATCTGCTGGGAAATAATACAGAATAGATTCAAACTAATCTTTTAATAATTGGAATAGAGAATAGTTTTCGGTTTTGTTTGATGAGGGATCGTTCTTTGTCATTTCACATGAATGAACCAATTTCGTTTTACAAAAAAAAGAAATCTGTAACAATAAATTAAAAGAGATGAAATAGTTTCTATTTAAAGGGAAATTTTTCAAATTGGAATTTAATTTACAATTGAATGTATAGTTTAGAAGAAGGGGTATGAATAAGTTCTCAATTTATCAGAATTTCGTTGGACACAATTTTCTTTTTGTCTACCTTTCATTTGACACAATTTTTGTTTAATCGAATTTAAATTAACTTTGATTTTTCTTTGACAAAATTTAGAGCAGAGTTTTCAGCAAAGAGAATTTCTATTTAGTTCACTTTTTATTTATAAAATATTTAAATGATTATTTAAAAGAAAAAAATTAAACAAATAAAAAAGAATAAAGATTTAAGGGGAGGATTCACCGATACTTTTAACTATATAGGAAGAAAAAAATTCAAATATTCCATAAAATTGTTTTTATAAGTAGTAATTTTTTGAAAGCAATTCAATGATCATAAAATAAAATCGATCAGAAAATATTTCAACACTTCTTGAATTTTTATTTTTCTTAAAAATTTTCTTAGATTTACTTTCTTATTTTTTTTCAAATTTTCTACAAAAATTGGTCGATTTTGAAATCCATGCGTAATTTTGAAGAAAATGTTTTTGTATCCACATAAATCATTGACGAATGAAAAAATTGATTTTTACAATTTTTGAAGCATTTTCTATTTAGAAAAAAAAACATTGTTTTTAGGCTGAAAATGCTTTAAAATTGTTATTATATTTTTTTAAAAATAATATATTAAAAATATTTGAAAATTCAAAATTTTTTTACTTTTCTTACTAATTTCAGAACATAATTTTTTTTATATAAAAAATAAAAATATAAAAAAATTATGATTTAAAATTAGTTAGAAAAATAAATTAATTAATTTTCAATTGAAAACATTTAGAATTTTCAACCTAAAAACAAAGTTTTTTTGTTTCTGAAAAAGTGTTTCAAAAATAGTAATAATCAATTTTTTTATTCTGCAATTTTTTGTGGATATAAAAAAATATTTTCTATAAAATTATGCATGGATTTCAAAATCTATTAACTTTTAAGAAATATAAAAATTTAAGAAGGTTCAAAATACTTTCTGACATAATAATAATTAAGTAAATAAAAAATAATGTAAATTTAAAATAATTTTAATGAATAAAATAATAAAATAAAATTTGTTGACAGAATTTTTACTTAAATGCGTTTTTATGTAAGTATAGCAGAATTTCTATTTAACTGAGTTTTAAATATCAGAATTTCCATCTTTCTGAATTTTCATTTTCACCAATAAAAAAAAATAATTTATGAAAATACTTTAAATTTTAGGTAAAAATTAGAAGTGAATGAAATATTTTTACACTAATTTGAAAATCTACCAATAACAAATTTTTTTATGATAGTTTCTAATTGTTGTAATAAGTATTTTAAGAATGTAAGCTTTTTAAGAACTTTGCACTGGAAAAAATGTTATCAAATTTTGTAAAAGTATTTAAAAATGTAGGAACAATGTGATGGAAGTGAGGTTTTACTATATAATTATTAATATAATTAATATTATTAATATATAATTATTTTAAATTTTATATGAAACTGACCATAAGTTTCTTTCAAAGATATTTTGAATAATTTATTAGCATTTAAAGTATATTTTTTCAATTTTAATAAAATGTTACTTAATCACATAAGTTTTGTTTTAAATTAGAATTTTTTTTCGGTTAATAAATTTATTTTTAACACATTGTTTCTAAATTGAAAACTATTTTTATAAAATTTCATAACTAGTTTCTTTCAATCTACAATTTTTTATTAAACTTTATATGAAACTGAACACAAGCTTCAATGATGTTTCGAATAATATATGAATAGATTTTGAATAAAATTTTGATAGAAATTCAATGTTAATTTTTTTGACCACTTTTCTCTTTAAATATTTAATAAATTGAAATAAAGCTGAAATTTTGTACAAAAGTCTAAAACACAATAAAGAAGGGCAGTGATGTACAAAAGTTTTTATATTTTTAAAATTAATTACTACAAATTACTTTAAAATTATTATCAATAATTGTCACGGTCACTTCTAATAAAAAATTTCAGCTCAATTTATTAAATATTTAAAGGGAAATGTGGTCGAAAATATTAACATTAAATTTCTAACAGTCACATGCTGTTAAATACTATTCGATTTTTTTACAAATTATTATAGAATTTCTTAAATTAAAAATTCAATTTTTAGAAAATTAAATTATAACAGTTGTAATAATTAAATTTATACATCGTAAATTAAATTAAAATGCATTAAGTTATTGCATTAAATAAGAATTCTGTTGAATAAAATTCATTTATGTGTAAGAATTATTTTAAATAAAAAGTGGTTGTAATGGAAATTTTCTCAATTGAAAATTTTCAGTCACATAAAAATTTGAATAAAAGAAAGTTTCAACAAATTACTTTTGCGGTTTATTCAAATGCTTACTGCAAAAAATTATGTAACAATTTATTACCGAATTTGGCTATTAAATCGTCATTTATTTCTATTTTAATAAAAAAAATTAGTTTTAATTTAACATTTTCTTTTCACAATGCTAGAAGTATTTGTAATGAAAACATAAAATTTCAAATTCAAAAGATTTTGTTGCATGACCGAAAAATTAGGTGCGAAGTAACGGATTAAAAAAAAGCTTCTTTCCTCGTCTCTTGAGAACTAGTTTTGATGAAAAAAGAAAAAATCCTGGAGGATCTAAATTAGTCTCATAGGAATATTTAAAATTAATGCGAAAGGATTTATTCGAGAAAAAAGGGAGCCGACGTGTGAATGAAATCATTCTTCCTGGCAGAGAGATATACCTGAAACTGCTTTCCTGACCGTCAAGAGAAGACCACCGGGTGCCTCTCAATTTATATTTCAGTAGGATACACACAGCATCCAATGGCATTCTCCATTCAACCTGTTCACTTGAAATGGTCTTCTTCCTATTCCTTGGGACAATTTCTAAAAGTTTTAAAAGGCAAAAGATCTCTTTTCAAATTGAATTCGCCAATATTCTTAATCCCTCACAGGATACTTTTGACACGTACCAAAGTTTATATTTACAGGTGTATTATCCGGTTGTATTAATACCTAACTATATTATCGCGACTAAATTATTTCACAGAAAATATTTCCTCTATTTTTTCCAACATGTAGTTTAGATTCTGTTTTTGATTAAAATATCAGTTTGGAGAATGTAATTTTTGTTTTATGATTTAGTATCCGCATTAATTTGGGATTTGCCTTTTCTTCTGGCATAAGGTCAATACTTACGACTCTTGACTCAATATCGAGACTGCGATCTCGCCTTCTTTTGCCAAGGACAGGGGTGCAGAGGAACATGTCCATAGAACTGCCATCTTGATCTCTTCTTAAAGAATCCAAACTTCGAACAGCAACAACCGCGGCGGCTTCGTATAATTCTTTCAAGGCTTTTGGCCTCGTGTCCGCTGTAAACAACGAGGTCACGGGTTTGTTCGTCGATTGAAAATGATCTGTCTTCAGCGCAAATGAACTGATGTCAGATTCCGCTGTAACAAAAATAAAAAATATTATTTTTTTACTCAACCAAAAATAATCAGTTGGGATTTAATTCACATTTTTTGATTGACTTTCCAAAACAACCAGCACTTCAGAATTGAAAATATTTCAATATAAAAACATTTCCCCTTGTCGAATTTAAAGTGTCGGATCCTTAATTGCAGAATTAATATTCTACCGATTTTTTATTTATTTTTTATAGGTAGAGTAGAACGGGAGTACAACTGGTTCAAATAAAAATTGTCTCTGCTATCAAAAATCTGCTTTCTAAATTCAAAATAGTGAAAATGTAGCCACTAATTCATATTAGATAGAATATTCACTTATTTATTTTTAGTAAACTCATTTTAGTAAAATATTAAGTGAAATATTTTTTAAGAAATTTTTAGAGAAAAATGTCAAAAAATTAGTAAAAATTCTTACTATTGTGAATTAGTGGCGCAATTTTCATGAATTCAAATTTATAGTGCAATAAAGCAAAATTTTTTTTATAAAAACATTGATAATAAACATTGAAACATTGATAAAATAAAAATTGTATATTTCAGAATTGTCACAGGTCAGGGAAGTCAGGGAAAATGAAATTGGTTAGGCAATTTTATTAAACTGGGAAAATATCAAATTCCTAGAATTTTGCTACAGAAATTCTAGATTTTGTTGTCGAAAAACATTTTCGAAAATTTTAGAATCCTAGAAATTTAAGTTGCTGTGAAGTAATAAATAATACCTAATTAAATACTAAAAAAATTTTGTTTCTGAGAAATCTTAATTTAATTTTTTTTAAATTACTTGAATTTTTAAATTAAAAACATTTTATTACAAACTTATTTAACTAATTAGATTTTATGAAATTTAATTAAAAGTAATTAAATCTGTTAAAGAAGTACATTAGAATTAAAAAAAAAATCGGTTTTTCAATGAATTTCACTTTATGTAATTAATTCTAAAGAAAATTCAAGGATTGTTTGACATATTCATTTTTTAAAGTATTTTAGTTTAATTTTATAATATGATAATTAAACATTTTAAAAACCGACAATTTCTAAAATTCTATTAAAATAATTGAATTTTTAAAAAAATTTTATTGATATTCTTGAAAATAATCTATAAAAGTACGACATATTAATTTTTAAAAATATTAAAGTTCTAATTTTTTTAAATATAATTGAATATTTTTAAAATAATTGAAATTTCCTAAATTCTATAAAAAATAATTAAATTATTTATAGAATTTTAATTTAATTTTTGAAGATAATCGAGAGAAGTTAGACACATTAATTTTTAAAAATATTTCGCAGTTCTATATTTTTAAAGATAATTGAAAATTTTCCAAATAATTTCCTAAAGTTCCTAAAATTCTATAAAAATAATTTAATTTTATGAAAATTTAAATTATTATTTAAAATAATAATTAAAAATTAATTTAAAAAGTTATTTAAGTATTAAATAATTTATTTTAATTTAATTTTATATCATTTAAGTTTTAAATTATTTAAAATTCTGAAGAAATTAGATTTCTGAGAAATTTCAGTTCAATTTTTTAAAGATACTTAAATTTAAAAAAAAATGTTACTAAACAATTTTTAAACTAATTGAAATTTTGTTAAATTGAATTGAAAATAATTAGATTAGCAATTATTAATTTGTTAAAGAATTTCTGAAAATTAGGGAAAAGTCAGAAAAAAACAAAATTAAAGTTTTTTTTAGCAATCATGATTGTCAAATTTTTATAAATTATAAAATAGTAATAATTTTTTATAAATTATTAATTCTTCTTTATAAAAATTGGCTGAATAGAAATTTTATAATTTGGGGTTTAAATTTCAAAAATTCTGTTAAGTCCAGTGTGAAGTGTTTTCATGCGTCCAAAAATTTCAATTTCGAAGCAAAGAATTGGGAATTAAAACAATTAAAGTAATTAAAGATTATGGTACTTTTTTTAAACCATTCTTATTAAGAAATTATTGTAATTATGCCGCACTAACGTCTTTTTTTCGACCGTTTCGTCTGCTTAGAGTGCATACGAGAATTATACAATAGTGTGAATGAGTGTTTTTATATACACAAACCCCATACGTTGATCCATTATCGCGTGAATTCAGTGTGTTTTAGTCTTCTCTCTACTTCATTGTTTCTCTTAGCACAATACCGATCTCTTAATCTCCATTGTTTTGAATTCACTAAAGGGGTTGTGTGATCCAGCTAGAGGTGAGCTTTGACGTGATTTTGGTATAATCCCTTCGGATGAAACTCTGCGTGCACTAAAGCGAAAGGTGATTTCCCCGAGAATTTCCTAATAAAACCGCAAAATTTGCACCTCTGGATATATTGTACATGTAATTATGATCCTTACGCCAAGAATTTATCTACAAGGTGCAGACAAAATTTTTTTGCTTTTGAATATTTAATAACCAACACGTGTGAAAATTTATCATGACGTACACGCTGTAATCTCAGTCTAGATTATCTATTTACATACTATATATTATATTCATTTCTGACTAGTTTTTTAAAGGTAATTTTACCAAAAATATTTTAAAATTATCAAAAGTTTTGTAGATAAAACTGCACAAGATTTTTTTCGTACCTAAAGTTTTCGAAGAAAATATCCAACAACCAAAGTTTTGATTACAATTTTTTTTGTTTTCTATCAATCCATCAATTTACGATGTTAAAAAAAATGTTCTTCTTTTGTAGATCTTTCCAACAATATTATTCAATTGATAAAATTTAGTTTTTAAGAAAATTTATAAACAAAGTTCAATAAGGTGGTTCAACCCTGACTATGTTCTCCTATTAATACAATATTTTACTAAAATTTACTTTCGGAAAAAGTAAAAATTATTTTAGAAACAGTAAATTTGCTTTTCCAGAAATGCGTAAGAAATGCTAATAGGAACTAATTTTTACTAAAATTTAGGTACTTTAGGAAACAATAAAATTCTCTTCGAAAATAGTAAAAATTGCCATTCGAGTAAGGCTTAAAAACTACTGATACTAATTTTTAATTTTTTACTGAAATTTACTTTCGCAAATCACTGTAAAAAGAAAGGTATACTAATTTAGTACCAATTTTGAGTACTAAATCGTCACTTGGTTCTATTTTAATACCAAAAATCAGCTCTAATTTAGAACTTTATATTTACAGTGATCCTAAAATTTACTATGGAAATAGTAAAATAAAAATAATCAAATCAGAAATGCGTAAAAACAGGGTTGCCACAGGTCAGGGATGTCAGGGAATTCAGGGAAAAGTCAGGGATTTTTATTAAAAGTACTGGAAAAAATTAAATTTTTAGAATTTATAGGAAAAATTCTGAATTAAAGAGTCTTTTTTGTTTGCCTCATAAACTATGAAATTGACAATAATTCTAATACAAAATCTTCAATTTTTTATATGTAGGGGAGACTGGGGCGAAAAGTTAAATTGTGAAAACAGTTAAAATTCATTATCTTTCGAACGGAAATAGTTAGAGCATTGCAATTTTAACTATAGAAGGGTGTTATCACCCTAAATAAATGTCCGGAGTTATGTGGCATTCTGCTAATTTTTGTGGTGTCCATATTTAAATTTTTTTTTCACCCTACTTTTGAAAATTTTTTCGTAAAAGAAAATATCAACTTTTAAGTATATTTTTTGCATTTATTCTCACCGCGATTTTTTTACTTCATTATTTGGGTCCCCTGAAGAGATACCTAAAGGTATTTGCTAAATATCTTTAGTCAGATTTTTTATATTTGTTGTTAAAGCCAAAAACGCACCCTGGGGCGAAAAGTTAAATGTATTTTTACATGTTATTAAAAAATTTTTTTTTATTTTTCGTTTTTTTGGGTTTATTTGTTTAAAAATGATTTATTTGACATTAGGCAAGTAGGGGAGAGTGGGGCAAAGGTGCTAGGGTTACATTATCGATGTATATTTTTTAAATTAAGCATTTAATTTATGCGGTCTTTGTTTTTCATTATTCTAAAACTAATCAACAAGAAATTTTAATAGTTGTTATTTAGTATAATATAATTATAAATACATTATTTAATGAAATTTAAAAACAATGAAAAAAATGTCTTTGCCCCACACGCTGGGGCAGCGACGTTTTCGCTTATATTTCTAAAAGAAAGCATTTATAAGCCTTAAAAAAATTAACAAGTGATATTTATTAGTATAATATTTACGAAACATAAGGTTAACAACATATTATTAAAATAATTAAACTATTTAAATAGAAAATAAAAACTTTTAGTTATTTTAACCTTATATTGTGAATTAATACATAGAAAATTCGAATATTCAATTGTTTTTAACCAAATTATGTTCAATATTGCCTTTGCCCCACATAACAAACTTTTTTTTTACTTTAAATTTAAAATATTTAGATTCAAAATTAAACTAAAACACCACGCCAGTTGTGTAGAGAAATATTTAATTTATTTACATGTTACGTTTTTAAAAATTAAATACTTAAACTTATGTTTTAAAAAACAAAAGTTTGTTCAGTAAAATTATCATTTTATTTTTGCAAAACAATTTTTTTGTTATATTTCTTAAAATATTTGATATTTTTAGGTTTTTTTTTAAAATCAATTGGTCTGATTGCATTGCAACTTAATTTTTAATACCAATTAGAATAGACAGAAAATAAAGGAGATATGTTAAAAAACGTCTTTGTCCCGCATAGCGCCTTTGCCCCACTCTCTCCTACTCTATCAAAAAACAAGACCGTTCACGTGAAATAAACCAAAAATTTTTTTTTTTTCTTGAAATTTTATTTTTTTAACTTTATAACTGTTCTAAAGCTTTTGTTAAATAAACACAGATCTTTTATTAACTAAATTACTTGTTTACGTATACTTTAACTTATCTACCACTTAACACCTATCAGAAAATAGTTTTAGTAGGCCAAAAATAGAATTTAACATTTTGCCCCAGCCATTTAACTTTTCGCCCCAGCATGGGGCGAAAAGTTAAAAAAAAACAAAATTTTCAAAAAAGGACAAAACATGTATTTTATGCGAAAATATCAGAAACTTTTTTATTGAAAGTTGTAGGGGACAAGTTGCCCTACAATATTGATGTATAAATATTTGCATCTAAGCGGATTATATTGTCTAAAAAAAATCATTTATGCAAAATTTAACTTTTCGCCCCAGTCTCCCCTATTTCTGACAATAATTTCTTTTTAAATAACTTAATTCTTCAAAACCTATCATAAAATAAATAAATTATTTAATGAATAATTTTACTTAAATTTGTATTTCAAAATTAATTGAATTTCAAAAGAGTTGTGTTTACAATCTTCATAAATAGATAAACTTTAAAGATTTTAATTTGAAATTTAAGAAAATTTTAATTTTTAATGAATTTAAGTAGAAATTTTAAGAATAACTTATTACAGAAATTCAATTATTTTCTAAAGTGATAAACTTCTTCGCATAAATTCAATTATGTTAAAAAATTTTAAAAAATTCTCGTCAAAATTTCAATTATCTTTATATGTAAATAATAAAATTCTTCTTCAAAATTAAATTATTTTCAAAAAATTTAATAAAATTCTTGGCAAAATTTCAATCGTTTTCAAAAATTTTTATCATTTCAATTATTTTTAATGTATTCTAATAAAAGTTCCCAAAAGAATTCAATTATTTAAACAAAATTTTAATAAAAACATCACAGGAATTCAATTATTTACCAATTTTTTATAAATTTCTTCGAACCAATTCAATTATTTTTAATTTTTTAATGAAGTTTCTCGACAAAATTCAAATATGTTCAGAGAATTGAAAAAAATAGTTCTGAGAAATTTAATTATTTCGAACAATTTAAATGAAATTCTTTTAAAAATTCTATTATTTAAAAAATTCTGACAACATTCTTTACAAGATTTAGTTAATAAAATTTCAATTTTAATAAAATTTTCCTATACAATTCAATTATTTTCAATACAATTCTTTTTAAGAATTCAATTATTTTTAATTCAAATTCAAATCCAATTATTTTAAAAAATTTGAATAAAATTCTTCATAAGAAACTAATTATTTTCATAAATAATAATATTTTTCTCCGGAATTCAATTATTTTCACAAAAAAAAATTTTCCACTTGAATTCAATTCTTTAAAAAATTTGTTAATAAATTTCGCCACAAGAATTCAATTATTTTCATAAATAACAAAACTTATCGCAGAATTTCCATTATTTTTTATACAATTTTAAATAAAATGATAGAAAATTGAATTTATTCTTAAAATTTTTTTTTTTAAATTCGCCGAAAGAATTCAATTATTTTTAAAAATTTTTGATATAATTCTTCATAAAAATTCAATTGATTAAAAAATTAATTTCACTTAAAATTTTAAATTATAATTGAATATTAAAAGCATTACAGGGTGAAATTTTAGAAATAATTGAATTTTAAAAAGGGTTCAAATTAAAATCTTTGAAAATTTGAATTTATAATTACATTATTCTTATGATATGAAATAATGTATTTACCACTTTGAAATCTTAAATTTATTATAAGTTATTGAATTTCAGAAGGTTTAAATGTGAAAATCTTAATTTCTATAGAAAAATAATATATTCCCGTATTAATGATTAAATATTCATTTAAAAAAGAAGTTATGGATGTTTTCGAATAATTTTACAATTAAAGAAATTCGTAAATAAATGTATTAGAGCATTTTTTTGAGTATCTGATAATTTTTGTATTGAATCAGAATATTCTTCAGGGTCAGGGAAAAACAAAATTAAATTTTTGTGGCAACCCTGAAAAATAATAATTAGCTTTCACAGGAAAAAAATTAGTTGTTAGACATAATTATTAGCTTGGTAGGGAGTCAAAAGTTCCAAAAAAATGTTCCAATACCAAAAGTTCCAAGAAGTTATTTTTCCCAAAAGACATTTTTTGCAAAGTATTATTTGTTCCAATATTTGTTTCAAAATTTGTTTCAAAAAATAAAACAAAAAACTGGTAACCAATACTCTTCTAATTTCACTTTTATTATTCAGTTGTTATAAAAAATTGTTCTTACGTCAAATTCGAAGTAAATAAATAATATTTCTTTCTTTCTTTCTTAAATTAAATTTAAAATTGACAGTGATAAAATAATATTTTCTGACAAAAAAATGGCTCAAATAATTAAAAAGGGTAGAACAGTTTATTTGAAAATTGATGGATTCTTATATTATAAACATTCGGAGGCTAAGGTTATATATTGGAGATGAAGTTAAAGAAAGAGATGAGTTAAGAAAAATAGAACAAATCAACAACAACGTATTGAAGACAGAATAATTAATATAGTCTCAAGCTATGGATAATACATTCAAAATGATGAAATTCTTGAGTATACTTAAAAGCAATTGGTCACAATTTACATTTTTAAACAATTTTAATCTCTTTGGCACTTTTATTTAATTTACATTGGAACTTTTCTTTTGGAATTTATTTTTTGGAAACTTTGTATTTTTGGAATAAACTAACCTTGGAACTAATCTCTTGGAACTTTTAGACTGGAACTTTTTTTTTAAACTTTGGTACCCCAATTATTAGCTTTGATAGTTCACAATAATTGCTAGCCATATAACAGCAATTGAGTTAGCTGAGGTATCTACAAATTAGTGGAAATAGCTAACTTTTTTTCTCTATGTGTATATAGAGTGAGTTACTTCATTCGTTTTTTTTATTTCTTAAAGCATATAGGAAAATAATTGGAAAATATTAATTAAAATTATATTCATTTAATTATTATTTATATCGAAAATGAGATAATTGAAAACTAAGGGCAATAGCTTATTTAGATTACTATCAGCGGTGTATCATATCTTTACATCGTTATTATCCTTATCACTATACCTGTTCTTGACTCTAATTAATACGAGACTGCTAATAGTTAATGACGGTCTTAAAGGCACATATATTCATGCCTGTCGCGCTCTCGAAGCCGGTACTCGGATTTCAATTCGAATTCGATCTGCTCACCTTGGAATTCCTATACAATGTCTACACACAATACTTTACGTCGTAAACATGGACAATAAACAGATTCCAAATTTTCTGCCTTGTAATTGTCTGGATATGAGAATTTTTTCTTTTATAATCAGTACATTGTGTATGGTAACAAAAGTGTGGTATCCGCTAAAACAGAGAGGTTTGTCCTTAACATACTTTTGTCGAGATAGATCGACTTGGCGATAATTTGAAATCTGTGTAATTAATCCTGTTGGCTCGCCTGTTGGTTGGGGGATAATTGAAAACATATTTTATATAACAAACGGTTTGGACAAATTTAATTAGGGGGAATGACTTTGTCAAGAATTGGTAATTTAATTTAGTGATTTTACTATTAAGGTTAATATCAGGATTATTGGAAGTTGATGCTGGTAATTAGCAAATGGGTTTAATCGTCTGAAGACATCTGAAGACTTAGTGAAGGTATTCTTCTGGAAGAAAATTGAATGTTTATAGGGTCAGGTGGGGTGAATGCAAACAAGGGGTAAACACAAATAGTACTTAATTATTTCAAGTTTATTCCGTAATTCCGTTTGCATTAAACCCAGCTGATCTTAATTACGCAAACATTTGGTCCTATCTCCAAAAAGTCAAAATTCTGTCAGGAAATCAGAAAAAACAAAATCAAATTTCTGTGGTTAAAAGTTGGATCAATAATTGTAGTTTTCTTAAATGTTCACATAGTGTTCACAATTGAAGCCAATTAAGTCAAATTGTGAATTTCATCATCGAGTAAAGAAAATTAAACCAACAACAATCATCTTTTCGCGAAGGGGGTATCATCTTCGATCTCGAATCGTGGTTGGTCGTAATGTCTGAAGAGTGGTTAGTTGAAGGTGAAGTTTGTGGATGGAGGTAGGAGTTTGGCTATATATAAGAAGGAAAAGGAAAGGAAGGTTAAGGATACCTTATAGTAAACGAAGGTGCAAAGAAGAGAGGCATATATATAGTCGCGACGCGCCAAAAGCCGGTTGTTCCGTGGGAGGTCCGCCGTAAGCCGATGAGGCTCAGCATCGCTATGCAAAGTGCCCTCAAGGGCCGCTCTTTCGCGGCTCTTTCTTCTTCGGAAGACCGACAAGACACGGCTCACCGTCAGCCGCAAAGTCTCTCAAGACTCTCTATAGAGAGAGAAAGACAACTCTCGCTGTATGAACCAAGATATCAAGAAAGTGCGAGTAATTCATGGTTGTGGTCAGTGAGACGCCGCACGAACCTAAATTATCCCCTTACAAAATGCCTAGAGCGTACTTGCGGTCCTCTTCTCTGTTGTCTTCTATATATTGTTCACTACCAGACGATTTCTGCCTTTTTTTATGACCTCAATTTTATTAGCTGTAGCCGTGATTCCACGATGCAGCCTTTGTCTTTTGTGTCCCATGTTTGTACAAGGCTCATAAATTGGATAATTTTTGTTTTGTGCGGAATTTGAAGACATTCTTCTCGATAGATTACTTTTAATTCGAGGTCTAAAGATTGTAGATAATTATAATTACAGCAGATAATTTTTGAAATTTTGCTGTCGGATATTCTTTGTAATTTAAGGTGTTGCTTGACTTTTTATCGGATGCATGAGTATTCTGCAATTGACCAGTAGCCAGACTGTTATTTAACAGAAGAGCATTTAACAGAATTGTTGGTGACAACGAGCAATAATTTCCTAACATAATAGCCACATAACCGACGACTTCACAGTTAATAGAATCGTCATTTGACGAATCTGACATGTTAATAAAATTGCTATACAAAATGAAAAATAGTTTGATAGACAACGATATTCAGTTTAAATTCTGAAGCACTCATTTAAATGTTATGTAAAGAAAATTTATTTATTTAGTGGTGTAAACGTTAGTTATTATACAAGATTTTTTATTAAATAGACATTTTAGCAATTTGATTTGCAACCGAATTGATGAAGAACTAATATACAACAGAATTTAAAGATCTGTGGAATGACAGTTCTGTTGCATGTCAGGTTAAAGCAGAAGTATCGAAAAATTAGCCCAAGTAATGAAGGAAATGTTTCCACTGTGCGGAAGTAGTTCAAATTTTAAAGAAGTTGTTCAACTGTTAAAAAGTGGACCAAATAGTGTTTCAATTGCTATAAATACAAATAGTATTTAAAACTTAACAGAAGAATCAAAATATTAAAGAAGTAAATATTAAAGTATAGTTGAGATGTTGCAGAAGAAGTTTAATAATTCAAAAGTTCAGAAACTATAATCCATATATTGAGAAAAAAATATAAAAATCCAAAAAATAGTTCAAATATCGAAGTAGTAAAATAAATGTTGAGTAGTTCTTCCTGTTGTTGTTGTAGTTTATTTAAATATTGTTTAGGTAATATTTAAAAATTGTTGAGGTAGTTCAAATATTCAATTAATGGTCCAAATATTGTCTAATTAATTTAAGTGTTACACAGGTTTTCCAAAAATTAAACTAGTAAAGTAAATATTGCAGAAGTAGTTTAAATTTTTGACGAAGTGGTTCTAATATTAAATATTGAGCAAAAAATTACAGAAGTCGTTCAAATATTAAGAAAGTAGTCCAAATATTGCAGAATAAATTCAAATATTATGTGAAAGTTGTTCAAATATTTAAGAAGCAGTTTAAATATTAGGGAAGTGATCTTAAATAGTTAAAATTTTTCAGGAGTATTAGCTCAAATTTTGAAAAAGTAGTTCATTAAGGAAGTAGTAGTTTAGGAAGTATAATCTAAAAGATATCAAAATAATGAGAAGTTGTTGAAGTTGATTGAGGAAGCAGTAGTTAAGGATGTTGGCCTTTTGGTTGCATGGATGTATAACAACCAAAAGATAAAGGAACTGATTCAAAATTTGAAGAAGCAGTCAAAATATTAAAGTAATAGATTAAATATCACAGTAGCAACAATAATTTCCAAGGAAACAGTTTCCACAGCACAATTACCATATGATAACAGTTCCCCTAACAACCGACGTCTGCGGTTATTTAGCAGAATTCTCAACTCTAGATTCAAGGAAGCAATCTAACATTCAACTACTAAATCCATCATATTCGCTCTAGTACATGATTTCCATTCCAGTAGGACCATTAATTTTGATACTATCATGTATATTATATACTATATATGATGATATGTATCAATTAGGGGTTGTTGTTTAGTTTACGAGGTGGAAATCCGCGAGCCACCAACGTGGATGAGGATTACTTCTCCTTCATGAATCTTGATAAACTGTGTGTGTGTGTGTGTGTGTGTGTGTGAGTGTATGTGTTTGTGCGCAAGTACCAAGTCCTTGTTGTTGGCTCGATTTTTTTCTCCCTTTTTTCCCATTGACGAGATAAAGCGCAGTACGGAAATTTCTGTAGTGACTGCTCTTGAACAGAGCAGTCTTAGAACGTGCGAGACAGGCAAATGGCAATCACGATCTTTGCTCGAGATTTGGGACACCTCGCGGTTCAGTGGCGTAGGATCAGATTCAAAGTGCTCTGCCCCCTCCCTTTAGTATAGATTATCGTGTCCTGATATATCGGTCGCTTCCTCGAAAAGGTTTAATGAATCCCCTTGTTCAATTGTACGCAGAACTCGCACGAGCCGACTTGATTCAAAGAACGCACGATTATTGCTGATCGTTAATGATATATATCGTCTTGAAATTGCCTCTACTTTTTCCTTTTTTTATTTTTCCTTCTTCTCTTTTTCCTTCAACAGGTTTTTCGACAATAGTTTTATAAACTGATATTTCGAATAGAGAAAAATTGTAATTAACCTTCCTTAGATGAAACTATTTTCGAAAGGATAGAAATTTGGAAAATCTAAATTGGAGTCTATTCGTTTACCTCTTGAAAAAGTGGCTACTCTGAACAAGTCAAGATAAAAAAATTTTCCTGGTAAAACGCCAGGTTTTTTCTTGCTTTTTTTGTATTTATTAATTCGAAGAATGAGAATGAATTTGTAATTAATGATGGGCCGTTAATGAAAATCGATACGCGACTATATATGAAGATAGTGATTTACGTGAAATTAGAATGAAATATGAAAACAAAAAAGATGTGTAATCACGGTCCCTACATCGCATAACAGGTTTTTCTTTCACCTCTATAGATATATGTTCTCAAACACATTGGTTGTGATATGGCTTTCGAGAATCCAGTAGCGCATCGTTACGTGGTTCGATTCTCTTTTGTTCGAGGTAATATCTCTGTAAAAAGAATAAAAAAAAAGGATGAGCGGTTAGAGGGATGAGTGAGGGGAACTCGCCACAAAAGGGGCGAGAAGCATGACGATTGAGAAAGTGTGGGTACTTGATATGAGAGATGATGAAGGTGGAAGCTGGATAAGGCGTTAAGGTGTATTGAGGTGGGGTAAGAGAGGAGATGAAGGGAAGATGAGGAGGAATGTGGTTACGGTAGATCGCGGGCTCACTAGCCCGCCAAGTTTCAAGAGGGTCCCGACTGGTTCGACAAAAAAACGAAGACACTTGGTCCATTGGCTTCTCCAATCTTTTTTTTACCATCTCCGTTTTTAAAGGCTTGCCATTCAGTATAAACGACCAACACCGGACCAATAAACTTCCTTTTCCTTTATACCGCATGCGACCAACTGTATCGCTCCTATCTCTTCTTTATCGCAAAACAAGAAGTGTCTTTCTCGCGGATGTTTTATTCTTTTAGTTGTGTATGAAATTCACTGTCGATTCTAAATGGACCATTAGCTTCCGAAAGTCGATTGCAGTTGAAAGTAGTAGGGAATAAATATCATTTCTGAATATTTTGGAAATATGTTTTTTATTCCCTCTTGTCAGTTTTGTAGTTTTTGTGATAAAAATTTCAAGCTAGAGAATCAACTTTCAAAAAGAGTTTTGAATTCTATTTGGTGTCGATTTAATTTAAAATTTTTCTAAATATGAAAATAATAGAAGCAAGTTATTCAAATAATAAATAAATCGATGTCTCCTAAATGAAAACACATTATTCGCGAGAGCAATTATAAAACATGTCCAACTTTTTTGAAGAAGTTCAACTGTTGAGAAAGTAGTCAAAACATTTGTAAAAAGGGTTCAAATATTGAAATATCAAATATCTCTAATATTTCGCAGATTTTGTAAACAATAAATTTTCAAGCAAAACAACAAAATTCCTAAAAGGGAGGACATAATTGTGTTTCGAATTTAGTGTCGATTTAACTTGGAGTTTTTGTAAACATGAAGATAGTAGGAATACCGTCTCGAAAAGTTTGCGAAGGAACAGGTGAATACTTGGAGTGAAACGGAATTTATGTTAATGACTCGTAAAATATTTGACGAATGGTGGAAGACACGAGAAGAGCAAAACATTTCAAGGTTCTGAAATGATATTACGTTTATTATTTTGTTTTAAGATTCCGAAACTTTATTGTCTTTAATAATATTTATAATTAGAGAGCTTATTTCGTTTTGGAAAGTCATTATACAGATAGGAGGCGAAAAAATATTATGTTGATTTCAAAATAATTACGGCGAGAACAGTTATTGCGAAACATACTGGAATGAAACTGCTCATACTCGAGTCATTTATGGCACACTTTATGATGATGATGGCAATTATAAAATTTCATTCTGACAAAAATGATTTGATTTCTTGTGACAAAAATCATTCAAGATAAATGAACGACAACATTTGAAAGTATTTCGAGGATAAAAATATGATTACAATAATTAAAATTTTTATAGCCTCATGAAGAAAATTGTTGTAGCAAGAAAAAAATCATTGTAACAAAGAAAAAGATTATTGTAACAAAAAAATTGTCACAAGAAAAATTACAAGAAAAAAATTGTAACAAGTTAGTGGTAGTTTGTGATAAAAAATTATCTTCGCAAGTATAAATATCCTCTGGCGAAAAAATTGAAAGAAAGTTTTAAGAGATATTTACACAAAAGAAAGATTTAGATGAAAATTTTTGAGATTTCATTCTCCAGGGTTTTTGAAGGAAAATCTCTTGGAACCATTAGGCACAAAGAAGAGGAGACAAGGGAGGGAAAAAATAACAATCTTTTGTCGCGTAGAGAGACTGGGATTGGTGCAGAGATACTTAAAGATTTTTAGGTGACAGTATCTTCAAACGCAATAGGGCTTTTTTGGAAACTATCGGGGATTTACAACTGCGCAAAACGATGTTCTCGAGGGGAATGTTCAGAAAGTACTGAATGCAGGCATTATGACGCAAAAGTTGAGGGGTCTCGTTAGAGCGTAACTGAAAAAGCGCGTTTACAGCTTATATATGGAGGGCAGTAAGTTGAGAAACGAGGACTTGAGGAGTTTCATTCACTTGGTGAAATTGTGCGTATCACCTCATTTTTAATTTAATCTTAATTTCACATTTTTTTTCTAAAGGCGAGAAAGAAAAAAGGAAGGCGAGAAAATTAGCCAAAAAAATGCCAATTCAAGTTTCGCAAACACTGTGTTTTTAAAAATGGTAAAAATATGATTGTCTGAAAAATTGCATAAAAAATTATTAATTTTTGAAAAACGTTTCGATATTTATTTATCAATATTTCGCAACTCATGGAGAAAAATTAGATCGAAGTTGCTTTTGAAGATTGGGAGGCTCTTTGTTTTGTTGCATAAAGAAAAGAGTTTGGACAAGTTTTATATATATACTATATGTATACAAGTTGAGAGGCTTAAGGGTAGAGACAATAACCCCTATATCTGATCGACATTCCTTACCATGCTGACATGACTGGAAAACTGAGATGAGATGATAACCTCTAACAACCATGGACCCAGCCAAGACAATTTCGACCAAACCAAAAAAGGAGATTACTCTGCAGACTCTCATTATTTCAGGCGGACCAGCAAATCATTTAAACGCGCGGACCATTAGAGATAATAAGTTTTTTTCAGTTGTGATGAGAGAATTCAACAATTTTTGTCCAGATAGGATTTTTATTCAATTATTATTTTTCAGCTATTATCTCTTTGAAAATTTCTCTTTTTACCGCACTATAATTTTATTTTTATGTTTTCTGGTATTAATTTTGGTTCTGTTTGAAATTTTTTAAATTTTGAGGTAGTTCAGAAAATGAGGATGTGGTCCATATAAAGCAGAAGTAGTCCCTATAGTTAAGTAGTAGTTAATTTTATTAGGTGTAGTTCAGATTTTACAGAAGAAGTCTGCAAAGGTTTTCTGTACGTTAAAGTTCTAGTTAAAATATTACCAAATTAATTTAAATGTTTGAGAATATTTTTTACATCTTTATATTTCTTTTGTTTTACCAAACCAACCCCACATAACCTTGGAGTGCGGAATCCAAGGTATCTGTAGGCAGATTTCCCAAAAGTCCCTAAGCAAAAAAAAAAAAAAAAAAAATATTGCAGAAGTAGTTACATACTAAATAAATAGTTCAAATATTTCTGAGGAAGATTAAATATCAAACAATTAATTTAAATATTGGAAAACTAATCCATATGTTAAGGAAGTGGTAAAATTAATGAAAAAGTAGTTGAAATATCGAAGGAGTATTCTAAATATTAAAGTATCGGATGTGGTCCAGATATTTAAACATTAAAGAAGTAGTTACGATTTTTTCAGTAACAGGTTTAGGACCATGAGTTCAAATATTGAAACAGTTGAAATTTTTAATAAGTGATTTAAATTTTAAAAAAGTGGTCCAAAAATTACAGAAGTAGTCCACAGATAATATTGGAAATTCTAATTTAGCAAGAGAAATTCAAATATTAATGTAGTAGTTTATAGATTTTGATGAAGAAGTTTGAATATTGAAGAGTTAATTCAAAATTTTAAATTTTAATTAAGTAGTAGAATAAATTTTATAGTACCCGTGTGGAAAAATATTGTGGCAGTCTAGAGTCCAATGATTTCCCGATTAGCAATCATCAAGTCCGTCTAATTCTAGAGGGTCCATCAAGTCCCGAATCAGTGACTTAACAGATTGGCTTATTAGAAAAAATCTAAGTCAAATATGTCCGTCTAGTACGGTGTTATTAAGACCGTCTAGATTTGGTCTAGGATGTTATATGCGCATGCGTCGATGAATGCCCAGCTGTTAAGTAACATGGCGCCTAATGGCGTCGCGTCGTTTGGCGTCGTTAGATCAGTCAGTGTGTGATGCATTTTGTTTGTGAATTATAGTATTTGTTGTGGTTTCTGTTTTACGTGAATAATAATGTGCTATGTTGTTGTTGTTTTCTGTATAATTTAATTTTAAATGTGCCCTGAAAAAAATGATTTTGATGTGTTTCTATGTGTTTTGATTAGTCGGCTGAAGCTAGCAGTCGTACTCAGCATCAATGTTTAGGCGTCATCTACCAATATGCCTCTCCTTCAAATTTTGTAATACTTAATGATTTAAAAAACCATCGAGTATTGTTATTTGAGAATCAATATCCACTAAATAGCAAATTTAGTAAGTTTTTATTTATTAATTTCATTAATTAGTGGTTGACGCCTAAAGATTGGTGCTGAGTACGACTGCTAGTTTCATCCGGCTGTTTTGATTTGCAGTAAATTTTATTTTACAAAAAGACTACTATATCTCCAATGCCAAAGATTGGGAGAGACACAAAGCCTTACGCTTAAAGAAAGTTGAAGTGAAAAATACAGAAAGTTAAAATATTTTTTAATAATTTTATATAAAAAAAAGTCATTAAAATTATTTCAAATATAATTAAGTTTTATCATTCTAAGAATAGTTGTCATAACATATAATGAGAAATTTTGAATAGACGTAGATTAGAATTTACTAGCACTGCTGATCAGACCAGAAACGCTGGTCTATTCTAGACGATAGCGTGGAAGTTTCGTTTCAATTCTGAACAGCCGCTCGACAAGACCGTCTGCCCTGGGTCTAGAAAGACGTTAGACAGTCTATTAAGCGCTTGGTCAGCGCCCTAAAATTTTTCCACACGGGTAGTAGTTCAAATATTGCAGAATTCCAAATAATACAGAAGTATTATTAGTCCATATTTTGCGGAAGTATAACATTGAAGAAGTAATCCAATTATTGAAGAAGTAGTTCAAATATTGAGAAACTAGTTCAAATACAGAAAAAGCAATAAAAAGATCCAAATTAAAAATTTATTCATTAATTTAAATAGTCACTACTCTAAAAAGAACTGAACGAAGATCATTTAAAGATTGTCCAAAGAGGTTAAAATTTATATTCCCCACATATTTCTGCAGACAGTATATTTCTTGTCAAAGTGCAACCAATTCATTGAGAATGGATTTGCATCATTAGAAGAGAGATGATGATAACTAACCAGTGCACAGGAGGGATTAACAAGTTAGCTGATGACAGCCGATAGACACGATCGTTTAATGGGGACAATTAGAGCTATTGACTATTTTTCCTTTTATCTCTGTTTAACCATCACGAGATGGGAGTGAGTTCGGTGCCAACGGATGAAGGACAAAACGCCGAGGTCACATATATATATATATATATATATATATATATATATATATATATATATATATATATATATATATATATATATACGTAGTCTTTCGTTGTGGTCAGAAGTTCACTCACTGATAACAAAAGCAATTTACCTCTTCCAAATATACTATAGCAGCAGGAAATGCGTCTCATTGTTGGTTCTACTTAGCTTTCATTTAATTTCACAAGATAAAAGCCTATGTATACATCGACCCTTTGTATAATAATGTATGCCTCAACACTTATTTTGTTCGGCGCAATATTCACGTCTTTAATTTTAAAAGAAGTAATACGCTTGTGTGTGTTTCGAATCATGATTATATGAATATATAATACTCGCACGAATTAATCAAAATGTCAAGTAGAGATTAAGACGCTCGTTAAAATTAATTCCTCTTTTTTGACTCGTTACACTTTTTACGAATTTATAATATACAAAGTAGTTTCAATTGATGGTAATAGTATTTATCACCATCGGCGATTTGAATTGATGATAACAACTTTGTGAAAATGATACCTTTGATGGTAATTTCAATTTCGATAAATGAGTTTTAGACTCTGCGGTGGCAGTTCTAATTGGTAGTCGTCATTCCAACTAATGGTATATTATAACAATGTTAGTGAATAATAGTTTTAATTTATTTAATGGTAGGTTATTTAATACTAATGATAGTAATTATTAGTAAATCCTGTTTGATTTTTTTCCAATCATTTTAAACCGTTAATAATTCCATAATCTTCTCGTTTTTGAACATTTTTTCAGTTATCTTTGAAAATGGTAAATAATTTTCTAGCGTCTAAGAAAATTTGGAAACTTGGCATAAATTAATCTTCTTACTGACGATAACTTTCTCCTCAGATATCAAAAAGGGTATCTGAACAACTAATTTCGTTTTTGTTTTCAAGTTTAGTTTGTATCTCTAAATTTACGACTTTTGACGAAATATTATTGTTTAAATAAAACATGAAAGATAAGCGCCCGCATTGTTGGCTAATTCATGCCAAGATGATTATGATGGTAGAATTCGTAACTAGCATTTCAACTATTAACAATTGTTAACAAGGTTCAAAAATACTTGGCGTTAATTATAAAGACTTCTTCATGCAAAACGGTACTTATATTTCCTTATTTGCATATTACGGCAGCTGCCAACTTTATGGATGGCAGAAACCTTCTGCATTATCGACACTATATGTATAAGAAATAGAGAAATACTCTTTTATAACAAGGATCCATCCTGTTTTTGTCATTTTATCCTCAATGATAAATATCAGTATGGAAAAGCATTCTATGCGTGAGTGTGTGTGTGTAAATCATTCACATACGTAAAGAAATGAAAAGTACACAATGAATTTATATTTGTATGCACAATAGGTTTTACGGTATAAATGTGTGCATATATAGCGATACTATAATTCCAAGTTTCCAACCCACATGGCAGCGGTGCATTGAACTTGCAATCTTCTAGCCGACATGGTCATGTATCGACTACCGATAGTTAACTCACTGAAATATCTACAATTTCTACTTTCCTAAGTGTGTGTATATAGGAAATTCTTTCATTTGCTCTTGAATGAAATCGTAACCGCAAATACTTCCGAGATGAAGATGCATGTTTTTAATTAGGGTCTTGCGTCAAGAAACGAGCGGATGCTCTCTTATTTATATGATATTCTTAAAAAGAGTGTTGAGGAAGAGGGAAATTAGGTCGACTGGCTCCCTTCCGAAAGGAAGTTGCTTCATTTTTCTTATTACTTTCGGTTATTATGTCTTTAGATACTATTAGAGAGTGTCTTAAAAAATTTAATTTCTAGTCTGAAAACTTTAGTACAAAGTATATTATACTAATTATATTTACTGCACTAATTGTAGTATAACATTTGTATTAATTTTGCTTAGTACTGTAAATTTTCGAAGCTGAATAGTTGCACCAATTTTTCATACTGTTCTAAATTTTTGAAGCTAAATACTTCCACTATTCTCGTATATTGTGGAATACTTCTACTAATTTTTGTGTAGTACATTGCACATTTTTGAAGCTAAATACTTTCCCTAATTTTGAGTATTGTTCAACACTTTTAGTAATTTTTTGCACTATTGTAAATTTCTACTACTTAAATTATTTTCAGTAAATTTCAACAGTAAATTTTTGACACTCATTTTTAGCTGTACTTTAAAATTTTGAATCTAAACTCTTCAACTAATTTTTAGCACGAAACTTTAAATTTTTGAAGCTAAATTCATCCACTAATTTTTATCACACTATTTAAAATTTCTGAACCAAAATTCTTCCACTATAATTTTTCGCTGTTCTTTAAATATTTGAAACTGAACACTTCCACTAATTTTGCGTCTTAGTACTTTACTTTAATGAAGACAATAACTTTCGGAAGTTTGAAGCATTTAATTAAGATTATTATTCTCGATTCTTGTAGTGGCCTATCATCTCACAGTTAGAGCGATAATTGTCTTGGTTTATAGATGATGTTGGTGGTGATGATGATGATTAGTTAGGTTTATGATGAAAGTTGTTTTATGATGATGGTTTATTATTGGGAGATTAATTTGAGCAACATCAACAGAAGACGTTGAATATAATTCATGTCTCTATATTATGCGTAAATATCTGTTTTGATATTCTAATTGGTATTATATGCGTTTATTAACGAACCTGTTCGTCAATTCAATATTTGTGCTAATCGCGATAGTTGATCTAATGAAAGTTTCGTAGTAGGAAAGTTGAAAATGCAAATATCTGCATTTACATACCTGGCGTGCAAGATTACGGGGAAATTCACATGGTCCCGGGATTAAATATCGCTGATAGAAGTCCTCGACTAGGGATCCATTGCATATACATGGGTGTCATATTCTCTGTTTTGCAGTCTGTATTCTATTTCGTCGTATCTTCTGGGCTTTCATAATGCTTTCATTCACCAAGTCATTATTTTATTATTAATATTACAGTAATTTCTATTCTTTTAGTAATTGTAAAATTTTCTCCTCTTACTAGTTTCTGCTAATTGTTATCTTTTTGTTTTTAATTTTGTTAAATTATAAACTTTGTCAATTGTTAAATTGATATCGAAAATTAAATATTTTTGTTATAATATTTAAAATATTAAAATATAAATATAAATATGAATATAATATAAAAATATTAAGTTACTAAAAGTAACTTAAAGACCTTTAAATTTTTTTTCTGGAATGATACTTTTTTCAAAATTTACTCTTTCTTTTGAGTATTTTGATTCTAAGAATTGTTTTCTAGTTTCTTTATTACGATAAACAAATTCACTTTCCATCATATCACTTTTTCCTAGAAGAGAAGATCAAAAGTTCAGATTTTTAAATTCTGCAAATTATGTACATAGTTGATGAATATCGAATTGCAAACTCTCAATGAAAAAAAAATTATGAAAAAAATGTGACTAGACTAGTTTGTGGTTTGACCGCAAGACCCACATCGTTGCAGAAACTAGTTGTGATTGACATAATGAGATTAGACAAGGAGTAGATAAATGACCAAGAAAAGTACAAGTTTCAAAAGAAATATTATATTTTCTTCGAATTTTTAATTAATATTAAAATTAAAAAGTTAATTTAACGGATAGGCTTTGTTTTCATTTTGTTAAGCATTATTTTTCTTTCTCTCTAAATTTGAATTAGTAAAAAAAATAATTTGATAGTAAACAGTCAGTCACTGATTCAGTTAGTAATATTTCTTCTAATCGAATAGTTATTATTGACTAATTATTATTTAAAATCACTTTTAGGTTATGTTATAAAATAACTAAAACTTTTGGTAACTTATTCGATTAGTCAAATTTTCTGTTATATATTTTCTAATAATTAGTCATTTTTTCTGATTAATGAAACTCAAAGTCAGTTAAGATTTTACTAGCAATTAGTTATTTTTAACTAATTCAAAATGGCCAATCCAATATGTCGGATATAACAGTTAAAAATCAATCGGATTCACTTGAAATTCGTTACTCGGGGGTTTTTTTGGGTTTGCTGATTACGAATTTTATGTCACTATACTTAGGAAATAATGCCTCTAATAGAAAAAATAATACAATAATAATAATAGTAGTTATAATAAGTGATAATAATTATAATAACAGTAAGAATGATAATAATAATAATAATAGTAGAAAAAAATAATAACATATAGATGATTCGGAGTAATTGATAAATCAATTAAATTATTTATAATAATGATAAGAATGTAAATAGTAAATAAAGATGAAACATTATAAGGCGGAAATACAGAAAGAGAGATATTTGCGAAATTGTGTAATAGTTGCAAAAAGTGCATTGAATAGTGAAAACAAATTTCCATGACCTATACCTAGCAGACACAGATTCCCAGCCCCAGTAGAGATTAATATCTTTCGTTCGAAATGTATTTCTACACTCTTGAATCTGTTCCAATTTCTCTCGACGCATAATATAATCGTTTGACTATATAAATATATAACTCGTTTCATGAAAACTTGCTCTTCCAGGTGTCGCCATTTTAAATTGCGTCGATGTGCTCCGCGGAATTTTATCGACACGATGTTGTAATATCATAACCGGCACCTATATGAGCATGAATCATAATAATTTTCAACAACACTTATCTGTCATATTACGGTTTTTTTTTCATTATTATGATAATGATGATGATGATGATGATAATAACGTCTGTGTTAATCAGGTTCAATTTTTAACAATTCTATATTTCTCTTAACGATTTTCTTAATGATTCTTTTAACAATTTTTTATAAATTTAAAATTGAATTTTTTCATTCTGTTTCAATTCTGTAGACATTTTCCGTATGCTGTATTTTGAATCGTAAGGGATTTTTTCAGTTTTCGCTTTTACGTATTCGAAAAAGAACTGTTCTTTCCGGATAGACTGTATGACTGAAGTAACCAAACTGGTTTCCTAACGGACTATTTTATTACATTTTCCCTCCCCCGAAATTGTCTGTGATTGTCACCCTTGGAATTTGGAAAATTTCCAATTAAGGTAGTTAGTGGATTAGAGTTTTCCGAGGAGGAAATTATAATAATAGGGAAGTTTTTAATATTAACTTTTCTTTCCTACTTTTGAGTATAGTCTTCATTATTTTCTGTTCGCTGTTATTAATATTACCACTTCATTATCTTCTGTTCGTTATTATGAAAATACTCTTGTTGCTTTTATTATAATAATAGACAACTTGCGCCGGTGATAAATAAGTGTTACGTTTTGTCATCACTACCCGCTGATAGATATGTATATCCTTGTGCGAAAATGTTAGGACACGTAAAAACTCGTTTGACTGTTTTGCATCGACATTGTTTTTTTTCTGTTTGTTTTTCCCTCTCTTTCATGCTGTGTAACGTTAAATTGAACTCAATGGAGAACAATTGAACCGCTCCTCGTTACTATAGTCTGAGTCATGGCCAATTAAAAGCAGGAATTTATGGAGGGACACAAAATCTAAAGGAACTCGACCAACCCGCATAATGAAACCTACTTTGCGTATGTGCATACATCTTTTGGAGAAAATTGATTTTATTTTGCTCTCTTCCCTAACGAGATATGCAGAAAAGGGAAAATTGATAGTTTTCTCTTATGTACCTAAATCTAAAAACGGATCTAACTTGAAAGAATGAAAAATTATGGTAGATTGACACAAATGGAATATCTCTAAAGCATTATTATTTTCCCGCTTCATCTTTCGTAAATAAATAGAAATAGAAATTTTATGACACTTTCGATAGTATTTTTTAGTTGTAAATTCAATCCGAGGCTTGTTCTACAAAATTAACTTTTTCAAGAGGAAAAATAACATTTTTGGTGAAAATATAACTTTAGACAGGGATATATTATATTTTTCTCGGTAGAAATAGTGCGACATGTGTCAAGAATGAGACATAAAGTCGATGACGAATGTATATGGAAGTTACGGAAACAGAAGAAGAGAGAGAGGAGAAAAAAAGATCTTTAAAGATCTTAAAGAGAGTTTGTAAGAATGAGTCGCGATTCCTGCAACTAAAGATCAATTTTGTTAAAGAAGATTCTAGATGAGCGATTCTGTAATGAAGAGTTTAAAGTACTTTGAGAGTCCTTTGAGGTGGAGAAGTATCTATACTCCTTGATCAAGGAGTTATAAAACTCTCATCCTGAATATAGAGTTCCCGTCTGGATTGCTATAGACAAACGGATAACAACCAAGGACACTTGGCGCTTTTTATAACTCAAACGAGATTAGACTATCGAAATCAATTACCATCACAAGATCCTTCAAGCAGTCGATAATCTCTTTCGTATTTCCCATTGAATAACGCTCACCAAACTTCGATTTAATAGAACGACGAACTGATAATTTTTTTCAATATATCAAAATCGCTGGAAATTTCAAAATTTTAAAAAATAGAACCGAACCGAGTTTAGTTCGGTTTTGGGGCGCCGAAATGTCGAATATTCGAACTAAGCTAACTCGAATGTCGAATTTTCGACATTCGAACTAGGCGAAAAAATTCAAACAGTTCGGTTCGAATTATTTTGCACAGCTCTATTCATAACTAAAATTAATTAATTAATTAATTAACTATATTAATTTGAATGTTCTTTCATTCTTTCATTCACTTTTTCTGTCCCTCACACTCTGAAGTTGTCTTTTGTTTATACTTTTGTTTTTTGTTAACTTTAGATAGAAAATAGAAATCATCAGAATTTTTTTTACTTCTTTTCATTAAAAGACTAAAATTTTGTTAAATATTATGTTTTGTCAAATTAAAATTATTTTTGTTCTTTACTTCTAAAAAAATTAGAAAATTATTAAACAACTGTGATTAAGAAATAGAAAATTTATTTATTTTCCATTATTTTCTTTTTCAATCACAATTTTTTAAAGAAAATTATTATTTTGTTTTAGAAAAAGATGAAAAATATTTGCACAATTTATATTTTAATCTTATATTTGGAACAGGATTTTCCACAGGAATTAAGACATTCAAAAATTTAAAATTCAAACCTTTTTTAAATTAAACAACTTATAAAAGTATTATGTTTATAAAACATGAAGATATCAATTGCTCCGAGTCGAAGACTCGGAGTGATCGAATTCTTTATGTTTTCTAATAAATTAAAGATGACCGAGAGATAAAATCATTATTTTACATTATAAGAATATTGTTACTGTAACTTCATCAAAATTATTTTCATCATTTTAATTAAATTATTATTTTCTAGAATTTTAAATTATTTTTTATGAAAATAATAATTGAATTTCTTAAAAAATTTTATTATTTATGAAAATAATTGAATTCTTTGGGAAATTTTAATTATTTTATGAATATAATTAAATGTTTGCGCAGAATTTCAATAAAATTTTTTATAATTGAATTCTTTTGAAAAATTTTAGTAGATATTATAAAAATCATTGAATTGAGGAAAATTTTTGAAAATAATTGAAATTTTTGCCGAGAATTTTTTCAAAATTTTTTAAAATAATTGAATTGATTCGAAGAATTTTATTAAACTTTTTTAAAATAATTGAATTTTTGCAACGAATTTTATTAAAATTTTCAAAAATAATTGAATTCTTATGAAGAACTTTCATTAATTTTTTTGTTAAACCCTTGGCTGTTAACGAGATTTCCACTGTTTGGGCCAAAAGTGTGTTGAAAAAATTTTTAATGGATTTTTATGAAACTTGGTATCCTAAGGTTTCTGGGGTCGCTGATTACGAATCTGACATCAGTTTTTCGAAATTCAAAATGGCGGATCCAAGATGGCGGAATTTTTCCAAAATTCGTCGAATTTGCTTGAAACTTGTTATTCGGGGGTTTTAAGGGTCGCTGATTACGAATCTAACATTATTTTTCTAAAATTCAAAATGGCGGATCCAATATGGCGGACAACGAAATAAAAAATTGATCAGATTGTCTTGAAACTGAATTCTTGGAGATTTTTAGGGTCGCTGATTACGAATCTGAAATCAGTTTTTCGAAATTCAAAATACCTGGTTCAATATGGCGGAAAATTTTTTAAAATTTATTGAATTTGTTTGAAACTGGTTAATCTGACATCAGTATGATAATTTTTGGTGAAATCAAATTTCCATAAATACCCTGAAAAAATAATGACAGATTCGTAATCAGCCACCCTAAAAACCCCCGAGTATTCAGTTTCAAGACATTATAATTAATTTTTTATTTTGTCGTCCGCCATATTGGATCCGCCATTTTGAATTTTGGAAAACTAATGTTAGATTCGTAATCAGCGACCCTGAAAATCCCCAAGTATTCAGTTTCAAGTCAATCTGATCAATTTTTTATTTCGTTGTTCGCCATATTGGATCCACCATTTTGAATTTTGGAAAACTAATATTAGATTCGTAATCAGCGACCCTTAAAACCCCCGAGTAACAAGTTTCAAGCAAATTCGACAAATTTTGGAAAAATTCCGCCATCTTGGATCCGCCATTTTGAATTTCGAAAAACTGATGTCATATTTGTAATCAGCGACCCCAAAAACCCCCGAATACTACGTTTCAAGTCAATCTGATCAATTTTTTATTTTGTTGTCCGCCATATTGGATCCGCCATTTTGTATTTTGGAAAACGAATGTCATATTCGTAATCAGCGACCTCGAAAACCCCCGAGTAACCGGTTTCAGGAACATTTAAGAAGTTTTTAATCACCTTTTTTAAGTTGCGCATATATGCGTCATGAACCACTTTTGGCCAGTTTAGTTTTGCGCATATATGCGTCAGCGACAATCAACGGGTTAAATAATTGAATTATTGCGAAAAAAATTTATAAAATATTTGCAAATGATTGAATTCTTGCAAAGAATTTTATCAAAAAATTTGATAATAATTGAATTTTTTCGAAGAATTTTATTGTTTATGAAAACAAGTGAATTATTGCGAAAAAAATTGCAAAGAATTTTATCAAAAAATTTGATACTAATTGAATTTCTTCGAAGAATTTTATTGTTTATGAAAATAATTGAATTTAGGAAGAATTTTATTAAAATTTTACATAATCTTAATTAAATTCTTTTGAAGAATTTCTTTGAGTTTCTTTAAAATAATAGATTTTCTTTAATCATTTTAATTACAAGTTTTCAAAGTAATTGAATTCTATATGAATAATTTCTTTCAAGTTTTTATAATAATCCTCTTTCTTAATAATTGAAATTAAGCATTTAATTCTTCAATTTTATTTAAAATTTTTGGAAAATAATTGAATTTTTTTGAAAAATTTCTTTAATTTATAGAATACAATCGAATTTTTTAATAATTGTATTGAAAATAATTGAATACCTGAGAAGAATTTTATTATTTCTGAAAAATACTTTAATTCTTGCGATGAATTTTAATAATATATTTCTTTTTAAATAATTGAATTCTTTTCTGAATTTTTATTGAAATAGTAGATATTGAAAATAATTGAATTTTGATATTATTGAAATTAATTTAATTCTACGAAGAATTTAATTCAAATTATTTTGAAAAAAAATCGAATTGTTAAAAATTATTTCATTAAAATCTTTGAAAATTAATTTTAATAAAAATTTTAAGAATAATTACATTTCTCGAGAAATTCCATTAACATTGTACCAAAAATAATTGAAATTCTGCGATGATTTTTATTATTTATGAAAATAATTGAAAACCTACATACCTATAGAATTTTATTATTTATGAAAATAATTGAATTCCTGGTTAAAAAAATGTTATTCTTCATGAAAATAATTGAATTCTTGCGAAGAAATTTATAAAAAATTTGTAAATAATAGAATTCCTATGAAATTTTTATTATTTAATTCATTCATTCAAAATTGACATTTTCTAAAATTTCAAATTAAAATTTTTTTTAAATAATTGAATTCGTTTTGGGAAATATTTTATTAAAATCGTAGATATATTGAAAATCATTAAAATTAGAAAAATTTCTGAAAATAATTGAATTTTGGAGAAGAATTTTGTTATTTATAAAGATAATTGGGATTTTTACGAGAATTTTTTTCAAGATTTGAACATAGTTAAGAAGAAGAATAATAAGAAGAAAATAAGAAGAATAAGAATAACTATTATTATTATTATTATTATTATTATTATTTTTGTTTTTATTTTTTTAATAAGAAGAATTTTTTTTTTTTTTAAAGAATTTTTGCAATTATTTTTAAATTCTACAAAATTGAATTTTTTTAGTATTTTCATAATAAAAATTTAAATTAGAAAATTTTTAAATTTTATTATTTTTAAAATTGATAATTTTATTTAAAAAAGGTAGTAAGAAGTTAGCCGCGCGCTTTAGCGCGTGATTTGTTGCTAGTATTTTTTATTGTGAATTAATTTTCAAAGAATCTTTATTTTCAACAAATAGATAGAGTGTAAGTATACTCAGATAGGACAATAATTTTTATAACTCCAATGAATCTAAGCTTGCTGTAAGCTTATTCTGAAAACTTACTGACCAATCTTGTGGTAAGTTTACCCAGAGAGCATAAAAATTTTGAGAAAGTTTGCAACACAAAGCTTGAAAGTTTGTGTTGCAAGTTTACAGGAAATTTATGTCAAATGAGTACAGCTTTTGAATTATATGAGGACATTTTGCAGCTTGCAGCAAGCTTATAGGTTAATTAGGTTGATGTTGAGAAGGGAGAAAATAGTGAAAGAAAAGAATAGTGAATGATATGAAATAGGAAGGAATTTGATACAAGTGTCGTGATATTTGTATGGTTTTTATGTAGCACGTGTTTTAAAGTATGTCAACAAAGAAGGGAAAGGTGTGAGGACCCTCCCACGCCACAGGAGGGTTATTATCTTTGCTTGTTTATCCACGATATAGACAGATAACATCTCGAGCCGTTGTCTTGATGCCCTCAGCATAACCAAACACTTTAAAATGGAAGAATATCTTCGAAGGGAAATTTGTTTCTTCAAGAAGCTCATATTCCATTACATTAAAACCGTCCGCTGGAATATTAATTACCGATCACAATCTTCCTGAGTCATATTATTCAGATAAGTAATCAATTACATGTTTCTTCTTCATAAACAGTAAATTTCCGAAAGTCATATTATGATTTATTCCCCTTTACCTTCACCCTTACTTTTATCGTTACCTTTGACATATATTTTTAAAAAGTACGATTTTTTTGCCTTATTTTGATAAAATGCGACTCTTTAGACTTTTCTTCCATATATTGCAGCAGAACATCACTGTTTTGGTATAAAATGCAACTTTATTTCGATTTTCATAGCGTGGAAATTAACTACAGTCAAATCATTCCTGCAAAGTCTAACCAGATAGCACGTAATCTTGAAGCAAGCTTGCTGCAAGATTACGTGCTATCTGCGTTACTTTTTCTTTGCAAGCTTTTCAGTGAATAAAACAGAATTTTATCCGCACTGTAAAGAAATGTTCTTCAAGTTCTGAACGTTCAATTGAACGTCACGCATGAAGAAAAATAAATTATAAAGTTTCTAAATGAGAAATTTAAGTTTATAATTTTTATTGAAAACTTTCAAAACTTGTAGATAATAAAAAAATGAAAATCGACTAAAAAAATTCTGTCAAATGAAATTCGATAAAATGAACTTTTCAGTTTATTCCTTTGAAAGTATTTTTTTACTCTACCTGCTGTGCTGGTTTTTTTTTTTGAAAAATATTCAACAAAACTGTGATACGTACCTGAAACAGAAAAAAAGATTTTTTGTTAAAAACTTTTTAACAAACCATAAAGAGTTATACAGTTTACAATATTTTTTCAATAAAATTTTATTTTTTGTTTAAATAATTTAAAATCTTTATTAACTTTCTGAAAAATTACTGTACACAATTAATATGGAGAATAATTTTAATTAAAAAATTCTAGAAAATAATTGTAAAATTTCATAATATTGAATTGAAAGCAATTAAACTCGTCTAAAATTTGATTGTAAAACTTTTTAAAAAGTATACTTTTTTTAATAATAAACCCTTTTTCTGAAGTCAGATTCAAAACATCCAAAATGGCGTTTCTAAAATGACTGACTATTTTTTTAAAGTTTACTCAAATTTTGAGCTTATCGACATTTTGAATTATTGGAAGCTGACTTCGGATTCTTAATCAGCGACCCCAAAACTTCTCGGGTAACAAATTTTAATATTTAATCAGATTTGATTAATATTTAAAAAAGTTTGTCATCTTATGCAAAATTAGGAAAACTTTTTGGTTGTTTAGTGTGCCATTTTAAATGCAAATTAAAAACACTAAAAAAATTGAATTTTGGAGAAGTTACAAATGATTATTAAAAATAATACAAATTTATTATTCAATTATTTTCAAAATTAATTAAATTCTTCGCAGAAATTCAATTAGGTATGTTCAAAATATTTCAAAAATTCTCGCCAAAATTTCAATTATCTTTAAAAATAATGAAAATCTCCTCGAAATTCAATTGTTCTTAAAAATTTTCATACAATTCTTGGCAAAATTTCAATTTTTGTCAAAAATATCCCTCAATTCAATGATTTTCAATATTAACTATTTTAATAAAATTTTCCAAAAGAATTCAATTATTTAAAAAAAATTTTAATAAAATTCTACGCAAACATTTAATTAGTTTCTTAAATAATAAAAATAATAAAAAATTTCAATTACTCAGTTTTTGAAAAGGTTTTAAACTGAAAACCTTTGAAAATCTGAATTTTTCCTACTTTTAACTAAAAATTCTGTAGAATTAATTTATTTGAAAAAGTTTAATTAAATTTGATTTTAAATTACAATAATATAATTTTGAAGAAGTTACAATAACAATATTCTTACACTGTAAAAAAAGCTAGTTAAATTTTAACTTCTCAGGGGATTCTATAAAAGTCGCACCCATTTTGTATAGTTAAAGCAAAGGGAGTTAGATGAAGGGAGTTAAAATTTACACAGTAAAAATAAGAATTAACTCCAAAAGGGAGTTAATTATAAAATTAACTCCCTTTTGGAGTTAATTTTTAACTCGAAAAATTTCACTCGCAACTCCAGTGACTGTCAGCTCCATAAATTTTTTACAGTGTATAATATAAAATAATGATTACAATTTTATATTTTTTTTACAAAAAAAACTGATTTAATTATTACAAAACATGAAGAAATCGATCACTTCGAGTCGAAGACTAATCTTATAATTTTTAGAGTGAATAAGAATATTCTTTAGGGTCAGGAGAAAAATCAAAATTTTGTCTGGAAATCAAGGAAAAGTCAGGGAAAACAAATTAAAATTTTTGTGGCACCTCTGAAATTGTTTTCTTAACAAAATAGAAATTAATTTCAGAATTCTTTATGGTATTTCTCTTATTTTTATAATTGGAAAAATTGATTTGGTCCATAAATGTTCCGTAATTTTTAATTTTTGGTCCGTAAAGTCTGTATTTTTAAATACTTTTACTGATTCGAGCCTTTAAACTGTTATGGCAAAAGAAAAAAGTTATTTGGAAAAAATGAACTTTTTTTTGACTATTTTTAAGAAAAGAAGGGTTTAATGTATTTTTGAAAATTTTGCAGCTTTCTTCTACTATATTGTAAGAGATTAAAATTCATGTTAAAAAACAGCACATGTGGTCTGAGACCAGCGTTCTCCATTTTTAAAAATGCATTTAAAAAATAAAGGCCTTTGTTATTTTTGATTTGACAAATTTTTATACGCTGACACGATACAACAGCAGAAAAAGAGTGGCGAGAGGAAGTTGAGGAATTTGAAAATAGAGGCAATTAGTGATGAACGCGTTGGTGAGAGTATTTTTTTTTGCCTGGAGTGCAATTCTCATTATCGTGGCATATAAGGTCGGTTGGCTGCGCTTTGTAATCTTCGCGAATGGACTGGCAGGCAGACGGACAAACGAACGGATGGACAGACGAATGCGGCCGCTGACAATTACAATGAATCATATATACAGAGATGGAGTGCAAACACGCATAGGCAGCGTCCAACACCGCGAACAGGGCAAAAGCGCATCAACCCTGGGTGTCTCTCTATCTCACCCGTAAATCATCCCCTCACGGATGCTGAGAGCCGTGAATAAATGATAGACTTTGGAATATACACAAGGTAACTGCGCACCTATGTGTGGTGGCGGTACACAACAGGTATAGAATAAATTTTAAGGTCGCGATTCCTATACCTATTTTACATAAACCGGTCACGTCTCCTGATGAGAAGCTCTCGCGGAAAGAACGTTGGGATTCTTTCAACGATTCGGAGTTTATTTTATTTCTCCTTTCTTTATTTGAATTAGGCGCTAAATTGTGAAATTTGGATTGTATGTTTTATATGATGACATTTATGACTTTATTTCCTCGTAGGGATTTCGTCGGATCCTGGATATATTTTACGACTTTACGTATGCAATTTGGAGTTTGAATGATAGTTCCACATTATGTTGTGAAAAGGCAAATCTGGTTCATCGCAATTTCGTTAATAGATTCGCTGAATACCAATTTGGTTGTGTAATAGATTCGCTAAATTGCAATTTGGGTGAACGACAAGTCAGTTAAGTGATATTTTTGGATGCCAGTTCAGTGGCATTTTCAGGCTATTTTAGTAGATGGGATTTACGTTTAATTTTTCTTTGGGTAAATGGCAGTTCGGTTAAATGGCAATTTGGTTAAATAGAAGGTTGCATCTATGGTAAAGTATCTATTTTAGTAAAAGACAACTTTATTAAGAGACAATTTTGGTTAAACATGAGTTTGGCACTACGACTAACAGTGGTAATTTTGATAAATGACCATGGTTAAGTGTTAATTTTGGCAAACGAACACTTGACTAAGTGGAAATTCTCGTAAATAGGAATTTGGTACTACTGTTTAGTAATAATTTCGGTTGATGTCTTTTTGGTTAAGTGAAATTTTGGTTTAATGTCCGTTTCAGGGTTACCACGCAACCTAGAAAACCTGGAAATGTCAGGGAATTTTTATAAACCTTGAAAAAACCTGGAAAAGTCAGGGAATTTTGATTGGAATCCTGGAAAATTATTCTTTTCTAAAGTTATTGTGCTTATTCTTGAAATTTAATTTTTCTTTAATTCAATTTTCTTAATTCAAATTTCTTAATTCAATTTTAAAAGAGTTGCCTTTACAATTTTTCTTCGCAATAATTCAATTATTTTCATAAATAATAAAACTCATCGCAAAATTTCAATTATTTTTAATACAATTTGAATGGAATTTCTCGAAAAATGTATAATTATTCTTAAAAATTTTATTAAAATTCATCAAAGACATTCAATTATTTTCAAAAGTAATAAAATTCTTCGCAAAAATTCAATTATGGTCAAAAGTTTAAAAAATTTATCGTCAAAATTTCAATTATCTTTATAAATATTAAAATTTTTCTCCAAAATTCAATTATTTTCAAAAATTTTAATGAAATTCTTTTTAACAAATTAATTTTTTTTTCAAAAGAATTCAATTATTTAAAAATTTGTTTATAAAATTCTTTATGATAATTCAGTTTTGAGAAACATTCAATTATTCAATAAATTATTTATTTTTGTATTAAAAATAATTAGGTATTTAAAAGGAAATATTATTAAAAAATTCTTCTCAAGAATTCAATTATTTTCAAAAGTAATAAAATTCTTAGCAGAAATTTAATTATAGTCAAAAGTTTAATAAAATTTATAGTCAAAATTTCAATTATTTTTATAAATATTAAAATTTTTCTCTAAAATTCAATTATTTTCAAAAATTTTAATAAAATTCTTGGCAATATTTCAATTATTTAAAAAAATTTTAATAAAATTCTTGACAAAATTTCAATTATTTTCAAAAACTTTTCTCAATTCAATGAAATTTTTTTACAGAGATTCAATTATTTTTAATACATTTTTAATCTAATTTCTCGAAAAATGAAATTATTCTTAAAAATTTTATTGAAATTCGTCAAAAGAATTTTAATTACCTATTTAAAAATTTATTGATAAAATGCTTTATTAAATAAGAGTTGAATTTTAAAAAACATTCAATTCTTCAATAAATTATTTTTTTTTGTATTTAAATAATTGAATGATCGTAGAATTTTCTAATAATAATTGATTCAAATATGAATTTCAGTTAAAACTTTAGATAATAATTGAGTTTTGAAAAGCAGGTCTCAAATTATAATCTTTGAATGTTTGAATTTTTTATACTTTTAACTTAAAATTGTGTAGATTTAATTTTTTTGTAAAAGTTGAATTGAATTTTTTTGAAGTTATTTCAAGTTTTTATTTTCTAATATATATATGATTGAAGAATTTCCGAATACCTGAATAATCGATAAAATTTCGTAAAATTGAATTGTAAACAAAAGGATTTGAAAATGTTGAAAGAAATTAGTCAGAAATTATTAATAATAATTAATTTATACTTTATAAAGAAGAATTTTAGTTAAAAATTGTGGAAAACAATAATTAAATTAAAATAATGAAAGTAATTTTGAATAAGTTACAGTAACAATATTCTTATATAATAGGTATAAAATGATGATTTTATCAGTCCAACATTTTTAATTATTATAAAACATGAAGATATCGATTGCTCCGAGACGAAGACTCGGAGTGATCGATATTTTCATGTTTTATAACAATTTTTTATAAGTTGTTTAATTTCAAAAAGGTTAGAATTAAAAATTTTGTAAAATATAAATGTTGTTTTAAAAACTTGGAAAAATTCCGTTTTTTAACCTGGAAAACCTGGAAAAGTCAGGGAATATGAAATGAGCAAAAGCGTGGCAACCCTGCGTTTATGATTAAATGGCAGTTCGGTTAAGTGACAATTTGGTTAAATAGAACTTTGCATCTATGGCTGTTTTAGAATGACAACTGGATTACGAGGCAATTTGGGCAAATATGAGATTGGTACTTCTGTTTAGTGCCACTTTTGGATCATGACATTTTGGTTAAGTGAAATCTTGATTTAATGTCCGTTTGATTAAATCCCAGTTTGGTTAAGTGGCAATTTGGTTAAACAGGAGTTTTCCTACTTTGATTAGGTGGACAATTTGGCAAATGACAGTTTGGTTTAACATCCAAAAGGTTATTTTGGTAAATGGCAATTTGGTTTAATATCCATGTGGCTGTTTTGGTAAATGACAATTAGATTAAATGGTAATTTGGACACATTAATTGTGTTGGAGAATTTCTTTATCAATAAATAATAATTGACAATTGTCAAACAGTTCGCATTGAAATCTTCGATAAAAATTTTCATGAATGAAAAAATTTCATCATCATTCACTTTTAAAGTTTTAACTATTTCGAAGTTTGTCATTTTTGTCTCTCTCTATTTGTACTTTGATATCATATCATTCATACCATTTCGATAATATGGAACCCGTCACTTTTAATTGTAACTCCCACTTTATAATAAATTTTTGTCTAAATGAGTGAATCGTTTTAATCTACTTTTGACAGTTTTGATAGACAGGGATGAGGGTGATAGGTGTTTCACACTTAAAAATATTATGAATCTTGGGGGAGAATCCACTTTGTAAACAATCATGATGATATCGTGTATGATTTGTTTCTTCCTGTGTTTCACATGGTTCCCATCGGTGTACTTTTTTATTTCCAATATAAGAGTCTTAAGTACTTATTGTCATTTCCCGTACGACCATATATTGTCCACAAATATCCCTTGAGTATTTATTGTCATTTCCAAGAAGAGACATTTATTCTTTTTGTTATTTTAATACCTATATCGTCATTAATGGTTTTGTAACTGAAAGAAGATAATAATCGAAAGTTGGAAAATATTATTCTATTATTGGATTAACTTTCGTGGGTAAATAATAAATATTTTGATAATTTAATATTGATGTTGGAATTTTGAAAGTGGTTGTGATAGTGATGTAAGATGATTTTGCTGGGGTGTTAAATAACTTGAGGGTATAATATCATTTATAGATCAACTCCCTGACAACTAGCACGGGAGTAAATTCTAGTTTCGTAGTGTTTGTGTATGGTTAACTCAACTGTGTGTAGATGCATTTAGAGTAGCATTCTTATGTCTTTGTATTTGTGTAAGGGCCTCTCACTGTAAACTTGAAGGTACGTGGGTTGCAAAAGCCCCGGGCCTGTTTGCCCACACGCTATACACTTCACCTATCCGCAGATTAACTGACCAAGATCTGTTCACTTAATTCAGTGACAAAAAGGGTACGAAACACCTCCTTTGAATATCGGGTAGAATATGTTGAGGATAATTGCATTTTCAGTAATTCTTTTGCAACTTTTTTAGTAATTTCTTCTTTGGGTATTTTTGAAACAAGTATAAAAATGTCACGTATATTGTAGTTGGCTGTGAGTGAATAATGATTTTGTTGTAAATAATACTCGAGTGACGGACATGAATAATTGTTTAAAAGGAAGTTACGCTAGAAGGCATTATTAGTCGTTTAACAGTAAATCTGCTATTATTTTGGTGAATGCGTTTGAATTGATAATTTGCATAACAACAGCCTAAGCACGTGCTATTTGCATTTCCTCCTTGCCTTCTCGTTTGCTTCTTCTCACTTGAATCCGCTAGGCTCATAACGTGTCTTCCCCTACTCACTAAACACTAAATATGTATATATACATAATTACATAAATCGATTTTGCTTTCATGGGTGCATTGAAAGCACTTCATGATGATAATTCCATTAGTAGCTGCGCTACAATAATCAGAAAAAGATTCCACCCACTTAAAATTGTCCGCAATAAAATGAAAGACTGAAATTCCGATCTAAATCTTATTCAAACAAATTGGAAACTATTTTTCTATATTCTGAAATTGACTGCGCACTTTCTCTGGCATACAACTCTGACTGCATTTATTACCATCTTAACTATATAACTGCGTATCATAACGGTCCAGTTCGGAATAAAACCGCACAATAATATTTTTTTTGTGGTTTCAGGCTAAAGTATTATAGAAAACGTGTTATTTTATACTGTAATTTGAAATTCTGTTTCTTTTTTGCTACAATTCTTAAAGGATTGATCTCTAATCGAATGTCAAAAACATATAGGAAGGAAGTGGCATGTTGCATTTTCAGAGTGAGAGAGAAGGAAGGAGTGACTGAACAAAAACGAAATCAGCAATACAATAAAAGTTGAACATAGCCGGAAGCAACAGCCGTTGTTACTATTAACTATTTCGTTTCTTCTCGCATCCGGTATTCTCTCTTTCTCTGGGGTGTGGGTGCGCGACACTAGCGTACATTTACGACCCAATTCAAATAAAGTAAAGCTATATATGAGCACACAATGCATTTGGCCTTTCATTCTCACAAATGTGTAATATATCTTTCCATACGTGTGGACTTGATAGATGAAAGGAGAGAGAGAGGGGCAAATAACGATTCACGAAAAAAAATACCTAACACGCAATAACTTGCCGGAAGTCGGATTCCGCTAAGTCTCCATAAATATTCGTTTACTCTGTCGTACTTAACAGTAGCTTTTATTTACTTTTCAATTGTTAAACTAATTGCGTCTCCTGCAAATATTTTCATTATATTTTTAATTATGTTTGTATATTTTTGTTGTTTGTTTATAATGCAAATATTTTCATTATATTTTTAATTTTTAATTTTTAATTATGTTTATTTATTTTTAACTAATTGATAATATTAAATGAAAAAAAAAAGAAATTTATTTTTTATTTTTTCTTCAAATTCAATTATTATTCGAATAAATTCGCGTTATTACAAACAAAAATTACTTATACCTTACGTTTCTAAATATAAAATTTAATTTAATTTTTATGACGATCAGTAATTTATGAAAATATTATTAATAAAAAATATTTCATTCAATTTAACGTTCAAAACTTGAGAATAATTTTAATATTTGTATTTGTTTGGGTTATTGATATTTTTTATTACTATTCTTAGTTTTCATTACTATTTTTACTTTTTATTGCTACAGGGGAATTAAGGAAAATGAAATTGGTCAAGAAAATGTCAAGGAATTTCATTAAAAGTATTAAAAGAGATATAAAATTTTTAGAATTACTTCAAAAATTCTGATTTTTGGTATCTAAAAATATATTTAAATACTCAAAAACCTTCAATTCTCCTTGAATTTTTTTTATTATAAAAACTTTATATAATGACAATGAATTTTAAATGTTACCTCGATTTTCTCTTATTTCCGTAAATAATTCAATTCGTTTTAAATAATAATTAAATTCTTAAATAATTTACTTTTTGAACTTATATGATTCTTACAAAATATTGTAAAATTTAATTATTTAGCTACTCTCAAAATTTGAATTAGTTAAAATGTTTACTAATTTAAATCAGTGATTGGCTTTTTGCTTTCGAATTTGTAAATTTTACTAATAAATAGTATATTTTACCAACTTATTAGTAAAATTTACTACTTGCAGAGCAAAAAGTCAATCACTAATTCAAATTGTTAAATATTTTTACTCATTCAAATTTAGAGAATTTAAAAGAATTTTAAATAATAACAGTGGCAATTTTTAGAAATATTTATATTTTAGAAGATTTTAAACTAAAATTTTCGAAAATTTTAACTGGTGTAGAAAAATGAATAATAATTAAATATTTGTTTAAAAAATTATTTAAAGTTTAAACACTAAAAAATTAGGTTTTTGAAAAATTTTAATATAATTTTTTCAATTTAATTTTAAATGTGATTTGAATAATGAATTTTTAATAAAATGTATTAAAGAGTTATTAAATTAATTGAAATTTCGAGAAATAAAATTGAAAATAATATTCAGGTTAAAGAATTTTATTAGATATTTAAAGCAAATTAAGTTTTCAAAAATTTTATTTTAATAAAGTGGTAAATGGTAAATAATTAAATGTTATAAAAAGACACAATATTGAATATATGCGCATATGTCCTTTAGTACAAAAAGCATCAATAAAAGGTCTAAAATTGCATCTAAAATAATAATTAATTGCGAAAGAGTACAAATGAATGTTTTTATTAAGTTATTAATTTTAAAGTAATTTTTAATTTGCAATTTTGTAAAAAATTAAAGTTTTAAAAAATTTTATTAAAAATTCTGAAAAAATTGTTTTATAAAATTTTCAATTCTATTTCAAATATAATTTAATTAATGCAAATTAATGTTTTAATTTTATAGATTTATAATTAAATTTTTAATTTTAAAGATATGTAATTGATTTTTTATCAATAAGTATCTAATTTAAATTTTTGAAATGATTGAAATTTCCTAAAATTCTATTAAAAATAATTAAATCGTAAATTTTGAAAAGGGCCCAACTCGAAAAGGAAAATTAAATTTTTGCTTATTAAAATTATCTTCTGTTACATGTCAAAAAAATCTTTACCTGGAACAACTAGTAATTTTACTATATTAGCGAAATTTTTAGTTCATTCAACGAATACTATCGCTATTTTAGCGAAAGTTATCACTGTTCTTTATTTTTTATTACTTCTTTATTTATAATTACTTTTATTGTCATCTTTATTATGTACTTATGTACGTTTTTGCTTTCGGTAATTTTCATTACATTGCTAAACAAAATTTTGGTAATGCTGAGAAGAGAAATATTTTCCTGAATTCTCGATCTATATTTATTAGAAATCGTTTTTAATAATGAAAGGAGGAAATTGGAAAATGGTCCTACGAGTGAAATAATAATTCACTCGCGTCTGTACGCGCTCTTCACACCCTTCTTTATTCATTGGTGAGAATTCCTCAGCTTATCCCCATAAGGAAGCCCTTTCTTTCGCAAAGAACAGTTACCCCACGACACCAGATATTTTCTTCTCTTCCCTTGTACGGATTCGTTCATGTTATTCCGCCCCTTATTCAGAGTCTTTGGAAGTGTAACGAACTTAAATTTTTTAATCGATTTGCATTCTTTTTTTATTGTGCAAATTTCATTGCTAATATAATTTCCTTATTTCCTCGTTAAATAGAGGTATTAATTGATAATTCTTTAACTAATAACTAAAGTCAAAATTTTCCAAATTTTCAGGACAAAAAAAATGTTTAAAAATTTTTTAAAACTTTTTGTGTTCTTTAGAAAAATTTAGATTCGTGTTATTTTGAGAATATTTTTGTAAAATTTTATTAATTTCCAGTACTACAGCACCAAGTTCAAAATTAATCCAAGTAAATTTTAAATCAGATTGTGCCAAAATGTTGCAAATTATACAAATCTGATAATTTTACTTAGGTTTCTGAGGTCACTGAATCCGAATCTGATGTTAGATTTGCTTGAAACTTGTTTTAGTAGAGAGGGGAGGGGGGGTCACAAGTGTTAAATTGAAATTTCATGACAGAATTAACAAATTCAAAATGGCGGATTCAAAATGGCGACTTAATAATGCAGAAAGTTTAAAAGTATAGATTATGATTGAGCTAGATTTATCTTGATTAAAAGTTCTTTTTTAATTATATAAAGAAATAAGCTTTTAGTGAATATTTTGAATGTAGTAATGAAGACTTGAATACCAATAATTTCCAATAGTAATTGATTCTCTTTCTAAATTTTTAATCCAAAAAATATAATAATAACTTAAAAGTTTTTGGTTCTTAGGTACCTTTATTGGAAGCGTGTCACAATTGTTGTTATATTAATTATTAATTACAGTATTACAATAATTATTATATTATAATATATAATAATAAAGTTAATGTATAAAAGAACATTAATACAGTTAAAAAAAATGAATAAAAAAATTATGTTTACTTCAGACGACATTGACAGCCATAAATTTTTATTCAGTGGATAATTAAAGAATCGATGACAAATGAAAACTAATGTTTATAGAGAAAACTTGACCGTTGTACAATGATTATTCATACCTTTGTGTTTTTTTTTGTATTCGTGTCTGAAGAAGAAAAAAATTAGCTGCTATTCAAAGACTGAATATGTGAACTGTCATAAAAGTCAATCATAATATTAAAAAAAAATTCTCTCTTTCTCTCACCCACGTATGATAATTTTCTATTTCCGTTCCCCCTTCAAAATACATGTATAATATACGCGCGGTAGTAAGTTCTCGTTGCCTTTTGAATGGGGAAATTGCGGCTCCATTGATGTTGCAAATGATTAATAACTGCGTTTATGGTGTTAACTCTAGTGCAGGTTGCACTAAATATATGTTATTTGGAGCAATTCATCGATTCGTAAAAGCAAAGTGAGAGAATAAAGCATCGTGTTTTATATCTTTAGCAATGTTTTACTGGAAAACTGTGCATTTTGTATATTTTGCAGACAATTTAAAGGTGTTAGTGAAAAATAAATGGTAACTGGTTATTATTGAATACCTATATGTGTAGGGAATAGCGAATTTCTGCTTCTTTCAATTTTTTTCATTTACTTATAAGCCGTTTTATTATCATTTTAGTCAATATTTAAACCTATCATTATAGTTTCATTACTATTTAATTTTGTTACAGTTAACTTTAAGATATCAAAAATTATTATCAGAAGAGACTTTTCAATTATTATAATAACAATTAAAAATTAGTTAATAATTAAATTAATATATTAATTTTACTATTTTCCAAGAGAATTTTTAGTAATAATTAATTATACTAAAATTTACTTCCGACAAAGTTTCTGCGTATAGGGTGTAATAGATTCTAAAAATATTTAATTTAGAACTAAAAATGTAATTAATTTCTAATTATTAAAATTTAATTAATTAATAATGGAATTATTAGTTAACTAATAGTTAACTAGTTACTCTCTAAATTTGAATTAGTAAAAATGTTTACTAATTTTAATTAGTGGCTGACTTTTTTCTTTGAATTAATAAATTTTTCTAATAAGTAGTACTTTCTACTAATTTATTAGTTAAATTTACTAATTCGAAAGCAGAAAGTCAATCATTAATTAAAATTAGTAAATATTTTTACTAATTCAAATTTTGAGATTGGCTAAATAATTAGCTACAATTTATTTGCCTACTAACAACTTTAATTATAATTAAATAGATTTATACAATCATAAAAATAATTATAATAATTAGACATTAAAATTTTTTTAGTTCTAATTTAAATATCCTCAGTATTTATCAGACTTTATATGCAAAAACTAAGTCCGAAGTAAATATTACAATAGTTTTGATTAAAAATTATTATCTAAAACAGTAAAATTTGTTGTAGGAGTTATTATTATTTATATTTAAAGTAAAAATTACTTTAATTTTTTCGTATAGTTTTTAGAAAAATATTAATTAATTTTCCAGGAGAGAATCAAAGGCAACAAAGAATTAGAATAATAATTACATATTTTATATATTGGCAGTTATAATGTTGAGTCAAAAAATATTATTTTAATTTTTATTAAAAATTATGTTTAACGAGCAATTTGGTAAAGTTCAGTTGCTTCTTTGCTATATACATATAAAATGAAGGTAGGCGTTTCTGATTGTGGCCGCCTTTGATGCTCAAGAGTGAGAGAGATAGAGTGAAAGCGTTCAAAATAAAGTGACGTAATTGTAAATGACCTCAAAGGCATAATATAATTTTATTTTACTATTAGGAAAATTCCATGATTTAATAAAAGATTCTATGGGCGTTCTACTTGTATACAATGGCGATGGTTCATGTATAATTATATTATATAGTTACATAGTTTAATAAGAACATTATTTTATTATATTTAAAAGATTAAAATATATATATATATGTTTAAATATTATAACATTAAGTATTTAATATTATAATAATAAATAATAGAAAAAAGATTAATTAAATTTACCCTGAGGAATGTAAAACTTTAAAAACTTTACACTCCTCAGGGTAAGTTTAATTATCCTTTTTTCTCCGTGTAGGTATTTATTTAATAATTATTTATTTTGTTTATTCTTATTTTGTAATTTGTAAATATAACAGTAAAATCAAATTAAAATATGCTACAGCCGGACATTAGTTATTCAAAATGGTCGATTTGTTTATTTTTTCAGATCCCAGGACGAATACAGATTTTCGCGTATTTAAAAAAATTTTTTTTTTCACTTTTTATAAATAATTTTAACGGGAGTGTTCATATATTTTTAAACTCGCGATCGTTTCAGTAATAAAAGTATCTTTTTTTACAATTTAGTTGTCAGTTTCGGGAGTGTTCGCGTATTCTTTAAAATTGCGATCGTTACAGTAATAAAAGTATCTTTCTTTTTCGTAATTTAGCTCTCAGTTTCGGAAGTGTTGATAATTTTTTAAAATCGCAATCATTTTGGTAGTAAAAGTATTTTTCTTTTTCGCAATTTAGCCCTGAGTTTCGGTAGTGTTTGGAATTTTTAAATCGCCTGCGTTTGTGTGATAATCTAAAGAGGAGCCAAAGCCATTGTTTGCGAGTGAAAGCTACGTTGGGATGCAGAAATCGAGCACTGGATATGCTGCATAAACCTACAAGGTTAGAAATATATATTTTTATTATTATTACTATTATTATTATTATTACTATTATTACTATTGCTATTATTATTACTATTACTATTATTACTATTATTATTACTACTGTTATGATTACTTTTACTACGAATTAATATTGGTAAAAAATTTGTCTGCAACTCTTTTTTTAAAAATTAAACTAGACTGGCTAAATTTTCCATTGTTTAAAAATACCAGTTGAAAAAAAACTATGAAAATTTGTCTATTCTATTATGGTCACTTTACCTACCTGTATACTAGGTATAGGTCAATAAAGTACTCATTATTACCCTAGGGCAATAATGGTCATTTTATTCACGTTACACACAGGTTAATTAAAGTACTTGTTATCACCCTAGAGCAATAATGGTCACTGTATTTAAATTTTTGTAAATAAATTAATAATAATTAAATATTTATTTTAAAAAAACTTAAGTTTCTAATAATTTTATTTAAAATTCTGAACAAATTAGTAAAATGAATTTAAACATAAAAGATTGATTAATAGTTTTATATTAAATTTTAATATAATTTTATTTTTTATAATAATTTAATATGGTAAATGGTAGATAATTGAATTTTACGAAGATTCGCAATCAAATATATTCATGTTTATTAGTGTAAAAAGTAGCATTAAATCTAAAATAATCTATTTTTAAAAAAGTAATAATTACAATTTTTTATCAGTTTGTTAATTATTGTAAAAAGATAAATTTGAATACTTTTTAAAAAAATTAAAGTTTGAAAAATTATTCTATTTAAATTTCTGAAAAATTATTTGGAAAATATGTATGTTTTTCTTTACATATTTCAGTTCTATTTTATCAAGATATTTGAATAGTTATAATCAAGTAACCCGTGTAGAAATTTAACCATGGCCCAAATCGGGGCCAGATCTTTTGATCATTGTGTAGGCCATAACATGGCAATTTCTACACGGGTAATTGACAATTTTTGAGTTGATTAAAATTTCTTAAAATTCTATTAAAAAATAATCAATTTTTTTTAACAATTTCATTAAAATATTTAAAAACTACCAACAATTCTGAATTTTGGTTTCTTTTCTGTTTGACTTATAAACTATAAAATTATCACGAATTTTAATACAAAGCCTTAAATTTCTACAATTTCTGACAAAAATTTATTTTTAAATAACTAAAATCTTGAACAACTATCATAAAATAAATAATTATTTAATGAATAAATTTTACTTAAATATTTTAAAATTAATTCAATTTTAAAAGAGTTGCGTTTACAATTTTCATAAATAAATGAACTTCAAACGGTTTCAATTTTAAATTTTATAAAATTTCAATGTTGAATGAATTTAATTAGAAATTTTAATGAACTTAGATTTTTGAATATATAATATAGAAGAATTTCAGTTAAAAATACTAAAAAGATTGAATTTTGAAGAAGTTACAAATGATTGCAGAAATTCAATTATTTTCAAAAGTAATAAAATTATTATCACAAAATTCAATTATGTTCAAAATTTACAAGATTGTCTCTACAAAATTCCAATTATTATCTTTATAATTAAAAAAATTCTTCTTCAAAATTCAATTATTTAAAAAACTTTTAATAACATTTTTTAAAATAATAAAATTTTTTTTAATAAAATTTTTCAAAAATTTTCCTCAATTCAATGATTTTCAATATCTACTATTTTAATAAAATTATCCAAAAGAATTCAATTATTTAAAAACAATTTTAATAAAATTGTAAGCAAATATTTAATTATTTTCATAAATAATAAAAATTTCACATGAATTCAAATATTTACAAATTTTTTATAAGTTTCTTCTCAATAATTCAATTATTTTCAGAAATTATAAAACTCATCGCAGAATTTCAATTATTTTTAATACAATTTTAATCGAACTCCTTGAACAATGTAACTATTCTAAGAAAGTTTATTAAAACTCGTCAAAAAAACAATTATTTAAAAATTTGTTAATAAAATTCTTTATAAAGAATAAATTTTAAGAAACATTCAATTATTCAATAAATAATTTACTTTTGTATTTAAACAATTGAATTAAATATTTTAAATATTTTAAAAAGAATTGATTGTTTTCGAATAATTTTACAATTAAAAATATTCGTAAATAAATTTAACAGACATTTTTTTCAATAAAATTTTTTTCTTTATGCTCTAAAAGTTCAAAAATTCTCAGTTTCATTTTCAATTAAATTTTGTAATTGACAAATATAATTTGTAAACATTTTTTTTCTTTTATTTTTAAAAAAACTTTGAATTTTATTAAAACAATTGTAATTTAGAAATAGAATTGATGCCAATTATTTCCTTATAAAAGTTGAGAATTTTCTACAAAATATTAAGAATTGAGAATATCTAATGTTTTTCTTCCTAAAAGAAAAAAATGAGTTTGTAAACCATATTGTTATTGAGAAATAAAAATTATGCATAAAATGGATATATTTCCTACTTCTGAATCAAAATTTTTAACAATTAACAATTTTCCAGTATTTTTTATAAATAAAAAGGAGAATAATTTGCATAATAATTATTTAGATCAGTCAAACGATTTTTGTTATTGAAAAAAGCATAGAACAAACAAAATGGATATATTTTTGATTTGTTAATCATAATTTTTTTTAAATTTTCTAATCATGAAAAAATACCTGCATATTTTTGATCTGTCAAAAAATATTTTTTAAAGGAAAAAATACAAAAGAATACACAAAAACTAACTTCAAAGTGTCCACATTCGAAAAAATAGGAATGCATATAATTTGAGAGAAAGAAATTTAAAAATTCGCGAGAAAAAAATTGAAATTAAATAAAAATTGAAATATTCTGCAATTAAGTTGTAATTAAATTTTGTCACTGAAGCGCTAAAAACGTCATATTATAATAATATGAGCGCATTAAATAAACACAAAGTTTGCCTTAGACTTTATATGTATAGTTTGAACCATTCGACCTCTATGCTTGTCCTCAATTTTGAGACTTGACCCCTCTCATCAACGAATTCTTACAAGCTATTGTACTAAAACTAATGGTTTCATTAATTCCGTCTACAGTACACGTTGATATCGCTTTCGTCCAATTAAAAGAGACACACACTCGGCGCTTATTCGAGTGAAAGATAAAACGGCCAGGAAAATTAGCTCTTTGCCTGTGAGTAACGTATAGGCTTTCTAGAATAAAAAAAATTACAAAAAGAAAGAAGTATAAAAATTGCCAACCATCTGTTCTGGTTTTGTGAACAATGACCTCTGACCTCTCAAAAGAAACATGTATATATAGTGTAACCATTTTTACTCACCTGTCAACTCTTTTTATTTCCGTCACAAATTTTTTTTTCATTAAAATTTAAATTAAAATTTTAATTAAGAATGCGTCTTTTGCTGATGAATTCGTTTTTATTCAGTTTTATTTCTTGTGGACATTTATCCTATTTGGAATCAAATTGGATATTTCTGTTTAGTATACACGTGCTGTGTGAGTGTATCATAACATAATCCAGAGCACCCAATTTTATCTGTGGAAAAAAGAATTCTCTCGCGAGAGTTTGGAAGATTATGTCAAGTACTAGGAGAGAAAGAGAGATTTGGAAAATGTGGTTAATGCTTCTCGATTTATCTGGATCTCGTTTTTATTTATAGCTGTGTTTACATTTACTCTTCTTTTATTTCTTTTTCTAATTTATTTATTTGAATTATTCCAAATAAAGTAATTTCCGAAGATTTATATAGTCGGAGGGAAATTTATTTGTTTCGTAAGGTTACTGATACCGACAAATAATAATATATTTAAATAATTAAAAAATTGTAAACATAGTGATTTATAGACTCTGAAAAAAATGTATTTGCTTCAAATATTTTGTTACTCGAATACTATCAAATGAAATACTCTAAATCTGTATTAGTGAAAAGTCTAATAATTTGAATTAGTAAAATTTTCAACTAATTCTTATTTATATTTTTAAACAAAAAACAAAAACATCATATACTAATTATTTCACTAAAATTTGAGTGAAAAATTAAAAATCAATAAATGAAATAGTAAACTTTTAATAAAGCAGTAGTAATTTTTAGAGAAAATTAAGTGGAAAACAAAATCTATTCGTAAATATTTTCACCCTTTTTGAATTTTCATGCGTAATTTTGTAGAAAATACTTAAGTTTTTGTATTAAAAAAAATTGGCAAATAAAAAAATTAATTTTTTAAGTCATATTTTATCATATTTTAAAAATATTTTTTATTAAAAAAAATTATGATCTAAAATTAGTTAGAAAAATTGGGGCTCGAACTAGGTCCGTAAAACCCGTCCGTAAAAGTCCGTAACTTTGCTTAAAGTCCGTAATAGTCCCTTTTTTTGAAAAAAGGTCCGTAAAGTCCGTAAATTGTACGATATAATTTGGATAATTTATTTTAGTGAAATTGCAAAATGATTGTAGGAATTCAATTATTTTCAAAAGTAATAAAATTTTTCGCAAAAATTCAATTATGTTGAAAATTTTTTAAAAATTCTTGTCAAAATTTCAATTATCTTTAGAAATAATTAAATTCTTCCCCGAAATTCAATTATTTTTAAAAATTTTGATAAAATTCTTGGCAAAATTTCAATTATTTTCAAAAAATTTTAATAGGTATCTACTATTCTAACACAATTTTTCAAAAGAATTTAATTATTTAAAAAAAAAATTTAACAAAATTCTACACAAAACTTTAATTATTTTCAAAAAATAATAAAAATTTCACAGGAATTTCATTATTTACAAATTTTTTTTTATAAATTTCTTCGCAATCACTTAATTATTTTCATAAATAATAAAATTTTTACAGGGATTCAATTATTTTGGTAAATAATAAAATTCTTATTAGGAATTCAATTATTTTTAATAAAATTTTAATCGAATTTCTCGAAAAAATTCTTAAAAATTTTATTAAAATTCGCAAAAGAATTCAATTTTTAAAAAATTTATTGATACAATAATTCTTTATGAGAATTGTTAACTAACAATTCTGTGGAATTAATTTTTTTTGAGAAAGTTTAATTGCGGATTTTTATTATATTATTTGAAGTTTTTTTTTCTAATATATATTTAATTGAAGAATTTACGAATAATTGAAATTTCGTAAAATTGAATATTGTAAACAAATGGATTTGAAAATTTTCGAAGAACTTTTTCGAAAATTATTAAAAATAATTGTTTTGAAGAAGAATTTTAGTAATTTTAGTAATTTTTCATTTTTGGTATGTAAAGTCCGTATTTTTAAATACTTTCACTGGTTCTAGCCCTGTTTTGTGTCAACTTTTATTATTTTCAAATAAAGTAAATTTTTACTCGAAAAATACTAAAAATTCGCAGAAGTTTCTATCATTGTAAGTTTTACTTTAAAAATAGTTAAAGTTCCTTTATTTCGTTTTCTCCGTGTACCTTTTTCGTTAAATACAATTTTTTCTCATTTCTTTTCTATTAGGTATAAATTACAAACGTTTGTTTAAAAGTTCTTTTTATAAGAACCAAAATAAGAAAAGAAAAATTTCCTTTCGATTCCCTCCAGACATTTTATAAATTTAATAAATATCCATTATTTTTAATTAAAATTTTGGTTTAATTAAATTATCATAAATCATATTTTCGTCAAATTTTATATTTATTGCTCTAGTTCTTAGTTTAATTTCGAAATTTAATTAAGGCTAGAGACTATTTTCACTTGGTGTTCGTTTGAAACTTGATCCTCCCCTCCCCCTCCTAAAAGGGAACCTAATTGCTCGATTAAGGTAATTTCGCTGAATTTCAAGTAGAAGAGTTGTAGTTCTAACCAAAGTCTTATACTTCATCTCCCCCACTCAAAGTTATACTATATATATATGTATATTCTGTACACTGTAGAAATGTTAAATTCTCGTGAGTCTTGAAGTCGTGAATAAAAGACTTGATAAAGATCAAGAATTTCGACTGCTCGTATTTTCCCTCGAGAGATAATCAAAAACCTTGAAATGTCTCCGAAGGAAAAAAAATCACTACCGAAGAATTTTTTTTGTCTATAAGAAACTTACGGTGTAAAAATAAGTTGAAAATATATTTGCTTTTTGTTATTTAATAATTATCGGTTATTACTATTAGAAAATAAATTTAAAAAATTTTATGAGTAGAAATTTTTGTAAAAATTCTGTTTTTTTTTATCTAATTTTCTTTCTTTTGCAAATTATACCAGGAAAGCATTTATTTCAATGCGAGAAAAATGAAGAAAAGTAATTCTTACTATTTACGAAAGTAAAATTTAAACTGTCTTATTTCTGGTGTAACTCTTCCTATTTTTGGAAATTTAATTTTTACTATTTTTTTGCCCTTAAATTTACTTTGGACATAGTAAAAGTTGCTATTGAAAATGGGCAGAAATTTTAGAAAATTTTGGTTTGACTTCTGAAAGTAGTAAAACTTTATTCATTTTTCCTTTGAAAGTATGTAAATTGATTAGATAGACAAAAATAAACTAAAAGTGAAAAAAGGGGGGAAAGAATGATAAATTGAGAACAAAAGTTATAAATCTTATAATAAAAAAGGTAAGTTTTTTCTGGTAATTTTCGAAGGCGGAAAACTTTTTTACGTCATTGTTTCAATCTTTTCTTTCAGTGAATAATTTGCATTTCAAGTTCAGACTCATCTGCATTGTAGCAACTCTTTTCCTTCTATTTTATGTTAATTGTATTTTCAATTTTGAATACTGATCGGATCTTTATGACACCTCTTTTCATTTTGAAAAATAGTCTTTTCTCGTATTAAGAAAAAATTAATGTTTCTTTCTATGGAAATTTTTTATTCACTTTTTTTAACAGGAAAAAAATTTGCTTATTTCAAAAAATTTATTTTAATTATACAATTTTTTTTTAATTCTTGAAATGGTAAAAGTTGACATTTGGACTGACGAATAAGTTGAAAAAAATAATACTGCTTTAGAAATTTTCGAAAAAATCTGGTTTTAATTGTTGTAATTTAATTTGTTACTTAATTTTTTGTAAATTTTGCAATTTTTATTTCTGTTAATTTTAATGAATGAAAATTAAATGAAATATTAAATTTAAGTGTAAAGAAAGGTTTGATATTGTAGAGTAGCTCTTATTTGAACAAGAAAATTGAACTAATTTTCTCTCCCAAAGTTGGAAGAAAAAAATGTGTTTTTCCAATGCAACGATTTCCTATATCGATAAAAGTCTGTTTGAATTTTCTTCATCGACGATTCCTTATACAAATAACGAAATTCCCCGTTTTTCTTCCCTTATAGCTTTCATTCTCATTCTTTTTTTTTGCCTTTTTTTTCTCGCTCTTGTAGAATAGAAAGACTTTTTTTTCCAAGCAGGTATAAATCCGTATGCTTGTACGCTAATCGGATTATTCTAATAAAAATGAGTTTCAGCTTTTTTTTCTCTCAAAAGTAGGGAAAAAATTATTTGATTTTTTTTCTTCTCTCTTCAGTTTTAGTACAAGTGTAAATTTTTTTAGTGGACTGCTGTGAAAAATGTTTTATACTTTTTCATTTAGTTTTACGAGTTTTTCGATCAACAAAACTCTTTGGTAAACTTTGAGATAATTTGATGAAACTCCCTAAAGCTTATAAATGTTTTAAGTTTCGGTATTCCATACACACACATACATATATACATTTTTACTGTTTATTTAGTATATGTATGGTAAATTCGCCGAAAAAGGGGTGCGGGAATCAATATCTCCACCTTGATTAAATATCCCTTTGTTCCTAACCATTTTTATGACTTCGAGAAGCAGAAGCTTTTTTATTTTACTTTTTATATATTCATATTAAAAATGAGGTCTTGTTTTTACTATTTTTCTAAATTTTAGAAGAAATTTAATTTTTACAATTTTTTTAATATTATTTATTTTTTAATTAAATCAATAATTAAATCATAAGAAAATAAAAGTATTAGTTAAAGATAACTAATAATTTGATAGCAAAAAGTCAGTCACTGATTCAAATAGTAATATTTTACTAATGAAATAGTTAATAATGACTAATTATGTTAAATTCACTTTTAGCTTATGTAAAAATGACTGAAATTTTTAGTAACTAATTCAATTATTGAAATTTGACTTTTTTGTAGTTATTTATTTACTAATTATTAGTAATTATCTCTAAAAATTAGTAATTTTTTACTAATTGCTGAAGCAAAAAGTCAGCTATTATTTTACTATCAATTAGTTATTTTTAACTAATTCAGATTTAGAGAGTAAACTGATGATGGACTATCAATAATTTAATGTGCAGAGTAAAACAATTTTTGTGAAATAAATTTTTTTTCTTGGAAGATTGATAAATGGAGAGCAAGTGTTTGTTAATTTTAAGGGTTAATAAAAAGTGTTCCATTTAACCTGATGTCAATTTAAAACTGTCAATAAACGCAGCGAAAGTGATGATTCAACAAAAACAATCGACATACAGTGAGGTTGCATTTATTAATCTTGACAGTAAAAAAAAAATTTATTCAATTACTTAAAGTACATGTCTTCAGTTTAGAATTATAATTTATAATTCTTAATGTAAATTCACAGTATGATAATATATTTTTTATTTCAATTCAATACAAATATTTCCAAAGCAATCTTTAAATACATTTTTAAATTATATTTTTGAATTAATTTTTTTACTAGGAAATTTAGATTTTTTTTTTTCAAAGGAAATTTAAATTTATAATAAAAAAACAGATTTTGGAATTATCAATAAGAATAAGTATCGAAAGCTTGACTACTTTATAAAATAATTTTTTTACTGAATTCTTTTTCCACTGAACTATTTTTCTACTCTTTTCCAATAAAAATTAGTTATTTTTATAGTATAAAATAATTAAATAATAATTAATTTTTTAATGAATTAATTTTATTGATTAGTTTCTGTAATTAGTTACTTTCTTATTAATAACTAGCTGTCGGACCCGTCTTCGACGGGTTTTAGTTTCGGCTAATACATTTGATAGGGTTTCTACCAACCGGGAAATAGCCGGGAATTAAATTTTACTGGGAAAAACTAATAATTAGTTACCATTAACTATTTCGTGAGGAAAATATTACTATTTCAATCAGTGACAGATTTTTTTCTATCAAATTTGATATTCAGGAACAGTATTTGGCAACTTGTAGTACTTTGTGCGTTTGTAGTACTGCAATTAATGTATTAAAAATTAATCCTAAATTTACACCAGCTTTTGGAGTCAAAGAAGAGTCTAATTATAAATAATTGTGTCACAATTAGACAATTAGACAATAAAAATTAAAGTAAAAGGCAGTTTTTAAAATCAAATTAATATAATAAAACTTTTTTAATTTGATAAAAAAATTCCCGGTTTTTCCTGGTCAAATTAAACTCCAGGCTTTTTATCGGTTTACCCGCGCAATTGGTAGACACTCTGTCAATTCTATTATTGTAAACTAAATCCCGTCAAAGACTGGTACTGGTATATAACATATTTTCTTAAAAAAGAGTATTTTCATAAAATAAAAATAACCCCAAAAATACTACTCAATTAAACTTGATAGTAATTAATAACAATTATAATTTTTTCGATTTTTTGATATGGAAAATATTTTTATACTTACATCTTAGTCATATCATTTTTTGTGCAAAATTATGCTAAAATATGACTAAATTACATGTAACACTCAATTATACAGAGTTTAAAAGCAAATCATCAAAAAATGTAAAATTTGTGATTTTTAAAATTTTTTGAAAACATTTTTATACTTTAATCTTAGTTATAAGATATTATTTTTTGAAAAATTATGCTAAAATGTGACTAAATAACATGTAATGATTAATTATAGATAGTTTAAAAGCAGTCCATTAAAAAATATAAAATTTGGAAATTTGCGATTTTTTGAATTTTTCGAAGTCATTTTTATACTTGCATCTTAGTTATAGGACAGTATTATTGGAAAAATTATGCTAAAATTTGACTTAATAACATGTAATACTCAATTATAGAGAGTTTAAAAGCAATTCATTAAAAAATATAAAATTTGAAAAATTTCGATATTTTGAATTTTTTAAAAAAAATTTTATACTTACATCTTAGTTATAGGACATTATTTTTGGCAAAACTATTCTAAAATGTGACTAAATAACATGTTATACTCAATTATAGAAAATTTAAAGGCATTTTTTAAAAAAATGTAAAATTTGAAAATTTTTGGTTTTTGAATTTTTCGAAAAAATTGAATATCTCCCGTTCTAATTAATATTTTTCAAATCTGTAAATTTATAAACCTTCCTTGGCCCAAGGTCTAACATTCTGCCAAATTTTGTTTCAAATGGTTCAGCCGTTTTTAAGTGATGCGCGAACAAAGATTCTGTGACATACCGACACACACACATACATACATACATACATACATACATACACGAAATTTTTTATTGGTATATTTGGAATCCTTGATGCTTAAAACGAATTATTATGTGCGAAATTTAAAGTTCTGAGCAATGTACAGACAAAAGTCTGATTTTATATATATATATATATATATATATATATATAGAAGATAGAAGATAGATAGATTAGCTATTAATTCCTGTGTGCATTTGAATCCTTAATTTGAAATTAGATTTATTAATATTCATGTTTTGAACTCGTCCTGTGACTATGTTTGCTCGGTATGACACAATTAATAAAGACATTAGTGTCGAAATTCTTAAAATTCTCGTAAAATGCTTTCGCACACACACACACCCATATATATATATATATATGTAAAATGCGAAAATTAAGCGGAGTCCCACCACTGCAGACATTTCGTGCAGTAATGTTTTTTGAGGAAAAAAAGAAATGCACTACTTTTAGAACTTGAAAGGGAAAGACAAAGGGCAGGACACACACTCACTTTAAGAAGGTGTTGTTTAATTTTACATTTTGCCTTTGAGTGTCAGGGTCTTAAGTTTTAAATATATCCCGAAAGGGATGCGGCTGTCAGCTGCACCCACTAACCATTCCAACCAAAATAGCGCAAAACTCGTCTTGATATTTTCGGAGGTCATAAAGGCGATTAACCGTCAAAATAAAATTAATTCACCGCGCAATGAACTTGTTTATATGCATATTTTGTTATTATAGAACGTATTAATGTATTTTTAGAGGGAAATTTTTTAACAATTCTTTCTCTGTTAACTAATGTACTAATAATGTAATTAATATACTGATGTGTTGCTAATTAGTATAATTAATTACACAGGTTTAAAAATTCGGGTCGAAAAAGTTAAAAATCACTCGAATTTGTTTAAAACTTATTATACTCTGGGGTTTTTGGGGTTACTATAAAATACTAAAATAAGACTTCATATTCGTAACCAGAAACCATAAAAAATCCTCGAGTAACAAGTTTCAATCAAATCCGATTATTTATTAACTTTTTCGTCAGCCATATTGAATCCGCCATATTAAGTTTTAAAAATCTGACTTCAGATTCGTAATCAGCGACCCCAAAAACCCATAAGTAACAAGTTTCAAGCAAATCCGAGTAATTCTTATTTTTCTAGCCGCCATGTTGGATCCGCCATTTTGATTTTTGAGAAACAAACATCGGTTTCTTAATTAGCAACACCGAAAACATTTAAAGTAGTTTATGACTTTTTCTAAGTAATATATCTTGATTTGCAGTAACCAAAGTAAAATTGAGGCCTTGGATCGAATAACTCGCCCGACGCTCGAAGGCACGCGCAACTGCCAGTCAGTGAGCAGTGAGCGCCTCTGGGCCACACATGCTGATTCCACACTTACCCAGTCGCTCCGCTTTTCCGTGGCGCTTGGTAAGTGTAGAATCAGCATCACTGCTCACTGACTGGCAGTTGCGCGTTTCTCCGAGCGTCGGGCGAGTTATTGGATCCAAGGCCTCAATTATAATAAAAAATTTTAAAAAAGTAAAAAAAATTGGAATTATATCTAAATCCAACGTGTAGTAAAAATAAACTAATTTTTCTTGCTACAGTTTTTAACTTATTGTGAGGATATTTTTTCTATATTTTGTCAAGATTTTCTTTTCTATATTATATATTATTATCGATCAAAGTGTTATCAGATTTGAGAATTTCTTTAGAGAAAAATACTGTACAGTTTCTTCACATATCTTATGACTCCTTGGCGGAGAAAATCGTTTTTGATTTTACGGACTCTATAAACTTTTTTGCCTTGTAGTGGAGATTGGGAAAAGTGCAAATAGTTTATCGTCGCGTCTAGACGGATAAATAAAGAGCTTTTATCGTTTTTTTTCAAATGCATGCCTCATTGGATTTTTTGGTCCTTGGAATTTTTATTCACTTTTTATTATCTTTAATTGCTTTTAATGCTAATTGATAGAATTTCTAGCACATTTAATTAATTTTAATGTTAACCGATAGAAATTTTTTATCATGTTTAATTGGTTTTAATGCTAATTAATAGAATTTGATAATTTTATTTCTCTAATCGTTTTAATTTTTATTTACGTTTGATTATTTTTACAAAATTATTAATTATCCTAATTTAATATAAATTATTAGAAAATCCACGTGGAAAGAATTTCTGGAATTTCCAGAAAGTCTTTCCACTTGGAAATATTTGATAATTTTTAAATTAATTTAAAATTTGAATTATTTTTAATAATTATTAAAATAAAATTTTAACTAATAATTTAAATCTCAATTATTAAAATTAAAAATAATAAATTAAATTTCAATTGCTACAATTTATTATAGAATTGAATTTTAATTAAAATGATGATGAATTTTGATTATAAAAATAAATAGATTATACCAATTTTAATTATTATAATATTACAATTATAAATAGGGGAGAGTGGGCCAAAGGCGCTATGCGGGGCAAAGACGTTTTTTAAAATATCTCCTTTATTTTCTGTCTATTCCAATTGGTATTACAAATTAAGTTGCAATGCAATAAGACCAATTGATTAAAAAAAGAAAAACCTAAAAATATCAAATATTTTAAGAAATATAACAAAAAAATGGTTTTGCAAAAATAATATGATAATTTTACTGAAGAAACTTTTATTTTTTAAAACATAAGTTTAAGTATTTAATTTTTAAAAACGTAACATGTAAATAAATTAAATATTTCTCTACACAACTGGCGTGGTGTTTTAGTTTAATTTTGTATCTAAATATTTTAAATTTAAAGTAAAAAAAAGTTTGTTATGTGGGGCAAAGGCAATATTGAACATAATTTGGTTAAAAACAATTGAATATTTGAATTTTCTATGTATTAATTCACAATATAAGGTTAAAATCACTAAAAGTTTTTATTTTCTATTTAAATAGTTTAATTCTTTTAATAATATGTTGTTAACCTTATGTTTCGTAAATATTATACTAATAAATATCACTTGTTAATTTTTTTAAGGCTTATAAATGCTTTCTTTTAGAAATATAAGCGAAAACGTCGCTGCCCCAGCGTGTGGGGCAAAGGCATTTTTTGCATTGTTTTTAAATTTCATAGAATAATGTATATAATTATAATTTACTAAATAACAACTATTAAAATTTCTTGTTGATTAGTTTTAGAATAATGAAAAACAAAGACCGCATAAATTAATTGCTTAATTTAAAAAATATACATCGATAAATGTAAACCTAGCGCCTTTGCCCCACTCTCCCCTAGTTAAATTAGTTTGTCATTTCTATTAGTTTCATTTATTTATTTTCATAATCAAAATTTATCTCTTAACTTGAGTAATTAAAATTCATCCTCTTATTAAAATTCAATTTCTTAATTTTCGTAATTGAAGTTGAATTTAATTTTTGAAAAATTAAGGTTTAAATTATTAATGACTTTCATTTTAATGTAATTAATAATTTAAAAATTTAAATAAATAATTAAATAATTGACAGTAAAAAGTTATTTCTTTATCGATAAAATGAGATAGTTTAGAAAAACTGAGAGGAGCGATCAATTCACATTGTAAAGTGTAAAAAAAAGTAAATTTCTTTCGTAAGAAGCTGTAAAGTTTGTTCCGATCAATTAAATTCCCTGTTAGTTTCATTTTAAAATGTTGGTTTGAGTGTTTTTTAAGTGCAAATATATATCGTTTTTAGCGAGTGCATTTTATCTTGGCTATATTTGTCAAAGACTTAAAAGTTAGATGGCTGTGTATGTCTTTCTTGGCGTTGTATAAATATTCGCGGTAATCTGCAAGAGAGGGTCGACTAACGTAATAGCTGAGGGGTAGGTTAATTACTTCTAAAAGTGTTCAACCAAAATTATTATTCTTTGTGCAATTTTCATTTCAGTTGAAATTTGAAATTCGGTAAGAAATATTTTTAATTTTATATAGACTATAGATGAAGATTTTCTATTGAATCTAATTTCATTCGGACTTTAATTTTTTGTTTGAATTAAATTCATTTATTTATATTTATTTAAATTTCCATTTTATACATTTTCTTATTTTCGATAAATTTTTGAATTGTAAAATTTTCATTTTACGGAATTTTTGGTTTGAAGGAAATAATATTTTATTAACTAAATTTTTATTCAATGCGATTACTAATTACTCTGTTATTAATTACTCGATAAAATAAACATTTTAATAGTACAATCGATTAAATCGATTGATTTTATTAAATAAATATTTGGTTTTGTGTAAACACTCTCCAAAGAGTAAAGTTTTCTTATTAAAAAATTATATTTAATATAAGTTCAGCAAAGTAAAAAAAATCTGGATACGAATAGATACGAAAGGAATATAAAGAAATAATAATAATAATATTATAGATAATGTATGAAAATTCGAACTAATTTTAGAGAACTCTGCAATCTTGAGCGAAAATCTCTTTTTTAATTAAAATTCAACATTGTCATTTTTTTCTTGCAAGAAGAAGGAAAATTTAATTTCCTCATGAATTTTCCTTTATACCCAGAAGATACATTTTCTGCAGGATTGAATTTAATCAAAACAGAGGACTGTTTTTGATATCCAGGGGGAAATTGTAATTTTCTAATTGAATAGAAATGAGGTAAAAAAAGGTGATATATAATTTTTCTTAAACACTCTTCTTTTGTCTCTGCTTTCTAGTTTCGTTTTTTTCCTTTCATTTTATTAATATGTATAAATACAACATTTCTCGTAGATATTTTTTTGCTCTCTTTTTTTCTGCGAGGTTTTATTTTTCATTTGAGACGACTTCTTGGACGACGTTGGTGGGCCACCAACGACAGCTCTCTTTGCTTACAAAGAAATAATACTGAAGCTTATTGCGTTCAGGACTTATTATAGTTGTATATACTTCATGAAGCATTAAACGCAATGCACGACCGAGATTAGAATTTTCCCTTCATGAATCATACTTTAAAAATCATGCCTTCGGCACGTATCGAAATTTTAAAATACCTCTCGTTCCCATTAACATTAAAAAAGTTTTATGTCACTACATTCCGCCTTATTGAGATTCATAAAGGCTCTCTATGATTTCATCTCAAGAACTTTCGCAAGGTGAATAGAGGAGAATATATAGTATATAAAATTTAAATTGTCTCAAATTATTCTTTCTGCGCGGTGTATAAATTTTATTTTTAGAGATTGGAAAAATTTTTGTTGAAAAGATGATTTATTTGTCTTTTGTGGGGTGTTGAGTTGGTCCTAGAATTCATTAGACTGAATTTTCTTTATCAAATTTTATTGAATAGGAATTTTTTAGTCTTTTTATTTTTTCGAAGTTTAATTTTATTGACTTTGACCCGCATTAATTTTAATTTAGTAATTTAATTTCAATATTTCAAATTTTCCTGGAATTATTGACAAAAAAGTTTTTGTCAATCGTCAGTAAGTTACTAAGCAGGCAGTGATATTTCGAAATCGTGAAAAAAAACTTGAAAACTCTTTTTATAGTTTTCATTTTCATAATTTTATTTTATTTTTCAAGTTAATAGAATTTTTATATTTTCGAATTTTTATGTAATCAAAATTTTATTTAAGTAAATTTTCCTTTAACAAACTTTCTATTTAACTCACTATTTATTTAAAATAATTATTTTTTATACAAACTTTTATATAAAAGAATCATCATTAAATAGAATTTATACTAAAGTAAAATTTTTGATTCATTTTTTTGAATGAAATTTCCAATTCAATTCATTTTTTATTCCAATGTTTATTTTTCCGATTTTCATTTTGATTTGGTAATTTCAAAATTTGCACCAAAATCTTTTGACCTGTTGTTATTCGGCTATTTTTTTCTCAATTTTTTTTAGCAATTTCGCCAAAATGAAAATTTGAACATTTAAAACTCCTGTCAAATTAAATGTCGTAAAAATAATTATTTTGCGAAAAGGAAATTTGGTTATTAAAAAAGCCAAAAAGAAGTCGGAATGAAAGTTAGTCCAATTCCATTATTTCGTGTTTTTAAATGAAAAGAACAAATTAAATTTTTAATTCATTTTTATGGTAGAATAAAAAATTAATTTTAAACAATTAAATTTGTATTGAAATCCAAGTTCAGTTGTTCAAAATCTTGACATATTCTTTATTAAAAAAATTTTTTTTATTTTAATTTGTTTTTAATTTTTAAAGTCAAAATTTTGGCTATCCGAAAAAATTCTTCTTTAAAAATTAAACTTTGTAAAAATTCAGTTTAATAATAATTCTTCTACAAAAATGTTGAACTTTTTATATTTTTAAATAATAATTAATTTAAGCAGAAGTTAAAGTTTACTTTATTTATTCGAAAGTATTCGTTACTCTACCTGCTGTGCTGGTTTTTTGATAAATATTCAACAAAACAGTGATACGTACCTGAAACAAAAAAAAAAGATTTTCTTTAATACATTTATTTAAAACATTTAATTGGTAGAATAATAAATTGTAGTAGTTAAATTTTTACTCTTCAAAATATGAAATACATTTTTTGATAAAGCTGAAACTGACACAGAAAATAATTCCAAGAATTTAATTAAATTAAATTAAAAGAAAAGAAAATAGAAGAAAATGATTAAAATGAAATATGTTCAATTAGCTTTTATGTATTTTTTTAATTTTCGAAATAATATAAATTGTCTTGCGAGAGAATGCAAAAATTGAAAACAAAGTATAAAATTACAGAAAAATTTCAGTTATGAGTTTAGAAAGTCGCTTTATCACGAGATGACAGCTACTGAGCTAAGAGATAAGTTACGTCTATGACAGTGAACAATTTGTCTAGTTCCAATTCTTTTTTCCTCTCTGGTGTGTGTCAGAAAGATGAAGGAGCGTCATTTTCTTTTGGAGAGATCAGGAAAAGGCGAACAGTCTCCCATCAGATATATTATTATTATATATGTATATAGTACATATATAGAGGGATATGACGTCGAAATGTTAAATTATTTGGATTCTATCCAGTGGCAATAAACTCATACATCGTTGCACGCAAGTCACCTTTATTTGCTTTTTACATATCACCCGCAGTGCTTTAGCTCTCCTGGATTTATGCCAATATCCTTTCTCTATCCCTCCCTCCCCCCTCAACTCTATTATTCAAAAGTAATATCACGAATTTCTTTAAACCATCTTCTTCTTCTTTTCCTCTCTTCTAAACCCTCAAAAACATCCCCTGAGAGTTTCAAGGTGTTCGCAAAGGAAATCTTTAAATTTATTTTCGCAAAAGGGGAGAGAATGTCTAATCTGTTGCTTCCCTGCGGTTGAAATTTATAATATATGTTTATGTACAACGTTGCTTAATATTTTATAAGTTTTTCAAAAATTGGCGTACAAATTTTCGCATCACACAGTTTTTCTAAGGATATTAAATTGAGACAAAAAAACGAATCAAAACTTTGCATTACAACAATTTTGATACTTTTTTTGTCTTAATTTTATATCATTAGAAAAACTGTGATGCGAAAAAAATTAAAACGTAAATGCTAAATAAAAACATAAATAACGCTTTTATTTAGCGGAATATTTTTTCAGTTTGTTTGTTATTTACTAAAATTTGCATTTTACGGAATATTTATTAAGCAGAATGTTTTCAAGTTCTTTTTTGCACAAATTTGTATTTAACGAAATTTCTATTTTACCAAATTTCTATTTAGCCGAAATCTATTGAATTTTTATTTAGCATAACATATGTGGACGTCCACATGAAAAGGGCCCATATTGTCGGTTCCAGTTTTCGAGATAATCGCAATTTAGTAATTTTGGAGCAAAATCTTAATTTTTTTTTATTTTTTATTGTCAATCTATATGTTTTGACAAGTCGAATCATGCGGTTTTCATTAATTTATCGATAATTTAACTGTTTGATTTCATTGGTTTTTTAGAAAAATGAAAAGGGCCCATTTTGTCGGTCATTTGCAAAAGTAATCCGTATTTTAAAAAAGGTGGTGTGGAAAAATTTAAAACCTCTTGATTTTTCATCTTTAGGGTGTCCTGGACTGTAAACAATTCTTATCTGAATAACTTCCGAGAAGAACCAGAGATATTGAAGTTAGAATCTTTTTTTTGTAATTTTCGAAATGAAAATTTGGATATTGCGTCAATTTTTTCATAATAGAGACTGTCAAAAAATTTTTAATAAGTGTAATATCTATTCTTTTTCTTCAAATGACACAATAAAATTGTACCTAATCATTAATCTTGTAAAAAAATGGTTTTTTTAATAGAAAAATTCTCCTTTTTAGAAAAGGGCCCATATTGTCGGTTTTTCGTATTTTCAAAATTAAGAGGGGGCGGATGGTTTTAAAAATTTTAAACCTACTGGTTTTTAATCTTTTAGGTACCCTGGACTGTAAAAAATTCGTATCTGAATAACTTCCCAAAAGAACTAGAGATATTGATGTTAGAGTCTTTTTTTCGTAATTGTCGAAATGAAAATTTGGATATTGCGTCATTTTTTTCATAATAGAGACTGTCAAAAATGTTTTAATAAGTTTAATATATATTCTTTTTCTTCAAATTACACAATAAAATTGTACCTAATCATTAATCTTGTAAAAAATGGTTTTTTAATAGAAAAATTCTCCTTTTTAGAAAAGGGCCCATATTGTCGATTTTTAGTACTTAAGTACGAAATTTTTAAAAATTAAGAGGGGGGATGGTTTTAAAAATTTAAAACCTGTTGGTTTTACATCTTCAAGGTGCCCTGAACTGGAAACAATTCTTATCTGAATAACTTCCAAGAAGAACCAGAGATACAACAATTAGTTGATATCGCAATCTTTAATTCCGTTTTTCTCGAAATGAGGTTTTTGGCGTTCTAAACTTTGAAATTCCGTAACTCAGCGAATTTTTAACCAAAAAAGTTCTAAGACCACTCAAAATTTTCCAAATTTTGCCAGGAATATGCCCATATAGATAACTCCAATAGTGCAAAAATGGGCCCTTTTCATGTGGACGTCCACATATATTCAGCAAAGCCAATACATTTAGCAAAATTGTTATTTATATAGAATTCTAATTAAACGAAATTCTCTTCAAAAAAATTTTGTTTCATTTTGTTGTGATAAGAATTTTTTTCATTTAGATAAAATTTTAATTATATAAATTTTTATTTACGAGAATTAAGATTTTACGTAATTTTTATTCGTCAATATTTTTATTTAACGATATTTTTTATTCAGATGATATTTTTTATTCTAATGATTCTAATGATTTTTTTACATTTTTTTAATTCGTATTTTTTTACAAAAAAAAAAATGATTTCATTTATATTAAAAAAGTAATTCTTAACTGTAGCAAATGTTTAAATTTTGAATTTTTTTCTTTTCTGTATCTTATTTTATAAAAATTTTGAAATAGAAAAAAATTTCGTTCATTTGAATTGAACGTTTAAAACTTTAGGAAAATATGCATTTTTATATTTTTAGCAAAATTTGTATTGGTTGAAAATTTACTTATTAGGTTATTTATTCAAAAGTTTGTTATGCATCATAAGTAATTCCTATTTTAAGAATATTTTAATTAATAGAATTTCAATTTAACCGAATTTTTATTCAGCAAAATTTTTTATTTATCAAAATTCCTAATTTTGTAGATTTAAGCGAAAATTATTTTAAGTGAAATTATATTTTGAAAAGTTAATCCAATTTGTATTAATTATTTAAAATTCTGTCTATATAGTAAACATTTTTACTAATTTAAATTAGAGAGTTTGACTAAAATTAAATTTTAAAAAACCCATGTTAAAAAATAAGTTTGCAATTTTAATATTTACTCTTTAATTATTACAATTCTGATTAAAAACATCCATTATTATAAATAAGAATTCAGTGAATTGAATATAAATTTTTATGGAAATTTGGATAAATATAAAAATTTTAAATTCAGTTTTCATTTAAATAAAATTTAAATAAGATGTAAACAGGAAATCATTCTTTCGCAAGAAATAATAATCCTTTAAAAAAAACCAAACGTTTCTTTGAAACAACAATAAGTTCTTGTTTGAAAAAACAAAGAAAGTTTCTTTCGAAAAACAATGTGTAGGAAATGATAATTTTTGCGTGTAAAAAGTGTGTCACGTAATTTGAAATTTCCTCGTAATCCAATTAGTTGAAGAAGTGAGCATTAAGTCAATTTTGTTTTTTATACTGTTTTTTATACGATCCAAGGTACTAATAAATTATAAAAAATATAAATAATAATTCTGTATGTGATGTTTATAAATAATATTAATATTTATTAATTAATAAGATTATAAATAATAATATATGTGTAATTATTATTATTTGAAATAATTTCTCCTGCTTCCATTATACACTGTAAAAAATTTAGGGAGTTGACGGTCACTGGAGTTGGGAGTGAAATTTTTCGAGTTAAAAATCAACTTCAAAAGGGAATTAATTATTAAATTAACTCCCTTTTTTACAATGTCGTATTTATAAAGAAATAAAGAAAAATTACAGGCTGTCTACTGGTCCTTGAAGTCCTGGAATTCCTGGAATTTCTGGAAATGTCCTGGAATTTGAAAAAATGTCCTGAAATGTCCTTAAATGTCCTGGATTTTGTACTTTTGTCCTTGAATTTTCCATATTTTGTTTTTCAACATTCAATAATTTAAAAATTTTACTCAAATTTAAAAAAATAATTTTTTGATCCATCAAAAAATAATTTCAATTTGTCATTTGTTTAAAGAAACTGGTATCTACAATATTGATTTTTAACTCTTTTTATAATAAAATAAATATTTCTGTTCAAGTAGGTTAATTTAAATTAAGTTAATCGTAATATGAAATAATATTACACAGGGTTGCCATAAAATTTTAATTTTGTTTTCCCTGATTTCCAGACAAAATTTTCACTTTTTCCCTGACCCTGAAGAACATTAATAACTTCTTTTTTAAATAAATATTTAATCATTATTATTTTTCTATAGGAATTAAGATTCTTAAATTCAATAACTTATGAGAATATTATAATAAAACATGAAGAAATCGATCTTCAACTCGGAGTGATCGATTTTCTTATGTTTTATAATAAATTTAAAATGACAAAGTAATAAAATGATTATTTTATTTCATAAGAATGGGGCCGTTCAAAAAATACGTAACGCTATTTTTCAGAAATTTGGACCCCCCCTCCCCCCATGTAACGCAATGTTATATACATTAGCGCCATTTTTTTCTGCTGACCGTAACAAATAGCTTAACCCCCCTCCCCCCAAAAAAGCGTTACGTATTTTTTGAACGGCCCCAATATTGTAACTAAAAATTCCAATTTTCCACGATTTTAATTTTAACCCTTTTCAAAATTCAATTATTTCTAAAAATTCACGTTATAATGTTTTTAATATTCCATTATAAATTACAATTTTAAGTGAAATTCATTCTTTAATCAATTTTTATTAAAAAATTTCCAGAGAATTCAATTATTTGAATACAAAAATAAATAATTTATTCAGTAATTGCATGTTTTTTAAAATTGTATTTTTATGAAGAAAAATTTCAATAAAAAATTGAAAATAATTGAAATCTGACAAAGAATTAAAAAATATTTTTTTTAAATAATTAAATTTCTGTGAAAATGTTTATTTTCGAAAAAAAATGATTTCTTGGGAAGAATTTTATTAAAATTTCTTAAATAATTGAATTGCTTAGAAGAATTTTATTTTTTACGAAAATAATTGAATTGTTTCGAAGAGTTTTACAAACGTTTTGTGACAATAATTGTATTTCTAGAAAAAATGTTGTATTTTACGAAAATAATTGTATTTCATGACCGATTTTATTCTAATTTTTCAAATCTATAAAGCATTTTATTAAAATTTTTAAAAATAATTCAATTCTCAAGAAAGAAAATAATTGATTTCTAACGAAGAATTTTATTCAAATTCTTTTTAATAATTGAATTCCCATAAAAAATTTATATGTGAAAATAATTGAATTCTTAAGAAGAAATGTATTGAAAACAATTGAATTGTATTGGAAAATTTTATTAAAATTGCAATTTAATGAACTATATCTTGTAAAGAATGTTGTCAACATTTTATTAAATAATAGAATTATTAAAAGAATTTTATATATTTGAATTCTTTCGAGAAACTTCATTAAAAAATTTTTAATAATTGAATTGATATGAAGAAATTTATAAAAGAAATTGGTAAGTAATTGAATTCCTGTTAAATTCTTATTAAAATTTTGTTTAAAAATAATAGAATTCTTTCGGAAAATTTTATTAAAATAGTAGGGGAACATAGTCGAGGTCGACCCACTTTTTGACTTTTGTTTATAACTTTTTTTTAAAAATGAATTTGGACAATTAAAGTATATGGTTGGAAAGTCCTGTTTAATAGGAACATCTTTTCTGTACAAAGTAAATTGATTGGTTTTAAAATGAAAAAGTTATGAAGGTTTTAAAAAAAAAATTGTAGTCCAGGTTGGTCCTTACAGTCAAGGTCGGCCATCTTTAAAATTCAAAGGGCATTAATCGTTAAAAAATAAAATAACATGTTTGGAGTTACGGAAAATTGATTCTTTATTGTTTACAGTTTGTAACTTAATGAAATAACAAAATAATAAAAATAAACATTATAAAAAAATAAATATAAATAAAAAAAAATTTTGCACTGAAATATTAATAAAATTAAATAAAAATATTAATAAGATGATCAATTATATTATGAGTTATACAGAATTGCAGTTTTTGCAAATGAAGTAGCTCGTCCTCATCTTTGCGCATTTTAAACACAAAATGGCCGACCTTGACAGAAAGTAACATTACCGAATTGTTGTAACCAAAAAGAAATACGTTTCGGGATTCGATTTTTCACTTTAATTTTCTTTCAACAATGAGAGTCCCACAAAATTTCTGCATGCTTGCCTTGACGATTTAATTTTTTTTCATCTTTTATTAATGATTTTTCACATTGTTTTTTTAGTAAAAATCTCTGACTTTTCCCTGAATTTCTTGAATTCCCTGACTTGTGGCAACCCTGTTACACATATAAATGTCCTGGAATTTTAAGTCGCATATTTTCAGTAGGCACCCTGAATTAAAAAAGAAGAATTACTTATCTTTTTTAATATTTTTATACTTCCATATTTTGGAAAATTTTTAATTATAAATAATTATAAATGTAATGTAATAATAAGATTAATAATTAATAATTATAAGAATAATAATTAATAATTTATGAAACAAAAACAAGTGGAAATGAATAATTATATTATAAATAATATTATAAGCGCATAATTAGAAATACAATTAGAATTCAATTATATTATAATTATATTATTATATAAAATATAATTATACCTATAATTATAATTATAATTATTATATCAAATGTATTACAATTTCATGAATTAAAAAAACTGTTTAATTCTAATTAGTATGCAAATACTAAGTAGAATGAAACAGTTTTTTGAATGCCTTAAATTGGCACTATTTCGATTCTTAGAATGTGTAGCGACCTTGAAATCACATTCCTTTTGTCTCAGATTGAGGAATTCAATAACTGCAATTTAGTCAGGTTGAGCGTGATTTTAACGAAGTTGAGGACCGATTAGAATGAGAAGAACCTGTTAGGTTGCGTTTTCCTAGTAACGAGAGTCGTTAAGGGTACGCCTGAAGGTACTTGAGCGTTCGGATTCTTACTTTCCATGAAGGTTAGAATGCCATGAACGACTCTGGAAGGCCTCAACTCGCTTTTACGGTTCTTAAATTGGCTCCAGTATATATTCCTCAGACTGGAGTCTTGCCAGTCTTATTTGTCCAGCAGGGACGCATAACTTGGCTGCCTCTAGTTCTCAGATATTTACAAATTTTTTTCTCTTTTCATCTTTTTTGCTTTTACTGTCGAATCAAACGCACGCGTGAAAATCACACGAGACTTCATAATTACCGTGAAATGAAATCTCGCATCAAGTCGCAAATGAGATAATATGTGTGAGGGGAAAAATTAATTTCATCGCGTTACAATTTATACTCATATGATACAATTAATTTTATGAGTATTTTTTAGGATCGTATTCCTTTTTATAATTCTCATTTAACCTGTATTCCTGTGTTCTAAAATTGGTCAGTCAAATGCTTAAAGTTTCGTTAAATAAATACCCTTTTTTATTAAAAGTTTTATTTATCCAAGATATTGTCCGAATTTAAATGTTTAAAATCAAAATAAGGCCAACTTGAGAATTCTTCACTGCAATGTAAACATTTTCTTATAGAAATTCCGTTGCGCATAAAAATTTGTTATTTGGAAAAACTCTGACCAAAAGAATTTCTTTCATAAAATCAGTATGATAAAAAATAGGAACATTATTTTACCAGAATTTGGGACTAATATTTTTTTCCTTTCACTTATTGTATTATAACAGAAATGGAAAATTTACTTCTTCTTCTTCTCAGCTCATAATGGAAATTTAAACTTAAAATTGGATATTTACTCTCGTCGCGTACATAAAAAAGTAAAAAAATAAAAAGAGAAGGAATAAAGAAAAAGAAAAACCGGAAATAAGTGGCGACACTTCCATAACTGTAAAATTAAACTGAAATAGTAGAAAGGAGTGATGTTGGACTTTATGTTGGAGAGGATCCAAAAGATTTTTCCGTTTCAGCCTTCTCTCGGAGAAATGCCAAAATAAGGACGAAGCAGGCAGTCTCTCTCTTCAATTTTTCTTTGCTGCGTCGACAGCTGGTCCTATATAATTTGCATTATAAAAAGCTCTATACCCCTCCAATGTTGGACGTCTGTATATTTTATATATACAACTACTTATTTGCGGTATCCGTCATATGATATAAAACGAAGAAAAAGAAGAAGGACGAAGACGTGACACGCGTATCGAAGACTGCGTATCACGATCGTCATCATCATCCCTTTCATAAATCTTACTCTTATAAGATCATGATGTGTATTTGCATGTGTATTTGATGACGTGTAGAATTTCAAAAAGTTTTAATGCCGCTATTTCTACATGTTTCTATAATGCGGTATATATTGCTCTCTATGCTCCTCTATAGGAAGAAAATCTTGTAAGAGATTATATGAGTGGTTTTCATTCGTAATATATTTCAAAGTCTTGTTAGGCTGTATCTTCTCTTCCTCTCTCTTGGGCAATTCTTGGAGATTTAACTTTTCACATTATACGCACTTGAACAACGTGTTTCTTTTACTTCTTTTCAAGAATGTGTACTTTTGTCCTTTGCTCTTTACGTCTTTTACTTTACACTTCTCTGCCATATTCTTCTTTCAACAGTTCTCTTTTAGTTCCAGACAAATGATACATTAACTTTTTTGCAAGAAAAATAAGAAATTGTTTCGTCTGCTTTTAACAAGAGAATAACAATCTTCAAATCAGAAGCAGCTATTAATTAATGATTATAATTAAAGTAATAATTAATACCTCACTGAAAACGATAATTATCTCTTTAGAATTAGTTAAAAGTGACTAATTTGACAGTATTAATACTAATTTGATAATTTGATTTTCCATTGTTTCCATTTTTAAAACTAATTTTATAAAAAATCAGTCACTGATACCCAATTATCAGCATTCAATTAATTTTGAAAATTAAATTTTAAAGTTAAATATTATTTCGTTTAAAACCAACATAAATTTTTGAAAAATTAAGTGGATGCAGATAATCATGTTGGTTCATGCTGCAACTTCCTAAAAAATATTTAACTTTAAAATTTAATTTCCAAATTAAGTAGGTGCTCATAACTGCGGGTGCTAGTTTCAGCTTCATGATTCAAATAGTAAAATTTCTTATAAGCAGTTAGAATAGTTATATTATATAGTTAGTTAACAATAACTAATTATTAGTTAAATTCACTTTTAGATTATGTTAAAATAACTAAAAGGTAAAAATTTGACTATTTTATTAATTATTTTCTACTAATAATTATACATTCTCTCCAGGGTTGCCCCAAAAATTTAATTCTTTTTCCCTTTCTTTTTCTGATTTCCAGACAAAATTTCAACTTTTTCTCTGAACTCAATAAAAAAAAGTCAAGTGCAGTTCATTTATAAAAAAGGTTATTTTCAGAAACAAAAATTTGATTTAAAACTTTGATTAAAACTTATTTTAAAACTAAAATTAGTTAATATGGCTAATTTTTTAAAAAATTAAACTATTTTTAATAGAATTTTGGGAAATTTCTATTATTTCAAAATTTTTCAATTACTTGTTTTTTATAAAAATTCAATTATTTTTGAAAAGCAGAATTAAAAACCTAGTTTTTCAAAATTTAAAAGAAAACTTTTTGAAATTTCCGCATTTAAAAATAAATTTTTCACTAATATGTTAATTAACTAATTAATACAATCTGAATTAGTAGAAAGTTACTAATGAAATGACGAAAAGTCTTCCACCAAATGATTTAGTAATAATTTTACTAACAAATAGTGAAATTTTACTAATTGCTTAGTAGAATTCTACTAACAGTTAGTAGAACTGTTTTATTAATAGTCGATAAAATAGTTTCACTAATTCATTTAGTAAAAAAGTGACTTTCAATTAGTGGAATTCTACTAAAACAGTAGTAAAATATTACTAAAAATTAGTAATATTCTACTAATTGAAAAGGGGAAAAGTCTTCCATGAAAACAACTAGAAATTAGTAAAATTTTACTATTTCTTAGTAGAATTCTACTAATTCAGATTTAGATAGTAAATCTTTCGAAATTAAATTATTTGAGATGCAATTTAGACCCATTTATCCTGCTTTTTACACTAATAAAGATAATAAGAATACATTCGATTGTTACTCAAAATTTGTAAAAATTCATCGAATTTGCTTAAAACTTTGTTACTCGGAAGGGTCACTAATAAGAATTTGACATCAAATTTTCGAAATTCTACATTTGTGTTTGCTTAAAAAAAATTTTTATTGATTCAGTACAATTGTTTTTTTTCAACTGAGATTATCTAAGTTTTTTTTTACATTTTAATGTTCTTTTCTTTCTACTGTAAAATTCTTTGAAATATTTTTTTCACTCTTTACTTTATTTGAGTCTTTCAAATAGGTTTTCTAACTATTCGATAGTTTGTTTATTCAATTATGCTAACATGATGTTTAATTGACAATTTTTAAGGCAGTACATCCGCTAAAGTTGATTATCTTCATCACAAGCATGCACTACCCAAAATTGATAAAATGCCTTAAGGCTGCTTTTCTCCCTTATATATGCGCCTGTCGATTGCTTTATGGTTTTCAGTTATCGGTTATTTGACTGTGAAATAGCTGTAGATTTATTCGGCTCCATATATAACTTTAAATTAAAACTTTATTGCAAATTCTCATCAACAAACTAAAATAGGTGCAAAGCGCTACAAAGCATTTTCAGAATATCAAGTTTTCATTGTTTTCCTTTCTAAAAAAGTATAACATGAAAGGATCAAAACTCTCTAAATCTATGAATAAGTGAAGATCGTCTACTAATTTAAATCTATTAAAAATTTTTACAAATTCTTAGCAACTTTCCACTAAAACTTTAGTGGAAATTTTCACTTTGGTATTTAAATTAGTAGACGGCTTTAATTTCACTAATTTAAATTTAGAGAGAATGAAGAAAATTGAAACACGAAAAGTACCGAAAATGGGAGTAATTATGAAACATCAGGGGTAAATATGCAACACGGAAGGTAATTTCCAAGATTATGTTGGTTCTTCGTCAACTATCTATCAGTATATATATTACACTGATTGGATCAGTAATTTTTGTAAGAAATAACAGAATCATTAGTTAAAACTGGATATGTATTGTGTGAATTAGTAGAAACTTTACTAATTTAAATATAGAGAGAACTGAATAAAAAAAGAAAATGCAAAAAAAAACAGAATTTATTCTTTTCGCTGTATAGTAATTTCCGGTGTGGCGATAAATGTCTTCATTTAGTTTGTTTTTTTTTCGAAGCGATTGATCTCAGAGTAGTTTACGAACTTGATCCCAATATACCATTAGAGGTATAGTACAGTTAAACGAAAAACAATCAGTTGCGACACTATGCCGTGTTTCGTGCCTTCGCTAATTACAGCATTGACACGTTTACGAGCACTATGTCCTGTCTGAATTCTCCACATGTGTATAACTCGGCGTACATGGATGTGAGGGAATATAGAAACTAATGGCGTGCTTGCATCGCGCGAGTACCACAACATGGCATAAGAATGAAGTTGCATAAAATCGGAGTTTATGCTAATACCCTTTTTCCTGGGAGCTTATCTTCGAGTCTTCATTATAGGAAAAGAAAAAAGAAAAGATTTAACGTATTTTAAAGAATATTGCTGACGCGGTGCGAATAATGATTTCTAGCACTTCTTTTCTTTTCACCGCAGAGTGAACTGTAATTACATTATTATCGTAATTTTTATTTATTCACTATTGCCAAGAGTCGGGGATATCAGGAGATTCAGGGAGAATAAAATTGTATTGCAATGGAAATGAGGACATTTTATCGAAAGAACTGTAAAAATATCAAATTTTAAAAATTACTACAAAAATACTGGGGGTTGATTACGTAATTTCATTTCTACTTTCACTTTTATTCTCACTTTCATTTTAATTTTCATTTTGATAACTTTTTATTTTCATTTTCATTTTCACTTTTACAGATTTTTATTTTTATTTTCACTTTCACTTTGATAGAAAGAGAAAATAAAAATCCATCATAGTGAAGATAAAACTGAAAGTAAAAATATATCAGAGTAAAAATAATAGTAAAAATAAAATTCTATTAACGTGAAAATAATAGTAAAAATTAGATACTGCAAAGTGATTAGAGACTGCAAATAAAGAAAATTGCATCAACGTGAAAATGAAAGTGAAAATAAAATTCTATTAAAATGAAAGTAAAATGAAATGTGAAATCTATCAAAATGAATGAGTAAATGAATGTGAAAATGAGAGTGAAAATAACATGTCAATTTGAAAATAGAAGTGAAAATGACAATAGAAATAAATTTATATCAAAATTAAAATAAAAGAGTGAAAATGAAAATGGACATAATTAGTATTATGACAATAAAAATGTAAGTGAAAATCTGTCGAAAAGTAAACAAAATTTTAAATGAAAATCTATCAAAGCGAAAGTGAAAGTGAAAATAAATATATGTCAAAGTCAATGTAAAAATAAAAGTGCGAATTAAAGTGGAAGTAAAAAACAATTCTATAATATTTTCTTATTTATGTATATAATTAAATATATATTTTAAATAATAAAATTCTAGAATTCTAGAATCAGGGAAGTTAGGAAAAAGTCAAGGAATTTTATAAAAACTACTGAAAAATGTATTAAATTTTTAAAATTGATAAAAAATTCTGATTTTTCATATTTAGCCAAGCTTTTTTTTATCTTACAAACTTTAATGTCGCCACCAATTTTAATAGAAAAGCTTAAATTTTTTTTATTTCTGACGAAAAATTCAACTTCAAAGAATGTTAAATTGAATTTATTTAAATTATTTGAATTCTTGAAGAACTTAATAATAACTTAATAATAATAATTAAAGATTATTATAAGTAAATAAAAATATTTATTAGAAATCATTTTCAGAGTGAATTAAGATATTCGTTATAAACAATTAAAATTCTGTCTGGAAATTAGGGAGAAATAAAATCAGATTTTTGCAGCAACCCTATTAATGTTATTAATTTTAATTATCCTGAAAATGAGTTTAGCTGAAAATAGTCGCAATTTTCAAAATTAATTAAATTTCCAAAGGTTTTAAACTAAAATTTTTGAAAATTATTTAAGTTTTAAATAATTATAACAATTCTGATAAAATTAGGTTTCTGATAAATTTTAATTCATTTATTTAAACATACATAAATTTAAAAAAAATTTAATAAAGAATTATCAAGTTAATTGAATAGAAAATAATTAAATTAAATTTGTTAATAAATTTCATTAGAGATTTTAAGAAGCATTAAACTTTCAAAGAATTAAAATTTTTATGTCTTTCTTTAAAGTTCAAATCTTTCGACATAAATATCTATCTTTTCTTCTGTACAGAAGATACCAAAGCTAAAGTGCCGCAGTAATTGATACACATGTAATATTTTTTTTTTTTGAAAAGAATTCTAAAGTAAGGAATGTATAAGTCAATATTCACTGTTTCGAAAAGAATTTCCACTTGAAATTTTACATTGAATCGAATTTTCATTTTTATGTTCGATAATTTCGAAAATACAAAAATATTTATTTGTATTTTTCAAAGAAATATTAAATATATTTTAATATCAAGCAGGCCTCTATTATATTATAGTCTTTTTCTTTGAAAAAAATATTTCTCTGCAGTAAACAAATATTTATATTTATATATATTAGAAAATTTGTAATACGCGCATAAAATGAGTTGATAATTTATTATTATTGTATAAATTATACAGTATTCTACGAAATAAACATGTTCCTTCACACGGAACCTAGACGTATGATTAATTTTATTGGTTACCTTAGACTTGTTCGCCCACTATTTTCAAAAGCGTGTTCCACTAAATGCAACCGACAGGGACCTCTTTAAAATGTATTTCATGTATGGAATATGTCACTTACTCACTTCTCACGAGTTGCACTTTTTATTTATTATATTTTCCAAATCGTAAAACAATCCATAAACAATATTTTTCCATGTATAAAATATCCTTTTAGTAGTGGCAATAAAATCGTAATTCACAAAATTATACACAAATTTCTTCTTATTGCAATACAGTTCTCTTGAATAAATATCTAAATACTAAAATACAATTTTTTACATCCAGTTAAAAGATGTACAACTTCTTTTTGAAAATTCAACTCGATGAAAGAGTAAAATTTGTAAATCATTACCAAAAAAAAGAAGTACGCACACGATTTTCAATTATTTATTGAGCAATAAACATAAATTGCACCGGTTTTTGCGGTGGGAGTTAGCGGCGTTTTATGCAAATCGTGAAACCCTTTTACACACGAATGGCAAATTCATTGAAATACGAAACCTTGGTGGAAATTATCTCACGGCTCGTAATTTTCTATATTGTATTGTTAATGAAAAAACAAAAAACAAAATCGATTGTTTGTCAACGGAATATGTTCAGGGTGGCCACTTTTTGTAGAAAATTGAATTCCCGGTTTTTTCCCGGTTTTCCCGGTCAATTTTTTTTTATTTCCCGGTCATTGTATAATACATTAAAACAATATTTTAGTTTGAAATATTAAAAATATTAATAACAAACAAAAAAAATTATCTTAAATTATTGTGTATTAAACATATTACAAGTTTAAACTAATCAATATATTGAGCTCATTTAGAGATAACATTTTTTTGACATTTTTCCGAACTGACAATAATATGAAAATTGTAAAAAAATAATAAATTTTTACTATTTTACAAATTTCTTATTTTTTAAATGAACTAAAAATTTCCATAATGAACTTTATGATTGATTCTTTAAAACTGAAATAAGCGTATGAAAAATAATAGAAATTATGAGAAAAATCCTGTGGAATAAATATTAAAAGAAAAATCCGCTTAAAATAAAAGGATTTCTTTAAATTTAAATAAGTATATTATTTTCTCATAAACCCCTCTTCATCCCTAACAAAAGTCTGTTAATTTATGTATTCTCTACTATACCTACTTATGTACAATATACTTCTCGAGTAAAAATTTAAAAAAAAATTTTGTTTGGGTCAGTTTAAAAATAAAATTAAAAATAAAAAATAAATTCCCGGTTTAGTATCAAATTTCCCGGTCATTTCCCGGTCAATTTTTCAATTCCCGGTCATTTCCCGGTTTCCCGGTCAAGTGGCCACCCTGATGTTGGATAATTTGAAATTCTATTACGTGGTGAAGAAGAGCTTATAAAATTGAAATAGAAAGAGAGATAAGAAAAAGCATATTGTAATAATTTTTACCTCCCTCTTTTTAATACTTTCAAACGAGAATTATACAAGAAAGGTCTTCTGTATCAAGTTTCCTGATTTATTTCTTATAATAAAATTCACGATAGCCGGATAATGTTGAGCGTATATTACACTTTCAGATCGTGTGCTGTGTGCAAATCAAAAGAGGAAAAGTTTCATTTTCCACTCATTCTTTTGGCTTCTTGTCGGAAAAATTTTTATTTAAACGAATTTTCATATTTGAGAATTTTTTCTACAGTCAATATTGTAAATTAACAAATTTTCCATTTGGTCGATATTTTATATAGCAAATTTTGTGGTTTGCCAAAGTTTTATTTCACTATTTTCTTGAAAGAAAGTTTTTCTTAAAATAGTTTACTTTTTTTTCTTCTTCTTCTATCTTTTAAAAAGGTTAGAAAAATTTTGATCAATTTATAATTTAATTCACACTTTTTGCTAACAATAAATATGGTTTGGCTGAGTGCATTGAAATACAATTGAATTGTCTTTAGGGAGCATTTGTCACTGAGTTTCAAGCGAATCTGGTCAACTTTTAAATATTTTAGTCAACATTTTCTATCCGCCATTTTGAAAATCTGATATTACATTCGTAATTAAAGACCTGAAAACTCCCGAGAAACAAGTTTAAAGCGAATCCGTTGATTTTAGCCGCATAAATTTTCAACAAAAGTCACAAAAGTCGCATAAAATTTCCGAAAAAGTCGGAAAAAAGTTGCATGAAATCTTAGAAAAAACGACAAAAGGAAAACACGAAATTGACAAAATTGCAAAAAAAATCACATTTCTCGACAACAGATACATTAATATCGAACAATCCGGAATAAAATTTTTAAAAAATTAAATAAAATTCATAGCAAAATTTTAATTAGGTATTTTTAACATTTTTTAAAAAAAATTCTCTTTAAAATGTCAATTATTTTTATAAATAATAAAATTCTTCTCCGAAATTCAATTATTTAAAAAAAATTTTAATAAAATTCTTCACAGAAATTCAATTAAATTAAACATTTTTTTAAATTTTTCGTCAAAACTTTATATATATAATAAAATTCATCATTGAAATTCAATTATTTTTAAAAGTAATCAAATTCTTCGCAGAAATTCAATTATTTTCAAAATTTTTTTTTTAAATTCTTCTCAAAATTTCAATTATCTTTATAAATATCAAAATTCTGCAAAATTCAATTACTTTTAAACATTTTTAAAAAAATCTGTTCAAAATTTCAATTATCTTTATAAATAATAAAATTCTTCTCTGAAATTCAATTATTTGCAAAAATTCTTGTCAAAATTTCAATTATCTTTATAAATAATAAATTCATCTTAGAAATTTAATTATTTTCAATTTCTTTTAATTTTCTCATCAAAATTTTAATTATCTTCATAAATAATAAAATTCATACTGGAAATTTAATTATTTTCAAAAGTTCTGATAAAATTCTTTGCAAAATTCAATTATTTTCAAATTTTTTTTTAAATTCTTCTCAAAATTTCAATTTTTTTTATAAATGTCATAATTCTTCTGTAAAATTCAATTACTTTTAAACATTTTTAAAAAAATCTGTTCAAAATTTCAACTATCTTTATAAATAATAAAATTTTTCTCTGAAACTCAATTATTTGCAAAATTTTTAATAAAATTCTTGTCAAAATTTCAATTATCTTTATAAATAATTAAATTCATCCTAGAAGTTCAATTATTTTCAATTTTTTTTAAATTTCTTGTCAAAATTATAATTATTTTCATAAATAATAAAATTCATACTGGAAATTCAATTATTTTCAAAAGTTTTGATAAAATTCTTTGCAAAATTCAATTATTTTCAAAAGTAAGAAAATTCTTGGCAGAAATTAAATTTTTTCCAAAATTTTTTTTTAAAGTCTTCTCAAAATTTCAATTATTTTTATAAATATCAAAATTCTTCTGCAAAATTCATTTACTTACTAATTTTTTATAAATTTATTCCCAATAATTTAATTATTTTCATAAAAAATAATAAAAATTTTTTTTTTATAATGTTTTATAATATAAAATAATGATTTTATCACTCAGTCATTTTGAAATATTATAAAACATGAAGACATCGATTGCTCCGAGTCGAAGACTCGGAGTGATCGATTTCTTCATGTTTTATAACCATTTTTTATAAGTTGTTTAATTTCAAAAAGGTTTGAATTTGAATCTTTTGAAGAATTTGAAAGAAATTTGTAAATAAATGTAACCGGACATTTTTTTACTCAAACTTTTTCCTTTAAATTTTAAAATTTTTTTAAATTTTAGTCGCATTTTACTAAAAAAATCTTGAAAAAGTCAATTAGTCGCATTTTTGCACAAAAAAGTCGAAAAAAGTCACATTTCCTTAAAAAAGTCGAAAAAAGTCGCACAATCCGAGCCCTGTATTGGTTCCGCCATTTTGAATTTTGCAATTCTGACTTCAAATACGTAATTGTTGGTGAAAAAGCCTGAAATATCACGTAAATTTTACTAGGTAGTTAATTGTAGTTAATAGGTAGTTATTGAATATTTTTATCGCTTTATCCGATAATACTCAATTTACAAATATTAACAAATTTATCAATTTTAAAAACTTCAAAGGACCTCTAAATACAGTTATTATCGTGACTGTAATTGAAACACATCAGAAGTTGTTACAAGCGCGTGGTAATAGAATATTGAATACAACTTTTGATTTCTTAGATTTATTTAAATAATCTATTTTCATGGACTTTTAAATTTTGCATAAATATCTGAAATAACACGAACTACTAGTTTCATAAATTGTTAATTTATTTCATTCAACATAATGTCATATTTGTTACTCAAAAGGTGTCTTGACTGGAATCGCGCAGTAATGGGTGCATTTACTCTATGATTTTTTATTTTACCTGAACAGTATAGAAATTACTGTTTTATTATTTTTTTCTCTTAAATATGTTATCAAAAATAAACACTGACGCCGAAAAAGAAATTCAATTAAAATAGTTTCAAATAAACGTAAAATCGTCCATTTCTGTGGGATTTGACCATAAAAAGAAAATTCACATAGAAATTTTTTGTACCAAATGAATAAAAATTCTCGGATATCGTATAATTGTAGGAAAAGTTTTTATGAATATATATTTCTGACGACCGAATACTTTTCATATGCGAGTAATATTGAAATTCTAAAAAAGAAAAAACTTTGGAAAAAAATGTAGGTCTTCTCATCATATACGATTTTCTATATATATATGAATATTCGTGCATTAAACATTACAGTGGCTACATGAAAGTAATTCCCCTTCTCCTTTTGCTTTAAAATCTGGGTTGTCGTGAGTAAAGAGAACCACTTCGACACAGGAGAGACAGTGAAAAACTTTTTACCAGCCTTTGCCCGTCAAGTCTTTATATGTAAAAAGAGCCGAAAAAAGAGCCATTTGCATTATACAGGGAAAAATTATTTTTTTTTTTAGCGAATTTTCTCGGCTTCATTAAACTTCTTCAAAAGTTGAAATCTAGATGATTGTAAAAAATGTATTTGCGACTGTGTACCATTTTTGAACTACTATTTTATTCTTTATAAATATATTATTTTTAATTTCCACGGTGAATAATATTGTTCACATTCAAAATAGAATTTCAATTTAAGGGAGTGCATTTAACAGGGATTTAATTATAATTAATTTTTAATTAAATTATATTTAAGTTGAATTGGTATTTAATTTGATTTTAATTAATCAGAATTTTCATTTATTCAAGTTTTGTATTGTATTGATTTATAGGAATTATTTGATTTTTTTAATTGTCTTTAGTTTCGTATTATTAGTTATAATTTTATTACAGGCCTCGGACTCTCGTGGCTGTTGAAATTTTTTGGCACTTTTTTCACCTCATACAACTATTTAGCCATTACTTTTATAAATAAGTTACTAACGATACTTATTTCTCTAAAATAGAAAAAAATGGTACTATTTTTTAAAATGAGATTTTAGATATCAATTGAGGGGCTGGATGCTATAAAGGGATACGCTCCATTCACTTAACATGGCGCGTATCCCCTTATAGCATCCAGCCCCTCAATTTATTTAGTGACGAAATTAATTCTCGATTAATTCTAAGACTCAAAAAAAATTGGATATCATAAAAATATCGCTATTTAAATGAAATTAAAAGTATATAATATTGTTTTTGTAAAGAAAATATTTTTTCTCTTTGAATCGTCGATCATAAACGTCGTGAACTTCACCGACGTTATTATTCAATAAAAATGTCAACGCAAAAATTAATAAATTGCATGAAATAAAATAAACACGAAATTACCAATAAATAATACACTACAGTAATAAAATGAATTTTAACATTATGAAATAATAATCAACATGAAAAATAATAAAAATATACAAATAGTAAATAATAGAATGAAAGCAAGAAATAAAAATTTTGCTGATGGAGAAAGATATAATTCGATAATTTCTAAGCTCAAGAGTAAACAACGTAAACTAATAAAATCGAAATAAATGCAAATGAGCCATGAAAGTGTTATGTGGGCATATTTGGCCAAGTGATTTAGCCACATTAGCAATAAAGAATATCCAAAGGGATATTGTGCGTGTGTGCGTCTATGTCTGAAACATAATAATGCACCACAAACGAGATTTCTGTCTCTCAAGCGGAACCATCGCATCTGCCACCCGGTTTATCTTTTCTATACATATATACTCTTTTTAATCGGATCCCCCTACCAAAAAAGCTGGAGGTGCCATGTATACGTATATACATCGAAAAGGGGTAGAGTGAAAGATTGAAGCTGTGTGGCAGCCCCATCACTATAAATGAAGAGAGGAGCCGAGTGGTCAGCTGCTTTCAACTTGATGCACGCAAAAACGTCTGTGCCCGCGCTTGAAAACTGGATTTTCGACGATAGAAAAAGAAAGAAAGAAAGAAAACAAATACTGGACAAAAGTAGAGAAAAGGGTTGTTGGAAGATTTCATACATATGAGGGTTGATATCCCTCTTTGCTAATTATGCTTGCCCCGTTCATATATATATATATTTTCACCCTAACAATTTTTCTTCTTTCAACGCGGCAAGTGTACAATTACCTCGCTGATAATTTGCAATTTCAAGGAATTTATAAATTCAATGCTTAAATGAAAAGAAAACAAGCTTTTATAATTTTGTAAAAAAAGTGGTCTGCATTAATTATGCAATTTATTCATTAGCGAGAATAGATAGAGAAAAAGAGAAAGAGAAAAACAGAATTATTCTCTTATTATTAGCAACTGTTGTATTTTATGCACTAATTGCTATTACGGTTTGGAAAAATTAATTCCACTTTGAAAATATAATGATAAATTTTCATTTTGTATTCATGCACGGCTTTCTGCTTCCATTTAACGTAATTTGTAAATATTTCAATTTTAGTATACCCTTTCCATCACTGAAATAAGATAATGAAACAATAAAATAAATAACACATATTATTAATAATCCAGAAAGGATTAAAATAATCCAATTTTGGTGTAATTTTTGACTATATAAATGAAATTGTACTTTAAATCAAACACCAAGTCAACGATTTGTCAAAATTCGACGAATTTAGCTTCACCAGGGACAATAGTTAGTTAGTAACTAACTAACTTACTAACTAAAGAGCTAACTAACTACTCTCTAAATTTGAATCAGTTGATTGTCAGTTAAAACCACGATTTTGAACTGATTCAAATTAAGAGAGTAAGTAGCTTACTAACTTTCTAAATAACTTACAAACTTAATTACTAATGAGTTAATTAACTTACTAATTTATTAAATTATTAACTTACTAACTTCAGGGCTCGAACCAGTGAAAGTATTCAAAAATACGGACTTTACGGACCAATTACTGACAAAAATATAACCAGTCCAAGTGAAATAAAAGAACATTTTACTTAAAACTATAAATTAAATTGTTCATAACTATAAAACATAAAGATGACCAAATGATAAAATCTTTATCAATTCTAATATTATTTTCATGAATTTTTAACTGAAATTCTTCTTTGAATCGATTATTTTTAATAATTTTCGAGAAAGTTCTTTGACAATTTTCTAATCCATTTGTTTACAATATTCAATATTACGAAATTTCAATTATTCGTCGTAAATTCTTCCATTAAATATATATTAGAAAATAAAAACTTAAAGTAATAAAAATAATTCAATAATTAAGCTTTTTCAAAACAATTAATTTCAAAATCCAATTATTTCTAAATATTCACGCTATATTGCTTTTAATATTCAATTATAGTCTAAAATTTTAACTGAAATCCATTTTTAAATAAATTTTTATTAGAAAAATTTTATCAATAAATTTTTAAATAATTAAATTCTTTTGACGAATTTTAATAAAATTTTTAAGAATAACTACCTACATAGTTCGAGAAATTCGATTAAAATAAAATTGTAAACAAAAGGATTTGAAAATGTTGAAAGAAATTAGTCAGAAATTATTAATAATAATTAATTTATACTTTATAAAGAAGAATTTTAGTTAAAAATTGTGGAAAACAATAATTAAATTAAAATAATGAAAGTAATTTTGAATAAGTTACAGTAACAATATTCTTATAATAGGTATAAAATGATGATTTTATCAGTCCAACATTTTTAATTATTATAAAACATGAAGATATCGATTGCTCCGAGTCGAAGACATGGAGTGATAGATATTTTCATGTTTTATAACAATTTTTTATAAGTTGTTTAATTTCAAAAAGGTTAGAATTAAAAATTTTGTAAAATATAAATGTTGTTTTAAAAACCTGTAAAAATTCCGTTTTTTAACCTGGAAAACCTGGAAAAGTCAGGGAATTTGAAATGAGCAAAAGCGTGGCAAACCTGAAAAACAAGTTTCAAGTAAATTTAATCATCATTCTGTAAAGAATTTTATTACTTTTGTAAGTAATTGAATTTCTGCAATCATTTGTAATTTCTCTAAATTATAATTCTCCAAATTATATCGTACAATTTACGAAGTTTTCGTTTCTTTCTCAATCAAATTACGGACTTTACGGACTTTTTTTCAAAAAACTGACTTTTACAGACTTTAAGCAAATTTACGGACTTTTACGGGATTTACGAACCTAGTTCGAACCCTGTAACTTAGTTACCATTTAATTGATTTAATTAAAAAAATTATTTGTTTCAAGTAAATATTAATTTGATAATAGACAAGCAATCGGTTATTTGAATCAATTAATAACTTTTGGAATTCTTTTTTAAATTAATCGGTTCTAAAAATAATTTTTTTGTGCGATTGATTACTTTTTACATAATTCGTTTTTAATATTTAAATTCGGGACTGGTTCCTACATCGGCGGTCTTGGGCCAATTTTGGCAAAACAAATATTTTAATTTTCCCCACGGGCAACCGGAAGTTGTACCTACCGAATCACTCCGACCCATTCATTTATAAATATGAAAGGTGACTAAAATTAAAAGTTTCCCTTTGAGAAATTGAGCGCAAAAAATTGATATTTACAAAATAGTCATGTTCAACGAAACGAACATTTAACTCGAAATATAAATCAATTTGACGTGATTTATTCACTTGAACGAATAGATTCTTAGTTATATATACTTGAGCTACAAACGAATTCAGTGATTCTTTTATTGAAATTATGAAAGAAAGAAAGAGAGGGGAGAGACAATAAGTGCAAAGAGAAAAAGAGAGAGAAGGAGAGAAAGAGGAAAGAATGAACAGTCCTTTTCTGCGAAGCAACCCATCAATTCAAAAACCGACAGGTCGTACCCCATGTGTAAGTATGCGTTGAGGTCCATGGGATCAACGTGCTCTGGGTATTTCACAAGGATGCAGTTCTGTTCCCCATCGTGCACGAACCAGAGAAATGATTCGGACCACCTCCTGAGAGAAGTCTGGGAACGAGCGAGAGAGAGAGAGAGAGCCATTGATTCGCTTTGCTAGGATCACAAAACTTTTTCTCCTCTTCACGAAAAACAAGTATCACGAAACATTTCCCACTACTGTTACTCTTTCATTTTACTGCAAATTGCTTGTCGATTTCAAACTCTATATACCCAGAAATGTAAATTCACCAGAATTCGTTAGTGAAGAGATAAAAAAAAGAAGAGGGTGTGGAAAAAAGACGGATAATAAAATCACATCCCAAATAGAATTCGAGAATAGAAGTTTTAAATTTCGACAATTTTCTCCAAATTTTACAATTTAAAATAAAAATTTTGTTTAAATTTAACAAAATAATCCTTTTATTTTCAATATAAAATTATCTTTTTACGATCTCGATCGGATTTTTCTATTCAAAATAAATTGGTTCTTTAATTGAAAAAAAACAAGTTTCTAACCAAAGCAATTAATTCTTTAATTGAAAAAAACAATCAAAGCAAATAAATATTTGTTCTTTATAATAATGGTTTAACAAGTTTCCAAATAAAGGAAAAGTTCTCTATAATTGAAAACAAGTTTCCATGATACAATATATATAGAATTTTTCTCTGACGGAATTGTTTACACTCGTCCAACATTTATGGCGAATAAAAATGGTTGATTTTCAAAAAAGCAGTGCTTTAAACTTCCCATCTATTGAACTTAAATATCAGCTATAAAAAATTGATTTTAATTTTCACAGCTTTATAAGTTTGAAATAATAAAAATATGACAGCAAAAATTGTATTAAACATTGCAGAAAACTATATTAACTACACAGGCATTTTTTCCACTTATTTTTAATTTAGATTTTTTTTCACATGTTGCAACAGAATGCCACTTTTTGGTATAAAATGCAACTTATTTTCATTTTTATTACAAATTGTATTTTTTAAAAATATTTTTAATAAAAAAATTTTTCGTTCATTTGAAACGTTCAAAACTTGAGGATTTATAACTTAAAAATTAACCAACGTTTTAATTTTTAATGACAAACTTGTAATTTTTATTGAAATGCAAGGTTCATTTGTTTAAAATATGGTGTCCAATAGAAATTCTGTTAAATGAAAATTTTCTTTGATCGCAACGTTCAATTAAATAAAAATTGTTAAGTAAAAAATCTAATTAATTTGAAGTCAGTTAAACAAAAATTAAAAAAAATAATATTCCTAAAGTTCTGAACGTTCAAATGAACGGAATTTAGTTACTTCTTCTTGAAACTAAAATTTTATTACAATAATATTACTTCATGTTATTTGAAAGAAACTAAATTATAAAATATTTAAATATAAAATTTAAGTTTTTAATTTTTATTTAAATTTGTATTTTTTGAAAATGTTTTAAAAAATTGTTCGTTCATTCGCAACATTCAAAACTTGGGATCATAAAAAAGGATCAATGAAATTCGATAAAATGAATTTTTCCTTTATTCATTTGATAGTATTTTTATTTTTTACTCTATGAAATTCGATAAAACGAATTTTTCCTTTATTCATTTGATAGTATTTTTATTTTTTACTCTACCTCCTGTACTGGATTTTTGAAAAATATTCAACAAAACTGAGATACGTACCTGAAACAAAAAGAAAAGATTTTTCGTTAAAAACTTAAAACAACCATAAGGAGTGAAATTTTAGTTTTTAATTTTTACTGCAATTTATATTTTTTGAAAATATTTTGAATAAAAAATTTTTAATTTTTTCTATTAAATTTTTTTATTATAGAAAAATAATATTGTTGTATTTAAATAATTCAATTCTTTATGCACTTTCTGAAAATTATTAAAAGTAATAATAAATTTATAGAAGAATTTTAATTGAAAATTCTAGAAAATAATTGAATATTATAATCTAAAAAGTATTAGAAATACATATTTAATTTCAACCTTTCAAAATGTTGAAAATTAAAATGTTTGATAATTTTTTTAAGAGAACTTTTTTTAAAAATAATTAAACTCTTGAAGAATGTTTTGAATTTTAAGAGAATTATTTTTGAAAATAATTGAACTCTTAACCCCTTAACAGTCCATGGCCCATATATGGCCACGAAAAGTCGTGCCACCTTTGCGTCTGTGGCCATATATGGCCATCTCAAAAAAAAAATACTAAACATGATTTGATTTTAGTAGCGAAGTACATACTACTGTTTTTGGGGTCGCTGAATCCGAATCTGAAGTCAGATTTAAAAAATTCAAAATGGCGGACCCAAAATGTTGACTTCGAAAAATAAAAAAATTTCAAATTCGCTTTAAACTCGTTACTTGGGGGGTTTTCGGGGTCTCTGATTACAAATATGATGTCAGATTTTTAAAATTCAAAATGGCGGATCCAATATGGCGGATAATTTCAAGATTGATGCGATTCGATTAAAATTCGTTTCTCGGGGGTTTTTGGGGTCGCTGAATTTGAATTTGATGTTCGTTTTACAAAATTCAAAATGTTGGATCCAATATGGCGGATAATTTCAAAATTTATGCGTTTTGATCGAAATTCCGTTCCCGGGGTTTTTTGGGGTCGCTGAATTCGAATTTGATGTTCGTTTTTCTAAATGCTAAATTTTGGATTCAATATGTCGATCAAATTTTTTGAATGTTGACAAATTTGTCTAAAATGTTTACTCAGGGGTTTTTGAGGTAACTTCATATTTTTTTCGCATCAATCTTGAAATCATCCGCCATATTGGATCCGCCATTTTGAATTTTGAAAATCTGACATCATATTTGTAATTAGAGACCCCGAAAACCCCCGAGTAACGAGTTTTAAGGGAATCTGAAAAAAAATTTTTTTTTGAAGTCGACATTTTGGGTCCGCCATTTTGAATTTTTTAAATCTGACTTCAGATTTGGATTCAGCGACCTCGAAAACCCCCGAGAAATGAATTTCCCTTAAAACGCTTTAATTTTAAAATTATCCACCATATTTGGTCGCCATATTGGATCCGCCATTTTGAATTTTCAAAAATTAACCTCAAATTCGAATTCAGCGACCCCAAAAACCTTATATATGATTAAATCATATTTTTTTGTAAACTTTTTTTTCGGACCGTTTTTGGACCACAAGCGATTTTCAACTAGACTGCGAAGGGGTTAAAGAATTTTTAAAAAATTATTAAACATCCTAATTGATATAGAGAATAATTTTAGTTAAAAATTCTATAAATTAATCGAATTTTAAGAAGTTGCAAAAAAGTACCTTTTTAAAAAAATTTAATTTTCAGTTGGTTTTAAATAAAAATTTTTGAAAATTTCATTTGATAATATTTGATAATAATATTTACATTTTTTTATTTTATTACATTATTTTATTATTTAAAAAATGATTAAACTTATGATTTATTAAAAATTCTAGAACATAATAGAATTTTAGAACAAATACATTTAAAAAATACAGTAAATCCTATAAGATAAGGGAAAGTAGTAAATGTTTTCTGGAAATCAGGAATAGAAAATCAAATTTTTGTGTCAACTATGTATGAAATAAACGACTTTTTTGGTATTTTAAATTGACTAAAACGCCTTTTTTGCGGCTTAAAGTCGATCCGAGGCGTGACTGTTTTAAGTCGAAATAAATAAATTATATAATTAAAATTTATATTTTATAAAGCAAAAAAAAATTGTATAATATCTCAGTAAAATTACAAATCAAGATAAATTTCCATTTCTTTAATTCCAAGATAAAAATTGGTTTATTAAGCAAAATTGTTCGCCGAGTGTGAAAAAGATAAAAAAGGAAAGATAGTTAATATCTCACTTTTGCGTGTATCTCTCTTACTCTCAACCACTCTCCATATCTTGCATTGCGTTTTTATTCATTCACGTAATTTATCGTGCGTTAACGAGAAACCATCATTGGGTTTTGAAGAAAAGTTGTTGCTGCCGCACGGATGGAAGAGTTGGAAAAAAAATTGCGCGCCGCAACTCATATTAAATTCCATACACTCGCCTTTAGTCGCGGTCGTGTTAAAGCGTACGTGCAACACAACACAGAGAGAAAATACGCGTGTACTTAACTTCTTTGCCGCAGAGAGGTAGAACCGATTGCAAAAGTACCAAGATGTACCGAATAAGGGAATCATTCGCGGGACAAGTGCAAGAGTCCAGAGAAAATAATCTCTCGGTATATATAGAATATATTTTTATATATATGTATAATATGAACCCAAGTTCACCGACCTTCGGCACACATTTATCGTAAAAGAAAAAAAAATATTTTGCTTCTTCCATTTTTTAATTCCTATTTTTGACTTTGTATTCATTATAATAAGAAGCTTTAAGTTTAGTGTAAATCTGATTTTTTCATAATTTTTCTGATATTCACTAAAGAGCAAATTTTTCCTAAATCACTGATTTATTAGGGGCCTTCATATATTACGTAACGCTAATTTTGGAAAATTTTGACCCCCCTTCCTCCCCCCATTAGCGCCATTTTTTTTGCTTATCGTAACAAATAGCTTGACCCCTCTCCTCCCAAAAAGTTTTACTCTCTAAATTTGAATAAGCGAAATTTCACTGTTTCACAGCGATAAGTATACAACTAATTCCAAAAAGCGTATATACGCTAATTAATTAGTGAAATTTCACTGATTTTTTAGCGAAATTTCACTAATTCGCAGCGTATATATACGCTTATTGGAATCAGTTGTATACTTATCGCTGTTTTAGATTTAGAGAGTAGGTAATATATGGACGATCCCTTATCGAAAATAAGTAATTAGTAATTTCATAACTAAAGCAACTTTTTTAGATTTTTAGAGCAGATTAGCAGATTTTTAAAACTTCATACTCTCTAAATTTGAATTAGTAAAAATGTTTACTAATTTAAATTAGTGATTGATTTTTTTGTTTTTGAATTAGTAAATTTTACTAATAAATAATAATTTCTACCAATTTATTAGTAAATCTTACTAATTTAACAGCAAAAACTCAGTTACTAATTCAAATTAGTAAACATGTTTACAAATTCAAATTTAGAGAATAAATGATAATTATCAATTTAATGATTGAATAATCGGTTTTCACTAAGAATCAGTGAAATGTCTCTAAATTGTTAACAAAGCTCGGTAAGTTAACGATTAAATTAAAGTATAGCGATTTTTACATAATTATAAGTGCAAATGGCTAAGAGTTGAGGAGTGATTTTCGCTAATAAACAGTGGAATTTTGCACTGAAAAAAAATTATTTGAATCAAATAAAAATTACCTGATTCAATTAAATGGTTTACTTGTAACAAATACGAATTACTTAAGTCAAATAAATGGACTAGTTGGATTTAATTAATATTGCTTTAAAACAATTATGAAAATTACTTGAATCAATAATGCAAGTTTTTTAATTCAAATGAATTGAAATTTGCATCAGTAAAATAATTTTTTTGAAATAATTAAATATTAATTTGTACCAAATATTTAATTATTTATCATAATTAATTATTTTAATATTATATTAATATCCCTTTAATTGCTTCAAATAATTAATTATTTAGCCCAAATACAAAATTTATTTGCATCAAAACGAAGCATTTTTGGATTCAAATAAATGTAAATTTGCATTAAATAAATGAATATTTTTCTATCTCTATACGTAAAAAGATTAATTAATTATTTAATTGACCCAATTAAGTTTGATTTGATTCAAATAAATATGATTCAAATAATTCAAGTTATTCGACGCAAATAAATATTTATTACATAGATCCAAATAAAAATTATTTGAATCAAATATTTTCATAATTTGAATTAATTGAATCAAATAATTTTTTTTCATTGTGTTAATTTGTTTGTTAAAAATCACTATACCTCGGTGATTATGCACCCAGAGAAAAGATATATTTGACTCAGAGCCAATTAGACTTTTTCTTTATTAAAAATAAATTTTATTTGGTTTTAATAGAATTTTATTTGGCTCAAATATATATTTTATTTATGTCGAGTATAATTTTTATCTAAAGCAAATAAATAGCCTAGTTGGTTCTGAGACAAATATACGTTTATTTAACTCAAAATATATTTGGTTTTAATAACATTTTTCTCTGAGGATTTTTAAAAATATAAGTTTAATTTTTAAAAATTACTGAATGAATCAGTGATTTGCTGCAATGAATTAGTAAAATTTAATCAATTTTACTAGTGAATTAGTAAAGTTGATTCAACTTAGAGGTTGAATCAACAACTGAATTGAATTGAAATCAGTGAAACCGTGACTGTTTTTGATTTAGAGTGTAAATTTATACACACGTTCCTCAAAGGAACGATCCATAAAATGTATATTATTCCTGCGGTTAAAACAGCCTAGTCTTTCTTTTCCCACAAACACATATACACACACAAAAGTATATACACGTATGATTGCAATGATTTACACTTATTGCTCTCAGTCACCAAACCTCTTAACAATTATTTTGTGTTTTCAAAACTGTGGACTATTAATTTTTCGACGAAACGAGCGCATAAAATGAAAAAATATCAACGCCGACACTATTCTATATAACCTGCTGGACCAAAACATAAATAAGAAAACGAAAAAAAAAAGAAATTGTATAATACTTCTTTCTAAGATTTGATTTTGAATAGAACTTTTACTACTTTCCTTTGTAGGAAATAACTTAAAATTCTTTTACTTTTTTTTACGAGTTTAACTCTTGAGAGATGAATATGTCCTCGAAACATGAAATACACTTTTCCAAAAAATATTAAACTAAATTTTAGGAATAAATTTCTTAACGGAAGAAAATCTTGAAAGATTTTTTTCCTTCTCACGATTTTCATTAATGAACTTTTTAAATTTTTGTAAAATTCGAAACACAAAAAAATTCAAATTCACTGCTTTCCCCGACATGGAATCACTTGGAATTTTTTTTTAAATAGAGTCTAATTTTTAAAATATACAATTATCAAAAGAAAAGAATTAATACCGAGGCGAGGAATTATTAATTTACTTGAAATTCTCGGATTTATGGAAAATCCGTGACAAAAAAAGCAAAATCACTGTTTTCCCAGACTTGGAACCTTTTGAAAATTTTTTTAAAGAGCTTCTGACATTAAAATAAGAAATTATAAAAAAAAAAAATTGCTACCGTGGCGAGGAATCATTAATTTAGTTGACATTTCGTGATTTTTGGAAAATCCGCGAGAAAAAAAACAACTTTGTTTCCCCACCTTTTTTTTATTTTAGGGTTTGGAGGGTTTACTTGGGTGAAAAATAAACAAGAAAAATTTGTATCCTGAACTTTTTAGAGTAAATTTGTTTTTGAATTTTTTCGTTAAATCAACGTTGGTAACTTCAGTTTTATAAAAATTTTGTTAACTGATTCAATTAGTCTAAATTTGACTCTTTGAGTCAAAGATATTAAGTATTTTTTTACGTTTTCGGAGCAACTGGAAGGAAATGTTGCAGGTATATGCTAATCCGTAATCCATTATGACTGATGTCTTGAAATGAGCGATTGAAGTCGCTCTCTTGAGTAACCAATTCAAGCCATCAGACTTGTGCACGCGTAAGTAGGAACAAATCGAAATGAATGAATGAATGGGTTCATTTGAGTGGTGCAGGGTCAGTGTTTTACAATTCATATTATATACACGTCTTCCATGTGAACATTTCTCGATGATGGATTACACATTTTGATTCTATAAAAGTCTCGAGGTGTGATTGTATATATACATTATTTCTTGATGACGGCTCACAAAAATTTATTATTCTTCATTCTATCTTGAGAATGAAGAATAATCTATTGTAAACTAGTTTTCATAACGATTATTCATTTTCTCGTCTTCGAAATGAGTTTATACTAATTATTATTGTTAAAGTGTATGTTCTATTCAAGTTGAATCCTCTTTGTCGAGTAGTGGATCTATTTCTTTAAAAATTGGTTCAAAATTCCAGTGCTTTGAATTCATTTTATTTCTATTGCTATTTTTATTCTATTATTATTAATTATATTAATATTATTATACAGTCATCTCTTGATAATTAAACTTTCGGTAAATTGAAGTTGGTTTTTGGTCCCTTGAAGAAATATCGATACAGTCGACTCGCGATGAATTGAATCTCAAGGTACATAAAAAAATATTCAAATTCCCGAGGGTTTCATTTATCAAATGTTTTAAGTATCGGAACTTTTTCAAGAGACTTGAAACCAACTTTAATTTATTGAAATTAAATTTTGACTTAAAAAAAAATTAACTCTCGATAAACTGAAATGGTTTTATGTCCCTTGAGATTCAATTTATCGAGAGTGGACTGTATATCTCGAATTAATATCAATATCACAAAAATGTTTTCATACTTTTAATTTTCAAAATTTAATCCAAAGTTATTAATTAATATTAGTTTAAGGATTGATATCAATTATCAACCAATAAATAAATAACCCTAACTAACGTATAATGAAGAAAAAGAGAAATTAGACGAGAGGAAAAAAATTGGTAACAGAAAAAAAATTCTTAAAGAGTTTATTAGCAAATGTCAACCCATTAAAAAGTGTTGAATACTTTAACTTTTAAAAGTACTGAGCTTTTAAAAAACCTTTTGTTTTGTTTTTTTCATTGTTTTTTGTTTCTCGCATAATTTTTTTATGCGACTTTGAGAGTGCATTTGCTGCAAAACCAGAAGCTGTATTGAAAGGCAGGTGGTGTCGTGACATTTTAACGATAATCTATCGACTTTAAAAAGAGAAAAAATAAAAAACTTTAAAGTATATTTTATGTAAAAGGCCTTGAAACCCACAAACGGAAACACAAGAATTGCAGTAGAGAAAAATTTTATTTTTATTTCATTTATTTTCTTTTTAGTCGTAAAAAAAAGAAGTAGCAGCGTAAGAGTTCACGTTCTGGCATAACCCCAAAGGCAATAAAATTGCTTTTCTTTCCTTAAATAAGCTCAATTAGTTGGCTAACCGGCAAAACCTATTTTACGTAATTTTAGAAAAGAGAGAATATTTATGAATTTTTTTCCATTTTTTTTTAAATCTTTAGATGTAACCCACGTTATATGTGTGTATAAATATAGTTTGAAACACCCGATAAGAATTTAATTCACAGCGCGGATACACTGATAATTTACCCTATAATTATGATTTAATTAAACCATTAATAAGTGATTTTACGTTAATTTTATGCGTAATTAAATGAAAATTTGTGATGTTCAGGGAATCTCTTGATTATTCACTGTAATGATTTTTGCTGTCAATTTTTTTCTACGTTTGAATATTATTATTTACTAGAAATTTTTTCTTAATTTTTTTTTGTTTTCCATTTTAGTTTTTCTGATATTTTTATGTTAAGATTTTAATAATAATAATAATAAAGAATTTGTTACATTTTTTCGATTATTTTTTCTAAATGCAAAATATTTATTTTTTTCGAAGTAAAAGCTAAAAATTGTCCAGTATTTCTAACAATTTTTACTATTTCCATAGTAAGATTAATTATAATTTTTAATAAAATTTATTTCAGAAATAGTAAAATTTATTTCGAAAGTAATAAAAATTATTGTGCGATAAATTTCTTTGTCAGTTGTTTTTTCAATTACAAAATTTGCTTCTAGTTTATGTTTTGATATTGTTTACACTATATATTTTTATTATATTCATTTCAGCGTTATTTAAAAACTTTTTTTTAATTTTGTTTTTCGATTCAATTTTGAATTTTGTTTTTAATTCTTTTTTTAACTCTATTTTTATTTTTAATTCTGTTTCTAAATCTCTTTCATTTTTCTTTATTACTACTGTTTTTAATTTATTTTTTTTAATTCTATCCAATTATTCTGTTTTTAATTCTATTATCAATTAAATTTTTTAATTCTGTTATTTATTCTATTTTTTAATTTCTTTTCTTGATTTTGTTTATAATTCTTCTGTTTCTAGAGACATTTTTGGACCTTTTTTAAAAACTTTATTTTCAAATTCTATGTTTTAATTATTTTTTTAAGTTTACTTTCTTAATTTTATTTTTAATTGTTTCTTAGTTTCACTTTTTAAAACGTTACTTAAATTTTTAGTAAATTTTTAGTAAATTTTTAATTTAATTTTATAAGAAATTATGAATTGAAAATACTTGGAAATATTTGAAAATAAACAAAAACAATTGAAAAATAATTGAAAATAAATTGAATTACTCACAAAAAGTAATTAAATAATTGAAAATGTTGTTCTTTAACTTTATTTCTTTATTTTTTCTGTTCATTTGGTTTTTATTTATATTTCTATTCTATAATTTTCTTTCCTACTTTTTATTATAGTTTTTAATTTTTCTATTTGTATTCTATTTTTAATTCATATTTTTTCTTTCCCTTCTTTTCTATATATTATTTTTTGCTTATTAGAATTTTACATTTCATACCTTTTTATTTATATTTCATAAACTTGGTAAATGGAACTGAATATACACAAAATGTTGCAATCGCTGTGAGACTTTAATTTGTGACCAAAAAAAAAAATGAAATATTAGCAATCTCGTTTATGGGAATAAAAGAATTTGCAACGAGAGTCGTATATACGTTGAAAGTTTTATTGGCAATGATTGCTACAAAACCTGTTCCAAAGAAGGAAACATTATTTCATTGTATATATATACGAATATCTCCCACAGGAAAATAATACTGAACTTACAATATCGCATATATAGATATAATATCGCGAGTTCTCAATAAATTCTAACAAATCACTCGTGCAAAATGAAATTATTAGACCAATCGAAAATTCTATGAAACGAAAATTGTAAAATTTAATAATTTATATGCTTATCAATTTTATTATTAATTTTGTTAAATAAAAATTTGTACCAACGAAAATTGGTTTTACGTATACTGGCAGGTTGAATTTTTTAAAGTAAATAATATTTAAAAGAACCAAATATAATTTTTTGTATGAAACAAATTTTTTATTATAAGTATTTTTTTACCAAATGTATTTTTTTATCAAATATATTTTTTACCAAATATAATTTTTTACCAAATATAATTTTTGTTACTAAATATAAATTATATTTGCACCAAATCTAATATATTTGTATTACTAAATAAAATTCATTTCTAACAAATATAATTTATTTGGCTTCACCAAAAAAATATTGTTCCTCTGGGAGAAAATGAATTTTATTTGAAATAAATATTTATTTGGTTTTAGGATAACAATACTTTCTCTATAACACAAATATTTTATTTTTTAAATAAAAAATAAATATGTAGTCAAATAAATAGTTATTTGGCTTTCAAGAAAATAATTCTTTTTTCCCGGTGCGTAACAATCTTTTCAAAAATTTGATAAAACAAAATTCTGCCAAACATTTATAATTGAACAAAATTTTATTTTTCATATTATTTTGATTTATCTTTTTGATTCGGTTACATAATTTTTTTTGTTTGTAAATTGCGCTTCAATATTTTTTAAATCGAGAGACACTCTTTTTGAAACAAGATCACATCGAAGTTGATAATAATCCATAAGAGAAACAAGGATTTAATAAAAATAAAAAAAAATAATAATTAGAAAAAAAAACAGAAATCCTGAACAAGAGTGATTTCGCGAAATACCATGAAGGTACTCACGCAGTGTACGCCACGGAACTTAGCGGCGTATACGAGGTGAGCTCGTGAAGATAATCGCAAAAGACCGGCTTCACTTTTTCAGTGAAATTTCTCAGTAACTGGTGTTTCTCTCTCTCTCTCTCTGTCGACGAGACGACGATGAGATACCAGGATGTTGTTGTCAATACCTTAGCGGCTTTTGCCTTACACATAGATTTATATATATGTATGTAAAAGTACTTTGAAATACTCGTCACTCGTCACGGTCACAACTCTTTGCCTCTGTTCTTGCATTAGATATCAGCGAGTCCAGTGTAGTTCTTCTGATACGGCAGAACCAGTCAAGAGCAAGGGCCCTCTCTTGAAAAACCAAACGTGATTGTAATTGAAAGAAATCATGCTTGAATTTCTCAGACATGATTGTGAAAATGCGATCCGATCGTTTAATAATAATCCGCGCATACAAGAATTCTGTGCGTGGAGGGAAAATGAAGAAAAAGAAGCTGATGATTATTTGCAAGAAAAAAAATATACTTTCGATTTTTTAATTTATAATTATTTAATTATATATTTTTTATTATAGAAAGGAAAAAAAGACAACTGGGCAAATTTTGCTTTTAAATAATATTCGCTTTTTGACACTTTTTTTACCTCATACAACTATTTAGCTACTATTTTAAAAATAAGTTTCTAATCATAAAATTACGAAGATCTTGAGAGTCAATATGGAGATGCTATTATCCACCTGCGAACGCCAAGGTCACCGTTAGATGGCAGCTCAGTTGATAAAATCAGATTTCTCGCCATCTAGTGGCGATCTTTGCGATCTCATGTGGAGGAATTAAACCACAATTTTATCCCTTAAAAATTTTTTACAATATTAAAATTATTTAAAATAATTAAAAAATGTTATTGTAAGAATAATTAAACTTGTCTTTTTAATGCAAATTTATAACGCTTACTATTCAAACACAATACAATGCTTTTAAAAAGCACTTAATTATTTATTTTTGTAGTTTATTCAAACTATACTTATTTGGATTTATTTGAACGAATATTAAATACTGCGATTATTAGTAGTAAATTCAAATTTATTCACATTTTATGAATTTATTGAATTAATTATTTAAGAAGATATTTATGGTTCTTCAAAAAATCGATTATATTTTTAACTTTTATTCAATTTTGAGAAATCGCATCACATTTATTTACGAATTTCTTTAATTGTAAAATTATTCGAAAACATTAATAACTTCTTTTTAAAATAAATATTTAATCATTATTATTTTTCCATAGGATTTAAGATTTTAAATTATTATTTTCTAGAATTTTTAATTAAAATTCTTCTTTTTCAATTATTTTTATTAATTTTTGAAAAAGTTCTTTGAGAATTTACAAATCCATTTGTTTACAATTCAATTTTACGAAATTTCAATTATGCGGAAATTCTTCAATTAAATAGAGGAGAGTGGGGCAAACCGGACCCCCTAACGGTTTTTTGACTCTTATGACTAAACGAATCAACCGATTTCATTTTTCGATGGCTTGTTTGAAAGATCATTTAATTGCGCAACTTTTTCCCAGCGACACCTATACTTTATCTTTTACTGTTTAGTTGCTGTGTTAACTTTAAAAAATTTTGCATACGGTCCGGTTTGCCCCACCCCCTGGGGTAAACCGGACCCCCCCATGGGCAAACCGGTCCGTTTGGTTTTTTATTTATAATATTGCATTTACATAATCTACAATAATAAAAAACATAAAGAATCATGTAAACAATGGTTGTAGTAATGAAAATAATAGTACGGGATTGAATTTTAATTAAATAAATATTTTTTTTAATAAAAAAATAAAAATGTTTGTCATTATCAAAGAAACAATATTAAAGGGTCCAATTCTCATTGGAAGACAATTATTTTTCATTGTAAGTAAATATTTTAATGAAAGAAACATTTTATTTAAAAATAATTTTTATGAAACTTTAATTCAATGGAAATATCCTATGGCCGGTTTGCCCCACCGAAATCGGTCCGGTTTGCCCCACAGGCCCATTTTGAGAATAAATGTTTGTCAAAAAGAAATGCTTTGCAAATTCATCAAAGTTTTTGGTGTTAAATATTCCTGAGGTGTGTACCTTCAAAACCTATGACCTAATATTTGGAAACATTACACGATTTCCTTAGAATTTCCTTAAGAAAAAATTCGTAAAAGTGCAGAAAAAAACTAAAAAAAAACTTTTGCTCCCAGCGTTGCACAAATGCAAGCTAAAACTGTCAGATTGAAAAAATAAGGTATACTAAACATGGTTGTTTTAAATTTGTAAAGAATGTTATTATTTATGAAAATAATGGAATTTTTGCGAAGAAATTTCTAAGAAAATTTGTAAATATAATTGAATTCCCTCATAAAATTTGAATTATGTATGAAAATAATTAAATGTTTACGTAAAATTAAAAAAAAATGTTTTTTAATAATTGAATTCTATTGGAAAATTTTATTAAAAATTTTAGATATTGAAAATCATTGAATTGAGGAAAATTTTTGAAATTATTTGAAATTTTGACAAGAATTTTATCAAAATTTTTGAAAATAATTGAAATTTTATCAAGAATTTTATTATTTATAAAGATAATTGAAATTTTTACGAGAATTCAAAAAAAATTTTGAACGAAGTTTAATTTCTACGAAGAATTTTATTAGTTTAGAAAATAATTGAATTTCTGCAATAATTTGCAACTTCTCCAAAATTCAATTTTTTTTATTGTTTGCAACTAAAATTCTTCTATAAATCCATTATTATTTTTAATAATTAATTAAACATATATTAAAAAATTTAACTAATTTTAGAAGAATTTGAATTATTAAAATTCTTCAAAAAACTAAGTTTATAATAATTTTTAATTAAATTCATTCTAAATTGAAATTTTATAAAATGTCAAATTAAAATCTTTTAAAGTTCATCTATTTATGGTTATTGGAAACGCAACTCTTTTAAAATCTAATTAATTTTGAAAAATAATAAATTAATAAATTAATTAATTAATAATTATTTATTAAATTTTGAAATATTTAAGTAAAATTATTTATTAAATAATTTCTAAGTCATAATTTTATGGTAGTTTTTCAAGAGATAAGTTATTTAAAAAGAAATTATTGTCAGAAATAGAAAAAATTGAAGGTTTTTTGTTAGAATTCGTGGTATAATTTCATAGTTTATGAGGCAAACATAAAAGACACCAAAATTCAGAATTTTTTTTATGAATTCTAAGAATTTAGTTTTTTCCAGTAATTTTAATAAAAATCCTCGACTTTTCCCTGACCAATTCTATTTTTCCTGACTTTCCTGATCTGTGAAAACCCTGATTAAATAAGTGGTACGTAAAGGGCTGAACGAAGGAGTAGCAGAGCGCAAGCGCCGGAGTGGGGATAATGAGAGTGAGAAAGAAATCTAAAAATTTCTCTCTCGCTCTCATTTTTCCTTCTCCGACGCATACGCTTCTTTTCCCCGTAATTAATCTTCGCGCTACCGAGGATTATAATTATGAATATAACCACAAATATAAATATAACTATAATTATAATTTTGGTCATTATTTACCATATATATAGGATTTTATGCGACAAATTTAACCAATTTCACGCCTTGTAGAAATTTAAAAAAAGAATATTTTCTCGTCGCAAATTGAGATTTCAAGGGCACAAAACAATATTAAATGAGAAAAGAGAAATTTGAGAATTTAATGGTCAAGTTTGTTAATGCTCCTTTGGCCTGGTTTCACATTTATATTACCACAGCGATACAAAATCGATTCGGCAAAGGAAATTGACCAAAGAACGTAACTTTTATCACGAAGTGGCTCCTTTCTTAATAAGGGAAGACAACCTTGTGTATATACATATATATTCAAGTATACTTTCATGAATTCCAGAGAAGCCGAACCGTTAATCGTTTCTTGGGGGGCGGACTGATCCAATTTGGTACACAAGAGTGTCTTGAACGATCAGTAAAACAAAAGAGGAAAGTACCCCAGCAGTAGACAAGCAGAAAGAAACAAAAAAGAGAGAGAATCTCTCCCCTTCCGTTTGAAATTGTCTGTGCCTCTTATTCTCTTTTAGGGAAAAAGAAAATGTTCGAGACTCGAATTCAAAATATATATCCGAAAACACGTGAGTATGTATATGTACACACAAAATGTAAGAACTGTGGGAGACAGGAGCATCGTACGTGCCTCGTAACGAAGAGGCTGTGTCATCGAAGATGTATCTTATGTGTATACGAGTACTACTCGCATCAAGTACTTCTCTATACCAGGTGTCGTACATTTATGAAAAAACTCGATCAAATAAAAAAGTCGAGTATAAAATAAAATCATGTGAATAAATCATGTCATGCTTTTTTTGTTGTTTTTTTTTGTAAATAACAAATTTATAACGGCTAGTATACATTTGCGTCGTAAATTTATCTCTGAGAGGTAATATAATGGCAATAGATATATATATTTTTCCTGTTGTAGTGAAAAATTGATTAAACTCTAATGTCATAAAATTTTTGAGTATAGATTGTAAATTAAAAAGAAATTTAAGTCGTCTTTTTTATTATTACCGACAAATATCTTTCATTATCGGATTATATTTCGCAGAATTTTTCCAATTAACTTTTCCGCTTAAAAGAGCTTATCTTCAATGTTTTTAAATTAACTGAATTTTTATAGGTATCCATTTTTATTAGGGAACATTTCACTAACAAACATTCTATTTAATAAAATTTTTTTTATGAGAGAAATTTCTCTTTCAAAAAAACAAAGTAACATAATAAACAAAATTAAATTTTATTTAGTACAATTTTATATTTTAAAAAACGTTACTTAGCTTATTTTTTATTATTTTTTTCTTCTGCTTAGCAGAAGTTTCATTTAGCTAAATTTTTAAGCAAAAGCGGTTTTATTCAACTGCATTTTTATTAAATCAAATTTACTCTCTAAATTTGAAACAGTTAAAAATTTGAATTTTAAAGTTCCCCGCATACTTTTTGCAGCCAAAGATAAGAAAAAATTATTTTTGACCAGTCAGTATTAACAATTAAAAATCAATAAACAATTAATTGCTTTTAACATTTTCGTGATATTGTCGTCTTCTATAGGTCCAATAAATGCATTTGTATGCCAAAAATCAAAAGAATTCATTCATTTTTGTCGGAGATACGACGATTTATATTTTAAAATTCAATGCAATTTGACAATGAAAATTAATCACATTTTTTCCATTATCATATAAAAATATTAATTATTCAAAGAAATTTCAAAGGAAAAAAAGATGCGCATTTCTATTTCCTATGAGATGGCAGTTTTCAAAATTCAAAATTTTCATTTTTTACACTTTACGGTACCTTTGACTGACTTTTAAAGCGGCTCGCCGAGCGTACGTCCCCTTGTTTTATTTACCTGAATTCTTATTAAACTGAAAAATTATTTAGCTCAATTTTTAATTAACAGAATTTTTAAAGATGAAAAAAATTATTTATTTTTTTTTTATTTCTTGTTATTCGTCAAGTTTCATTCAGCTAAATTTGTCATCAATTTCATTTAGCAGAATTTGTATTTTTTATTAAATATTAGTTTTGATCAGTTGAAGTTTCTTTCAAATTTTTTGCCTAAATTTATGTTTAGAAACAAAAATTTTATTTAGCTGAATTTTTGTTCAAAAATGTTATATTTAGCTCAATATTTAATTGTACATAGAAGTTTTGTTTAGCTGAATTTTTATTTAAGAGATGTTTTATTTAGCCAAATTTTTATCACAAAAATATTTATTTGATATAATTTTTAATTAGTAGAATTTTTATTTTTTGTCAGAAGTTTAATTTAGCCAAATTTCTATTTAACATAAATTTTACTTAGCCGAATTTTTATTTAAGAGATGTTTTGTTCACTTGAATTTTTCGTTAACAGAAGATTTATTCGGCTTAAGGGGAGGTTCCCATTGCGGGAGTCAAAAAAATTGATTTCTTTTTTATTGTATTTTTTTAAAGCTATATATATGTAGAATATGTGTGTATAGCGATTTTTTGATCCGAAGAATATTTTCGTTTTTATGGAGTCTTGAACTCACCGCCGTCCCGAGCACTGAGTAACAAATGTCAGGCAAATCGAATCAATTTTTAAAAATTTTGCAAATCTGACCTCAGAATCGTAAAGAGCGACCCTAAATACCTATAGATATTTATCATATACGCAAATTGAACAAAGAATTGCAAAGAATAAAATTATTGCACAAAAATGTTTCTCAAACTTTAAACGCGGTTTTCTCGAAACAAGATTTTTCAAACTGGTGGGCATCGTAGCGTCTAAACTATTTAATCAATCAACTTCGGGTTTGCGGCTAATTAAAGGTAACTAAATTCTACTGGGGTTATACCTATAATATGATAAAATTGTTAACAATAGAGATTTTTACAAGAGGTCAAATATGGAAAAATAATGCAAAAACGCAGTTTTTTTTAAAAATGTGTTCGCCATTTGACATTTTATTAACTTTTTAACTATTTTTTAGGTATAACCTATTCTTTAGGATGTCACCTTTATAAAAATTTTTGAGTTTTTGTTTTAGACTAAAAATTGCGCAGTATAGAATGCCCACCGTTTTCCCTATTTAATAAAACATTATTTTCTAGATGCGCCATATTGGCCGCCATTTTGCATTTTTTTTTAAAATGAAATATATATTTTAAAAGTTCAAGAAAGTATCTTTATTTAGAAAAAAAAATTACATCGTTAAGTCATAGCCGTTCCTCGCAAAAAATTGTCAAAGTTTGTGTTTATTTTGGCCTCCGCAATGAGAACCTCCCCTTAATTTTTATTTCTGAACCTGCATTTTTTTTTTTAAATGTTTTATTTACCTAAATTTTTTTGTCGAAAGTTTCATTAATCTAAATTTGACATTAATTTCATTTAGCTGAACTTTTATTTTAAGTTTTGTTTCTAGTTGTATTTTCTTTTAACAGTATTTTTTTATTGCTAAATTTTTAATTAGTAACAGAAATTTCTTTCACCTGAATTTCTATTAAAAAATGTTTTATTAAACTCAATTTTTATTTAGGAACATCAATTTTTATTTAGCTGAATTTTTATCCTATAGAAGTTTTGTTTAAACTAATTTTTGTTTAACAGAAAATTTATTTTGCTTAATTTTTATTTTGTAACGGGAATTTTATTTAACTGAATTTTTATTTAAAAAATATTTTATTTGTCTGTATTCTCATTTATCTGAAATTTTTATTCAGCTCAATATTTTTAATCAACAGAAGTCTTGTTTGGCAGAAGTTATAATTTTGATTATTTTTATTTCAATAATTTAGTTATTTTCATTTGATTTTCAATATTAATAAAATTCCCGTTCTTAAATGAAACTTTTATTGAATATAAGTTAGGTTAAGTAAGAGTTATGTTACATAAAAGTTATGTAACACAAAAATTATGTTAAATAAAATTCATGTCAAATGTAATTTATGTTAAATAAAATATTATGCTAAAGAATAATCAAGTTGCAAATTTACTTTGTTCGCATCATTTGAAGCGAAAAATATACGCAATTTCGAGAATCGAAAGTGTACGGTCGAAGAATTTTTCCTTTCGGTCCATTTTACTTTTATTTTGTTTTTTTTTCTTTTTTTGATGAGTATACAAGAATCATTTAGCAACATTATCTCGCACTCATTTTGCCTTTAATTTTACGAGTGCAGAAATTAAGTAATAAATTGCGCGAGAAAGGGTCGGGAATGCTCACGAGAAAAACCATCGACTCGAAATTAAATGTTTTTTTCTCGCAACGAAGAAAATGCATGGAGATAGGATTTCCTCGCGTTTCAATTTTGCTTCCCATCTTAATTACACTGTAATGGCGTCAGGAAAAAAAACACCAAGTGCCGCACATATAAATTGCGTGCCACATATAAAAACAATTAAATTATACGAAACAATTTGTATTTACAAATTGAGTAATTACAAAAGTGTGGAATGCAGTGACAAGAAATTTTTTCACCGTTTACATTGAGAAGATTGTTGAAATATTTTTATACGTCTTATAAAAGAAAAATACGGAAAAAAATAAATTTAAAAGATCACGAAGCGTTACGATGGGGGAAGCTCTTGTATTACGGAAACGGAAGTTGTTGAAGAGCTTCTCGAAATAGGGATAGGGAAACTGAATGGTAATTTTTAGACGAATTTTTTTTTCATTTTTCTTTGGTTCTTATCTGGATTAAGTACGTCGCACTCGAGTTCTTTGAGGTCATTTAATTCGCCTTAATTGTCAGTCATAAAAGTGCCATTAGACACAAGCCCCTTATGAGGGTTCGTGCGGAATCAATTCGATTCGACCTTGATATTTTTTTAAGTCACGCATCTGTGTTTGAAAGTCAAACTGCACACGTGCTATAACATTCTTTAATGACAAGTTTGCGGGAGATGAAAAAAAGGCATTGTTTTTACATCAGATTGTCACTTTTATGATTTTATATAATTTTTACGACTCCTGGAAATGATTTTTTTTTCTATTATTCTTCAGGATTCTTAAATTATATTTTTAATGGGCAGAAAACATGCGCCCTTGAGTTTTTATTCTCTTGTATAATTTAATTGAAAATTATTTATATCTAATGATAATTAATACTAACCCTGATTTTTTTGGAAATTAAAAAAAATTTGTACTCAATTTCGAATTTTACATTGAAAAAGAAATTATGAATTAAATATTTATTTAGAGACAAATAAAATAAAATTCGATAAAAACAAATATTTGTCGAATGCAGAGAAAGATTTATTAGTAACAAATAGAAATTAATTGATTTAAATAAATATTTATTTAATACAATGAAATATTTATTTTTTATGCAAAGAAATATTTATTTAATTCAAGGAAATATTTATCTAATGCAAAGAAATATTTAATACAAAGAAATATTTGTTGAACACAAATAAATATTTGTAGGAAATAAATAAATAAATACTTGAACCAATAAAATTTTTTTCTTTTTGTAAAATAACTCGATACTTATTTGTTTTTCGAATATTAAAAATAGCATTTTATATCCCTTCAAAAAAATGTTTTAAGGGAAAATTTCTTTCACATATGAATTGAAAACTGAATAATAAGAATTCGTGTTTTTGTGACAATGTTTTTTTTTGAAAGTCAACTCGATACAATAAATTACGAAGCACACGCAGGAATCTCGATTACATGCGAAATCGGTATTATGCTTCACGTGCAGAGCATTATGGAAAGTTTCTTTGAAGTGCCTCTATTATGGAACAGAGAAAGGTCTCCTTACAAGTTCACCTATTAGTTGTGTATCTCAAAAACTAATCGGAAACGTGCTCCGGAATAATTTCACAGATTGTCGTTCTATGCTAATTTTCAATTAAGAATTCCATTTTCTTTAAGGAAAAACCTCTTCTTATTAATGCCCGGTGGAATTCTCTATCTTTCCTCTAACTTCTCTTTTTATCGGCATTTATTTCAATATAACAATCAATTGTAATTCTTCGAAAACATTTTTTACAATAATCTTTCTTCTTTACTACATTTCACGTTGAGGAGAAAATTATTTTCAGTACCCTCTAAATATATATCTTACCAGGTAGAAGAGTAGTCTCTCGCCTTTGGATATATAATTATTTCATTTTCACTTGAAAACTAAATTTTATTGTAACAGGTGAAGAGGAAATAAGAAAAAATACCCATGACTTTGTCTGCGAATTTTTATGCAATTTTTTTTTCAACAAACATTTTTGTTCATAGCTTTTTTGGATATTTTGGTGAATTCTTTTATAGAGGATTAATTTTACTCTAATGGATGGTGATATTTTTGGTTAAATTTTCGAGACCAAGTGACCTAGTGAGCTAGCCGTTTATTTCCTATTTAGCTATTCATAGTTTGCTTTCTAAAATTAGAACACATTGCTGACAAGAATATCACGTTGAACGTGGAAATCATGCGAATTGTCGTGGTGTATAACAAAAGCATTCCGTAGTCTGGCGCTTAGGTAATTTGGATTTTATCTGTTTTGCGAAACTATGATAAACTGAAACCATTAAAACTGTTATCAAACTTCTCTTTAATATTTTGTCTTCTTTGCTTTTTTTTAGAATAAAGAAGAAAAATTTTGCTGCTTTTTTTGGTCTTAGAATTCTACGGAAGCTTTATTTTATTTTTTTGGAATACTAAAATACTATTTTTGTTAGAATTAGAAGAAACATTTTGCTATTTTTTTTATTTCTCAGAATTTTAAGAAAAAAAAATTGTTTTTTCTTCTTTTTGGAATCATAAGGAAAAATTATAATTTCTTTTATTTTTTTTAGAATTCTAAGGAAAAATTATGCTGTTTCTTTTAAATTCTCCCAGAATTTTCCACGAAACAATAAAATTGGCAATCATCAGCAAGTACCTCATTTTTTCATAGTTTTAATATATTTTCAAAGCTTTTTCATTTTTTTAGCATTTTAAGGAAAAATTTTTATTTTTCTTTTGTCTTCTTAGAATTCTAAGGAAAAATTTTGGATTCTTTGCTTTTTTGGTATTCTTACAAAAATTGTTGTTATATTTATTTTTATTAGAATTAGAAAAAAATTGTGCCTTCTTTTATTTGTTTTAATTTCTAAAGAACAATTTTGCTTTATTTAAATTTTTTTAGAATTTTAAAGAAAAATTTTACTTTTTTCTATATAGAATTCTAAGACAAAATTTTTCTTGCTTTTCTCCTTTTTGTAAGAAGAAAAAATTGCTTTTTATTCTTTGTTACCTGGATCGTAGAAGGGCACGTAAATTTTTCTCGGCCGAAATCGAAATCCCCTGGACACTCAAAATTCAGCTTCTGAATTTAGACATTTTAAATATACATCTTTATAGAAAATTTCACTGCGCATATTTTTTTCTTATGAAATTTTTTTGTATCTATTACCGTTTTCGAAATATTTGAGAAAAATTGATTTTTTGAAAACTGCAAATTTAATGACATTTTTCACTTCAACTCGCGATAATTCAGATGATTTTAAATATTTTTCAATGTACCAAAAAAGAAAATATGTCTAAAGATATTCTACGAATGATAAAAAAGGAAAAAAATTATTTTCTTTATAAACAAAATTGTTATTAATTTTTTTCTTTATTAATGTAAAAAACATAAAATACAATCTTCTCGGCTCTCGTTTAACGGGCGAATTTTAAGTAACAAAGAACTTTCAGTGAGAAAGTTGTTCATTATGGACCAAAGAAGTTTTCTGGAAAATCACAGGGTTAATAATTAATTAGTGTTGAAATGGTGAATGTTTAAAGTTGATACCGTCCGAACGTGTGGCACGCGCGATGGCCATAACCTATGAAACGACACTCCCAAGCCTCCCAAGCACCTGTGGCGAGTGACGCGTGCTACACATTCGGACGGTATCAACTTTAAACATTCACCATTTCAACACTAATAAATTATTAACCCTGTGATTTTCCAGAAAACTTCTTTGGTCCATAATGAACAACTTTCTCACTGAAAGTTCTTTGTTACTTAAAATTCGCCCGTTAAACGAGAGCCGTGAAGATTGTATTTTATGTTTTTTACATTAATAAAGAAAAAAATTAACAACAATTTTGATTATAAAGAAAACAACTTTTTTCCTTTTTTATCATTCGTAGAATATCTTTAGACGTATTTTCTTTTTTGGTACATTGAAAAATATTTTAAATCATCTGAATTATCGCGAGTTGAAGTGAAAAATGTCATTAAATTTGCAGTTTTCAAAAAATCAATTTTTCTCAAATATTTCGAAAACGGTTATAGATACAAAAAAATTTCATAAGAAAAAAAGATGCGCAATGAAATTTTCTATAAGGATGTGTATTTAAAATATTAAAATTCAGAAATTGAATTTTAAGTGTCTAGGGGACTTCGATTTCGGCCAAGAAAAATTTACGTGCCCTTCTACGATCCAGGTGCTCGTTTGAGAATTCCTAGAAAAAAATTGCTTTTTTTCTTCTTGAAATTACAAGGAAAAGTTATGATTTCTTTTCTTTTTTTTAGAAATCTAAGAAAAAATTATGTTGTTTTTCAGATATTTAAGGAAATACTTTTTTTTTTTGTCTTTTTAGAATTGTAAGGAAAAATTTGCTTTCTTTTCTTTTTTGGAATTCTAATAAAAATTGTTGCTTTCTATTATTTTTATTAGAATTAATGAAAAAATATTTTGTTTTCTTTTTTTCTTAGAATTCTCCGAAAACTTTTTGCCTTTTGATTTCTTTTTTGAAATTGTTAAGGAACAATTTTACTTTATTTTGTTTGTTCAGAATTTTAAGGGAAATTTTTTCTTTCTTTTTCTTTATAGAATTCTAAGAAAAATTTTTCCTTTTTTTGTTTATTTGGAATTCTAAGACAAAATTGTTGCTTTCTTTTATTTTTGTGACAATTAGAATAAAAAATTTGCTTTTTATTCTTTATCTTTAAATTCTAAGAAAAAAATTTGTTTTATTCTCTTCTTAGAATTTTAATCAAAATTTATGCTTATAGAAAAATTTTACTGTTTCTATCTTCTTTAGAATTTTAAGGAAATATTTTGCTTTCTTTTCTTTAAATTCTAAGAATAAATTATTGCTTTCTTTTATTTTTGTTACAAGTAGAAGAAAAAATTTGCTTTACATTTTTTTATCTTAAAATTCTAAAAAAAAATTTTGCTTTATTCTCTTCTTAGAATTCTAATGAAAAATTATAATTTCTTTTCTTTTCCTAGAATTCTAAGGACAAATTTTGTTTTTTTTTAGAATTTAAAAAAAAAATCTGCTGCTTGTTTTTCTTAGAATTCTAAGGAAAAATTATGCTTTCTTTTTTTCTTTTTAGAGCAATTTGAAAAAATTTGACTTTCTTTTCTTTCGCTTAAATTTTTTTTTATTAATAATTTTAATTAACTATAATAATTTGAATATTCTTTCATTCTTTCATTCATTCACTTTTTCTGTCCCTCATACTCTGAAATTGTCTTTTGTTTATACTTTTGTTTTTTGTTAACTTTAGATAGATTATGTATTATATTATGTTATAATTATTTTTAGTTTATAATTAATTCAAAATTGTAATGACAAAAATGAATTTTTTTCACTTCTTTTCATTAAAAGACTAAAATTTTGTTAAATATTAGGATTTGTCAAATTGAAATTATGCAGATTTTTGTTCTTTACTTCCCAACAAAATTATAAAATTGTTAAACAACTGTAATTAAGAAACAGGATTTTCCACAGGAATTAAGACATTGAAAATTTTTAAATTTAAACCTTTTTTAAATTAAACAGCTTATAAAAGTATTTCTTCATGTTTTATAATAATTAAAGATGTCCAAGTAATAAAATCATTATTTTATATTATAAGAATACATATTGTTACTGTAACTTTATCAAAATCATTTTTATCATTTTAATTCAATTATTATTTTCTAGAATTTTAAATAATTTTTTATGAAAATAATTGAATTCCTTTAAAAACTTTTATTATTTATATAAATAATTGAATTCCTGTGAAATTTTTATTATTTATGAAATTAATTCAATGTTTACATCCAATTTTATTAACATTTTTTTTAAATAATTGAATTCTTTTTGAAAAATTTTATTAAAATAGTATAGAGATTGAAAATCATTGAAATTAGAAAAATTTTTGAAAATAATTGAAATTAGGACAATAATTTTTTTGACATTTATGAAAATATTTACGACTTAAAAAATATAGAACGACTTTTATCTTTTATCAAATTATAACCATCAAAAATTTGAATTGCTATAATAAGATCGACAACTAATTTTACATCTTATTTGAAAAATTTATGAAAATAATTGACCTTTGGAGAAGAATTTTGTTATTTATAAAGATCAATTATTTCAAATTTTGAACATAGTTGAATTTTATAAGAAGAATTTTATTTTTTTTTGAAAATAATTGGATTTCTACAATTATTTATAAGTATAAGATTAATGATTATTTCTTTCTATTGTAAATTATAATTTTTTATTTATTTTCTTTGAGCAAACTTTCTGATTTAAGAGCATTTAAATCGGATAATTTCTTAATTCCCTTCGCGTGATAGAATAATACTGTTTACGTATGTAATATGATATTGAAAGGCGGGACACATATGATGTAAAAATGACAAAAAAGTGACTGATCAGTAAACGGGTGGTCACTGTGGAATAACCACCTCTACCACCACATACCATATGCTCTGCGGATGTGTGCGTGGTTTTTATGTGGGGGATGAAAATAGAGGATAAAATTCCCAATGGACATTGTGCTATTGAACATAATACATACTTCTCATCTGACTGTCTCACTCCCGCTGGATATAATCGATTTTGCACTGCACCTAATTCAACGTGACATGCACCTTGTCATTAAAAATTAGCCAGTGTTGTATTTCATCCTTTGCCATATACCATATTTCTGTATGCCTATATATAGTCACGCGGGTTTCTATAATAATTTAATTATTATTACAATTTCCCTCTTTGTTTAGAGATCGGAGAAACAAGGCTATTCAATTAATGGATTTTCGTTGATTTATTTTTCATTATTCATTTCCATTAGGGCTTTTTTAATTTCTATATCTCTAAATATTCTTGTATTGATTTGTGTTGTAATATTTATAGTAATGAATAATTTGGTAAATATATATTAGTAATATTTGTTACTGTTACTTTTATTATTATTATTTTCTTAATTTTTAATTAATATCTATGCCTAAAATTTCTACCCATTTTTGTCCATTTTTACATAGAATTAAAAATATTAGTAATATATAGTAAAATATTAGCTATATTAGTTAGAAAAAGTGGCATATCCGGAAATAATTTCTTCGATGAAGATTGAGTCACCGCATCAGCACCGCATTAAAAAATTGTTTTGAAAATCAAATCCCGAATCTCGCTGACTATTCCTTTATATACGAATGAGTTGAAATAATTTTGCTTATACATTCAAAATGAAGCTATAGCTGGAAACAATTATTATTATACATATATATATATATATATATATATATATATATATATATATATATATTCACAATTGGATGAAGTTTCATTAAAACAAAATATACCACGCTTCTAGATTTAGTGCTGATTTCAGTAAACTTTGTATATACGTAATTTAAAGAGAATGAATATCTCTTTGATATACGAGAGAAAGCTAAAATTGTCGTTTTGCGAGTTACACGATATAATACATATAGTCACTTAATTAATCAAATTCAGCTAATTAGGTACATGAATCAGTGTATAATAATTTCATTAAGTAAATTTAAGTATACATGTTATTTTAAGAATATCATATATACATATAAGTAATAATTGTAGGGGAAAAATTTAGGTTAATTTTCTAGATTATGCATTTAATATATACTGACTGAGAATAATAATTGATTGAGATTTAATATTCAGGAGATTGTAAATGATCAATGTCTTATGTGACTGATCGCATTTTCCACGCTCGATCACGCAATTCTCATTATCCATAAAGATAAGAATATATTAACTGCACACTTCGATTGGTTGTAATAAAAGAGAGAAAAAAAAGAGAAAGAGAGAAAGACAGAGAGTATGATATAAAAGCTGTCATTTAATCTCCAACTCTGTATCTCGAACACTATTTTAATCAGTGATTCAGATAGAAATTTTTTCCTTTTTTTCGAAAGATATTTTTCAAAATTCTTCTCCCACCATTAAGATTTTAATTAATAAATCGATCATAATTGAGAAACTTTGTAATTTTTTAATTTAACAGATTTTTCAATACATATTACAAAAATTCCCTTTTAGCTAATTTTTGTAATTATAATAATTTCCAGCTTGCAATTTTTATTATTTCCGGAGCAAATTTTTCCCTTTTTGAAGTAAATTTTTGTATGGAAATTACTAAAATTTACTTCCGCCGTACAGTATTTACTCTGAAGATAAAAAAATCGACAGAAATTCTAAATAGTTTAGATTTTTTCTTTGTAAATAGTACATAAAGTATTTAACTTGAAAGTAGCGGTTCGCAGATGCAGGAGTAGGGATAATGAGAGTGAGAAGGAAATCTCCGACTTTCTCTCTCGTACTCATTGCCCCCACTCCGGCGCATGCGCCTCTCTTCTCTTTAGTTTCGTTTTTACGCACCAAAAAGTTATAATTAAAATAATAAATAATGAAAACAACAAATAATAAAATAAAAATAATTAGTAGGTAATGAATAAAGAAACCTAAATAAATGGTAATAGATATTAACAAATATAATTAAAATTTTATTTTTTATTACATTTTATGTTTCTATATTTATTGAATTTTCTACTATATTTTCTATTCTAATTTCTTTATTACTTTTTCCATTCGAATTATTTGCTACATTTTCTATTACGCTTTTGTATTACATTTTCTATTATAATTTTTTTTATTGCATTTAAGTTGACAATTTATAACAGTTTAATAGAACATTATCAATCGCTGAATGATTCTTTGTTTGCGATTTATGTTCGAGAAATTTAACATACAATTGACTCATCAGATAAAGATTTTATATCCGATTTGAGGACGTGACCTAAATTTAACTCTAATCCCCCTCCCCTCCCCCTCTCTGTGTCACCAATTCTCTTCCCGATAAAAATCATTTCGATCTGGAACATGTGCAACAGCAGCCTCTTTTCATGTGCCGAAGAGAGAAAAATAAAGAGAGAGAGAGAGAGAGAGAGAGAGAGAGAGAGAGAGAGAGAGAGAGAGTAAGAGAGAAAGAGAGAACAAGAGATCGCATAATTTCAAGAGCATTCACTTTCAATTTACTCTTATTGAATTGGGTGCTGCAAACCGCAACATCATTTTTGACTGACAATAGCAATAGGGAATCGAGGGCTTGCACTGACGGACGGAAATTTCAAACATCTGCTTCATATGTGTTTTGATCTACCTGAACGGGACGAGAACTCTTATTCACATATATAACATTCAAGTGCGTCTGTACTATAATAGAGAATATGAGCGGAATATATAATACTTTTGGTGTGGCGCAAAAAAATAAAATAAAAAAGGTGAAAAATGAGAGCGGAACCCTAAACTTGTTATTGATCCTTGCTAGAGTTGTGTCACTTTACATTGAATATGCTACATTGAAATATTATAAATTTGTATATGTAAATTGAATCAGCATATTATCATGTTTGAAAACTGTAAAGAATAGTGTTATTTTTTGCGAAAAGGAAGCTGTTTAGTGCATAGAATGCCTATTATTGTTTGCAGATCCTTTCAAACAGGAGATAATAAATTTTGAATTTGTTAGGAGAAAAATAATATTGGAATGGTCCAATATTAAAATTACAGGCTTAGCATTGAGCCTATTAGGGCCAATATTAGCGATTACAGTTGATCCAATATTTAGAAAATTATCGGTTTTTGGAAATTAGATTTTGAAAACCGAGGATCAGTATTTTTTAAATATTTTTTCCTTTATATCCAATATTTAAATTTAAAGTTGAACGGTAGTTTCGACAAATGCAAATCTTGGGTCAATATTGGCAAATAGAGTTGATCCAATATTTAGCCAATTATCACTCGTTGAAAATTAGATTTTTTTACAATAATTGGAATCATAGATTCAATATTTTTCCTATTTTTCCATTCGTCCAATATTTAAATTCAAAGCTCGGCATTACTTTTTTCACACATCAAGTAATTTTGGACATTGTCAACAAAAAAAAGTTAGTTCAATAGCATTCGTACATTCGTTATTCAGTCGTTCTTCTATACTTATTTGCAGATATATTTAATTAACTTTTGCAGAAAATTTCTTTAAGTTATTTATAAATAGAGAAAAAGAATTAAAGTATAAAAATTTGACAGCAATTTATTATTATTTTTATTTTTGAACATCAAGTGTTTTCTTTTTACGAATAATATATTCATTGCATACAATAAAAAGTTTTCTATTGGATGCACTTGCGCAACATTTGGTGAGGGTAAAATGTAAAATGCATTTTCGAGTAGGTTTTGTGCAAAGCTTTCGAGACCATTATGTAGGGAGATTAGGGCCAAAAGAGACTGTTTGCAAACGGGATTAGTGCAAAGATGCAATCTCCCATGGCTTTGCTAAATTTGTTCTTTGTTTTTTTCTACTGTTTTTCTCATCAAACTAATTGCGTCGAATTTTTAACTTTGTAGTAAAGAGTTTCGTAAGTTCCATTTCTTATATTGTCGTGACAAAGTTTAGCAAAAATCTTAGAGGAATTAAATAAATAAATATATTATAGCATATTATTATTATCTTCGTGGAGGAAGCTTTGTATGTGTTATTTAATACTTTTCCAATAAAAATAACTTTTTTTTGTGTGGAAATTTTTGGGTGAATATTTATGAATCAATAAGTAAGATTTTTTAATGATCTGAATTTTGTTTGATAAATATTTTTAACTCTCTGCTGATGCTAACGACCGTAATCGTCAAAAATCGTCATTCTAGACGCCTGGTGGGGACTATGGGAATTACGTTCTTTGGCGATAGAGTGGGGATAACTTAGCATCAGCAGAGGGTTAATTATAAAGTAACACAATATTTGTTAAACAGAATTCTTAATTACAAAAATTCACCTTTTTTTGAAGTTAATTTTCAGTAAAAAAAATGAGTAAAAATTTCTTTGATCGTATTGTAAAATGTAGTCCGAAATTAGTAAAAATTGACAGAAATTCTAGCATACTGTTTAAAAATTAACGTGCGTAGCTTGAAAGTAATGGTGCGCAGACGCAGAATTAGGGATAACAGGAGTGAAAAGGAAGTCTCAGACTTTCTCTCTCATTCTCATTGTCACCTCCTCGGCGCATGCGCTTCTTCACACGAAATGAAAAGTGTTGTTTTCACCCGAATTCAGGTTAAAACAACACTTTTCATTTCCTGTGTTTTCTCCTTAGTTCTGTTATTTGCACACCAAAAAGTTATAATTAAAATTAATAAATAATAAGGAAAAATGGAAATTTAAATATTTAAAAATTCTACTCAATTCTAATTCGTCAAAACAGAGTATAATTAGGTTACTTAATTAAATAAATACGAACTTTTTGGTTTATGTCGATATTTCCAATTGAAGAATATTAATAGTCCAATTTTTATTTTATCAATTTTTTTTATATTTTTTATTAATACTCGATAGAACAGTTTCATTAATTCATTTAGTGAAATAGAAGACTAGCAATCAGTGCAATTCAATTTAAAAATTAGTAAAATTTTACTATACTGGGTCAGACCAGCTCAACTGTGTTAAAAAAATTTCATTGATTTTCTAAAATGCCAAAACTTTTATGACAATCTTTTGTTCACAACAAAACAAAAAACACTTTTAATCTTTTTTTGAAATTTGAAATTTTTGTTCATTAACAAAATATTACAACATTTAAAAAAAAATTACTCAAAAGCGGTTTACAATAAATTAATGAAACTTACACGCATTACACAAAATTGGTCACTCTTTTAAATGAAAATATTTGCATGATTATAAATTTAAAAATTCCATATTTTTAATAACAATTTTATAAACAATTTGAATTATTTATGTGTTCTACCCCTCCAATTGCAATGAAACTAATAGGAAGTGTACTCAGTAGTCTTTTCTTTAAAAAATATTGCAATATTTTGTTAATGCAAAAAAATAACAAAAATTTTAAATAACGGTTAAACTTGTTTTTTTGTTTTGTTGTGAACAACCGATTTTCATAAAAGTTTTAACATTTTAGAAAATCAATGAAATTTTTTTAACACAGTTAAGCTGGTCTGACCCTACTTGTTAATAGAATTCTGCTAATTCAGATTTAGAAAGCATAACATTTTTCAAAGTTACTTGAAGTTAATTTCTCAAAAATGTGTCAACAGTATCTAGTCGTCTCTAATTTTTTCTCGTCAAAAGAGCATCATCGATTTATGTATAACTTCTTGACTCTAATTGTGTTATTCTCGATGAGAGTAAATAATTTATGTTTCATTTGGCGCGAGTCTGCGCGCGTCTTGACGACACAATAAGCAATCAGAAACTTTGCAATTAAATTTAACACACATTTGGCGTGTGTGCGAATGTAAATTTCGCGAAAGACGCGTATGTCACAGCTAAACTTGTATAATTTCCAAGCTTACGTTCTCTCCCCCCCCCCCCTTGTTACCACCCGTTTTCAATGTGTCAAGACAAACTTGCAAATGAACAGTTGCTAAGATTTTGGGTAAGTTTATAGTTTGAGAGAGAGAGATAGAGAGAGAAAGAGCCAAGTCTATAAGACTCAGATTAAACTTGATGCCTTGAGGGCTCAGATTTTCCTATGGAAAGCTCCGATGCTCTTATCCACGTACACGGAAGATGTGATGTCATTAACCTTAGCACATCGTCGCGTGATCAGAAGCGATGCTCCTGCCCTCGACCCTTTGAACACAACTACTCACCCCCGTCGCCGGGTTTTACGTATTTTTTTTTCTTTTTTTATTCTCTCTCTCTCTCTTTCTCCACTCTTTCCGGTCTTCCCCCCCCCCCCCCCCGAATAATATCTGTCTCTCTTTTTCTTTTCTTCTCTCGCCGCCAACGTATGGAAAAAAAAGTCTCGCTTGACCGTGCGCCTGATAGAATAAAAATACACAAATTTGAATCGCATGTGCGCGCCGAAAAAAGCCACAACAAAATAAAAACATCGAGAGTTTTTTTGAAGGTTAAAACTGGCTTATTCACTTTCCAGAAGACCGGGCAGAATATGTTTGAATGAAATTTTCGCATCGATTCAACTATTCATCAAAAACGAGTTCTCTCGAAACGATAGCAGGGATTTACTTTTACGGAACAAAATAATGAAAAAAAAAGAAAATGAGAGACAGAATGGGAGTGTCAAAACATTGATCTTTATTAACTACCAGTCAATATTTACTGTATTTTGTCGACGGTAAAATTGAATGTGCGTACATTCATGTTTATTCTCTCTCGCTGACTGCAGAATTTCGCGTATAAATACATTATTATTAATTTGATTTTATTTTCATGCGCGTATACACGTGATGAGTGTTGAATGATTTTTTTATAGAAAAAAAAGAAGAAAATTGCTTTTTATAAGTACATTGAAGTGGAGAGACGATTGAAATGTTGATTTAAATTTTATTTAAAAATGCTTTTTATAAACGAAACATATTCATAATATTCATACAGTTCGAATTTTTTTATTTTTAATTCAAAACAAAAATATTTCGATTACAATTTATTTTATTTGCACTGGAATCTTAGTTTAGTGGACATTTTTTAAATTTTATTTACACTAAACCGGAGTTTCACTGTATTAAATTCAATTGCTAAATATAGAGAAATTGAATTTATTTGTACGAACACAAAAATTAATGTTATTACTTTTTATTGCTTTTTGAAAATTTGTGTTTATTTATGTAATATTACTATTATCATTATACTATTATTTTATTTATTTATATGTAAACGGGCTTACAAAACGAAAACAGCCTTTTTGTACCGCATTTAAAGTCAAAAAATTCTTTTAGTAGAGACATTGTAAATTAAACTTGACGACCAAAAAAACTAGTTTTAGAAACTTCACAAAACTGACAAAAATTCCATTCTATATTTTATTTTCCTGACTTTTTCCTAATTTTCATCAAAAATATTTTCTTCTTTCTTATCCTGCTAATAAATTGAATTTCTGCAACGAATTTTATTATTCATGAAAGAATTTAAATATTTATAAAAATAATTTAATTCTTGCGAAGAATTTTATAAAATTTTTAAATAATTGATTTCTTTCAACTAATTTTATGCAAATTCTAATTTAAATAATTAAATTCCTGTGAAATTTTTATTATTCATTAAAAGAATTGAATTCTTACGAAGATCTTTTCGAAAAATTTTTTAAATAATAATTGAATTCTGTTTGGAAATTTTATCCTATAGATATTAAAAATCATCGAATTGCGAAAAGTTTTTAAAAATAATTAAATTTTACAAAGAATTCTATTCAAATTTTCGGCAATAATTGAATGTCTATGTGGTACTTTATTAAATTATTTTTAAAATAATTGAATTCTTAAAAAACATTTTATTATTTATGAAAGTAATTTAATTCTTGAGAATGATTTTATTAGAATTTTTTAAAATAACTAAATTTCTAAGAAGAAATTTATTACTTTTAAAAATAATTGAATTCTTTTGATGAAGATTGTTATATTTATGAAAATAATTAAATTTTGCAAAGAATTTTATTGAAATGTCTCCAAATCATTGAATTTTCTTTAATAATTTTGTTATTTATCGACATAATTAAATTCTTTCGAAGAATTATTTATGAAATTAATTTAATTCTTGGATAGAATTTTATTAAAATCTAAAAGAATAATTGAATTATTTCAAAAAAATTTTTAAAAACCTTTTTTTAAATAATTGGTTCTTTCGAGGAATTGAAATTGAATTTTTAAGAATAATTACATTTTTTTGTATTTTATTGCAATAGAAATAATTTTAATCCTGCGATGAAATCTTATTATTTATGAAAATAATTGAACAGTTGGTAAGAAATTTATTAAATTTTTCAAAAATAATTGAATTCCTGAAAAGAATTTTATTATTTATGAAATTAATTGAATTATTGCGAAAAAATTTTATTCAAATGGTTTTAAAAGAATTGAATTTCTGTGAAAAATTTTGTTATTTTAGAAAATAATTGAATTCTTCATGAGAATTTTATAAACATTGTTTTAAATAATTAATTTTTTTGAAATATAATAAATAGTATGAAAATTTTATTTTAAATAATTGAATTATTGTGGAAAACTTTATTTTTGAAAATAATTGAATATTTCGATTAATATTACTTTAAAATAGTATTAAAAATAATTGAAATTGTCCGATGAGTTTTATTATTTATGAAAATATGTAATTGAATTCTTACTTAAAATTTTATCAAAAGTTTTGTTTAAAAAATTGTATAAAAATTTTGTTAAATAATTGATTTTTCGAAATTTTTTTAAAAATGCTATTTTAAATTAAATGAATTCCTGTGAAAATTTAATTTTTTTATGAAAATAATTCAATTTTGGATGAATGTTATCAATTTTTTTAAATAATTGAATTATTTTGCGAAATTTTATGAAAATACTACACTGAGAGACCTTTTGGACTGCAGCGGAATAATGTATGAGATAGCAGCTCCACTATAGTTTTAGTGCGCTGCGATACAATTTTGGGCGCGTGAAAGTCCAAAATGTTGGTGAGAAGCTCACCGAAGTAGTGGGGATGCCGTCATTGGTTTGCAGCTAATCAACTTTTGGACTGTCACGCGCCCAAAATTGTACCGCAGCAACCCAAAAGTATAGTCCTGTAGCGTACCACCAAAATGGTCAGTAGCAGCCTATCGAAAGTCTGCTGCTGACCCAAAGGTCTCTCAGTGTAGGTATTTAAAATGATTGAATCGTTTTAAAGAATTTGATTATAATTTGGTTACTTATTAACAAATTTGTATTCTTTTTGTTTCAGGTATGTTTTCTTCGATATTCTTTCTTATAATCAAAAATGGTTGGTAAGTGAGAGAAAATTGAATTTCTAAGTGCATAGTTAGGAAATTCTTTTTTTTTGTCTTTCAACAAATATTGCTTGGGCAAGTAAGTACATATATAAAGATATAAGAACTTTTTTGTACGTGAATGTCCTTTCGATTTGAACAGTGTGTACATATATATAGTGCATATATTTGAGGAATATTGCCTAACTTTAACCTCACTGAAAGTTTATTCGTAGCACGATTTGAAATATTTCTACGTGACCAAAATTTCACACCCCCCTCCCCTTTGGGAAACTATATTGGTCTTGTCTCATATACAGTTCAACTTCCAATATACCCTCGAGGGGTTTCCAAAAGGGTTCGAAAGTTGTGAGGCAACCGTCGAGCCGTGTAACTCTTTACTTTCGGCAATTTATACGTGTATTGCCCAAATAGTCGATTTCAGTGAATTCGCATTCATTATTAATGCCAGTAGTATACATTCAAGGAAATGGTGTTTGGGAGCAAAAATCGATGAGATTTTCAGTTGACCCCTTTTGCAATATTTTAAATTCGATTTTATTTGCTTTTACTTTCTTTTATTTCTTTTCCTTTTTATCTTTGATTCATTTTCTATTTTTCCTTTCTTTCTGTCGTTTTTTTTTTATAAAATACGTTTCTATAGGAAATGAAAGTATAATTCTTTCAATAAAAGAATTTTTTTGACATTTTGCTTTGAAAGAGGGAAAGATTTTTTTTTAGAATTAAAACAAACTTTTGCTGAATATAAAAGTAGATTTTTCGTAACAAAGAGGAATTTTGATAAGTGCTCTTTTTTAAATAGCTCTTTTTTTAAATAAAAGATTTTCTTGTGAACGTTTCTCAGAATTAGCGAATAGTTCATTGAATATAAAATATTGTAATTTTAAATGAGAAATATTTTTTTTAATATTACAATATTAATTTTCATATTAAATAAAATTTTATTGTCATATGAAATGAAATATTCTTGTAATATTAAATATATTTTACAATATTAAATAAATTATTATAATATTAAATAAAATATTAATATTAAATTGAAACAAACAAATAATTTTTCAGCAAACGAAATTCTCTTTTAAATTTTTTAAATTTTATTTGAAAATCAATAAATAAAGTTAATTCAAACTTGAATTTCAATTAATTATAAGCAAAGGCAAGCCTTACGCAAAATTTGTTAAACCAACTTTTTTGTCAAAATTTCTTGTTATTGTTAAAAATTATTTTCTATTCTAGAATCGTACGTGATTCACAGCAAAAAAGTTCCGTATAAATCAAAACAAATGAAATTCTTGAAACGAAAAACTCCCTTTAGGAAGAATCGAACCCCGGTCCTCACTGTTACAAGTCAAGTTGCAAAGCCACTAAGCCATCTCACAAGCATATTTGATAAATGACTTCTCTAAAGCAAAAGAGCGTTTACTGTGAAGAAAAATGTTTAAAACTATTATTTTATTTTTATTTTTTTTATTATTTATTTATTTTATTTAAAAAATTAAACAATATGCTAAATATTGTTTCTTTTCTAAAAAAAATTATTTTAGTTTTTCCTTCACTAAAATCCTACTCTTTTTTTTCTCGTTTACTGTTCCCTTTGCAAATAGCTGTACCTCTCTTTAATAAGTACATTCTTTATATGCACTGTTTACGTATGTACATGCTTTTTTTCAAAAAAAAGAAAAAGTAAAAAATATAACCTGACATTAAAAACTTTTTTTTGAATGCGCATTACGAATTTTTTTAAGCACCTTCGCAACATAAAGGGTTCCTTTCTACTAAAGTACGTGATTTTATGTTGTGAATGTATTTTCGCGCCCACATATTAGTCTGTGAAAGCATTCGGTGTAAATTTACGTTTCCTGTTTCTATTGTACCTCATCTTTAATGCACTTTCGACCCACGTGACGCGAGTCCCATGGACCATTGCGCTCACGTAAATTTGATTCAATTGCGATAAGCGCGCACACACACCGTACAAAAGTAATAATTGATCCCGCAAAGCTTAATTGCTAATTTGTGGCCTTTATACCGTTTATCACACGCAAAATTCTTTTTTGCAAAATTTATCGTCTCCATTGAAGTACAAATTTAATTTTTATTTTTGCATCAACCGGAAATAATGAATTTATTTTTTGCATTTCATTTGTTTCATTTTTTAATTATATATTTTTTATTATTTTTTTTTTTAATTGTTTCGTTTTCTTTTTTTATTTTATTGTTATTTATTTTCTATTCATTTTGTTTTTATTCTTCTCGTTTTTCTATTTTCTTTTTATTTTATTATTATTTATTTCATTTTAGCTTATTTCATTTTTATTTATTTCACATTTATTTATAGTTATACATTTTTTACGGTGCGTTTCTCTTAAATAGATGCAAATTTTTTTACTACGTGGCTTTTTAAAAATTAAATTTTTAAAACTAAATTTGTGGAAATATATAAAATTTTTAATTTATTTTGCAAAAGTACCTATGTTAAATTGTAAGTTAAATCCAGAAAAGTAAATTAAATTTTTACTCAGAAAAATGTTAACATTTTCTGAATAATATTACAGGGTGTCCGCTGAAAATATGAAATAAAATTCCCGTACATTTCCCACATTTTTTACAAAATTCCCGTACATAAAATATAAGGGTTTATACAATATTGTATATAAAAGGTAAAATATTAAGAAAAAGTAATAGAATTTTAAATGTTTTTTTTTATTATTTAAATAACATTTAATCAGTATTAATATATTTATAGTACACTGGGGTCACAAAGTTTCAGTACATTTGGACTGATTACATTTGAATGCTCGCTTCACTTCAAATTCAAATATTTCAGTAAAAATGGGTGTAAAAGCTATCAAACTAGGATCATTTTAAAGTTTAATAAATTATGAGTGAAATGAGCTAAGATATAACCAATTGAATCATGTAAAATTTAAAATATAATTAATTAAAGTTAGAGATTTCTTTGTGAAAATAGCGATTTTGAAATCTTGAGTTCAAGCGAACGCCAATTATATAAATAATTTTGTTAAGCTTTGACAGTTGTACAATATGAAGTATAAATTCCATTTTTAATTCTAGACCAAAATCATTCACAAATATTAAGTATTTTTTTCAAATTCTGTAAAAATAACTTCTCTTGCTCTAAATTTTTCAAAGTATATAAATTGCAAATTCGCCTTTTCCGTTCACTTGTTTTATCAATTAACCGCATTTTTGAAAAGCATTTATCTCTTATTTATTGTAAAACAAGAAGGATGGTACATAGAAATGAAATAAGTAACAATAACACAGTTAAAATTTGTAACATTATAACAATTAATAATAAATAATTATCTTAAATTCCCTACAATCAAGAGGTTCTATATTTTTCAAAAGTGTGGTTAATTAATAAAACAAATTAATAGAATCGACAAATTTGCAATTTATATTCTGCGAAAAATTTAGAACAAGAAAATTTATTTTTATAGAATTTGAAGAAAATACCCCAGTATATATTTTTTAAATTCAAACAACAAAATATAAAATTATTTTAAATAAATATCAAACAAAATTATTTTTTTAAGTCTTTTTTTACTTTGAAATTCTACTTCAAGCAATTATATTGTGGACTCAACCTCAATTATAAACTTTTAGGTGCTTGCACATTTCCAAATTTTTTCATTATTACGACCATTTTAAGAAAAAAATCCCGTTGAACAAAATAATTCCCGTACATTTCCCGCACATTTCCCGTACAAAAAAAATTCCCGTACAATTCCCGCATTTTCCGCTTTTCCCGCACAGTGGACACCCTGTAATTAGGTAATAATATTAATATACAGGAAAATAAGGAAAATAATTAGTTTATCTTATTCCATAATAATGTTAACTTATTATTTACGAATATTATTCTATGATAAAAATTAGTATTAGTATTATTAGAATTAATATTAAATTCTCGTAAATAAAATAAAGTCTCTGCGTGAAGAATTGAACCTCTGACCTTAAGTTACACAATTGCTTTTACATAGACCTTAACGACTACAGCTATAATCGACATTTATTATTATAATATTATTTATTATTTTAATTTCAATTTATTTACACTTTATTATTATTATTAATACTGTAATTTTAATAAATAAATAAATTAATAAAAAGTAAATAGAATAATAAATAAATAATTTAGTTAATTTATATTACTAAGTGCATTTAATTAATGTTATTATAATTATTATTTATTACATAATAAGGAATAATGCATATTATTATTATTGTTTTTATTGTTGTAATAGAGAAAATAAGATTTTAATTTAAAACAAAAAATAATTGTCCGTTATTTATAGTTTTTTGGAATCTCTTTGAATATATCTAGATATAAAATGTTTTATTTCTAAGTCAATGTTGTTTTAATTTAGAAAGCAGATTGTGCACCATGCGGTCTGCCACATGTTGTAAATCAGTATAAAGTGCATTCTATAAATCTCGTGGTATTCATATCAACCGTTAACACGCGTCAGTATCAATATTATCGTGACCACGGGCACTGACAATTTTTTGCCCATGCTTTATACACTCTTTATATACAGAGAGAGTGAGAAAAGGCTGACACGTGTAGACTCTTTTATTCTTATTTTATTTTAGGGGATGTTCCGCACTGTGCGCCCACTTGAAATTGCACCACCTTTACCCATGTCCCTTTAGTCAATTCTTTCATTTCGCTTTTCTATATTGTATATTATATGTAGGTCGAAATAAAGGTCTTTCAATTTTCGAGTGTGCCAACATACTCTGGGAACCTTTTTCAAATTTAAAAATCATTTTTATTTCGTTTCAACCCCCTGCGACTTAATTTGATCCTTCCTCGAAGTCGATTAATTCATTTTCAGTTTTTTTTTTGATTTAGTAAAAATAATGAAATTCAATAATAATTTCTTGATATAAAATCATCCTAAGTTATTTTATTTTTATTCTTTTGATTTATTGGAGAAAATTAAATAATAATTTATTATGTATTATTTTATTTCCTATTTTCAAATTTTGTTTTTATACGTATACTTTTTTGAAATATAAAAATCGTTTCAATCCCTACGATTCAGTCTCCTGTTTTAATGTAACTTATTTTATTATTTTCATTTTTTTTTTGATTTATTGAAAAATGGATAATAGTTTTTTATTAAAATTATTTTGCTATGATTTCAAGTTTCTGATTTATTAAAAAAAATTGTATTATAATTTATAAGAAAAATAATTTAATATTGATAAACGTATTGATAAAATTAGTTTACTATTAGCAACAAATCGCGCGCGACTAACTTCTTACTTACTTTTTAAAATAAAATTAGCAACTTTAAAAATAATAGAATTTAAAAATTTGTAATTCAAATTTTTGTTGAAAACACTAAAAGAATTGAATTTTGGAGAAATTACAAATAATTGCAGAAATTCAATTATTTTTAAAAGTAATAAAATTCTTCTCATAACATTCAATTGTGTTAAAATTTTTTTTTAAATTCTCGTCAAAATCCCAATTATCTTTATAAATAACAATATTCTTCACCAAAGTTCAATTATTTTTAAAAATGTCAATAAAATTCTTGTCCTAATTTCAATTAATTTAAAAAAATTTTCTCACTTCAATGATTTTAAATATATTTACTATTTTAATAAAATTTCCCAAAAATAATTCAATTATTTAAAAAAAATGTTAATAAAATTGTACGCAAACTTTTAATTATTTTCATAAATAAAATAAAAATTTCACAGGAATTCAATTATTTACAAATTTTTTTATAAATTTTATAAATTTTTTTTATAAATATTTTATAAATTTAAGGAATTTAATTATTTTTATAAAAAATAATTAAAAATTATAGAAAATAATAATTAAATTAAAATGATGAAAATAATTTTGAACAAATTGCAGTAACAATATTCTTATATAATATAAAATAATAATTTTATCTCTCGGTCACCTTTAATTAATAAGAAACATATACTTTTATATGTTGTTAAATTTCAAAAAGGTTTGAATTTGAAATTTTTGAAAATCTTAATTCCTATGGAAAAATAATAATAATGAAGTAATTGATGTTTTCGAATAATTTTCAATTAAAATTTGTAAATTGACAAATGGAAGTTATAAACATTTTTTTCCGTTATTTTTAAAAAACTTTGAATATTATTGAAAAAATACCTAATAATTGAGAAATAGAAATAATGCAAATAATTTCCTTATAAAAATTGAGAATTTTGTACAAAAATATTAAGAAATAAGAATATGTAACGTTCTTTTCCCAAAAGAAAAGAATGAATTTCTTATTGAGAAATAAAAATTATGTATAAAATGAGCCTGTTTCCTATTTCTTAATCATAATTTTTTAACAATTAACAATTTTCTATTTTTTATAAATAGAAAGGAGAAAAACTTGCATAATTTAGATCAGTTTATTATTATTATGAACACTAATTTAATAATTCTTAGATTATTGATTGCAGACGATAGAAAGATGTTACGCACATGCTTTCGGAAATTTTGGATAAAAATTTTCTTTTAGAAACTATTTTAACTGCTTGTAGTTATTTTATTTTCGTCATATTTGTAAATTTTTCATTTTTTTATCTATTTTTAGATAAAAAAAAATATTGTTTGAATTGAATTCTACAAAGTTCTTTGTATTCTATTGTGTGAGAGGAGAATTCCTGGATTGAATGTTATCAACGTTACAATAACACACTCACACAAATATGTACACACACAGGGTAGATTTGACTCCAGGGAGACTGACAGCAGGTGTTTTGAGTCGGTTGGTGTATGGAAGCACACCTTGATAAATGTTTTAAACGTTATTATACATGCGCCTGTTGCACATATAGTATATATATATATATTATAGTATACAGAGTGCAATTACGGCAAAAGAGAGGCTTTCTTTAACCGACACTCACCTGCTGACTCTGTTTTGCGCTCAGCTCTTCCTGTTTAAAAACAAAGCACATATGACAACCATTTATTTTATATGCAGATGTCGAACGAATCTGGCCTTATTGCACAGATCGTGAGAAACTCGTCTCGAATTCAAATGTGGGCACATTTCTTACTTTAAAGGTTAGCAGCACGAGGATGTGCGAATTTATTCTTGTTCCTGAGAAATAGTCCTTCCAAGGGATTTAATTAGTTTCTTATTTTTTTTAAAGAAGGACAACAATTTAATTAATTAATTAGTTTCTTGTTTTATTTAAAAACAAGACAATTCAGTTTCTTTTTCAGAAAAAGATAACTTTCATTTTTTTCCGTAAAGAAGACTGATTCAATTAATTAGTTTACCTTGCTAAAAAGGCAACAATTTAATTAATTAGTTTCTTTCTTTCGTGAAAAAGGACAACAATTTAATTAATTAGTTATTTTTGTAAGAAAGGCAACAATTCAATTATTTTCAAAAATTTGAAGAAAATTTTTCGTAAGAATTCACAGTAAAAAGAAAGTCATATTTTAAGGCAGGAAAGCAGCCTTAAATTAAGATGCAACATTTTTAAGGCAGTCAATGCTGAATTTAAGACTGATCTTAAATTAAGATTTACTTTTTACTGTGTTCAATAATTTTCAATAACTACTATTTTAATAAGATTTCTCAAAATTCAATTATTTTTTTAAAAAATCTGTATAACAAAATTTTTCACAACAATTCAATTATTTTCTTAAATAATAAAATTCTTCACAGAAATTCAATTATTTTAAAAAGAATCTTAATAAAATTCGTTGCAAGAATTCAATTCTTTACAAAATTTTTGATGGAATTCTTTAGAACAGTTTAATTTAGAAATTATGAAAAAAATTAGTCTTTTGAAAAATTGTATAACTGAAATTTTTTGAAAATAGTTAAATTCCCTTAAATAATTTAAAAAGATTAAATTAAATTTGTAATTAATTGGAAATTATGCAAAATTTTATTGAAATAGATTTTATATTATATTTTATTTTTTTAGTTTTGAAAATTGTTGTTATATATAATCGTAATTTTGAAGAATTCTAACTAAAAATTTGGAAAATAATTAAGTTTTAGAAAAATTTTAGTATTGAAATTAGGTAAGAAAAGAAGTGAATTTTTTATGGAATTCAGGAAAAAGTCAGAGAAATACAGAATTAGTTTTGTGAATTGACTAAAATTAATATTTTAGGCGCCAAATTTAATTTTTCAATAGCTTTTGATACTTGTTTTAAATTAATTATCGAGTGCGAAGCCTAAGAAATCCAAGGTTTTAGTTAATTAGCTTTGTTTCCAAAAAAAAGTCAACAATTCAATTAATTGGGCGACTACAATATTGAGGCTCCGCATCTTAAAAGGGCACTTTTACCATGTTAAATCAATGCTGAAAGTGCTCTTTTAAGATTCGGAGCATCAATTATAAAAATTAATTGAAATAATGATTATTGATGTTAAAATTAATTTGCGACAAGAAATGACTCTGGAGGTAAAGGCACTGTCTCAATAATTTGATTTATTAATATCACTTGTAATAAAAACAATAACTGATTAATTATTAGGTATAGATATTTAATAATTAGGTATTAGCAATATGATAATAATCAATATATTTACACGAAAAAAATTGTTTGATTCAAATTTCAAATATCACTATTTAGAAAATACCACTAATTGGAATTAATTTTTTGTGACGTTCTGTAGAAAAAATGGCGCCAAAGCATGTAAAATTTGTGACGTGGGGAGGGGGGGGGATTATGCAAAATAGTGTGACGCAGTTTATGAACGGCCCCATAGGTAGACAAGTAAAGTTTATAGTGTTTATAAAAATGAATTTTTGTCTTCTTGTATTTCTCTCGATCAGCTTCTATTATCATCCAAAAATTTTCAACTAAAGGGATTATTCATTCTTCGATTGTTATTATTGTCCAAACATCATTAGTATTTATAGACGAATAGTCACTGGGTAGACAAAAAAATTTTTAAAGGAATTTTCGAACAGGTAGATTTTTAAATGGAATGAGAGAAAGGTAACTGATTTAAAGTGTAGAGAGGCAGGAAGTGTAATACTGCATTAAAGGGAAGGTCAGGTAAATTTAAATCCCTCTTACAATTTGTGGAGCTTGTGGATAATAATTTTTTGAAATTATTAGGAATGTAATTAATAGCTACTGGTGTTTATTTATATTTATTTTTTTGTACAATACTGAATTTTTTGTGTATCGCAATAATTTGAGACTTTATGATGAAATAGATTAACTGATCTTTTAAAAAGGTTCATAAATTATAGTTCCTGTTAAGTGATTTGACATTTTTTCTTCTCATCTTCCTCCTGACTTCTGTATTATGTCTTTTGGGAGAAATTTCCAGTTTCCGCAAAAGATCTATTCTTGGTGGGCGGTCTCGGTCAAAAATCATATACGGCGCCTAGGATGCAAAATGACCTGCCTCGACAACAGGTTCGAATGACAAATTCTTTTTCCCTTACAAGAAAAAAAAGGAAGGCCGGAAACTTAAAATTCGGAATATGTCAATTTTGATGTTTGTATTTTCTAAATACTTTTTTTTTGTTCGCAGAGAGTCGCGATTCATTTATATTTTATTCTTTTCGATTGTTTAAAATATAATTATTGGTTATTATAATAATAAAAACAATAATAATAATAATAATACAACAGTTTGTTGTTTTCTTTGTCTTTGCTTTCTTCCTTTCTCTCGTTTTCGTCTTTATATTTTTTTCCATTCCTTTCTATTTTTAGTATTTTTGATTTTATACACTTTTTTCTTTACTTTTTTATCAAAGAGTAATGTATTTTCGTGAGCTATTATTGTTCCCGGTGGAGTTTCTCAATTTCTTGGAAAAAAAGGAATTTACGATTTGTTCAAGCATTCAATAGGGATGTAGGGAAAGACTTTTTTAGATTGGAGGGTGTGGTTTGGGTTTAAGCCGCGTGGTTTAAAAAGAAAACAGAAAGCACGAGTCTGAAGATTAGGATCTATCAAGTTTTAAAACTTTATAAAAAAAGAATTCTCACATGGCTTTTCTGTTTTAAGTGCGCAAAGAATCCATTCCATTAAGGCACTTATGTACATCAAGAAAGATATGGATGCATTATAATTTCAAATACTTGTCGATTTCCTTAATTTTAAGATTAGACATTACTTGATTTCTTTTAAATTATTACTTTAATAATCTTTGTTGTATTGATAATAATAGTAGTTGTAATCATTCTGTTCAATTTAATTTTAGACAATATCGGTATTATTTATACTCTATTCCAAGTGAATTTTACTTTTACTTTTTAAATCTATTGCACATTACGGTATTGTTAAGCTAACCAGAATTCTAGGCAATTTAGCTATAATATAGAAATATGGTAAATTTAACCAGAATTGCAATTTTAAATAGTACTCTAGTCAGATTAACCAAAATTCAGGTTAAATTTATTAGAATTCTTGCAAATGTAACGTGAATTCTGGTTATAATTAACTAAAATTCTGGTTAACCTGGTCAGAATTCTTATTTATAACCGCAGAATATTTGAGGCAATTATATTTATAGAGTTGGAAACCAGAACTCAGGTTAAATTATAATTGTTGGTATATATTGTTAAATATTCTTTTCGTAAGAATAATCAGAATTTGGGACAAGTTAACTAAAATTCTTGACAGTTTAACCAAAATTTAAGTGTCAATTATTTATCTGATTAAAATAAGCAGAATTCGGGATAATTTAATAAGTATTCTTGATAATTTTACTGAAATTTTGGTTAAATTAACTAAAATTCTAGTAATCTAGACAAAAATGCATTGTTAAATATTCCTTTCGTTAAAAAAAGCAGAATTTAAGTTAAATTTAGATACTAGAATTCTTGACAATTTTTTAAGAACACTTAATAATTTTTGCTAATATTTTCACATGTTTGAATAACAAGAATTCAGGTTATAAATTAATTAGAATTCTTGCTAATGTAACCGAAATTTTTTGCTAAACGAACTAGAATTCTTGTTACTGTAGAAAAAAAACCGAATATTAAAAATTGTTCTAATTGAGAAAACCAGAATTCAGGTTAAATTAATTAGAATTCTTGCTAAGAATTGCACTGTTAAATATTTCTTTTGTTAGAACAATTAGAATTTAAGTTAAATTTACTAGAATTCTTGACAGTTTTAATTCTAATTAATTTAACCGTATTTCTGGTTATTTCAATTTGAAATTTTTTTAATATTCTATTTTTGTTCTACAGAAACAAGACTTCCAGTTCGTTTAGCAAAAATTTCACATGTTTAAATAACCAGAATTCAGATTTAATTAATTAGAATCCTTGGTAATGTAACAGAATTTTTGGCTAAACGAAATAGAATCCTTGTTACTCTTAAACAGAAATAGAACATTAAAAAATTTTCTAGTTGAAATAACCAAAATTCAAGTTAAATTAATTAGAATTCTTAATAATACAACCAGAATTCTGGTAAAATGAACTAAAGTTCTGGTTAATCTAACTAGAATTACATTGTTAAATATTCCTTTCTGTAAAATACTTAGAATTAGTGTAAAACTAACTAAAATTATTGACAGTTTAACTAAAATTTTAACGGTAATTATAAATGTATAATAGTCTTATCCACTTAACCAGAATTTTAATGCAAAATAGTTTCTGCTCTAGTTGGAATAACCAGAGTTCATATTAAATTAAAATTGTTACTAATGGAATCAGAATTTTGGTTAAATGTATTAGAATTGTGATTAATCTAAACGGAATAACGATATTGAAAACGAATTTATACCTAATGTTTATTTCTGGTTTATCGAAACAGGATTACTAATTAATAGAATTAACAGAATTATTAATTATTTAATTAATTATTAATTTATTACCAGTGTTCGGAGTAAATTAAGTAGAATTCTTGTAAATCTAATCAGAATTACAATCGCAAATATAACATAATATAAATACATATATTGCAAATAACAAAAATTCTCTTTGGAATAACCAGAATTCCAATTACTCCAATCAAAATTTTCTTTTCATCACAAATTGAGACAAAGGGGGTATCAAAATTGTAGCGTATCAACGTTTAAATACATATTTTGTCTCAATTTGATAATCTTAGAAAATCTAATGCATTATTAAAAAGTCGACTATTTTTTATATTCTTAGTTTAACGAGTCACATACAAAATATTCATGATCAAACTTCCAATGATTATATGAAGTGAATAAAGAACAATAATTTAAATTCTATTACAGGGGAAGGGAAAAAATTCCAGACCGAACAATTATAGGTAAACAATGAATTGTCGAAAAAATAAAAATTGGGCCACGGGGTGCAAAATGCATATAACCGTTCTCGATATGAATTTTTTTGCGCCCCTCCGGTAGTAGCATGATGCCTTCTTTATTTTCTCGTTCACTGGCTTCTTGTACATTGCCTCAGTAGTTATACTTCCGGTTGCCAGCTGGTATAGAAGTGCAATGGAGGGGTGAAAAAAAAACAGGGAGCAGGGTTCTTCCAGGGGCTGTTAGACGGCTCTCTTCCGTTTAATTTCAGTCAGCCTGACACGATGGCACGTGCTTCTATGATTATATACAGTATTCAATACATAAAAGCCGTACATACTACGCAGTTTGTACAAGGAACCATAGAAATTTACCCGATTCTTCTCGATCCACCAATGAAACAACCGCTTAAGAGGATTGCCTTCTTTCTATATTTTATAAGGGTCACTCATCAAAAAAAGCCAACACAACCCCCTCCTTCCTCCTTCTCACCAAGAAAGGGGGGCAAAAAGGCCACAAAGACGCGTATATTTGCCGAATTTGTTGCCCCTAAGCAAGAGAATAATCAATTTCTACAAGAAAGCATCACACTTGTGGGAACAGAAAAAAAATCTCAATGCTGACACATGACTGTGCATTGATGAGATTATTATGATTTACTTTTCTCACCGAGGAGGGGGAGGACTTTATTTGGATTTCCCATCAATTCTTTGACTTTTGAACCCTTTTTTTACAGTAACAGGAAGTATTTTTAATTCCGAAAGGTAAAATTTAGTGAAGAAGAGAAATGTTTAAATACTAATTTTTTAATTGGTACAGTTTTCTAAGGATATCAAATTGACACAAAAAACGAATCAAAACGTTGCTTCGCAACACTTTTGATTCTTTTTTTGTCTCCATTTGATATCCTTAGAAAAACTATGGGAATAAACGACTTTAAATTAAAAATTTCTTTTTAGAAACCAAATTAATTTTATCCATGATTAATTTTTATTTTACCTTATACCTCGGATCTTTAACTTAATTTTTTAATTTAGTTTAATTTTAAAATTATTCAAAACTTCAATAGTTTTGTTAAATAAATATTTAAATACTTGTTATTTATTTTTCCAGAAGAATTAAAAGTTTTTACATTTCAAATTCAAACATTCTGAAATTAAATTATTTCTAAAAATTACAATTGTGACTGTATTTTCAATAGCTTTTCGAAAGTTCTTTGAGAAATGAATTAGTTAAACAAGAAAATTAAATTTTTCATTAACTGTAACTATTAATTAATTTATTTTTTAAAGTTATTATTGCGAATTATTAAATAGATTTTTCATTTATATATAATTAAAAAATTTCGAAACAAATTAAATGTAGTAAACAGTTTTTTTTAAAATTAAAAAAGTTACCAACTTTTTTAAAAATTTAACTATAAACATGAAAATACATGATTTGTCCAATTTTTTTTGATATGTTTAAAAAGCAGTTTTTTTTAAATTTCAATTTACTTTTTTTGAAAATCTTTAAATTAAAAAAATTGTAATAAAAAAATTCTATTAATTAGTTTTTTATAAATATTCTAATGTAATTTTTTGCAAATAATTGAATTTCTTAAAAGAATTTTCGGAATATTTTAAAATCTAATCAATTTTTCTAAAGAATTTTAATGAAAAAATTTGAGTGATTGTTTTCTCCAAAAATGTAATAATAATTCTAATAAATTAAATTTGAAGACAAACTTTAATGTAATTATTATTTATAGATATTTGAATTCTCGAAAATAAGTAATTGATTTTATACCAAAGAAAAATCGAAAAATTCGCATTTTTGGAAAATAAGTCGAAAAAAGTCGCCATTTTTTGAAATAATTGGAAAAAGTAAGAAAAATTATAGTATCCGAGTATTATCATAGTATCCGAATAATAAAATTGTTAAATGAAAATAAATAGGTTAAATGAAATGAAAATATATCATAAAATTAAATTAAAATTTTCGTTAAGTGAAATAACCTTTTTCCCTGAATGATAAACGATATTTTTTACTTTTGAAACTTTACTCTCGATGTTTTTGAATCATAAAATGATGAAACGATTGCTGGTTCAAAAACTTTTCAGTTTCACTATTACATCGATTGGATAAAGATAATGAATGATTATGTATTTTAGACTTGATGAACGACCCAGCAATGGAATGATGAAGCAAATCTCTTTGACTTGCGTGGGATTTGAACACTTTAGCGCCTCTTTGAAAATGATTCATTTAAAATCACTACAAAGAGCAGATGATAGAATTAGAACCTCATTTCCCTCTCACTCTTTATCTCGGTCTTTTCCCCTCGCAACGAGAGAGAAGGAGAGTTCATTACTCCTTTGAGAGGAATCGTTTACCTTCATAGAAATTAAAAAGAAAGAAAACACGACCATTAAATCAATATTCTATTCCCGTTTTTCAAATAAACAAATAAAAATAACACTTCCCGTATATATTGAAATAGAAAAATCGAAAGTCTTTTTTTATAATCAGGAATTAATTAACTTGAGGATTAAAATGGAAGCACCAAAAATAGATTTCGCTTCCTTGACGAAATAATCAGTTAAGTTAAATTATCAAGTTTCGAATAATGTCATTTCTGAAATGTTCAGACTATTTCCGGAACTATTTCCTGAGAAGGGTAATTATATTGGAAAGTTATTTGTTATGAGTGTAGGGAGATAAATGACTTTCGTTAAGACTGTCATCTGGTGGTACTTAAACCGTTTCGTTATAAGTTCTTTTCCACTTCTCTCTTTCCCTCTCCTTATTGCTATATATCCGGAAGGAAAGTGCACTTCTAAAAATATCTATAGAGTCACAAGGCATCTGTTCACCTAAATCTAAGTCGAGCAATACTGACGCAGTCGCAAGATTCAAGAAAAGAAGAAGCTTTTTTCACTGCCACCGTAAAAAAAGGTATAAAAAAAGGAGATTCTTTTCAACTGCGTTCCAGAAGAGGATGATTTTAACCTTAATAATACTTAACCCTGGAAACGTACACTTAGATCCATTCTAAGAAAATGTTTTCCTTTCAACAATTTCAAAATTCCTTTCCTCTACTTTTCTTTTCTCATCCGATTCTTTATTCTGTCGAAATTTTTCAATTTTTCAATAATTTCTTTTTTCATCAAAAAAAATTTGGATTAACGGATCTGCACTACAAAATGTTTCGTGTGAGCTACCAAAACTTGGTCGGTATTTTGTAGCCAAATTATTTGCTTGAGAAAACTAATTATTTGTTTGAAACAACCAAACTATTTGTTTGAATGTTTTTTGGTTGTACAACAATAGTAGATTGTGCAACGAGTGGAGAACAAGGGCGATTTCTCGCGAGCTCGAAGTTTGCTGCGCAAGCGTAGCGCGCGCAGCAATCGAGCGAGCGAAAATCGCTGTTCTCCACAAGTTGCACATACTATTTTGTCCAACAACTGCAAAAAATTTTTTTTATGAATAATAAATTTAAACTATTAATTTTTCAAAATTTTAAGTTAAATTTACTCTTTATTTATCGAAATCAAAATATTACAATGATGTTATAGCAATAACTGAGAGTGAAACAAAATCTAATTTTGAAAAAAATTTTAAAAAAAAATCTGAAAATTGAAAAAAAAATTTTGGAAAAAAATTTTGGAAAAATGAATGTCTTGAAAGTGTCCCCAAAGATCCCCAGAGTGTCCTCAAAATTCTGTTCCTAGAATGTTCTAATTCTAATATAAAATAAAAAATCGATTAATCAATTTCTCATTCCACCACCAGTGGGGAAATGACTTCATTTCTCCACTAGCCAAACCACCAGTGGGGAAATGTAATACATTCCTCCATTGGTGCCTAGCGTACAATAGTTCTATTTCCACGAAGGCGTTGGATAAAATAATTAATTAATTAAAACAAATTTTTTTTATACAAAAATTTGAGAATTTTTAATAAAAAAAATTATAATGCAAAAAAATGATGAACAATTTTTTTAGTCGTTTTTTGACATTATATTTAGAAAGAGGTTACTTTGTTATAACTATAGGAAAAGTTGTTTCAAAAAAACTTTTTCTGTTAAAAAAACACTGAAAAAAAATTATTCGATTCAAATGAACGATTACTTGTCTATTATATCAAATAAATATTTATTTGAATTAAATAATTTTTATTTAAATCATATAAATTGTATTGGAAATTTGGAACCAATAATAATTCCAGTATTTGAAGCAAATAATTAGATATGTGAAACAAAAACGATATAATAGACTTAAATAAAAATTATTTGATACAATTAAGTACCTATTTATTTGATAATATAATCCTTTATTTGAATTAAATAAATTTTTTTCATTGTAAAATTATTATTTAAAATTGCTTTAAAGAATTCAACTACCCCTTGTTAAAATTCTAAACAGTTTATTTTTCAACTCCCGTGTGCATTTTAATTCGATGATTTATATTTTCGAAAAAAAATCAATCAGACTTAAAATTTCCCTGGCAAAAATTGAAAAGAAATAATTACTGTATTCTTAGGTCAATAAGTCTCTTCCAGAGTCAAAAATCACGTTCAGATGATGATCGATGGATAAAACTCGAAATATTTTTAATAAATACAAGGGAAATAGGAAAATCTTTGTCAATTAGTATCTTGTGAAAAAAGGAATTTCTTTTTTTAAAGGATTTATTAGTTAATTAATGAACAAGTTGTGTACCTGCCTTTGCATGTTAGTGCCCTGTTATTAAGAACCATTACTTAACTCTTCTTGTGTATATTGAAGCCCTTTGACTCTTCATGGAACAGAATCAAAGCAGCACCAACACGAGAGTCTTCAACTTTGATTTTTTCCCTTTTTTTAATACTTTATACCTAACTTGATAGTAATTTTCTCCACATAGTTCAGAACATGTAAAGTACTCCCAAGAATGTAACGATGAGATCCTTGATATTTTACGAGTATAAAGGATATACTCTCAAAGTGGAATTAAATTGGGATCATCGAGAGGTTAATTTGTTTCTTTAGATTGTCAATAGTTATCTTCCCTCAGTTCTCACATATAATTATAATATCTCAATTATTCTTATTACTAAATTGCATTTAAAAAAACAAGGTGCGATTACTTCGGAAATGAAGAATTGTCTTTTTCTTCTTTTTGGTCTTGAAATTAATATCATGCTTATTTATTTAAATTGAAACTATTATTACTCATTAATGTTACTACGCATTAATATTGCGATAATTAATTATTTATTTCTACTATTAATTTAGATTCATATTAACAACTATTGATAATAATTAGCACCTATACTCTCTAAATGTGAATTAGTAAAACTGTTTACTAATTTCAATTAGAGACTCACTTTTTGCTTTTTAATTAGTAAATTTTTTTGAATGACATTCTTCGCAGAAATTCAATGATGTTCAAAACTTTTTAAAAATTCTTGACTTTCAATTATTTTTATAAATAATAAAATTCTTCTCCAAAATTCAATTCTTTCCAAAAATTGTTGTCAAAAAGAGAAGCAAATAATAGAAATTTTTAGAAATAATTTAATTTTGAAAAGGTTTCAAATTCAAATCTTTGGAAATATTTAATATTATTTCAAAAATTTTAACGCATTTCTCCGAAAGAATTCAATTATTTTTAAAAATATCAAAATTCTTCCCAAAAATTCAATTATTTTCAAGAATTTTAATAATATTCTTTGCAAAATTAAATTATTTTCATAAATAACAATATTCATCACAAGATTTCAATTATTTTTATAAATAGCAAAATTCTTTGGCAAAATTCAATTATATTCGAAAATTTTTTGAAAATTCCTAGCAAAGTTTCAATTATTTTCAAAAATTTTTCTAAAATTCTTGACAACATTTTAATTGTTTTTAAAAATTTTCCTCAATTTAGTGATTTTCAATATCTACTATTTAAATCAAATTTACCAAAATAATTCAATTATTTAAAGAAATTTTGATAAAATTCTGGACAAGTATTAAATTTTTCCCTAAATAATAATAATGTCACAGGAATTTAATTATTTAAAATAGAATTAAATTTACAAACATTTTTTCAAAAAAGCAATTATTTAAAATTTTTTTGTAAAATTCTTCTCAATAATTCAATTATTTTCATAAATAACCTAAAATTTTTTATAGGAAATGAATTTTAAGAAACATTCAATTATTTATTTTTGTATTTAAGTAATTGAATTTGCTTAGAAATTTCGAATAAAAATTGATTTAAAAATGAATTTTATTCAAAATTTTAGTGTCAGGGAAAAAATCAAAATTTTGCCTGCAAATCAGGGAAAAGTCAGAGAAAAACAAAATTAAATTTTTGTGGCAACAATAGTTTTTGGTTCTAATTATAATATTTTATTGGAACAATGAATTATTCTCTCTAAATCTGAATTAGTAGAAAGTTTACTAATGAAATGACGAAAAGTCTTCCACCAAATGATTTAGTAATAATTTTACTAACAAATAATGGAATTTTACTAATTGTTAGTAGATTTTACTAATTGCTTAGTAGAATTCTTCTAGCAATTAGTAGAACTATTTTATTAATAGTCGATAAAATAAATTCACTAATTTATTTAGTGAAATAAGTGACTTTAAATTAGTGGAATTCCACTAAAACATTAGTAAAATTTTACTAAAAATTAGTAATATTCAACTAATTGAAAAGGGGAAAAATCTTCCATAAAAACTACTCAAAGTTAGTAAAATTTTACTATTTCTTAGTAGAATTCTACTAATTCAGATTTAGAGAATACTGATTTTAATGGACTATTAATTATTTTTACTTTTAATTATTAGGACTACTTAATTATTATTTTGCTTGGCTTTTGTTATTTTTCCCGTCTTTATGATTTTGAAATCAAGGACGATTTTTTTTTTGCTTATGTAAGCATCATCAGAAAAGTGAGACCAATTTGTAAGAGATAATATTTTTCTTGCTCTATATAGTGTTTTTATTAGAATGAAAATATCAAGGCTGTAAAGTGCTCCGAAAACTCTCTCTTGAGAAACAGATGAGGGCATTTAAAGTCTCTTGGTTAATCTCAAGGTTATGGCAGAGATTTTAGCCAATAGAGATAATGCAGAGTATTAGTCTGGAGATTAGTCTCGTCTGATGCTTTAAATTCTGATGGGACAAAAAACATTTTTTTCTCCCTGCCTCTTATCTTCTTCTTAATGCAAGGATTTCCGATCCATATTTTTGCTTCTATTATTGTAAAGAAAAACTACTCTGCTCTTTTGTTTTTGTTTCCTACTGTTAAAAGTATATGGTAAATTAGAGTCGATTTCACAGATATTAAAATTGATCCAAATGAAACCCAAAATTCAAATCGGTTTGAGATTGAATCTTATCTTTTTACTAAAATTTTTTACGAAATTGGCCTATTGGTAAAGACTCAATTTCCTATTGTTTAAAAATTGAATATTTTTTTCAGATATAGTGAATTTTATTATAAGGGCGATGATAATTTTGTGGGGGATCGAAAAGCCATTTGTGGAATTTTATGATTGAATCGATGGCAAGTCATCACACATTGGTAATTATGTGTATAATTTCAGAGTCTGATCGATATCGTTTGCGTTTTCTGCTATGATCGTTGAAGCAGACGATCAAATTTCGAAGATTTATGATCGTTCGTTACATTAACGCTGTTGTAATTAACAATCGTGTCTTCTATATCGACAGAAAATCGATATGAAAGCTGCATGCACACACACATACAGTCTACCGCAACAATACACCGTAAATTTGATAGTTTCCCAGAAACCCCGAAAATCAATCGTTGTGTTAAATTCCCTTCCACATTTTATTTTCACAAAACTTATTGTTTACGAAACTGTAACGAAATTTTCTACCATATTTTTATGCATTTTATTAAAATGAACCCAAAATTTTATTTAAAACAACAAAACTGTTTTTAAAATGAAATTGGTTATTTTGACAATTTGGTTTAGTAAAATGACTGAGTATAAAAGTAAAAATTTTGAAAATTACTTTAAAGGTTCGTTAAAGAAGTAAATTGGAATTCTTCATAATTACAAATGTACAATAAACTGTAGGTGTTATTTGACTTTTAAAGAACAGGATAGGTACTTTCATTCGAACTCCATTGCGGCAGACCTTGAAATTAAATCGCGACTTTGTCGATATCCAATTTCCTATGCGCAAAAGAAATTCATATTGAAAATTTCTTCTTTTTTTCTTTTTCTTTCCTTCTGCGATAATACGTTTCGCAAAAACGCTGCAGGAAACGATAAAGATGTGCGTATAGAAAACGGGTTATGAACTTTCATATATATAAAATCCCTCGCTGGGAATTCATATGGGACAATGGTAAATCCCTTATATAAGCACCGAATCCTCCTTTATTGGGACATTTAGGGGGATTTGACCGGAATATTCTGTATGCTCAAATCTCACGACACTCAAACTCCCTTCTCTCGCCTCCTTCTATAAAGTCCGAGCAATTTCCTTTGTTTTATCATCGATTGCCTAATACCCAAGGGACAAACTTGACTTTTGGAATTTGTCAGTAGAATATATTTGAAATTTGGACTTTTGATATACGAAAGTTTTGTTTTTCAATTTTAATCTACTTCTAATTTCTAATCTAATCCTATTTTCTATATAATATAATTTCTAGTGTGTTTGCACTTATAGGAAAAAATTTTATTTCACTAAACAAAACTTTAAATAACTAATTTTATTTTTGGTGCGACAAAACAGTTTTGTTAATTCAAATAAAATTTTGGTAGAATTTAATAAAATGCATAAAATTTATTTGGTTAAAAGAAACTTATTGTTTAAACAAGGTTGTCACAGGTCAGGGATAAGTTAGTGAATTCAGGGAAAAAGTTCATTTCTGACAATAATTTATTTTAAATAACTTAATTCTTGAAGAACTATCATAAAATTATTACTTACTCTTTAAATTTGAATCAGTTGAAAATAAGTGATTTGTAAGCAAAAAGTCAGTCACTTATTCAAATAGTAATATTTCTACTGACAATTAGTTAAAAATAACTGATATGTTTCAGTAAATTTTTTTTTTTGACTGATTCAATTAGTCAGGTTTAGTTAATTTTTTTTACTGAAAATCAGTTATTTTTAACTGATTCAGAAGCAAAAGGTCAGTCACTGATTGTCAGTTAAAACCATTATTTTTAAGTTTTAACTGATTCAGATTAAGAGAGTATAAATCATTTAATTAATAATTTTACTTCAATATTTCAAACATAATTAAATTTTAAAAGAGTTGCGTTTACAATTTTCATAAAAAGACAAACTTCAAAAGGTTTAAATTGGAAATTTTATAAAATTTCAATTTTGCATGAATTTAATTAGAAATTTTATAAAACTTAGATTTTTGAAAAATTTAAATAATTCTAATTCTTCTGAAATTAGTTAAATTTTTTAATGTATATATTAAATAAATTGTTAAAAACAATTCATTTATAGAAGAATTTTAGTTTAAAACACTGAAAACCATTGAATTTTATAGAAGTTACAAATGTTTGCAGAAATTCCATTATTTTCAAAAGTAATCAAATTCTTCGCAGAAATTAAATTATGTTTAAAAATTTTTTAAAATTCTCGTCAAAATTTCAATTATTTTTATGAATAAAAAATTCTTCTCCAAAATTCAATTATTTTTAAAAATTTTTCTCAGTTTAATGTGAATTTTAATATCTATTCTATTTTCATAAATAATAAAAATTTAACAGGAATTCTTCTGAAACTAGTTAAATTTTTTAATAATTTAATTAATTATTAAAAACAATGAATTTATAGAAGAATTTTAGTCAAAAACTCTAAAAAAAAATTGAATTTTGGAGAAGCAAATAATAGAAATAATTTAATTTTGAAAAGGTTTCAAATTCAAATCTTTGGGAAATCTGAATTTTTCATAACTTTAATTAATAATTCTGTAGAAATAATTATTTCGAACAATTTTAATTTCAATTTTATTGAAATTAGTTGAATTTTTTAATATATGCCTATTTAATATTATTTCAAAAAATTTTAACGCATTTCTCCGAAAGAAATCAATTATTTTTAAAAATATCAAAATTCTTCCCAAAAATTCAATTATTTTCATGAATTTTTTTTTAATTCTTTGCAAAATCCAATTATTTTCTTAAATAACATAATATTTATCACAAGATTTAAATTATTTTTAATTTTTATAAATAGCAAAATTCTTTGTCAAAATTCAATTATTTTCAAAATTTAAAAAAAAATTCTTGACAAAATTTCAATTATTTAAAAAAATTTTATTAAATTTCTTCAAAAGAATTCAATTATTTAGAAATTTTGTTGAAAATCTTCTTTATGACAATTTAATTTCGGGAAAGATTTAATTATTGAATAAATTATGTATTTTTGTATTTAAATAATTAAATTTTCGTAGAATTATCTAATGAAAATTAATTTGAAAATTAATTTTAGTCAATATCTTATCCCAATGGGAAGTAAACGATTGGTTCAATAATGGGCCATGCTTGGCGAACTCCGTTCCATTATTGGAACATTAATGGCAACCATCATTGGACCACCAATGGTTTAAACTTGGGATGATCACGCTACTGCCAATGATCGGTAGCCAAGCATCGGGCCAATATTAGTTGCCAAGGAATTGCCAAGGAAACAAAATCGATTTTTAAAAGCTTGATTTTTTATTGGCAGCCAACAAAAAACCAAGGTTTTGAAAATTGATTTTTTTAAATTATTAATTAAAATATATTTTTCAAAAATTTATTTTAAAAAAAAAAATATTTTTCAAAAATATATATTTTTTTTTAAATTGATAGAACATATTAATTTAATTTGTCACCTCTGGTAAAACAAAGATGAAAGACTGATAAATTCCCTCACTTTATATCTTACAGTGGAGGGATAACTGTGAATGTCTTTGCGAGAGAGGAGCAGGTACTTATATAGAGCCAGTGAAACAGGTCACAAGCGAGAAGAAATCACTAGCATGCACTCTGGCGGCGCTTGTCGGAAGTGGCGCAACGTTGGTTGCCAAGCGCTGTGTCGATAATGTCAGGATATGCATGCGCGCCAGAAAACAGTTCCGACAAGCGCCGCCAGAGTGCATGCCAGTGATTTCTTCTCGCTTGTGACCTGTTTCACTGGCTCTATATAAGTACCTGCTCCTCTCTCGCAAAGACATTCACAGTTATCCCTCCACTGTAAGATATAAAGTGAGGGAATTTATCAGTCTTTCATCTTTGTTTTACCAGAGGTGACAAATTAAATTAATATGTTCTATCAATTTAAAAAAAAATATATATTTTTGAAAAATATTTTTTTTTTAAATAAATTTTTGAAAAATATATTTTAATTAATAATTTAAAAAAATCAATTTTCAAAACCTTGGTTTTTTGTTGGCTGCCAATAAAAAATCAAGCTTTTGAAAATCGATTTTGTTTCCTTGGCAATTCCTTGGCAACTAATATTGGCCCGATGCTTGGCTACCGATCATTGGCAGTAGCGTGATCATCCCAAGTTTAAACCATTGGTGGTCCAATGATGGTTGCCAATTGTTTTGCCAAGAAAAAACCATTGGGTACCAAGCATGGCCCATTATTGAACCAATCGTTAACATTGGCAACTTCCCGTTGGGATATAATAATTGAATACTAAAAGCTTTATTTCGTGAATTTTTAGAAATAATTCTATTTTGAAAAGGTTTTAAATTAAAATCTTTGTAACTTCGAATTTTTCTTATACTTTTAACTAACAATTTTGTAGAATTAATTTTTTTGAAAAAGTTTAATTGAATTTTTTTAAAAATTATATTCAAATTTTTTATTTTCTAATATATATACCTGTTTAATTGAAGAATTTCCGAATAATCGTTTCGTAAAATTGAATTTTTGTAGACAAATGGATTTGAAAATTCTAAATGAACTTTTTAAAAAATTATTGAAAATAATTGATTTAAAGAAGGATTTTAGTTAAAAAATTTTAGAAAATAATAATTGAATTGAAATAATGAAAATAATTTTCATATGTAAAAATAATAATGTTTAAATATTTATTTAAAAATTAATTTATTGATGATTTCAAATAATTTTACCTAAGACATTCGTAAATAAATGTAATAGAAAATTTTTTTCATAGAATCATTTTGAGAGTGAATCAGAATATTCTTTAGGGTCAGGAAAAAAGTTAAAATTTTATTTTGGCTAATAGAAATCAGAGAAAAGTCAGGGAAAAAGAAAATTAAATTTTTGTAGCAACCCTGTGAAAGTTTAGTAAGAGTAAAAAATATATTTAAAAATTGGATTCGTTTTTAATGTTGCACTAAATGTTTTAAAGACGTAATTAAAAAGCACATTATAAATTTTCGACTACATAGTATTAGTAAATAATTTGCTCCCGCGGGTGTTTAATATCTGCGGACAATGTGAAATATGCTTAAAGAGCGCGTTGATTTGAAAATAAAAAAAGGACACAGTAGTTTGTAATTAAAATATAATGTGTTTGATGATAAAATTAAAGTACTGTTGTAATGAGATGATTACCATAACACGGTTGGGAAACTGACATTTTGCCGCTTGTATACATTCATATAATTACATATTAATACGAGAATCATATCAATTACTGTTATTTTCTTGTCGCCAAGGTTTGCGCGCATCAAAATAATTATTACATAGCAGCAGGTGAAGTGAGTTTAACGGCAAAAGTCAAGAGTAAAGAGGTTGCAATATCTTCTTATAAATATGCCTTATTTGAAAGGTGCGCTTTTATAATATACAAAACTCTATAAAGGCGTGTGTGAGAGAGAAGAAGAAGAATCTTCAAGTTCGAAAAGAGCTTAAAAAATTCCTGCCGCATAACATCACGACGGTTTTTCGATCTCCGCCCATCACTGTACAGTAATTACTATTTCGTTGCATTGTAGGTATGTGGAATGATGGTTTAGACATCTCCCGTCATCGAGAAGTGGTTCCTGAAGAATATTGTTTCTTTTCACTCCCTCTTATTTGAAAAGGATTTTTTTCACTTTTTTCTGCCTTTATACCCGGAAAAAAATGACTTTTACTATTTACAATTAAGAGAAGACTAAATTGCCTGGGATTTTTTTTTCTTTTCTGTAAAAAAATTCTTTTTGGTATATTTTCATTCTTCATTAGGGGCGAAGTAAATTTTACTAATTGTTAATAAAATTTTACTTATTTAAGTAAATAATTATTATTTTATGAATTAATTATTAATTAATTTAAGTTCATACAGATTAATTTTTTAATCTAATCTGCACTACTTAAAAAGAATAGTTCAAAATTGTAATTTAATTTGAACTATACTTTAATAAAAAAATTTAAATATAATTTGAATATTTAATTTCTATATGCATGGATGTGAATATAACCAGTTTGGTGAAAACTTTCGACCGAGTGGGTATTAGAGAAGTTTGAAAACAGATGGGGAGATTTATTAATTTGAGAATGAAATTAATCAACAAAATGTAGGAATTATTTTATTGTGTGTTTGTTTCTGCTTATTTGTGGGGTTGTTTCTTTTATTAGAATTTATTCCAAATAAATATTTGCCACGTCAAGAGAGAACGTTAGTGCCAACTTAATTAAACTTCCTCCAGACTATATTAGGCTTGTTTATGTACTAGTTTAGTCATTTATTGTTCTTAATCACGAAACAGGCGAAATTTTATTCTCTCATTCCTAGGATTTGCGTAAATGAACTTACATAAAAATTAACATAGGGTAATAAAATTATTTTCGGTTTTTTTTGGCTTTTGTTTTTAATATTTTGGAAATTTTGTAATGTTTAAACAAACGAAATTAGTGGTTTTTCTTCTTTGAGTTCGAATGGGATTATCATAATGATATTGCGTGATATCAAAAAATAAATAATCGTGTTTCTAAATTTTTAACTAAAGTTTTTACAGGAGATAAAATAATTTTGTTACATTTGATTGCAATTTTAATAATTCAATATTATAAATATAATTGTTTTACAAAATTTTTAATTAAAAGTATGAAAAATTCAGATTTTCAAAGATTTTAATTTGAAATCTTTACAAAATTCAATTATTTCTAAAAATTGCAATTCCAAAATTCAATTATTATCTAAAACTTTAATTGAAATTAATTTTTAAATCAATTTTTATTACAAAATTCTACAAGAATTCAATTATTTAAAATTTAAATACAAACTTAGATAATTAATTGAATAATTGAATGTTTCTTAAAATTGAATTCTTATACATAATTTTATCAACAAATTTTAAATAATTCAGTTTATTCAACGAATTTTAATAACATAAAGAATAATTACATTTTTCAAATGTAATTAATGTAATTGAAATACATACAAATTAAAATTGTATTGCAAATAATTGAAATTCTGTAATGAGTTTTATTATTTATGAAAATAATTGAATTATTGCAAAGAATTTGATAAAAAAAATTTCTATCAACTGATTTTTTTCGAAAAAATTTATGCAAATTCTATTTTTAACAATTGAATTCCTGTGAAATTTTCATTATTGTAGAAAATAATTGAACATATTCGTGTAGAATTTCGTCAAAATTTTTTTTTAAATAATTGAATTCTTTTGGGAAATTTTATTAAAATATTAAATATACAAATTATTGAATTATGAAAAATTTTTGAAAATAATTGAAATTCTGCAATGAATTTTATTAAAATTTTTGAAAATAATTGAATTTCATTACTTTTAAAAATAATTGAATTCATGTGAAATTTTTATTTTTTTGGAGAATAATTGGAATGTTCATGTAAAATAGATTTTTTGAAAATAATTGAATTCTTGTGATGAATATTTTATTTATGAAAATAATTGAATATCAGGAAAGAATTTTAATATTTATTAAGATAGTTGAATTCTTCCAAAGAATTGCGTTAAAATTTTTAAAATTGACTCTTATTTCAACAGAATTGAAATTAAAATTTCTCAGAAACATAATTTATTAAATGATTTATAAGTAACAACTTTATGGCAATTCTTCAATAGAATTAAGTTATTTAAAATAAATTATTGTCAGACAAATTTAATTGTCCGCATAATTTTTTACCAAATTTTTTATCGATAAAAGATTTCGAACCGATTACTCGTCTATTATCAAATAAATATTTACTTTTATTCAAATAATTTCTAATTTAATCAATTAAATGGTATTTGCTTCAAGCACTGAAATAATTGATTAAAAGACAATTTATTTGATTACAATAAAAATTATTTGAGTCAAGTAAATATTTATTTGCTAATAAACAAGTAATCGTTTATTTGAATCAAATAATTTGTTGTAATGTAAAATATTCATATAAAATTAGAATTGAACAAAGTTAAAGAAAACATTAATTTATTAAAATTAATGAAAACATTAAATTTGCAATTTGAAACTAAAACAAAATAAAATACAAAAAAGGTATTTACAAAAATAAATCGAAATTTATGATCATTAGGTAGATACCGGAAGTTCTTACGTAATGTTTCTCTGAATATTTGGTTACATAGCAAAAGAAACCAGGATCGTTTTATGCATGAATGAAAATTTTGTCGGAATTTCGTTCTAAAGAAAAAAAAAAAGAATTTTCCTTGTTAAACGAAGATAAAAATCAATTTCTTGTTATCAAGTATTTAAGAAATAGGGTATGAATGGATTTTTCGCCATTTTCATTCATTCTTACAAAAATTCCTCTTTTTTTTCCCTCAAAATATTTAGGCTTTTCAAGAAAAAAGAAAAAAAAATTTCCAACCTCCTCAGAATGCAAAACTCTTATTGCACCGTGAAATCTCCATTATGGGTTTTTGTATACCTGCTCGAGTCAGCTGTCCTCAAAGGAAAAGCTACATATTGTTTATGGTCTAAACTGTATATGTATATATGTGTATATAGTTTGTTGAAGTTCGACCCGAGGATGTCACCCCTGGTATAGGGTAAAATTCTTGGCGAAGCCTCAGCTGTTTTGCCAGTGGAAGCCATAGCATCAAGCTTTACCTTATGTATACCAACACTTTAGTTTATGTTTTGTGGCTTAGACGGAATATGGAATAACATATTATAGTAGAATATCTATGAGTTTTCGAACACACATCGAATATAAGGTTTACGATAATGCAGTAATGCAATATCGTCCAGTTTCATGCGGAAAAGGCACTAGTTTCGTGAAAGAAAGAATCGACACGACCAAAGATCGTGTTTCGTTTGCCTGCTTTTACCGGAACCAAGAAATAACGCACGTGCTACGGTTGACGTAGTACACAATTTAAAATTCCCTTCATGCTGAGAAAAATATTAACCCGCATGTTATAATTACTCATTATGGAGGAGTGTTTTTATTCCTCTCTGTTGATTGTTCCTCTATTTTTAGAAAAACGATAAAAACAAATTGTCGAATTTAAAAGAAGTAGCAAGCAAAAGTAAATAAAATTTCGTTTGTTTTATTTTAACAGCTAAAAAATGTCTTTTATTCGAAATCACTGATATTAGGATAAATATTTAAAGTATTTTACAAAAATAATAATATTAATAAATAATAATTTTTTTCTCTGGATCTTTCGTCCTCTAACCAATAAAATACTAATTAATAGTATTGGAATAATTGAAAATTAGTAAAAATTTTCCACTATATTTACATTTAACAGAATTCACTTTTAGGCAATTATATCTGGACAAATTCATGTTCAACTAATAAATTTACTTTCTACAAAATTTATTTTTAGTCAAATTAATTTTCATTTGCATTCATATTCAGTCGAATTAATATTTTGCCAAACTTTTTTATTAACCAAAGTTATATTTAGAAAAGTTTATTTACAGTCTAATTTATCTTCAGCAAATTTTGTCTTTAAGGGGGTGTCAAAGTCAAGTCAGCTGTTCCATAAATGGTTCAATGGAACAGCTGACTCGACTTTAAAAACCCCTTTAACTAAATTTAACACCCCTTTTTAACTCGATTTAATTTTAGCTGAATTTACTTTTAGCCAAAATTATTGTTATTCGAATTAATTTTCAGTCGGAATTTTTCCAGATTTTTAAAACTAAAATTATTCTAAAACATCAATAACTTCATTTTTAAATAAATATATTTAATCATTATTTTTTTTAATGAAATTAAGATATTCAAAAATTTGAAATTCAATGGCATATAAGAATATTATTATAAAACTTGCTACTTTGTACTGTAACTTCTTCAAAAATTATTTTCATCATTACGATTATTCAATTCTAGAATTTTCAACTTAAATTCTTCTTAAAATCAATTTTTTAAAATAATTTTTGAAAAAGTTCTTTGATAATTTCCAAATCCTTTTGTTTATAACTTAATTTTACGAAATTTCGATTATTCTGACATTCTTCAATTAAATATATTAGACCGATATTTTCTCTTTGCTAGACCTCTATAAGTGAATGAAGCGCTCCTTTAACCTCTATAAGTGATTATTTTTCTTAAGTAGACCTCTATAAGTGACAGGAGCATGTCTTCAACCTCTGTCAGTGAAAATCTTTTCCTCATATAAATATTCTACTGTGTAATAGAAGTAAGTAAACACTACTGCAAAAACAAGTGTCTCATTTTGAGACGTTTTGTCCCATATTTGAAACACATAAGATGTCTTAGTCCACATATTTGAAACAGATATGTGTCTCATTTTAAGACGTTTCAAAGTGTCTTACACATTTAGCAATGCATTTTGAGACACGAAATGTGTTTCGAGTATCCGTCTCACACTAGGAAGACGTTTTACGTGTCTTATACGCATTGAGTTACCTTTAATGTCTTAAAATGAGACACGAGATGTAATTAAATGTCTCAATATAAAACAGATTTTGTATCTCAATGGTTTAAACACTTAAAGCAACTCATTTTAAGACACGAGTGAGATTCAAGTTTTTGTAGTGTAGTAAACAGTAATTCAAATTTAAATAGAAGTTCACTTAATTAATAATTGTGTAAATCGACAAATCACTTTTTCATAAACATTTTACAAATAAATTAATGAATTTAGTAGATTTGGTATTATCATTTGTAGATTGAATTGATTAAACCTCTATGAGTGAAAGAGGGCACGCTTAAACCTCCGTAAGTGCGAGAACCTCTATTAGTGAAAAACCTCTATAAGTGACAAAAAAATTCACGGTCCCTTGAAATGTCACTTATCCAGGTTCGTCTGTATATAATACTGCAATTTCTATTTCAGATTGTATTTCAGTCAGATTGTACTTAGTCTGCAATTACTGTCTATGAAGTAACGTACAATTATCCACGTCACGTTCCTTATACCGATTATAATTGCAGTATACGGAATAACATACATATATATTCAAGAATCCTTAACAGTTTCTTCAATGAAACTCATTTCCCAGAAAGCTGATTTGTATCGCTTGCTTAAGACATTTACATTTTGATAAGAAATGTACAGTATTCTTGAGTTTCAGGCATAGTTTAGGTATATATTACTATCTTTTCTTTTTTTGAAAATAATTTTGATGTTGAAAGAACGAATCTACAATTTTAAAATACTTTCCGTTTGGAAATTTATAGGCATTCACTAAAAGTCAAAATTAACAAGTAAAATATATTTTGGAGTATGTTGGAATTTCTTTTTAGTTTGATTCAGAATTTAGATTCGGATTTATTTGATCAGAAATTATTGTGAGCTGCAATTTTATATTTTTCTTTTACAACACGAGGAAAATTACCCAACACGAGACTATAAATAAATAATAATCCCGTAATTTTTACGAAAGTCTTCTTAAAATTTTTGTCTTTTTAAATTGTTTTTTAATGTCAGTAAAATTTAAATTTTCTTTTAATGATACTCAAGTTCTTCAGCATTTTCAACTTATCTAAACAACTTTATACTTTATACTAAACAACTTTATACGAATTTTTAAATACTTTTTCCCTCACTAGATTTTAATTTTGAAATCTCTCTCGAAAATTTAAAAAATACGTAAACAGGATTTACTTACTATCTATTTAATTGTTAAAATTTTTTATTTTATGCAATTTTTAAATATGTTTATGACTCGTTTATGTAATAAATAAATAGTATTATAGTTTATTGCTAGAATGCAAAATTAATTACTGATAGTATTAACTCTTTCCTAAGTGTACAAATTTTTTCGTCCTTTGTAAGGAATTTTTGAATATTCTTCATTCTAAAGTAAACGTTACAAATTCTTTATAATCTTTCCAAAAAAATTTACAACGCCAAGAGATAAATTTGATCCGTAATCTTTATGAGAGTCTTGTCAAAATTTTCTATTATTTAATTTTTTTGGTTTGTTGTTCTTAAACTTTGTACGAATTGTTAAATATAGTTTTTCATTCACTAGATTCTAATTCTTAAATTCTGCAAAATCTTTCTCAGAAATTAACAACAAATACACAAATAGATCGTCTATCTTTAGGAAAGTTTTCTTTAAATTTTTTTTGTTTTATCAGTAAAACGTAAAATTGTTTCTAATTTTGCTCTAGTTTTTCAGCATTCGCTTTTTAAAACGCATTTATACAAATTCTTCAACACTACTTTGTCCTTGCATGTAATTAATACCTTTTGTTCACATCTGAACATTTCTTATTCTTCAGAATTCAGAAAATTCATCATCCACAAGTATTCGACGTTCAAATGAACAAAATATTTTTCATTAAAAATATACGGTAATAAAATTTTAATTCGAAGAAGAAATGAATGAATTTTGTTTATTTGTACTTTAAGAAAATTTTAGGAAAATCGAAATTTAGAAAAATTTACAACACAAACTGATAAATTTTAATCGTTATTCTTTCAAAATTTGTCAAAAATTTGGAAAGTAAAGAATTAGAAACTTTTTATTCAAATGCTTCAGAATTGACAAAGTTGTAACATTTATTCAACAATTGTGACGTGCTCCGAAGAAAGGTGCCTAAGGAGCAACAAATGTTGGGTTGTGTTCGTAATATTTAGAATAAAATTAATTAAAGTAAAAATAACTCGAACATATCTTTAAAATAATTTGCCTCACAAGGTACCTTTTTCAGAGCATGCCACAATTGTTTATTTATTTCCACATTCCTTCAAAATGCAGAATGTTTCTCAAAAATATCACAAACCAAGTTGCACGTTTCTTTTTCACTTCAAATTCTGCAACAAGATTTAAAACAAAAATTCCAATCTTATTCTTTATTCTCGAAACTATTTGGCATAATTATATCCTGTTTTTTGTCGATTTTATAATTCACAAAAGCAATAATTTTTGAAATGTTCATTTCCGTTTTGCAATGGAATGCGAAAGATGAACTTTGGGTGGTAAAAAAAAGCGACAGAGCGTGAAAGAGTGTTTCTCTCGCGATGACTTGAGGACCAAAGTGTGCTCACGTAAAAGATGCTGAGAGCGGTACACAGAAAGAAACGAAAAACGTTTACCTGGCGAACCGTGGGAAACGAAAGAACAAGTTTCAACTACTATATACATAGTAATAGTGGTCGAACAGAAAGCGAGTTTTGCCAAAGAGAGAAGAGATGAGGATTAGTCTCCTCTTCTCCTCTCTGGATGAAAAAGAATTCTCCTCTCTTGTTCTTTCTTTCTCTCACTCTTGCGTATACGTAAAGCAACAACGCTATTTTCTCTCGGGAGACAAAAGCACTATCCTTAAAAATCAGTATGAAGATAAAGTGAACTCGAAAAAGATAGAGTGTATATCCCCCCCCCCCTGTATAATGTCGATGACACCACAAATTTCTTTAGATCTCCCAGGAAAAACAATAGTCTCCTTTAATGAAACTTTTTCAAGGTTATGATTAAATTTCCCTCTTTGAGTTAAATTCTGACGAAAAAAGTTTTACTTTCTTTCTTGTATTGGAATATTTTTTTTATAATGAAGTGGTATATGATGTACCACAGAATCCAATTTTGTAAATGAACAAATAAAGAAATATATTTTTAGTAAAGTTCATTTTTAGTAATGTTTGTTTTTAGCAAAGTTTATTTTTAGTCCAATTTTTCTTTAGCTAAAACTTAGTTATCTTGAGCTAACATTTATTTAAGTTTAGTTACATTTAACTTTAGCCAGATTATGGCTGAATATTTTTTAACTGAATTTGTTTTTAGGAAAATCTTACTTTTAGACAAACTTGTTATTAAGCGAATTAATCCTTATTTCAGTTCATCTACAGTCGAATTTCGTTTTAGCAAAAATCACTTTTAACTAAATTATTATTAAATAACTGAGTTTATTTCTAACAGAATTTACTTCAAACCAAATTTATTGTAAAATAAAGTTCTCTTTAGCAGACTTTATCTTTAGTCGAATTTATTTTAGCAATAAATATTGTTAATCAAAGATTTTTTTAGCAGACTTTATCTTCAATCGAATTTACTTTCAGCAAAATTATTGTTAAACAAAAGATCTCTTTTGCAGATTTTATCTTTACTCGAAATTACTTTTAGCAAAATTTATTCTTAACTTAACCAAAATTATTTTCAGCAAAGATTACTTTCAATCAATTTAATTTTGATAAAAATTTAACTTCAACTAAATTTATCTTCAGCAAAATTTATTATTAGCCAAATTTTTCTTTAGCCGAATTTATTTTTAACTGAATTTACTTTTAGAAAATTTAACCTTCATGTGAATTCATATCAAGCTCACTTTACTTTTCGACAAAATTAATGGTTTATCATCTTTATTTTTAGCAGAATTTAGTTTTAGTCGAATTTATCTTTAGTTAAATTTATCTTTAGCCAAATTCATCGTTAAATGAATTTGTTTTTTTTATTTACATTTAGCCAAATTTTTCATTAACAAAATTGATCTTTAACTAAATTTCTCTATAGGACAATTTATTTATAGCCAAATCTATCTTTAACTAAATTTGAATTTAACCAAATTTTTCTGTCAAAAATTATTATTGTTTATTGAAGTTATTATAAGCAGTTTACTTTTAGTCGAATTTATCTTTAGCAAAATTTATCTTTCGACAGGTTTATCTTTAAATAAATTAGTTTTAGTCAAGTTTATATTATGCCAGATTTATCTTTAACTGAATTTGTTCTTAGAGACATTTACTTGAGATGAAATTGATTGACAACCGATATTCTCTTTAGCAGAGGTAATTTTCAGTTGAATTTATATTTAGCAAAACTTATCTTTAACTAAATTTATATTTAACCAAATATAACCAATAACCAGACATATATTCACCTTTATGTAAATTAATATTTAGCTAAATTTACATTTCGCAAAAATTTATTGGTATTAAAATTTAAATTTAGCAAAGTTTATTGACAGTCAAAGTTATCTTTAGTAATATTTATTGATTTTTTTAAAATAAATTTTACTAAGTTTATTTTTAGCAGTATTTACATTTAGCTAACTTTATCTTTTATTAAAAATATTTTTCACCAAAATTTACGTTAAATTAATGTTATTTTTAGCTAAATTCATCTTTAACCGAATTTATATTTATCCAAATTTTCATTTTTTCAAAATTTATTGTTAATTAAAGTTATCTTCTTGTAGTGCTTATTTTTAGTCGACTTTACTTTGAGCCAAATTTTTTTAGTCTACTTTAGTTTTAGCCTAATTTAATTTTAGTCTAATTTAGTCTTAGCTAAATTTAGTTTTAACTTTAAGTTATCTTTAGCTGAGTATCACTTTAGTCAAATTGATTTTTAGTCAAATGTATCTCTAACTAAACTTATCTTTAGGCAAATTTAATTTTTGGCTAAAATTAATTTCAGTCAAATTTATTTTCTACTAAACTTATATTTAACCAAATTGATTTTAAACCAAATTTAATGTAATGTCGATAACACCCTAATTCCTTTAGATCTCCCGGAAAAATAAATCTCCTTTAATGAAACTTTTAGGGTTGATCAAATTTCCCTTTTTCAGTTCAATTCTGACAAAGGATCTTTATTTTCTTTCTTGTATCGAAATATTTGTTCGGCGTAAAAAATCCCACGCTCTAAGAGGAACCACGGAATCTATTGTTGTAAATAAATAAATAAATAAATAAATATTTTCAGAAATTTATAAATTAATTCAGAATTATGTAATTAAAAATATTAAATACATAAATAAATAAAGATTATGAAAAACTATCTGAGAAATGGTAATTACCGGAAGAAAAAAAAACTTGCGAAGGAAATCGTTTTCGCAAGAAATCAAAGAAAATGTAACTTTTTTGCATTAGAAAAGTTCTGACTGATGTCAATTATCATTAATGGGAGAATGTGGTTCTTGTTTACATGTGAGAGGATAATTACGCTTTATATATATAATGACAAACTGGTACTCACGAACTGGAATTTTCTTCGGATCAGTGGCATTGAGATGTTCCTCGACCTTGTCCAATCTTTGTCGTAGTTTACCACTTCTCTCGGCGACTGCTGTCAATTCGGCCGTTAAATCGGCAAAAATATCCTCAGCCGCTGTCAATAGCGAGCCCAATTGTTTTAGCGATGAGGTGAGTGCTCCGTTCGCCACAGCCTCCAATTCGGCCCCAACCGGCCAATCCTTTGATGTTGTACCTTGAGGCACGTGGCCTCGACACACGTAACGAGGCTCTATCTTTCGAATCACGAACGGCATTTTTCCACAATATTATTACCACACATTCACACATAACAGAACAAAATAAATTCACTCACTATGATGCTAAGTCACCATAATCACCATCAAATTTCACTGGTTCAGAAAGAGAGAATCCTTTGGTCCCTCTTCCGAGGATCCCCAAGGCTCAAAACCGGTTGCGCAACATTTTTTTCTCTCTTTTTTTCTAGACGCGCCGCGTTTCACTCGTTTTGGCAAAACAAAATTTAAAAAAATTAAATAAATATAAACACACGATTTTTAATTTTTTCACGTAATTTTCAATTTAATTAGACGCGATATTTGTGAGATTTTGATCACTTCCATTTCTTTTTAGCTTCTTTCTTTGGGGAGGAAGTAATGCTGAGGGTTACTTCCTTTTTGTAAAAAATTTCACAACACGTTTCGACATTTTTTTGCTCGTTTTTTTGGGAGGGGGGTCCGTGTTTTCACTTCTAAGAATGCATGTAGGATGGAAAAATATAGGACCCGGTTCGATGACGTAAAAGCGAGCGACACAACGGTCGTTCGCCAAGTGCCGGCCGGTCTAACAACAAACCTGCCGAACAGCCTCCCATTCAATTCAAAGCAAAGCAATCCCGCCCTTTGTGAAAGCGTACACTATTTTTGTTCAGAGACATCTCGACAAGGTCACGTCATACTTTTAGGCGACTTCAATGTTTTCTCTATTATCACTGTGTGGTAAGGAAGAACATCTATTGGTAAGGAAGACTTCCACTGATTTTCTTCTTTACTTACATCCGGTGTATTACCACTTAATTTGTTATTATTATTTTTGTTTATTTATATTCCTCTATTGAGAAAATTGTTAATTTTATTGCAATTTTCAATTTTTTTTTCTATTTTGCAAATAGTAGTAATTTTGTTTTCAAATTTAAAAATTATTTTTTTTTGTACCGTCTGCTGATTATCAATAATGCAGGGCTCGAACTAGGTCCTTAAATCCCATAAAAGTCCGTAACTTTACTTGAAGTCCGTAAAAGTCCGTTTTTTTAAAAAAAAGGTATGTGAAGTCCGTAATTTCATTAGAAAAGGATGAAAAGTTCGTAAATTGTACGATATAATTTGGAGAATTTTAGAGAAATTACAAATAATTGCAGAAATACAATTATTTTTAAAAGTAATAAAATTCTTCGTAAAAATTCAATTCTGTTTAAAAATTTTTTTACTTATTTTTCACTGTTTTTCATTAATTTTTCTGGTGTAAACTTACTTAAAGATACTCAACACCTAGGACCTATTTTCTGATATCATTTTTAATGAGTCGAGTGGATGTAGCGATTATAGTAGCACTCATTTTAGTCAAAGGGTGATTCTCACAAAAAGGGTCAAATCATGCCTTTATGGTATTTTGTTAGAAATTAATTATATTAATTTAAACTATTAAAATTTATGACAGCCATACCATAGCATTTAATAATTTTTAATCATATCGCTAAAGGTACGGAGTGGAGTTTTAACATCATATTTATTTAATATTTCAGTAATTTGATAATTATTTTTTAATTTTTCTTTATGATTTAACTAAAAACTTTAAAATCACAACATATGGCTGGCCAATTTTTAATTACCTTAAGTTATTTTACTATTTTATAACAAAAACGCCGTCTGAAATAGTGCACAAATAATAATTTGTCCTTTTTGAAAGAATCACCCAAAAATATGTTGATTAACCTCTTTCAAAAATATACAAAATTAGTTTTCTTAAAAACGGCCCAATCGATTTTTTTCATTTTATGCTTAAAATCATCAGGAATTAATAAACTTAAATAGAAATGAAAAGATTTAACAAAAATTGATTTCAGTCTTTGCCCATACTTTGCCAGAGTTTTTCTCTAGTTCTAAAAATCTATAAAATTGAATAGAAAGGAAAAAAATTTCTCAAAAATTGATTATTTATGTTTATTATTAATTGATTAAATTTTCTATATTATTTTAAGAAGGTCCTTTGGTCTGAAAACAATATTGTACTCTACTTTAACGATGCAGAGTAAACAGCGGTTGACATTATCTTCTTGTACAATGTATCATCTGACTTCGAGTCACTCGATAACAAATGTTAGTTGTGCCTAGTCCGTAATAGGTGCTCTCTAAATGTGAATTAGTAAAAATGTTTACTAATTTGAATTAGTGACTGACTTTTTGCTTTTGAATTAGTAAAAGTTACTATTTATTAGTGAAGTTTACTATTTCAAAAGCAAAAAGGCAGTCACTAATTCAAATTAGTAAACATTTTTACTAATTCAAATTTAGAGAGTGGCTAGTAGATTTTTTGAGAAATCAATTTTTGTTTGTGCCTGACTTAAAATAGTTTTCGCGCCACCCCTGTCGACAGGGTTAAGAAGTCAACTATTTTGATGAAATTTTACCTTCTCAATTTTTTTGTGAATACACTATTAATCCTAGTGGATACAAAAATTTGTAAGATGTCTCCAGGATATTCTTTTAGGAAAGTTCTTGGGACATAGTGATTAAGACGTCCTAAAAATATTCCAAAGATGTCCAAATTTGATCCTTTAAATGATATCTTAAAGACCTAAAAACTGTCATAAAAAGAAGGAAATTAAAAGTATTGTAAAACATTTTAATTACATATAATTTTTGTAATTATTCATTTAATATTCAGTTTTCTTAACGATTTTGTAAATTTGAGATAAATTTTCCTTAAATTCAGCAAACATTTTGTTTTCACTTTCTTATTTTCCAAACAGAATTCAATATATTAAAACTGTCTCATCGCGTGAATTGAGAAAAGAGTTACTGTATTCGATCTAAACTACTTTGCGTTTATATGCTGCACCATCTGACGTTGAGTTGTTTATGATGCGAATAAATTCAATAAATTTGATATTATATTCACAGTAGCGTTTCGAAGTTTTAAAGTTGATGAGCTTCTAATAACAAAATTAAATCTTTTTTGTTAAAAAAGATCAATTTGATATTGTTAAAACAGATATTACAATGTATTATAAAATTTTTGAATAACTTGAAAGGGTTTAAATTTTATCGCATTAAAATATAAAACTTAATACATATATATGGGTGATTCTCCGCGTAGCGCACGATTTGGTTTATGAAATTAAAAAAATTTTTTTTTTCGTTATGATTAATATCAATATATTTTTTTGAAGATAAAGGCTTTAGAAAGAAAAATCCATAGCGGGCCGGAAAAATTATTTATAATTTTTGTTGTAAACAAGTGTAGTAATTAACTAATTCACTGTTTGGACACATTCTGTCAAAAAAAATTTTTCGGTAATTTAAACAATATTATATCATAAATCTCATTTAAAAATTATTATTTCGGTAATTTATGGTAATTTATGGAAATTTATGGTAATTTTTGGAAATTTATGGAAATTTTTGCGATAATTCATAAAAATATGTAAAATTTAAATTATTAGTAAAAATTTGGATTTTGGTAATTTATGGAAATTTTTGGAAATTTATGGAAATTTTTGCGATAATTCATAAAAATATGTAAAATTTAAATTATTAGTAAAAATTTGGATTTTGGTAATTTATGGAAATTTTTGGAAATTTATGGAAATTTTTGCGATAATTCATAAAAATATGTAAAATTTAAATTATTATTAAAAATTTGGATTTTGGTAATTTATGGAAATTTTCGCGGTAATTTATGGAAATTTATGGCAATTTGTAAGGTAATTTAAAGAAATTTTGTCGGTAATTTTTAAAAATATTCAAAGTAGAAATCACAATTTAAAATTTTTATTTCGGTAATTTATGGAAATTTTTGCGGTAATTTATAAAAATTTTCGTGGTAATTTATGGAAATTTATTTAATTAATTTATGGTAAATTTTTCTGAGCAATAGGTTTTTTTTATTCCTTATATATGTGGCACCATAACACTACATTTGCACTAGGTTCTTCGTAATACAAAGGTCGGTGGAAATTCTGATGCCGGTGGAGACTAAGGTCGGTGGAAACTTTTTTCAATCGCCTTCAGTTATTTTTATTTTTTTAAAAAAAATATCATTAATTTTCAATCGGTTTCAAATGGACTTCATTTGTATTGACTAAAACAATATAACTACGCTTCATTTAACCTTTTTTATAAATAATTGTTTAATTTGTAATAAAATATTTAAGGGTCGGTGGATGCCGGTGGAGACTATTTTGTGATTCCCTTTTCAAATTCCCAACATAAAATGAGTGAAAAATGAATAAATCAATTAGAACATTGATTCTTTTTCCTGAATTAACTTAAGGAAGTTATTTCTTGTGTTTACAAAAGTAATTTTAAGTTAACATTTCATTTTCATTTAAATAATTCACTGTTTGTTAATAAAATAATAAATAGCATCCAAATTTGCTGTCAAGCATAAACTGAAAAAAACATATATAAAATGAATTTAAAAAAAAAATTTTTTTTATTCAACTGTACTAAAGTAGACAATACTAAAATGTCAATAGTAATTGTATTTATTATTGCATATTACTAAAATTATTAACTTTTTTTTCTAAACTTCCTATGGGGACAGGTAAAAATTTGACGTTTTCAGCCTTAAAACCGCTTATTTATGAAAAATTATAATATTAGATACAAAAGTAATTATTGGTTTTTGTTTCTAAACATATAGATAACCTTTTTACGTTGGAATTGTAAAAATATATGAAAGTTATTTATTATTTTTCCATTACAACATGAAAAAAACCAAGTTCTGCGCTACGCGGAGAATCACCCATATTTTAATATTTATTTGTGACCTGGTCTAGGAAAAGGGGGCTTATGTACAAAAACAAGTTTTCGAGAAAATAGCTACTGAATTTCCATAATTTAAAAAAATTCTGAGAAAATAGTAAAAATCATATACCCACAACGGGACAAGGCTTAAAATTTGCGTAAAGGGAAGTAGTTTTTTTGGAATTTTTTTAAAGAAAATCGAAGGATACAAACAGATTTAAAAATTAAATTTTAATCTTGAAATTGTGGATAAATCAGAAAATTAGTGAAACTGAATTAAGGAAAGAAAATATTGAAATTTCGTGTTTAAGAAAATGTTTATTTCATTTAAAAATATAAAAATTTTAGAATGAATTTTAAAAGATAATAATTTTTTAATGTAGAAACATAATTAAAGCTAATTCAAAAATAATGAAAATAATTTTTTATCGCTTTTTCTTGGTTGCTGGGAGATTCTCTTGATTATTTAATTTGCGCTTTGTAGGTTTCCTTTCAGCTTGAAAATCATTTTTATTTTTTTTATATTTTTGGCTCGCTACGTGAACTAATAATTGCAACCTATCAGAATTTTCTGGTGGATTGATTTGGCCTTTCACAATCTTCAATAAAAATTGAAAATAATTTCGAACACAATTATCAACCAAGATGTTAATATCATTTTCATTTTTCGATGAATGATCGCAAACGTCAAATTGCATGTTAATTATTCGTTGCAAGAATTCTTTAATTTTATAAAGAAACCCTTGTTTATGACACGTCAATGGAATATAATAATCACAAACATTATTAATTGTTGTCGCAACATGACATAACAATGTTCCATTGTATTGAAGAAAACAATTTTCTGAATTGCACGGTTTCAAAAAATTGGAGTATCAAGTTATACAATCGGTGTCCATTAAAACAAGTAGTTTCTCCGATATAATTTTTTCAAAAACAACTTTAGTGGCATCACTTAACGGTTTGTTGAAATTAAAATTGTTAGGAGGAGGTGGTAAACTCCAAGGTGAAGGAGAAGAAGTATTTGGAAATGAAAAAGATGTAGAAGGGGAAGAAGTATCAGAAAAGGAATATTCAGAAGAGGTAGAAGTACTCCTGGTTAAAATATTTTCCAAATCAACTAGAATACCTGTCGAACAATCAGTTTCACAGTTTGCTCCTTTAGAAGCCTTTAAATTATTATTAGTGAAGGAATTCAATAATAAGGTTTTATAATATTCTCGAAACGAAACGCAATTTGGTTTTGCACGGAGAAAAAGGAATAGTTGACACATCCAGATACATGGATATCACAGCCATATTATATTGAAAAATACGGGATATCCATAGTTAAGGTTGCTGCATCCATATTCTATGGCTGGCTGTATATTGTTGGAGCAGCAAAAGATCTATGGTTGGGTGATCCATAGTAATTGAAATGGGAAACAAAAAAATTAGAATCACTCAATTAATTAAATTCTATGTCACTTGAGATATTTTATACACATTTTTGTTAATTAATACACACCACTTATTGAATAACCGCATATTTACGAAATAAATTATTAACCGATGGGGGAGACACGAACCCTAGACCTAACGCATACTTAACACTAACGCTATCCACTACACTATACACGCAACTACAATATTTGAGCATATAATATTCCTTATATACTCTACACATATTTCATGAAAATGAATTTACATAAACACAAATAGACAATAACGATAATAAATAATAAACAATTGTAACACAATTTATACACAATAAACTCACAACGCGATTATATAGACGTGACAGGAAACCGACGCGACGGACAAATTGAGACGACCATTTTTAAATGGATGCCATGATAGTGAATTGCGCGCAACATGTATCGAAATTTTGTACTAACTATGGATCTCCTAACCAAAGTTTATATGGATGAGGCAGCCATATGTGAAAATCCATAGCATGAATTGAACCCCTTGATGCAAGAACCAGACATAGACCATTGAAATTAAATGGGCTGCGTCTGGTTCTTACATCAAGGGGTTCAATTGTTAGCCCAACCATGCCTATGGAAGCCTTGAAAAATTGTCACAACAAAGATATTTTTATCCTTTCGGATAGCAAGGCGGCCATTTTCTCCTTGAAACGATACGTATCAACATCACGGCTGGTCGGTGATTGTCATGAATCACTTAACAAACTAGCTGAAACGAACCGCGTTACCCTCCTGTGGATCCCTGGTCACAGTGGATTCGCGGGAAACGATAGGGCGGATGAGCTAGCCAAAGAAGGGGCTAGAAAACAACTTATTGGACCTGAACCTCCCATTGGTGTTTCCAACAAATGCTTGACACTGGAAATTAAACAGTGGATAGCTGCGGAACACCAAAGGGAATGGCAGGTAACTAAGGGCTGTAGACAAGCCAAGGTACTCATGGGAAGTAGTATTAACCCTATGAGGAAAGCGGAATTCCGCAAATTAAATAGAAAAGAGGCAAAGATCATAACGGGGCTATTAACTGGCCATGGTGATCTGCGCTATCATAGGCACAAAATGGGGATCCTAGATGACCCGAAGTGCCGTAGGTGTGGAGAGGAATATGAAACCCCGATACACATCTTGTGTCACTGCCCTGCACTTGTGAAGGAGCGGGAACACATTACGGGCTACTTCTTTCTGGGGGAGACCGTTATTGCTACCAGAAACCTGGCCGAAGTCCTCCTGTTGTGGAAAGGACTTCGGATATAGGGGTGGTTATGGGGAACGTAAAGGGATTACCCAAGCGTTAGTGGCGTTGACCTGCAAGGTCCTAGGTCCACAACCCTCTTCTTAATAATAATAATAATGCCTATGGATGTCACATCCATATTTGATTCAACAATATAATATGGCTCCCTCATCCATTGAATATGGAATGTGCTTCCATTCTGAAAGTTGTCTCTTCCATTGAATTGGATAACACAACAATATTCTGCTCAACAATATTTTTATGGATATCTCTTCCAGACCTTTTCTTTCCGTGTAGGAGAAGACAAAGATGCCCTATATCTTCTCCACTTTCTTCCATTTGAAGCCTTCCACATTTACTTTTAACGCGATTACGACTCATGTGAACCAATTCAGATGCAACGCTGTAGCTAAAAATTTGGGCACAGTATTTTACTCGCATTTTTTGGATTTTATCTGCTAAGACGTGTTGATCTGTTAATTTTCTTAATAACCTAAATTGACTTTCACTTTGATCTATTTTATATGCCATCTCAATGTGTCTCCAAGATGCTACTCTCTTCTTATTATCTAAAGAGAACTTTAAATTCTTTTTTAAAAGGTTGTTTCGCATGCATTTTAACAGATGTGGAGGATCAAAGATGGGGATTATTTCTTTACCATTTATAATAATTGTTTCATTCACGTGATATCTCTCAGCTCTAGCTTCATTGGCTTTTGTATCAGCTATTAATTTTTTCATAGCTGACTCATTTGTCCTACCTTGGTCACATATAGAAGCAATTACTTTAAAACCTGCTGCAAAAACTCTATGTACAATTTCCTTCCACATTCGCATAATCCCTGCAACTGGTGAACATGCTTTACAGAGGGTGAATACTATTGGTAGTTTCCAAGGCTTTTCTGTAGACTTTTTTGGTATTCCTTTTAGCATCCACACGGTCGCATGATCAGCTATTTCAAATTTCCGTTCAATTCCATCATCTACAAACCCTTCTACAGTTGATTGAGATTCATTATAGAAAATAGTTGAATCGATCTCAACGTCATCCATCATTATCATACACAATCTATCGTCTTCATTTCTTTTAGCTCCAAAAGATTTTAAACTTTCAAATATAACATCAGAAATGCCCGGTTGTATTGATAATTCCGATGATAATTTTCTGATTGTTTCAGCACTTGGTAAAAAAAACATGTTTGCCAAATATTTGTAAGTTTTTGGACTCCTTTTATAGACAGAGAGAGCAAACAATTTGTCTTGTATTGTATAATTGCGCTTAAATTTATTCCTATTAACATTTCTAAAATGACATTGAATAAAATTTGATACGGGATCAGGCATATCATTCAAAATGTGCATATAAGCTTTTGTAGAAATGTTATCAACTCGTTCTAAGCGCTCACGCATGTTTTCTCGCTTTTGCTTGGATGATCGAAGTTGTTGAGACAAATTGGTAATTACATTATACAATTAATGATCACGATCGTTCAAATAACGTTTGTGGGCAACTTTAAATATCGATAATATAGATCCTGAAAATAAAATTGAAAATATTGCATCACAAATATCTATAGTAAATAAAATTGACAAATGAGCGTATAATAATATAATAAATCGTACTTCTTTTCAAAGCTGTTTTCTTTTTCAGATTTTTCGCATGATTAACTTTTCTTTTCTTTTTAGAAATTTGAGGTACGTTAAATTTTTCTTGACCTTCATTTACATTATTTAAAATTTCAGTAGTTGAGACATCTTCGATAATTGAATTAGAATTTATCTCGTTTAAAGTATTTGATTCTCTTTCCAACAAATTTTGTGACATTAAACATGGCTGAGTATTTTGTGAAATCGAAAATGACGGAATATTTTGTGATAGTAAACGTGATGGAATATTTTCTGATATTAAGTGTGAACGATTCGTTTCCGACAATGAACGTGTTTGAATATTTTCCGAAATTGAACAAGTCTTATCCTGTTGTGTTTTTGAACACGATTGATCTTTTTGCGACACCAAGTCTGAAGGAATATTTTGTAAATTTGAACTTGACAGATTATTTTCAGACAATAGATCTGCTGACGGTATATTTTTTAAATTTGAACATGAAGGGTTATTTTCAGGCGTTGAACTTAATAAATCATTTTGTGACACTTGATCTGCCTGAATGTTTTGTGAATTTGTACAAGAATGATCATTTCTAGGTACTGAATTTAATTCATCTGCTTCCCAGTTAACATTACATTCATTTGCAAATTTAGACATCATGACGTCTTCTAAACCTAAATAATAATTATAAATTTTTCAAATAAAACTGTTTAACCAATATATATTATTAATACCGTAAAATATAAAATGTTTTTCATTTAGGGAATGAAGAAAGGTGTAATAAATAAAATAATTTTATATAGTTATTTTTATAATTTTTAATTGTTTAAGTGTAATCAGATTGACAAAAGTTTTATCCGTGTTAATGTCCAATAATCATTATGGCAACGCCTATTTAAATTTACTGGACGGTAAATAAAAAAAAAAGTGAATTTGTCATAAAATAAGTTTTTAGAAACATTATTCACTTAATGGATCAGGTAAATCTATGGTCGGAAGAGCCCATTTAGTAAGCTTGGATGCCATTCGAAATTCGATTGGAAAATGACGATGACAAATTCGTTTATTTATTATACTTTCTTTCGAAAGTGTTAGTAACGTCATATTTCCACTAGCTTTAATCCATTGCAGACACCGAAAAGCATCCGAAGAAGAATGTGGCTTTGGATATCTGTATAAAGGGCCGATATCACTTTTACATGTTGGTATGCTGCATTTGTGTCTTTGAATTTTGCAAGACATTTTCCCCAAAACACTCCACTTCTACAAAAAAATTAATTCATAAATAAATGAGTTTATTACATAAATATATATATATATATATATATATATATATATATATATATATATATATATATATATATATATATATATATATATATATATATATATGACATTTCCCTGAATTTAATAATAATTTATTTATATAAAAATTTATCTTATAAGGTTAATTATTGAAATTAATTAAATAAAATAATTATATTATTTGTATGTATTTAATACTTACTTTATAATTAAAAAGAAGAAATACCTTATTCAATAAAATTAAACATTTAATAAGATACACAATTAATTAAAAAAAGTATTAATTTTAAGCATTTTAAGGAATTTGTTTATCACAATTTGACATATTTTGACATTTGAAAGAAAACAATTTCAAACGCTACATAGACAGGAATGTTTGATAGTATATGTGACTACAGCAGCGCCTCGGTAGCGAGACGACGCAACTTAGTATATCTGACAATTGCATTGCAGCTTGGCCTCCCTGCATATCACTACATTCAGGTTAGTCAATTGGATTCTGCGTAGGTTCTTAGTACAGTGAGTTCTCGCGAGTCGTTCAATTCTCGAAAATTTTCAAGATCATAAAACTCACGAGTCGTTCAACGCATAAGCCACGCCTCCAAGGCGATTTCAGGGATGTGTGAAACATATTTATCGCCCCGAAAGACACAATATTCAATGACTTTGGTCCGTTTAAATTACACAGCACTGAGCACCGGCGCGCGCATGCTAGAAATTGAACGACTCGTGAATCGGACACTGATCAGCTGTTGAACGACTGGCGAGTTTGAACGACTCGTGAGTTGGGGTCGTTCTGTGTTGTACGTTGTAGAGGTAAGACGTCCTTCTACTTTTAACTCTGATCTTTAAGTTAATTTGATCATTGTTGAGTTTTATTTGCCTTATTTTTGTACTTGAAGTGTTTTTTTAATGTTGTTTGAAATCATACGAAATTCAAATCTACTTTCACTTATACTCTACCGGCTTTTTACACGTTCATCTATCTATACATGGAATTAATACTTAATTTGTTATCTGAGGATCTATTAAAGGAGAAAAGAATAAGAGAATAGATAATATTTCGAACGGACTCTACTCATTTTGGAAGGAAAGGAAATTGCTACAGTTCATATTATTTACAAAATTCTATTCAACAAGAAGTGCTTTCAACGATCACTACCATAACCTCCGATTTTTAAGGTCAGATGATGTTTTGATTTTGTCTACACGCTTGGATTATTTGAAATTTGCTATATCTCTCCTTTGCTTATCATATTATTTCACAATTTAATCATTTCCAATATTTTTTTTCTCTATAATTTCATTTTCGTTTGATTTATAAATTTGTAATTAAATTTTGTTTACATTTGTTCTTATTTTTCTCTTTTTCTCTCTTTGAGAATTGTCTTTCTGCTCGCTTCTCATTCTTTCTTTCATTTTTCTTTTATTTGATACATTAAGTTTGGATTCTGATTTTGGAGGAGAGATTTCTTTTTTTTATTTTTGAATTTTTCTATTATGTTTTTTTAAAAACTTACCATTGAGACTGAGTTCCGGTATTCCGTGTCTAATGCAGTAAGGTAAATTTATATAAATGTACATTTATTGATCTTTATTTTTTACATAACTTTTATTTATTGGCATGTCTTTATTCTGTTATTGAAATATCGATGAATTGATATTTTTTCTCTTTTATTGTAGACATAGAATGTCTGGTGATGCGCGGGGCCTGTGTGAGACCTCCTCAGTCTTGTTGAACGAGAGTACCAAGGACAATAGAAGTAAGAGAGGAAGAGGAAGAGGTTTTTCATTTAGACCTGTTACCCAAAAAAGAAAGTTTTCTCCGAGTGAGAATCGAAGAAGGATTTCTTCTAAGACCAATTCTGAAAGTTCTTCTGAGAAGTCTTCCCCTGAGAATTTATCATCTCAAAAAATTAAAAAGAAACACTTAGAAGATCTTTCAAGTTCAATTAAAAAAATGAACGTTCATTCTACGGAAACGAAATTAAAGGACGCTGGTAGTTCTAATCCACTTGTTGTTGAGGGGGAAAATGCCCATACTGAATCCAGTTCTGCTTTTATGGAAACTTCGGAAAACAATAATAACGATCGCAGTATGGACTATGCTAAAAACCCCATCTTCGTTTGGTCTTGTTCCAACATTAATCTAAATTTAATTAGATATAATGAAGCTTCTCTCCCTCCTTTTTTAGTCCTTATGGAAAGTACTGTTCAGGATAAGTCTTTGGGGAAATATGATCCTTTTGCTTTGTGTGGAATAGTTGAGGGTGTTATTGATAGTCCTACGAGAATTTTTAGAAGCGGAAGGAACCAGGTGAAGATTTACTGTGAGGAATGGATGGAGGCAAATAAATTAGTTGATTCTCAACAATTGATGCTTTTGGGCTTCAGGGCATTTATTCCAGAGAACAATCTTTTTAAAAAAGGTTTCAACAGAGACTTCCCTGCCTCTAAATCGGTTTCTGAAATTGTTAGAGAACTTACTCCGGAATCTAGATCCACTCTTCTCTCTGTAAAGAGATGTTTCGAAAACTATATTCCTTCGGATAAAATAGAATACACCTTCTCCACTCAATTTATTCCCCGTCACTTATACATCAAAAACTTTGGTCTTACAATCACACCAATCATTCCTAAACCTCCTAGATGCTTTAATTGCCAAAGATTTTCGCACGTTTCAGATCAGTGTAGGTCTACTGCTCCAGTTTGTTCTCATTGCTCTGGACAACATCGCTATCAGTCTTGTCCATCTCGGAATGAAGAAGCGATCTGTCCGAATTGTAAGGGTCCCCATGAGTCAGTTTCATTTGAGTGTCCTGTATACGACTTTGAATGTGTCATATCAAGATATAGATATCTTAATAACTGTAACAGGATATGTGCTTTGAATCTTGCTTTAAATAATGGAGCTGACTCTATTAAAAGAAGAGCCGCTAGAGCTTTAGCTAATTTAACAATTCAGTTACCTAGAATTGAATCCAAGGAATGTGGTTCTCAGGCTAATCAAAATTCGGATAAAATGAATCCTAATGGTCAATCTTCTGAAGACCAGACCTTTCAGAATAAAAACTCTTCAGTGATCTCTGATCCAGCTTCTAAAATTCCATTACCTGATGATCCAGAATCTTCGAATAACTCTGATCATTCGCTTGAAGCTGCTAATACACTACTTCATCTTAGTCAGACTGATGATAGTAATAAAAAATGCCCTTAATCTGGTTTACTATATTTATTTTAAGGTTTATCGGATTCTCAGTCTCTTTCTAAAGAAGTAAATAGAGAGTTTGATTTTCTTTCTCTTATAAGAGAGAAGTTTGTGTGATTTTTGTTCTTTTTCTACTTTTTTTTATTTTTTTTTTTTTGGTTTTTGTTTTGCTTTTGACTGTTTGCCTTTTTTTCATTTTTTATATTATAGGGAAGAAGAGTCTTTTGTTTGTTTAATTTTGTTTTTTTTTGTTTTTTATTTTTATTTTGTTCTTTTTTTTCTTTTACTTTGATTTTTGCTCTGTTTCCTTTTATTATTTCTGGCTGAAATGTCTAATAATAAACGGTCATTTTGTATCGGTACGTGGAATGCTCGGAGTGTTTTCAGAAAAAAACCGGAAGTTGAAGCTCTTCTTCACCGCAGGGAAATAGATATCCTCTCTATAACGGAAACTTGGCTGAATAAAGATTGTCCTATTTGGGAAGTTTATGGATACAACACATATCGAATGGATAGGAAGGATGGTTCTCTGGCAGGTGGTGGTACATTGATTTTGGTCAGGGACAATATAATCACAAATCCATTTCATCTTCAGGATGATTTTTCGGAATTTTTTGATGTTGTTGGAGTGATTATAGATACCCAGTTGGGTAAGAGATTGATCCTGTCTATCTATGCTCCTCCTGCAAAACAGATTCCTTTAAATGTTTGGCTTAAATTAATGAACAGTTTGCCTAATCAAATCCCTGTCATTCTTTGTGGTGACTTTAATGCACATTCTCTTTCGTGGGGCTCCACGTATGACTCTTCAAGAGGTCTGGATCTGGCGAGAGTATTTGATACTTATAATCTTATTTCGCTAAATGATTCTATCCCTACCAGAGTTGATCCTTCGGGTAGAACAAATAATGTTTTGGACTTGATTGTGGTATCGGAGCCAATTATCTTTCAGTCTTCTTTTGAGGTCACCGAAGATTCGTACAATTCGGATCATTTTTTGATTCTAGCTACCTTTGATGTTGAGCCAAAATTTATTGTTTCAACCTCTAATAGGCTTAATATTAAAAATGTTAACTGGTCTAAGGTAGGAGATGATTTCGATGTTTCTTTGGGTGATTTTGAAGAGTCCTTAATCTCTGGTATTTCTCCTGATAAGATTTATGAAGACTTTACTTCATTTATCATCTCTGTACTCGAGAACAACGGTGCATTTTTACCTAAAAATCATAAAGGCAAAAGAAAGTCGGAACCATTATGGTGGGACTCTGAGTGTGAGGGTGCAATTATTCGAAGAAGGGAGGCAAGGAAGTCATGGCTTAGTAATCAGACTCTAGAATCTAGGAATAATTTTAAAGATGTGGATAACGAGGTGAAATGGTTCCTGAGGAGGAAGAAGAAGGACTCATTTATTGCTTTTTGCAATAATATTTGTCCTTCTCCTTCTGGTCCTAATAGTACTTGGAAAGCGGTTAGATCATTCCAAAATAGAAATTCACCTAAGAGAACTAATGTCTCGAATGATCCGGATTCTGACACTCTGCAGACTCTTCGAAATGAAATTATTCACTCGGATGTTGCTCCAGTTGACCATCCTTTGATTTCGGATCAGGACAATGAGGGTCCTGTTTCCTTCAATTTGCCTTTTTCTGAGAGGGAATTTACGTCAGCTCTATTGACTTGTAAAAAGAATTCTGCTTCAGGTCTTGACGGCTTTACATATGAAATAATCACGAATTTGCCAAAACGTGCGTTGGAATTTATCCACAATTTGTTTAATCTTATGTTTTCTAAATCGATTTTTCCTAAAGGTTGGAGAGACACCAAGGTTCTTTTTATTCCGAAACCAGGGGGCAAGGGCTTTCGCCCTATCTCCCTGACTTCTACTTTTTGCAAGTTATTTGAGAAACTTATCCAGCGCCGCCTTGAGTATCTTGCGGAATCGGGAAATTGGATTCCTTCATCTCAATATGGTTTCCGTAAGGGGAGATCTGTTCTCGATTGTGTTTCTGCAGTGGTTACGGACATTAACCAAGGTTTTGTCAGAAAGGAAAGTACGCTGGCTTTGGCAATTGACATCAAGGGAGCCTTTAATAATGTTCTCCCTTCCACTGTTTTACAACATTTAAGAGAGTTGAAGACTCCCTCTAAAATTTATAATTTCGTTTGTTTTTTAATTTCGAAAAGGAATCTTTTTTTTCAGAATGATCTGAATAACCCTGCGATCTGCGGTGTCGGTGTCCCCCAGGGAGGTGTATTGTCCCCTTTGCTGTTCAACGTTAACTTGAGAAATTTGTTCAATCAACTTCCAGTCGGAGTCAAGGCTGCTATGTATGCAGATGACCTTCTCATTTACGTTAGATTCAATTCAATTGAAGAAGCTTTGGAATTATTGAACAGCTCTGTTACTATACTGTCTGATTGGTTGAAGGATTATGGTTTGTCTATTTCAATTCCGAAATGCCAATTGGTATTGTTCTCAAGATCTCGTCTTAATGCTTCTGATATCAAACTGGTAATTGGTGATCACACTATTACTGCTTTAAATACTATTTTATATCTGGGAATCATTCTCGACAAGAAACTTTCTTGGTTGCCTCACATCAAGTATTTGGTTTCTAGAGCAAATTTAGCTCTGAATATTTTAAAGGCTATGTCCAGGGTTTCTTGGGGTGCTCACCCATCATCTCTTCTTCTCGCGTATAGAGGTCTTATTCGAGCTCATTTGGAGTGGGGCTCTTCTTTATTTTTGAGCGCATGTCCGTCTCATCTGAAACTTTTGGACAGAGTTCAATATTCGGCTCTAAGGATTGTCATGGGATGTATGGTTTCAACCCCCATTAGTATTCTACTATCAGAATGTGATGAGCCTCCTCTATATCTGAGGAGATCAATGTTGTGTGACAGATTCTTGCTCAGATGTTATTCTTGGACTGGTAATCCCTTAATTCCTAGATTGCAATTATTACTCGAATCTTCGAAAATCAGAAAATATCACTCCTTTAATTTTGAGAAGTTATCTTTTTTTACTCCTTTTATTAGAATACGTAACTTATTGGGATCAGCTCCTCGTAATAGAAAGGTGGCAAATTTTGATTGCAGTTGGGAAGAATTGAATCATGAAATACATATCAATATTCATGATGGATTGACGCTTAAGAATAAACAAAACTCGAATACCCTCCTGAATAATCTCCTTGATGATAAATATAAGGATCAAATTACAATATTCACAGATGGTTCTCATGATGATCAAGACAAATCTTCTGGCTCAGCATTTTATGTTCCTTCACAAAATTTTAGATTTGGAATTAAACTGAATGGATTGTTGTCAATTATTTCCTCTGAATTTTTGGCCATTATAGAAGCTTTAAAATATGTTACCTTATCCAATTTTTTTAACATAGTCATTATCAGCGATTCCCGTTCAGCTCTGCAAAGTCTTCAGGATATTTTTTGGTCCAGAAATTCTCACCCTATGGCTGTGCGTATAGTTAAACAGGTTATTTTTCTTTCTCGTATAGGTAAGAATATAAGTTTCCTATGGGTTCCTTCTCATTCAGGAATACACGGTAATTCGGAAGCTGATAGACTGGCTAAATTATCTTTATCTCTTGAAATCGGAAGGAGCGATGGTGTTCCGATCTGTGATTTTAAAGAAATTCTTTTCAAGGATTATTATAGCTGGTATAAAACTTTATGGCCTCATGAAAGAAAGCTTAACTCTGCTGTTATGTACTTTGACAAAATTGGTTTCAAGGACAAAAGACCATGGTTTCAGGGTTTTGAAGCTCCAAGAAGAGCAATAAATATGATCACAAGACTGAGGACTTCTCATGTATGTACTGCTGAGCACTTCAATAGAATGAGGTGGAATATTGATTTAGGATGTCAATGTGGTGCAGATTTTAAAAGTTTAAAACATCTGTTTTACGAATGTCCTTTGCTTTCAGATGGAAGACCGGAATTTTTCAGTTTTTTATCTATTAAATTCTCGGATTTTAATCCCGAAGATTTTGATCTATATGAGAAATCTTTTTTTCCAAATAGAGAATATATTATGAAGCTTAACAAATTTTTTCAATCTGGGGGCGTAATTATCTAATTATATTCTGAAGAGTAATCGTAGGATTGAGGGTTAATGGTTTCAATTTTATATTAAGGAAATTAGAGCTAATGAATTGAAGAGAAAGAGAGAAATTTTGATTTGTTCTTTATTTTTATTTTTTTAAATCTTTTTCCCATTTAATCAATAATGGGAAAAAGATGTTTATGCATGTTTGCTTTTTTTTTATTTTGATTCTTTTTGCTTTGATTGTTTGATTTTGGTGCGAAAATGATTTTATTGCTTTTCCTATCATTGTGAGTTTCCTCTTTGATTTTTTCCTTTCCTATTTATCCAGATGTAGCATAACACTACAACATCGTTCATACTCATTGAAAGGACATAAGGAGTGAAAAGAAAAAGGACATCATTGCTTTCTTGATTTCAACAATTTATTTACGTGATTGCATTTCACTTTCAAGTATTTCAACTTACATCGTCTAATGACATTCTTATATTAAGGGATTAATTTGAAGTTTCCCGCCAAGAACTTTTAGTGTCTCGTGTTTTGGCTACCTGCTATGCAACAAGCCATGTAACCAACAAAAAAAAAAAAGACTCGTGAGTTGAACGACTCGCGAGAACTCACTGTAGTTGCTCTGATAGTTGGCTGTTGTTCTGACAGTTGGCTAAGCCTGAAGTCATTTAAGAAGAAGAAGAAGGTTCTTAGTAAACGCACTCCAATGTCAATGCAAGTTAACGTTATACCTTTGCATAAATACATATTTCGATACTTTATCTTCATAACAAGACTTGATATAGAAAATTGATAATATAGATGTTGTATAATATAAGAAATCAGGTTAAATATGCAGATGTATATTTTTAAATTGTTTTGGTAAATTTAAATTCGAATTATAAGAATAGAAATTTGGTGTTTTATACTTTATACTTATAATTTTATTACATGTTTGTTTTTATATATTGTTGTTTACAATTTTTGATACAGAAAATGTTTTTGTTTATAAATTATGTTAAACCCCAATTTAATTATTAAAATAATGAAAATTGTTTATAAAAATTGTAATTGTATTATCTTAAACAATAACATGCATCTTTCGTTTGTTGCAAAATCCAATCCAGATGCGGGCCTATTCTTGTGTAAACTCCTGCTCTCGGTGCACCATTGCATTCATTCACATCAGAAAAAATACCTGTTAGATATATAAACAGATAATTTCTTTTTTGTAAAATAATTTATAATACAGATACAGGATATTTTGAAAGTTTCTAAATTGATTAATAAATACATGCTCTGATTTATAAAAAATTGTTTTCAATAAAATATATGCAAAATTCTTTAATTAAGGGGGTATATATAGACTTACCAATAATATCATAAGTCTGGAAATAAGATTTATAAAGCACAGAAGTTCCGGCGTCATTCTAGGAAAGGAATTATTAAAATTTTTTATTATTATTTTCATTATTATTATTATTATTATTTAAATTTTAAAGGATACTTATTATTATTGAATTGTGAATATAAAAATTAATAAAGCAGAGCAATACATTCTTACATTGCAGATTATTGAATTTCCTCCAACTATTCCAATACAACCCGAATCATCATGAAACCTTGTAAAATTAATTCCAGATTTTATGCATTCATTGTTTCCCATTATCGGAAGACCCATTTTCCGGGGTCTACAAGTTCGATTATTCGATTCCTCCAATGTTGTACTTACAGTCCATCCACTCACTGTTCCAACCTGATTCGTGTACGTTGATGCTAGAAAATGAGTTATTTGGTAGTTAAAACATTTCAATTCATGAAATATTGCATTATTGATAATTATGTAATGGACAGGAAACGACAAAAAAGGAATTGTTTACGATGCGGACATTTAAATAACCAGACTAGTAATTTTTTGCGGATTTTGCAGATGTTTTGTCAACGATGATGAGGAGTGACATTGAGAAACGATCCAACATAAATCTCGTCAATTTCTGGATATTGGACGTCAGTGAAGCGGAAAGTCTGATCGCCCGCCACTATGGGTGCGTAGCGTTACCGTTTTTGATAGACAAACTACCCAAAAAGTTTAGAAAATGACAACTGGGTACGTGGGTCACCCAGTTTGGGAGTGCAGATGAACAAGTTTAGTGGTGGCGCTGACGCATAAGTTTTGGGTGAGCAGACTGCTTAAAGGTTTTTCCGTGTACCGCAATTTGGATCTGCGTAGGCGTAGTCAGAAGATGTACGATTAACAAGTTTCTGATATAACACCTATACTGGCATTATCGGAACAATTAACGCTACTGTTAGAACGACGATTAGTCTTTAAAACGATTAGTAAAACAGAAAGATAATGTAAAAAATCAAAATACATCTCGTTCTAATCATATATAATTAGAGTACAAATGAAATAACAGGTTAATACACCTTATTAAACTACGCCGAGGCGATTCAGGACTTATCTTGCCAGGTTGCCTGTTAAGGCTTAATCGGCCCTTGATATGGAACAAACGCATAAATTATGAGCGATTGTAAAAACATAGAAAAATACCTGCAACAACGCTTTGGTAGTAAGACAGATTATTGTTGATAAGATAGAGAGACCAGGAAGACGAGCTGAGTGACGAATCGAGCCAGCTGTACTTCTGTTTTCAGTAACTCTTCTGAAGCAGATATCGCTTCTAGAAATAAAGACTGGAACAGCTCAATAAAGCTGTAGGAGGAGGAGGCAGCATGCATATTGCAATTAGAAGAAGAGGTCAGCAAAAGGCTAAAATCTTGTAAAGTCCAGAAGAATTTCAATATGACAATCAAAGATGGACTAAAATCATGACATAATAGATGTCATCGATATGTTGGGCAGTGCTTGTTCACTGACAAATATGACTAACATAATGGATATGTTCGGTAGACCTTCTCGTGGTATAACGGAGCATTGCACTAAAGGACAACATAAAACAAGAGGATGATAATAAGCGATTGTAAAAGTGAGGAGTTTCTGCGGAGTAATGCTTTGGCTGAATTCCTCATTGGTTCCAATTGTCAAGTGCTTAGCGCGAGGGCGGTGGCCAGTGCAGTGGTTGAATGATACAGGATGGCAACAACGCGTTGTTAATTCCAAGAATTATCTTGGAGAGGGTAGAAAAACGAGGAAGTGCAAGTAGTGTAACGAGTTAGGACACTTGCAGGTCTGTATTCAGTAATGCATCTGAACTTGATATCGCAAGCTGCAACGAAGATAATGATAAACGCATTAAGCTGTGGGATAAAAAGGCAGGATCTATTTGTAGAATTGCAGAGGAGGTCAGCAAAATGCTGAAGTCCTGCGAAGTGCAGAAGAATGTCAACATGACAATTATGGAGGGTCTTAAAATACTTATAGCGCTCATTCAGGAAATAAGACCCAAGTACGTGGAAGCGAAGGAGAAAGACGGGCGTCTCTATCAAGGATTGGTCAGGTCTAAATAAGCACGGACAGGAGAGTCAGAAAGTACCATTTTAACGCAATTGCGATGAGAAACATCGTTTTGGTGTCTCAAAAGAGAAGAAGAAGCAGGAGAAAAAACCTCCCACGTAAAAAAATGTTGGCTTCCTCAAAGCTACCACAAGGCTAACTGAAGGATACCTCAAGGATACCTCAAGGCTCACTTAATGCTCAAGGGTTACTTAAAGCTCAAGACTTGTTTGAAGTTAAAAACTCGTCTAAAACTTAAGACTAAACTTAGACATAAGGCTCGCTCAAAGCTCACTTAAGTCTTGTTTGGCGCTAAAAAATTGTCTAAAACTTGGGACTGAACTTAGACATAAGGCTCAAGACTTGTTTGAAGCTTAAAACTCGTCTAAAACTTAAAGCTCAAGACTTGTTTAAACCTTTATTTATCTACTTGATAAACCCTTGTCTAAAACTTAGGACTGAACTTATACATAAGGCTCGCTTAAGGCTGAAGGCTTGTTTGAAGCTCGTCTAAAACTTAGGACTGTACTTAGATGTAAGGCTCACTTAAACCTTAAGTCTTGTTTGAAGTTAAAATCTCGTCTAAAACTAAAGACTCAACTTAGGCATAAGGCTCAAGGCTCACTTGAAGCTCAAGACTTGTTTGAAGCTAAAAAATAAAAATTCATCTAAGACTTATGACTAAACTAAAAGATGAGGCTCCCTTAAGGCTCACTTAAGGCTAAACATTTTTTGAAGCTAAAACATTCGTCTAAAGCTTAAGACTAGCTTAAGGATAGAGAGTTGCTTGAACCTGAAATATCGTCCGCAAGATTTCAGATTGGTCTAAGATGTAAAACTTGTTTAAGGCTTATCTAGAGATTTAACTTTGCTTATGACCTTACATTGTTCTAAAACATTTCTTAAGATTTAGGTAAGTCTCAAAGCATTAACGACTTTTTAGCTTGAATCAAGTCTTGACCCATCAGTGTGCCTTGAGCCTAAAATAAGCATTAAATGTCTCAGGCCAATCTTATGTCATAGACGCATTTTTAGACGACTTTTTAATTTTAAACAAGTTTTGAACCTTGAGCCTTAATCAAGTTTTATGTTTTAGACAAGTTTCTAGCTTCAAACAAATCTTGAGTCTAAGGTAAGAAATGAGCCTTAATCGAGTCTTAAACGTCTTATGCCAATCTTATATCGTAGACGAATTTTCAGCTTTAAACAAGTAAGTTTTAAGTGAGCCTTGAGCTGTGAGCGAGCTTATGTCTAAGTTTTTGGATATAAGTTTTGCAGTCTTAAGTTTTGGACGAGTGTTTAGCTACAAACAAGTCTTAAGCCTTAAGTAAACATTGACCCTTAAGCGAGTCTTATGTCTAAGTTCAGTCCTAAGTTTTAGACAAGGTTTTAGCTTCAAGCAAGTCTTGAGCCTCAAGTGAGCCTTGAGGTAGCCAACATTTTTTTACGCGGACTATTAAATTGTCTTTTGGTTGGGTCGACAGGGTAGAACTCGATTAAGTAAAGATAGCAAATTCAGAGGTAGGGGAGCGTGGGGGAATTGGAGCCCCTTAAGGAAAATGATTAAAAAAACCAACTTATCTTTATAATAATACATTGTTTTCGTTATTTCCTACTCATTTCGTTATTTATCTTTAATTATGTTTAATTAGAAACTTAAAAAGAAAAAGTAAATTGTAAAAAAAAATTTTTCAAAAAAATACATTTTTTGCGATCACCCAATTTGTGGGGTAATGGGAGCTTTCACTTGAAGTTTAAAAAATTTCTATATTTTAGGAATATTTTTTGTTTTCCAATAGAAAAAAGTGTTAATACTTACAATAAAGCCAAAACTTTAGACTTAGAATAAATTTTTTCCTAAATTATAATTGAATAAAAAATTTTTGAAAAAATATTAAATTTTTCATTTTTCCCACCAAAAATTATTTTTTAATTAAAAGTTTGTTCATTAGGTGATATCTTTTACAATTTTCAAAGAAATAACGAAATCCGCAACATAGTAACGAACATTCTTTGGGCTGACACTATTTCTCCCATTACCCCACAGAATTCTTACAGGCCAAAATTTGAATAAAAAAATAAAAACAAAAACAAATTTTATTATTATCTCGATTTTTATACAAGTATACATATCTACACATATTCACCTATAATATAATGAAAAAACAGAACTAAATAATACGATTTTAACTACTTATGGTGATGTTTAGAAATTTTTGGCATTTTACAACGAAAACTCAAAAAATACATTTTCCTTTGTCTTTACTAAAAATTTGTCAAGAATGTAATCGTTTGTTTTGGAATGATATAAACAAAGGTTGTAGAAGATTTTCTAGACATTGCAGCGAATTTGAAGGCTTTTAAGTGCGTGAAATTTAAAAGCTCCCATTACCCGCAAGCTCTCATTATCCCACGCTCCCCTAATACTGGAGATCCGCGAACTGAATTGCCTTACTGAGTATGCCGGAGTCCAGGAAATCGGCTGCTTGTTTTAAGTGCGGTGCAAGATAACAAGAAGTAAATAATATATAATCATATATAATAATATACCATAGAAGTGCTATGAAAATAAAATGATTCTTACATATTGGACCATAACTATTACACTGCAAAAACAAGTGTCTCATTTTGAGACGTTTTGTCCTCATATTTGAAACACATAGATGTCTTTAATTATTATATATATTTGAAACAGATATTATGTGTCTCACTTTAAAACGTTATAAAATGTCTCACACTTTTAGCACTTCATTTTGAGACACGTGTTTTGAGTATCCGTCTCAGAGTAAGAAGACATTTTATGTGTCTTATACGCATTGAGTCACCTTTAATGTTTAAAATGAGACACGAGATGAAGTTAAATGTCTCAATATAAAACAGATTTTGTATCTCAATGGTTTAAACACTTAAAGCAACTCATTTTAAGAGACGAGTGAGATACTAGTTTTTGCAGTGTATTGTTAATAATTTACTTTTTCTAAGAAAATAAATATTTTATTCTTTCCTAAAACTACTCTTATTTTTATATAGTGTTATAAGAAAACAAACCTGCATTTGGTAGGCAAACAGGAGAGATTCTCTTCTCAAATTTAATAGAACGACTAAATCGAATTAAAGCCAAATCATGAGCTTTTGACTCAAGATTAAATTGCGGATGTATGTATATGTGTTCAACACTTATATTTATTGATGAAATATCCAAGTTGCATCGATCATATTCTCCTAAAGAGACTTTTACTTCCGGTGGTGTAGAACTAAAATGTTTTTGTATTTTGAAAATTTGTTTTTTTTAATGAAAAATAGTTTTTTTTTTAAAGAAAAAACATTATTTAGTAAAATATCATTTTACTAAATATTTTCATAATTAATTAATGGGAATATTAAGTTTTCAACATACTCAATAAGCGGACTGGCTGCGGTTAAAACATAGTGATTATTAATCAAAACTCCACTGATGAGAATGTTTGATTTAATTAGAATATTTGCAAGCCAGGGAAATTCGTGTGATTCTGTATATTCACCGCCCAAAAACCTTGCACCATATTTATTGGAGCGTCCACATACTGAAATGAGAATTTAAATTGAAAAAAATCCCGATATTTCCATTTTCAGTTAGTGAAATTTTCAATTACTTACAACAAACTCCGCATAAATTAGCTCTTCCCAGTAAGAAATCCAGAAAAGCCCGATCTGCTCTTACTGAAGCTATTTCCTTTTTCTTAAAATTAAAAACATTTTATACACTTAATATAAAGCGGAAACGTCAAAAAAGATTCGCTATTAAATTATTCGGTTAGAATTTTTTAAATGTTAAATAAAAATTGTGTGCGTGAGATATTTAAATATCAATGTTAATATAAAAAAATTTTGAAATTAAAATACATTTAGAAATTAGAGAAAAAATTTTTTATATTAAAATTTTTTTAGTATTATTTATTCAATAAACTTACTATTCCATTGGGAAAATTTTCTTTCGCAAATGATTCAAATTGATGAAATAAAATGATACAAAGAAGAAACTTAATAATGTCTTGTAATGTCATGACTTTTCTCTTGACTGCTTGATGAATACTGGCGCCGTGGAAAAAGTTTGTTTAGCCCGCATATTATAGCGTAAAAACTTTGATGAGTTCTTTGCACATAATCGAGGTTCCGCTTTCGTGATGATATAAACTGACACTTATTTCATATTTATAATATAACTGACACCATTTATATTTTGCGATTTCGTTTTGCATCTATTGCGGCCAGTCGCTGACCTTATGGACCGTTTGTCCCGTTACCCAACATCAGTAGGCGTTTAAAATACATTTTTCTTATTTTTTTTCTTATTCTTAATTATAAGATTCCATTATAAATATAGATTTAAATTTTATGTCAATTTTTCTAATGCAAAAAATTAGTCACTTTCTTATAAATTATCAAAGCGAGATATAAATGTAATTTTTGTTTAATAAAATTATTCTCGAATAATATAAAATATGACACAATTATTTCTAAAGAAATTTTAATTTTAAGGGGATTTTTTAATTACGAGAGTAAACTTCTTTATTAATTATTAAATAATTTATTATAATTAAATAATATCCAATTTATACAAATGATATAAAAATACAATCATCTTTACTAATGACAATTTATTTAAGAATAATATTAATAAATATTACAATTTTTTGTTGTTTTAAGTTTAAGAATAACTTAATTATTTATATTTTTATTATTCAGTCAAAATTCTTAGATGCTTATATATATAGAAGTTTTATTAAAAATTAAAATTAGTTGCCCCAAATAAATCACATTTAAATTGAATATTTTTGTTTTTAAACTTCAATTTTTTTCCTCACTTTTTTTCATCAAAAAATAGCTGTTTTAAATATACGAAACAATAGGTACTATGTGTCACAAAAGCAGCTTTCTTTTGTATTTTCCAGAATCCAGTCTAGATACCTCGTAACTCGTGTGTAAACTCCAGGATAACCAGGCCGAGCGCATCCATTTCCCCAGGATACGACTCCAATTATTTCATATTTTTTATCTTCCCTCTCGGCAATCAGAGGTCCTCCACTATCACCCTAAAAATAAAATATTAACCTTAATTGTCAAAATAATATGATATTATCATCAATTACATTTATTATGCGTATAAATTCTATTCTATTAAGTAGACAGGTAAAATTATTGTTTTATTTATTAAATTGATTGTTACTGTCAAGGTATAATGTTGGTATATCTATTTAAAAATATTCTTTGTAATAATAATTTTTGAAATTATTATTAAGTAATGTGATATTTGAGCAATGTCGTAATATTGCTGTGTTATATATTATTTATTTTTCTTTGTGTGAAAATTGGTACAATTTTTTTTTATTACCTGACAAGAATCCTTGAGACCTTGTGGATATCCTGCACAGAGCATATTATCGGAAATCATTCGTGGACTGTAACTGGTGTTTCGACAATCTTGAAGGCTCATTACAGGAATTTCTACTTTTTGCAATAAACAAGAAGGTTTTCCTTCCTCGTGTAAGGTTCCCCATCCGGAAGCCATGGCTTGGATACCAATGTAGTCATTATCTATATTGTTACAAGAGCCCGTATAAATATTTATACATTATTTATAAAATGAGATAAAACAATGTTCAGTAACAATTGGCTGAGAATATTAATTAGAATTCTATGATAAGAAAGAAAAAATTTTAAATATATTTTATAATATGAAATATTAGAAAAATATTTAGAAATTAGAGAAAAATTAAGAAAATTAAAAAAATTATTAAGTCTCCAGTATTTTATAAAGATTTGGTTAATTATGTAATGAATTCCATATGTTACTCACTTTTTGTCGTTGGTAGACAAATTGGTCGAATTGTTTCGGAAAGTGGTACCCTGTCATTGAGTCTAAGTAGAGCAATGTCATTGTCGAAATTCAAAAAACTGAAATCTCCACTTAGTGTTCTTACAACATATCTAGTTTCCGGTTGAACTTTATCGAAACACCTGTCGTGCTCTCCAAATGTCACCTTGATCATGAACCACATGAATCTGAAAATAAAACTAGAAAAATCGATCTCTCTCTACTTATGGCTGCATGTAAATATTCGTAAGTGTTATTTTATATAATATTCAATAATTTATTATTGATTAGAAAATTTTGGGAAATTTGATTACACTATTACAGATACCTTGGATTCCACATTTTAAGATTATGTTAGATAGGTATATAAAAAAGTAATTTGAGAAAAATAGAATAAAAATAACAATACGACTAGAATAACTGGTGGTTTACTACCAGTCCTGACACACTAAACCCACAACCCTTTTTTGGTGTCCTTTATCTACCCTCAAACCGTCCTGAAAGTTAAGCCTTCAAGGGAGGGTATTTTTCTTTGTCACAAATCCGTCTCAAAAAGAATATATCAAATAATTTCATGTTCAAACTGCTTTATTAAGTGAATAATACAAAAGTACTCTTAAAACGCGAGTATTAAAAGATTGTAATTGCAAACGAAGATTCAATAATTACCAAATTGTTCGGATCAGCATTCGAAGAAATATTGACTCTGAGTGTTATGATTGCTAGTAGAGTTTTAAATTTTAATGGGAATTAGCTTTGATAATTGTGACGTATATAAAAAGGAGTATATAAAATAATGTCTCATTTTAAGAGACATTATTGAATTAGTAGTCATTTGACCGGGCTCCAAGTGAGACGTAAATTCTTGTAACAAGTTCTGATTTATAATAAATTGCATTTTGAGTTTATGAGTGTAAAGTCCTTTTTTACCAAAACACTTCCTACACGGAAAAAAAAGTACGTGAATCCTTCCTTGAAAGTGCTTGACTTTTGGATAGGACACAAAATACAAGGCTGTATCATATACTTTTTATTAGAAAATATAGAAAAGTCCTAGAGTTATTCTAGTACTAGTATGGGCAACAGTGTTTTTTAAATTTTAACGAAAAGTCATTTGTTCAGTTTTATAAAGTACGTGAAAGATTAGTTGACTGCGCTTGAAAATTCTGTAGAGCATGCGTAGTGTGCATTGCGCGTTTCTACCCAAGGTAAATGCCAGCTGATCGTCTGTTTCCATTTGTGTTAATTTTAGATGTGAATATACTATTATTTTATGAAAAACAAATAGTGTTAATATATATTTGTCTTCAAGAATTGACTTTCAAAAAAATATTTTTTATTTTGTGTTTCTCACAAAACAGAATGTTATGTAAGTCTCAGTTTTCAGTGAAATAGCATATCTCAGAAGTCGTGAAAAATTTCACCATGTGGTATATAAGAACAATTCGATACGTACTTTTAAGTGTTAAGTGTGTGTTTATATTTAAGTTATACGCGAATATATGTGTGTGTTATAGGTTAGTTCATAAGTGTTGACGAACGTCGAAAAGTGATACAATAATTCTTCTTTGTTTGTGTGATTAATTATCCAAATATGTGAATGAATGAGTGAATTTCAGAAAAACTGTGTGAACAAGTGGAAATTATTTTTTTTATTTTACAATTTTTTTGAAAGTCAATAAAATTCTCAAGCAAGGTACTAGAAATTTTCATTGACTGCTTTTGAAACTCTCATGCAAAAGTACTAGACTGTTTTTAGTACACGGAAAAAATAAGTTCAGCAGATTTTACGAAACTAATTTCGCACTAGCGGATATTTAAGATTCCTAGACGAAGTTTTTCAAAAACCCAGAAACTTTCACTACTTTAAGCAGAACAATTGTCGAGAAACTGCAACCAGTGTTGTAATTTATAAAACAAGCTTGAATGTAGAAATGTTTCGTATTTTCTGGTGAACATTTTATCAGAAAATGGTAAAAATGTTTCGTGCAATCTAAAAACGCGTGGTTTGAGTTTCCACTTCGCTGTCTATCGTGAATTCTCGAACACAAAGTTTCGTAAAATTCTATACGGGGTGTACCAAAAGTCGCGTTATAAATAGATATGTTGAAGCTTGTCTCGTCGCGTCGGTATTAACTTGTCTGCTGTATATAGATATAATATGTGGAAGGAAAAAGAGAACTGCTTTACCTGCCGGTAACATTTGGATAATTGTTTTCTTTTACGTATTTCACATTTCATTGTTCCAAATTCGTAACATTTTTTATGTGCTTTTGTAATCCAAACTTTTAATTATTATTAATTTCTTTTAATTTACAGTCCAATAAATTTTATAGTTTATCATAATATTTACCGATGACAATATATATATTAATTTCTCAAGTTTTAACTGTTATTACTTCAAATTTTAGACAATTTAATATAAACATTTTTTGAGTTTGAATTTAATTTTGAAAATTTTTTGTCAATTTATTTATAATTTAAAATTAAGAATAAAATTATTTTCTAAAAATTGAAAAATTTTATAGAGATTTTATAACTAATTATAATCAAAAAATGTTATTTTAAAAACCATAAAATATTTTGTATAACTTTTAAAAAAATGATTTTTTTAAAAATTAATATTCAGTATATTGACATTTCTCACAAGCGCAGTTTTAATCTCCTCAGTTAGTATATAAAGAAACTCAATTCTTTCATCTACAAGTGCGAGTTATATTGTATGTGCGTTGCGTCAGAATTCGTTTATATGTATGCGTATTTCCGTTAAGTTAGTGTCAGAATAAAATAAGCCAATCCAAGCGAACCATTGCGTTGTAGAGGGCAGTCACATGTGTCGAACCAATCATCTATCTCCTATAGAAGACGAGAAAAAATGGTCTTGAGAGCTCATTGGTACATTAAGAAATTCTTTTTTCTGCTTTATTCGTTTTTTTCTCCGTGAATATTTTTTTCCGTGGCGCATGCGCTTCAGGCTAAACATTTTACAAAACTCTTGAATTAGAACGTCCAACCGATCATTTGTGAATTCCATAGAATTTTTTTTGAGTTTTCGAGAAACGCAGTCATCATATATTACTATTGATTCTGTTTTATCTTATACTAAACTCCTCTCCGTATCCGCTATTCCAAAATTAGTTTCGTAAAATGTACTAAATTAATTTTTTCCGTGTATTTTGTGTCGTATCCAAAAGTCAAGTACCGAGTCAATGAAAATTTCACGTACTTTTTTTTCCGTGTACGGATACCTTTCTCATTGTTTATAACATTAGTGGCGACCGTGACAGGACACTGAGTGTATCCGTGGTATAAATTTGTGAAACGGTTTTAAAAAGGTAACTATCCAAAATGGACGAACACAAAGCGGCACGTGCAGTGATACGCGCATCATTTACAAGAAATATGACTACTCTAGAACGACATCTTAAAGCGGAAAATATCCAACCTGGAGAGATGAAGTCATGTTTAGACCTATTAGAAGAAAAAATCCGAGAATTAGAATCCTACAACAAATTCATTTTCGAGCATATGATCAAAGCCAAGATGGTTGAAAGTGAGATCGCAGCAGAGGTTAATAGCGTTGATGGATACAAAGCGAAATTCTTTCGCGCACGAGCAGAAGTAATGAGAGTATTGTTCCCGCCAGTTCCTACACAGACACAGACAAACGAAACGTCGGGACGCGTATCGGTCCTATCGTGTTGCGGTAGTGGGTCTCGTTTGAGCCTTCTTCGAATATACATGTGTTATAACTGTAATTAACTGTTATTTAAGTGCTTTTAACTAACTTTGTGTTTGTTCAGTGAATTTGCATGTGGTTTTTTAACACCACTAAATTGGTTTTATTAATCAATAATAAACAGTAAGTGATCTAATCTGTGGATTAAATTAATGGAGTTTTATCCAAGCTGCTCCGATTTCCCACGCGAAGAATTCAAAATTATCAAACTCACATTACGAGCAACGAATTATTTCCAAACAAAAAGGAGAAACTGGAAGCTTCAAAATAAAAGGAGGATCCTCAGCAACAAGTGTCATTTTTTTAAAAATTATTTGCTTTTCCTGTAATCAACAATATCACACCAGGATAATGCAGTGCATCACTACTGACTACAGCTGATAAACACTGAACCACTAGAAACAACTGTGGCAAATCTACACACCGGAATAACCTATCTACAACTACCATACATTTCACCCTACTATATAACATTAATTGTACTGGCTATTTGTTAAACAAGAGGCCATTAAAACAAGAAGAAGAAGAAGTTGCGGTAGTGGGGAGGGAAAGCGATCATTCATACTTTCGAAAATTGAATTAACGATATTCAGTGGCGATGTTCGCGAGTGGCTTAGGTTTTGGGCACAGTTTAAAAAAATCCACGAAGATGATTCTATGGACAAAGGCGACAAATTCCAATATCTTATCCAGGCAATGGTGAAGGATTCGAGGGCTAGCGAGTTGGTGAGCAGTTATCCGAGTACTAGTGAGAACTACGAAAAAGTTATTACGGCACTGCAATCACGGTTTGGAAAGGAAGAGATGTTAGTGGAAATATATGTGAGAGCGCTCCTTGAGCTCCCGTGTAGAAATTTTCCTACTTCGCCTTATTTGAAAAGGGGCGCTGATGAGGAATTAGTAAGGCCAACCACACTAGAAATTTCTAGATAGGTGATAATCGGGCTCTGACTAGAATGCCCTATTTTTCAGATAGGGAAATCTAACTGGATCTATTTATGTCCCTATTAAATATTTCAATCAGGCCCTGACTAGAATGCCTCTAGTTGAATTCACACATTCTTATATTCTACTCAGGCACTGACAAGGCGATCTAGTTAGAACCTCTCTATTTTTCCACATCATCACCTGATAGTCCAAGCGTGACGAAATTAGACAGGTCCTGACGAATTTTCCTAGTTTGAGCCTCACTTGCGAAAGGGCATTTATTCAGGGCCTTATTAAAGCCTATTTTCAATTTCTACACGGGCTTGTATTGAGCAATGCCACAAGGAGCTTGGCAGAGATATTCGTCATCAGATGAAAAAAATGTCGCGAAGGATCGATTAACCAACCTCATGAAGTTTCTACGTTCCGAAGTAGAGAATGAGGAAAGAATTTTGTTGGCAGTGCGAGGATTTCCGAGTACTTCCGCCGAGTTTCGCGCGTGACGAAAAATTCGTGAAAAGAAAATCAAAACCTAGCAGTGAGGAAATACCGACTGCAGCCGGATTGGTTTCGGTTAAAGAGAAAACGAATTGTATTTTCTGTGATCAAGAACATGAAAGTGCTGAGTGTAGTTTTGCAAAGAACATGTCTCTTGAGGAACGACAGAAAATCGTGAAAAGTAAAAACGGCTGTTTCTATTGCTTAAAAACTGGACATCATTTTCGAAGGTGCAAGTATAACCAAAAGTGCGGATGGTGTCGAAAGAAGCACGTGATTATTATGTGTTGCGGGCTGAATACTCCAAAAGGAGGTGATGAACAAATAGGTGTAGCCTCCGTGAGTGTTCAAAAAAGAAACCCCTTGAGTATGTTGAGAAATCCCGAAATTTTCTTACAGACGTTAAAAGTGAAGTTAAACAACGGTGAAAAACAATGTATAGTGAGAGTCGCTTTGGACTCGTGTTCTCATCGTTCATACATTTTGACGTCAATAGCAGAAAAAATGGGTTTTAACGCAGTTGGCCGGGTGAACCGATTGCGATTTTGATTGGGGCAGACTTTCTAGGAAAGTTACAAACCGGAAAATCATTCGAGATGAGGAGTGGCCCTACCGCAATCGAGATGAAGTTGGGATGGACATTGATTGGCGAAAAGTTGGTAGAAAAGGATATAGCAAAAGTGAATACAGCCCTGAGTGTTGCGTCGTTGTTTGTGCGCGAAGCAAGTGTTTCAGATCTCTGGAACCTTGACGTTATAGGTATCGCTGATCCGGCAGAGACGAAGACGAAGATAGAGCTTTAAGAGGACGTAAGGAGAGAATTTCAAGCGTCTACAAGGGTTGAGGGACGTTTTCAAGTATCCCTACCATGGAAAAAGTTAATCACCCCCCCTTACCTGACAATTACGATGTGGCGCAAAGGAGACTAGTCCCCATGACAAAGAGATTGATTGATCAAAATCTTTTCGTCTAATATGATCGAGTTTTTAAAGACTGGAAAAGTGAGGGAATAATTGAAAAGGTGCCTGACGGGGATCTAAGTGTCAAAGGTCATTACCTCCCACACAGACCGGTGATCAAGGAAAACAGTACAATGCGTGTTCGACCAATGTATGATGCTTTTGCGAAGAAAAAGAATTCTCCGTCGTTAAACGAGTGTCTTGAAACGGGACCGAATCTAATTGAACTTGTGCCAACAATGTTGATGCGGTTTCGTGAAAAAAGTGTCGGTGCAGTGGCTGATATCAAAAAAGCCTTTCTCCAGATTTGCGTTCGGCCTGAGGATCGGGATCATTTGCGATTTTTATGGTGGACGGACAGTGACACGTCAAAGTTACAAGTGTATCGTCACGTACGCGTAGTTTTTGGGGTGTCTAGCAGTCCATTTTTGCTGGGTGCGGCTATCGATATGCTCCTTTGTGACGCATTAAAGGAGGAACTGTCAGAAACAAAGAAAACAATGATCAAAAAATTGCAAAAGGCGTTCTATGTTGACAATTGCATGGTCAGTTTTGATTGTGCAGCAATTTTAGCACGTACTCAGTTCAAGGACAAAGTAAAAGTTATGTTAGTACAAGCAAAATCGAGAGTTGCACCTACGAAGGGCATCATAACAAAGAGCAGATCACTTCCGAGTCTAACAATACCGCGCTTGGAACTCTTAGCAGCGTGTATGGGTGTACGTCTTATGGACTCAGTGACAAAAGCTCTAGAACTCAAACAAGTGAATGTGCAGTTTTGGAGTGACTTCACCACGGTGCTTGCGTGTATAAAAAGAAACTGTCCTCGGGAAGTTTTCGTGTCAAACAGAGTGCAGGAGATTCGACAATTAAGTGATCCCGAGAAGTGGAAACACGTCCCTGGAAAAATCAACCCAGCTGATCTGCCGTCGCGCGGTTGTACAGCGCAAGAATTACTCGAGTCGAAATGGTGGGAGGGCCCTCAGTGGCTCTATTCCCCCCCTAATCAGTGGCCTTCCGATGAGCGCGTGACGAGCGAAGATATAGTTAATTCAGCTTTAAAGAAATCAGCGAGAATTTTAAACGAAACCGAAAGGCGTAAGTTAAAGTGTTGCGCGTCGTACAAAAAGAGACGTTTGAAAGTGAGTCCGACGTAAAAATCAAATGTCTCAATCCCTGTGTTGATCAAAGTGGATTAATTCGACTAAAAACGCTCATTTCCAATCAATCTGGAGCTGGTTACGAGAGCAACAACGGCTGGATTTTTGGAGGCTCTACGAAGATTCATTTCCAGAAGAGGGCGTCCGAGTATTGTCTATTCGGACAATGGCACTAATTTTGAGGGCACCAACAATCTTCTAAAAAAGGTAAATTGGCAAGAGATCGAGAAATTCAGTGTGATTCGCGAAATCGAGTGGCGATTCAATCCTCCCTCCGCATCCTGGTGGGGAGGATGGTGTGAGAGGCTCATCAGAATTTTAAAAGACCTCTTGAAAAGAGTTTTAAGAAAAGCCTTCCTCACATATGAAGAAATGAATACCACCCTGTGCGACTGTGAAGCAGTAATCAATGATCGACCTATTACTTACCTATCTGACGATGCTTCGGAAATATCTTGCTTGACACCGGCCATGTTCCTGCACGAGGTCACCGAGACGGGAGTGATGGACCTGGATCAAATTGACAGGATAGACTTAGGAAGAAGATTCGAGTATCGCCAAAGAGTCAGGGATGACTTACGTCAACGGTTCAGAGCGCACTGAGAAAAAAACGATGCCAAAATAGCGCCATCCACTTATGTAGATTCAGCTTTGCTTAACACCGCTGTAACGACTGTGGGGAACACTGCAGTTTCTGCATGAGTTTTCTGCTATTACTACCGAGTCATATATATAAGTTCCGTGAATTCCCGTGCGCGTTGTGTTTCTGACACACTCGTATTTTTTATTTTTGTCGTTTTTTCCTTATTTTTACAGTTTAATGTTTATCGTGAATGAACAATAAGTGAAAATGGATGAATTCGTGAAGAATATTTTACAAAACTGGAAACTGGACCAATTCATTGACAGATTGGAAAGTAAGTATGCAGAATGGACACAATCCTAACCTAAAATAAATTGTCTTTGCTATTGATAATTAGCTTATTTTATATACTAAAATAAAAAACTACGTGCGTATATTAACTTTTTACGATATTTATTTTAGTATTTTCGCTGTTTTTTTCAAAATAATATCCACAATGAAGAGACTATTGTTCGTAATAATCAAAGTGTTACGTGTGATAGTTAAATTACTTTTGTATTTCAGAAGCTGGAATTGATGAAGAAATATTTATACAAATTGATCATGATATGTTAGACAAAATATTTGATAATTCAGAATGCGGGTTAAAAAAAAAATTTTTAAATAGGTTAGAGATGTGGAAGAATAATAATTATATTGAAGACCGTCAACAGAAAACGTCCGAGAAATGCTCATTTAATATTTCGACTGAGATCGTGCAAGTTAATCGCAACCTTGATTTAGTAGACTCTAATTACTCAGATTTCAATAATTTGACAATTAATAAAACTGCGAGTTCAATGGATGAAAGTTCAGTTAGCGTTATTAAGGGGACACCCAAGTCACCTAAAAACAATGCAAAAAGAGTCAACTTTCGGTACACTTTTCTCGAAAACTATTATTCCAATTGCGTTCGCCCTTTTGCATTCGATTACAAATATAATCAATTATATGAATAAGAAGTAATACGACGTTATCTTCAATAGAAACTTTTTTATGAATATTTATACCCAAAGCAAAATAAAAATCCCATTTTCTCTGATTCATTGACTCATATCTCCGTTTGTACAACTCAAAACGATGTTAAACTTCCTATTCGTATTCTTGGAACCTTACTGAACAAAGTAAAAAAAAATTACAAATCGATTTAGTAGATTCGGAGAAAAGTGTACCGAAAGTTAAAGAGTTGGAAAAAAACAATTTTTACAGGAGACACGAAAAAAGAAAAAATACTAAAAACTCATGGTATTCAGAATCATGTAATCAGATTTTTTCTACTCTTCAGAAAAGGTTTTAAAAAGTCTTGTTCTATTCCTAATTGAGTCTACTTTTAGAAACTCAAATTAAAAAAAATCGATTTTTTTGTCATTTTTCCACTTAGGTGTCCCCTTAACATACGTATGTTTTCATAGATCATCGATCTTTTTTATTTTTAATTTTACAGTTCTGCTTTATTTTTCATTTTACAATTCTGCTTTATTTTTCTGTACTTTATTATCTATTTATTTATCTGAATAGCGGTATTCAAAAAAACGGTTCGTGAACTTTTGGAAACGACGACTAGAGGAAAAATAGTAGAACAGGGATTTAAACTGAATTCGACAATTGATACTCGTCTTTTGAGTGATTTAGTAATAGAATATGAATTTGAAAGTACAAATTCGTATAGGTATATTTTCAGTTAATGTTTTGATTTTAGTTTCAAGTAGTTTTATTAAAAAAGTAATTAGAAGTTTAATCGTTATTAAAATATTTTTTTTACAGAATTAGTTCAAATAGGTTTGGTGAACTTGCCAATGAATTAGGCGCAATCTTTAAACTACCAGATAAAACAATTGAGGAATCCGCGAAATTGTTTTACTATCCTTTTCAAAAGGCTACAAAATCTTCGAAAGCAGTCAACGCAGGCGGCGTCTTGTACGAAAAATATTTAAGATATCGGCACAGGTTAATCATCCTCCAGATTATTTCAAAGGAAGAAACTCAAGCAGAAGGTACAAAAATTAATATCCTTATTAGTTATAATTATTAAATCTTAATATCTGTATATGGGCAATTCCACGTGAGATTTAAGTTGACCTCTTAAAATCGGCCAAAAATATTTTTTTTCTATTCTGTATCGAAAAAAAACAGATACGTATTTTTTTAATTAAGTTTAATTGTCCAAATTTTCGATTTATGAATTTTCGAAAATTTGGACTTTTAATTGTAGACCTATATTCAGTAGCTTATAAGTCGGAAAATATTGAGTTTAGGAAAAAGTTGTCAAAGAATGAAAGTTTTAGTTTTCTTTCGACTTTTAAGAAATGTAAACAAAAAATTTTTTTAAAAAATTTTTTATCAAAAAAAAATTTTTTTTATATACAAATTAATTTTTTTAACTTTGGGCCGGATTTTTTTAAATTTTTTTTTATTTTCTTGTACCTTATAATATAGAGAAGATTTTCCAAAAAGTCCCGAAATGGGCCTGATGTGTTAAATGAGTTTTAAAATATTTTCAAAAATCACTTGCAAGCATCACAGTGGGATTTTTTTACATTTAACTTTTTAAAACTGTTTACAGCGTAGACCCTTTTATTTAAAACAAAGAACACTCAAATATATTAAAAATTATACGCTGTAGACAGTTTTAGAAAGTTAATTGTAAAAAAATCCCACTGTGATGCTTGCAATTGATTTTTGAAAATATTTTAAAACTCATTTAACACATCAGGCCCATTTCAGGACTTTTTGGAAAATCTTTTCTATATTATAAGGTACAAAAAAATAAAAAATAAATAAAAAAAAATCCGGCCCAAAGTTAAAAAAAATTAATTTATTTATAAAAAAAAATTTTTTTTTAGTAAAAAATTTTAAACAAAATTTTTTGTTTACATTTCTTAAAAGTCGAAAGAAAACTAAAACTTTCATTTTTTGACAACTTTTTCCTAAACTCAATATTTTCCGACTTATAAGCTACTGAATATAGGTCTACAATTACCCAGATAGCACGCAAGCTTGCTGCAAACTTGCAGCAAACTTGCACTGCAAGTTTTGCAAGATTTCAGTGCAAGCTTTCTGCAAGTTTGCAGCAAGCTTGAAATGTCTGGACTGCTGCAAACTTGCACTGCAAGCTTGCAGCAAGTTTGCACAGCAAGTTTGTGGAAAGTTTGCACAGCAAGCTTGCTGCAATCTTGCTGCAAAGTTGCAAATTTTTTTATATATTTATAAAAAATTCTGCTTTTTGTACCTTTTTAAAATTCAATCAAATTAAAATTATTTGCAAAAAAAGGTAAAAAAAAACATAATTTTTTATGCATACAAAACAATTTTGTAACTTTGCAGCAAGGTTGCAGCAAGTTTGCTGAAAGCGTTCTACAAACTTGCTATGCAAACTTTCTGCAAGCTTGCAGTGCAAGTTTGCAGCAGTCCAGACATTTCAAGCTTGCTGCAAACTTGCAGAAAGCTTGCACTGCAATCTTGCAAAACTTGCAGTGCAAGTTTGCAGCAAGTTTGCAGCAAGCTTGCGTGCTATCTGGGTAAAAGTCCAAATTTTCGAAAATTCATAACTCGAAAATTTGGACAATTAAACATAAATAAAAAAATACGTATCTGTTTTTTTTCGATACAGAATGGAAAAAAAATATTTTTGGCCGATTTTAAGAGGTCGACTTAAATCTCACGTGGAATTGCCCATATATTTCATATTTTTATAACGATCAAGTATAATAATAAATATCGTACAAACTTATAATATTTTATTAATAAAAACTGTATAACAGTAAATATTTTTAAAAAATTCATTTAATATCACATGCAATTTTTTATTATTCAGTTAATCCTTTATCAACGAGTGAAGAGTGCATCAAATGGCTAAAAGAAAATGATGAACCTCAAGAAGAAGTGATACTTAAGTGGAAGGAAACATTTGCACAAAGACGTTTGTGCGAAAACGTTAATTATTACTTTTCACAATATAAATGTTTGCGATCGCCGATAGGACATATTTTGGTTATTTTATATTATATCTTTTATTGCATTTTGTTTTAAATTAGAAATTATATTTTAATAAAATATCTATTATTTATAGATTTCTCAAAATTTTGACGCTGTCTATCCAGATTCAGCTAAAAGTTTTATCGATTCTTGGGATGATGTTTCCAAATTAATAGTGTCGCATGCAACATCGAAAAAGAAATTGTTCTTATCTGATGAAGTATAGATTACATCAGGTAAAGTATGAAATGTTTAACTTTATAGAAAATAAATAGTACAAAAAAGTTGTGTTTAACTTAAGAAATTATTTTTTTTTAGAAAAATACTCTGCATTAGGATTGCTTTGCTTGCCACGCCTTTGAGGAGTAATATTGAAAAAAAGAAAAGGATTCGAGCCATTCGGGTGTTGTTCCGAGGATGTGAAAAACTCTTCTATCGTTAACACGCAGGTAAAGAATTATTTATGTAATTTTTTTAAATGTGTAGGCATTATATCATATTTTAGTTTAAAAGAACTATTAAGTTATTACAAAGTTTGATTTATTATACTTTTTTCCTTTTGCTGAGAAAATATAATAGTTTTAAGTATTTTGCAATGACTATTACAATTAAAATACAGAAACTACTTTCTATTATGAAAAGTCAATAACTTTAATTTCTTTTATTAGACGCAAGAAGATTTAAACAAGTTTAAGGAAGAAAGAATTGCAGACGCAAATGTACGCGGCAAACCAGTTGGACCATACGTTGCAGTTGTTGGAAATTTTGAAGAAGACGGAAACCCAGAAATAAGCGTTCATGTAGTTATTGATAACTATATTTTCAAAGTTGAAACAAACAAAGTAACAGACGCGGTCGACTATTGCTTCAAATCATTTTTTGCCTTGAATATCGACTTCACCCCCGAATGCAAACACGTATGGACTTTTTTACAAAGACATATTTATAAAGTGAAACTAAAATCTGCTTACCAATATACAACCGTAACAAAATTCATGGACGAATTGAATAAGTTAAAATAGCTTTAGCTTGATATAGTCAATGCAGTCTGTGATTCAGCAAATATCGTTTTTAGTAAGTTTCAAACTGAACATAAGAGGTTTGCTGTATATCAAGAAAAAGAGCTATTGCTTATGCCAAAAGAGTGTAAAATTGGACAAAAATATGTCGAACAAGTTGTTAATAAAAAATTAATAACGAAACAAGTTGATCTGTTTGGGCAGTATATGCCATTAAAATGGAGTTTAAAATTACTTCTTGAAATACCCAGTACGTTTCAATTATTGAAAAATTATATGGACGAATTGGAAAATGAAAAGAATATTTATAGTAATTTCATCCAGGGAGAACTTTGGAAGCAAAAATATAAGTGCGAAAACAACGAACTTGTCGTTCCATTATTTGTTTTTCAAGATGATTGTGAATTAGGTAACGCGCTCGGTGCGCACGCAGGTAAAAATAAAGTAGGTGCCATATATACTTCAATACCCTGTTTTCCTTCGCAATTTGTAACACAATTAAACAATATTTTGTTAACTGCATTATCTTACGCTAATGATAGGAAATTATGTAAAAATGAAGACTTTTATAAAGAATTAATATCAGAATTAAATGAATTACGACAGAAGGGTTTGGAAATAAAAGTAGGAAACAAGATATATAAGATTTTTTTTCAATTATGTTTAATTTTGGGCGACAATCTCGGATTGAACGAAATGTTAGGCTTCATAGAAAATTTCATTTCGGGGAAACCATGCAGAATATGTAAGGCCAATATTGAAGAGATAAGAAATTTAATTTCTGAAAAACCTGATCTACTAAGAACAAAAGAATCCTACGAACAAGATTGCGAAAAAAGTTGTCCATCTGAAACAGGCATAAAGGAAAAATGCATTTTTCATCAAGTTTTTGGTTTCCACGTTTGCGATAATATTACTTTGGATTTAATGCACGACGTATTTGAGGGAACGGCTAGTTTAACAATGCTTAAAATCTTGAACTACTTCATTTATGAAAAAAAATTGTTTTCCCTTGAATTTTTAATCAGAGGATTCAAAAATTTAATGACGAGCAAATCGAAGTATTAAACAAAATACCAGTATTGAAAAAAGAACACATTACATCGAAAGAAAAGTTAAAAATGACTGCTGCGGAAACAATGTCCTTTGTACGATATTTCGGATTGCTTATTGGAGACAAAATTAAAGATGAAAAGGAAGAAACATGGGCTTTATAGGGGAGAGTCTCCAGTTGTGAGACACCTCCAGTTGTGAGACAGTCAATTTTTTTTAACATGCAATATTAAAAAGCCGATTGGTTTATATAAAAACATTTCTTTTTATATGAGCCAACTATTTCGTGTACACCGAGGCGGATATATAAACTGTTTTTGTTAAATACTAACACTGTGTGTGATAATCGACTAAAAAGCGTTTTTTCAATAAATGCAAAGTACTTTTTTTGCAATTTAATTAATTGAAAAAGGTAAATGTAATGCATTTTCTTTTAGTGTTTTCCTTATATTTTGTGATGCAACATTGCATTGTTCCAATCTACGGTTGAAAATAATTTAATTCTCCTTTTTCAAAATAGCGCCAATTTCTGGGTGTGAGACACAGCATATCACCAGTTGTGAGACGGTGTCAACACCCATCTGGGCAGCTTAAAAAATACTACTTTGCAGGCATACTATTTAAATGTTGTTTTGATTCTTTTTTCTAGTATTTTTGGGCATGTCAAGTGGAAAAAAGTCAATTGATTCAGAAGAAATCAATTTTAATGCTCTTGTTCAAGCTATTAAATTGTGTTTATTTGATAGTCATATTTTGGCGAATAAATATTATTATTTAGTATATAATAATATATATTATTAATATATTTAATTATTTCTACTAAACATAACGTTTTATGTCAAACTTATTAAATTTTAGCAATTTTTAATGAGTGTCTCACAACTGGAGACATTTTTTTTTTTGAAAAAATCGATGTGCTCGGAAAATGTATCGTAAAATTTGTTGAGTTCATCGAAACACTATACTTTCTTTTAATAAAAGTTGCGTATTTCTGTTACCTTTCGAACGGTGTATTTTATTTACAATTTCGTTTGCCCGTTTACAATTTACGGGTCAAAAATGAAACCCGTCTCACAACTGGAGACTCTCCCCTACATTTTGCTTAGGAAAATTGTAAATTTTTTAACTTCGCCAAGGTTAGTAGGTCATATTGTGCAACTCGATGTACTCATTCCAGAATTTTTAAGTTCGTAAAAACGGCTTTACGGAGATCTCAAGTTTAAATTTCATAATATGACTCATATTACACGAGTATTAAAAAGAAATGGTCCTCTTGTACACTTTTGGTCGATGCGATATGAGTCAAAACATCGACATTTAAAAGTATTGGCTGGAACTACTAGCAATACAATGAATCTATTAAAATCTTTGGCTCTGCGAAACCAACTGCGATTAGCATATTTAAAACTCATTGGAAATTTGTCTTATGATGACTTGATTTGTGATCATTTGGAGGAAATCGACGAGTTTTCCAGAAGAAAGTACTTTCCGAGTAGTTCCATTACAGACGAAATTTTTTCAACTGACTGCGTTGAATTAAACGGAATTGAATATAAAGTAAAAATGGTGTTTGTAATTGAAATGGGAGCGAATGATTTACTTGTTTTTGGAAAAGTGATCGAAATATTTATTAAAGAAAAGCAAGTGTTTTTAGTAATGCAACCTTTGGTAAGTACTTCCTTCGATGAAAAATTCTTTGCTTACAGTGTAGTAGTACGTGAAACATACATTTTAAAAAATTGTCTTCAATTGACGAACCTTCATCCATGTCTGTTAGTAGAAAAAGAAGAAAATTGTTTCGTTGCTTCCAAATATGTATTATAATTTTTGTTTCTCTTAATTTTGTAAACTTATATATGTCAATTAAATTCTCATCTGATGTAAAAGACTTTTCTTGTATTCGTAACTTTTACTTTCCTAACTAACCTCTTGTGTATTTTAAAATTTTACTTCATAAAAAAATGACTAAATTAAAAAAATATTAATTTTACAAAAAAATTATTTTTATAACTTAAATTACATGTAAATTTAATTTTATTTACTTCATTTTATATTTTATCATAACTTTTTTATTTATTTGATTTACTTTATTTTATTAATTAATTTAATTTTTATATTTGAACTTTAATTTAATTTTTTGTGCGGAAATATATATTGATTAGCAATATTACTATAAAATAAATTATAATTATTATAAAAACATTTGTTATCACTAGTAATTAACTATATGATTACTTAATAAAGTATTTTAAAACAATTCAAAGTAACTTTCAAGTTTCTACAATACTGCCAAAACTGCTGTGTGTCACAATGCAAAAACTGCATTGTTCCAACGTAGAAACAACAGTTTTCTGTTTGCAGTGTCACTCATGCAGAAACTGCAGGACTTTACCGCTGAAACGGCGTGTTTTTTTCCTCAGTGCGGAATATCTCGGTCAGCTGTCTTGGAGAATCCGTCAAGCGTCGAACGACCGTGAAGTGAAAGTGGGGGAAATTGTGTTGGTAGGCTATGAGAATCAGAAAAGGTTAAATTGGCCTTTGGCTAGAGTACTCGAGGTTTTGCCGGGAAGAAATGGAAAAGTGCGTGTAGTAAAATTGAAAACAGCAACCGGTGAGTTGATAAGGCCTGTACAGCGTTTATTCCCTCTGGAAGTAGCCGGTCCGATACCGGCAATAAATTCTGTGAAAGTGATGAGCGAAAAATGTGTGAGTAAATCACCGATTGCGTGTGACGACTTGAGAAATGTAAAACCAAAGAAAAATAATAATGTCGAGAATGAAAATTCGAATGTTGAAAAACGTACCAGGAGCGGACGTATGATAAAAGTTCCTGATCGTTTCAAGTTTAAAAAAAATATATACATATATGTGACTTTATTTTGGACTTTAAAAATTGTGAAAAACGATTGAATTTTTTAGAGTTCTATTAGGAAAGAAGTGTGTTTTGAGTTTGACAACTCAAAAGATGGGAGAATGTTATGATTGCTAGTAGAGTTTTAAATTTTAATGGGAATTAGCTTTGATAATGGTGACGTATATAAAAAGAGGGCGGTTCCCTACCTATCATTTCAAGAGACATTATTGAATTACTAGTTATTTGACCGGGCTCCAAGTGAGACGTAAATTCTTGTAACAAGTTCTGATTTATAATAAATTGCATTTTGAGTTTATGAGTGTAAAGTCCTTTTTTACCAAAACACTTCCTACGGATACCTTTCTCATTGTTTATAACACTGAGGAATTAAGGTGTAAAATTTTTATTGTAACGAAACCGAGTAATACATATTTATTCTTACAAAAGTACAATAGTTTTAGTACAGCTCAGAATTCAGTATTATTGTCCAATAAACCTAGATTTAAGAGAATGCTGAACAAATTTTTTAATAGGGAACTATTATAACTTCAGTGACCACAATTCCACACCCAAAAATTGACAGAATTTCACACTCAAAGACTTCAACTTGTGTTAAGGCAGTAGTCTCCTTTATAAGCTTAAAAAAATCGACTTTTTTATTTTGTCTTAAAAATCTATTCCAAAACTATCCAAGAATTTATCTTTAAAATTTTAGAGGCCAATTTGACATATTTTCGAAGATAGATCAGATTTTGTAACCAATCTTCGAGCACGTGTGAATGCTCGTGCAGACCCCAACGCGCGCGCACCGCCCCTACATGCGTTATATTGTTTATCTAATCTTGTATCACCTTGTATACACCTGAAAAGGTGTATACACACACTCAAAATTCTAACGAAGCGTTCAATTCGCTTGTGTGGCGTCGAAACCCAAAACACATGAAGTCCGGCTCTAAAATCGTCGAAATAGCGGCAAATTTGGCTGCAGGCATTTTTAACAAGGCCTATGCATCTGTGCTGACCACTATGCAGCTGCTCGATATTGTTATCGGGCAGCAATGCAAAAATTTTGCCGATAATATCGATGCGGAGCGCATAAGGGGCCATTCAAGTATTACGTAAGCATATTTTTCAGGTTTTTAGACCCCCCCTCCCCCATGTAAGATTTTTTATATGTATTAGCGCCATTTTTTCTAATGGAAATAAGCTATAGCTAGACCCCCCCTCCCCCCTTAAATGCTTACGTAATACTTGAATGGTCCCTAACGAGGGAAAGCCGGCGCTCGTCATTTTCGAGCAAGGAGGCTCGGACAGCTCGACGAGAAGAAAATCTTCGACAAAATGAGTTCTTCGAAGAAGAGGAAGGACTACTATATGGGCCAGGAATAGCTGATTAAAATTTAATTAGTGTAAGTATCCTTAAAATTGTATTTTTTGGACCTAAAACTTTAAATCGCTTTTTCTCGAATTTTCATTTTCACAAGTCATAGAAAACGGCACTGTTTTAAAAATACAGACTGCAGCGCTCCACAAAAATCGTTGTTAATAAGAAGAATTTAAATATTTTTTAAAAATAAAAGTTGGTTTTTGAAGCTCAAATATAGTAGAATATCACCCAAAAATTTCGTTTACCGCAATCATTTCCTTCCCTTTAAAAAAAATTCCTGAAAAAACGCATTTTTTTCGCCTTCTAAAGGAGACTACTGCCTTAAAATCGGTTAAAATAGAAACAAGTGAAATTCGTCTTTGAGATTCGAGCAGACGTTAAATTGGAAATGGAAATAATTTATATCAACTAAATTGTTCTCTCTTTAATTGTTTAATCCCAGACAATGCTCAAACTCTCGTATTTTGAGATAAGTGCGGCTCTTCAGTCACGCTTTAAATTACATTGTACTGTAACGTATATCAACATAAGGTAAATGTAATAGATATTCGGATTAAATCTACATGAAAATCACAAGAATAGAAACGAATGATGACAAAATGAATAACTTGAAATAAATAAAATAATAATTCGAGTGTTCGAATTGTCCTATTGAAGTAGCTTTCAATTAGTTTTCTTAAGTTTGTAAATTATCCTATAATTAAACGAGTAAATACGTAAATTAGGTAGGGAGATACTCTTGTCATTTATGTAGACGAAAGAAAGAAACAGGTGCATTAGAATTAAAGAAAGATATTCTTAATCATCATCACAAAATGTACCAAACTATCTATCCTTTCTAGGACAAAATTTTTAACGTTTTAACATACATCAATGCACGGTTGTCTTCAAGCACTTTTAGGTTTACCTAAAATGAGTCAAAATTGTGCTAACGCAGTTTTATCTGGAATCGGCGCAAGATTCCAAATTTTCATTTCCGAAAATCGTAACTGATTCTTTTTTCAAAAAAAACCAAAAAAACATATATATATGGGCAATTCCACGTGAGATTTTAGTCGACCTCTTAAAATCGGCCAAAAATATTTTTTTTCTATTCTGTATTGAAAAAAAACAGATACGTATTTTTTTATTTTTGTTTAATTGTCCAAATTCTCGAGTTATGAATTTTCGAAATTTTGGACTTGTAATTGTAGACCTATATTTAGTAGCTTATAAGTCCGAAAATATTGAGTTTAGGAAAAATTTGTCACAGAATGAAAGTTTTAGTTTTCTTTCGACTTTTAAGAAATGTAAACAAAAAATTTTTTTCAAATTTTTTATTAAAAAAAATTTTTTTTTAAATTTTTTATTTAAAAAAATTTTTTTTTTATTTAAAAATTTTTTTTTTTTTATAAACAAATTAATTTTTTTAACTTTAGCCCGGATTTTTTTTTTTTTTTTAATTTATTTATTCCTTATAATATAGAGAAGATTTTCCAAAAAATCCCGAGGTGGGACTGATGTGTTGAATGAGTTTTAAAACATTTTCAAAAATTACTTGCAATCATCACAGTGGGATTTTTTTTTACAATTAACTTCTAAAATTGTCTATACAGCGTAGATCCTTTAATTTAAAAAAAGAACTCTCAAATAGATTAAAATTATACACTGTAGACAGTTTTAAAAAGTTAATTGTAAAAAAATCCCACTGTGATGCTTGCAAGTGATTTTTGAAAATGTTTTAAAACTCATTCAACACATCAGTCCCACCTCGGGATTTTTTGAAAAATCTTCCATATATTATAAGGAATAAATAAATTTTAAAAAAATAAAAAAAATCCGGGCTAAAGTTAAAAAAAATTAATTTGTTTATAAAAAAAAAATTTTTTTAATAAAAAATTTTAAAAAATTAACAAAAAATTTTTTGTTTACATTTCTTAAAAGTCGAAAGAAAACTAAAAGTTTCATTCTTTGACAACTTTTTCCTAAACTGAATAATTTCGGACTTATAAGCTACTAAATATAGGTCTACAATTACAAGTCCAAAATTTCGAAAATTCATAACTCTAAAATTTGGACAATTAAACAAAAATAAAAAAATACGTATCTGTTTTTTTCAATACAGAATAGAAAAAAAATATTTTTGGTCGATTTCAAGACGTCGACTAAAACCTCACGTGGAATTGCCCATATATATATATATGTTTTTTTGGTTTTTTTCGAAAAAAGAATCAGCTACGATTTTCGGAAATGAAAATTTGGAATCTTGGGCCGATTCCCGATAAAACTGCGTTAGCACAATTTTGACTCATTTTAGGTAAACCTAAAAGTGCTTGAAGACCACCGTGAATGAAAGGTATCTTGTTCCTTTCAAGAGTTGTTACCAGCCTAAGGAATAATTCGTTTTTATTAGGCTTCAAGAGTGACAGACAATTGGCTACCCTATTGAAAATACCCACATGGGATCCTACATAAGATCTTACGTAGGTTCTTATACAAAAACCTGTATAAAATCCCAGATCCCACGTAAGACTCGACATGGGATCCACATGGGATCCCATGTAAAAGCACATGTATATTTGGGACACGATTTGAAGCAGGAATTCATGTGGGAATTTGAGTTTGTGTATCTGGGTCAATCTCTAGAAATGAACAAATTCAGAATTGAAATTTCATTTTAAAAAAAGTTGAAAATTCACTTTTATTATTAGTCCTTTGGCAAAAGGGGGATCCTAATAAGCCTATAAAATACGTGGTTACAATCTTTATCAACATTATTATTAAAAATTAATGTTTTTTAATCAGAATTTTTGTTGAAAATTTCTCGCAGCTAAATGGGTTTCAAAATTGATGAAAATTAATTAAAACTTGTTACTCAGGGGTTTTAGGGGTCGCCGATTACGAATCCGATGTCAGTTTCTCAAAATCCAAAATGGTGGATCCAATATGGCAGACACTTTCTTCAAAAATTTAACGGATTTGCTTGAAACTCGTTACTCGGGGGTTTTCGGGGTCGCTGATTATGAATTTCAAGATAGTTTTTGAAAATTGAAAATGGCGGATCCAATATGGTGGACACTTTTTTCAAAAATTCATCGGGTATGCTTGAAACTCGTTATTCGGGAGTTTTCGGGGTTGCTGATTACGAATCCGATGTCAGTTTTTGAAAATTCAAAATCCCGAAATCCCCAGAGCGACAAGTTTTAAGCCAATCTAATTAATTATTCATACTAGATCAGCCATTTGCAATTTTCAAAAATAAACATCAAATTCGAATTCAGCGACCCCAAAAACCCCTGAGGAACGAATTTCTATCGAATAGCATCAATCTTAAAATTATCCGCCATATTGGATCCGCCATTTAAAATTTTTTAAAACTGACCCAAAATTCGTAATCAGCGACCCCGAAAACCCCCTAATAACAAGTTTCAAGCAAATCCGATGAATTTTTCAAAAAGTGTCCGCCATGTTGGATCCGCCATTTTGAATTTTTAAAAACTAATAACAGATTCGTAATCAGCGACCCCGAAAACCACCAAGTAACAAATTTTATGCAAATCTGAGCAGTTTTGAAAAAAAATGTCGGCCATATTGGGTCCGCCATTTTGAATTTTCAAAAACTGACATGAGATTCGTAATCAGCAACCCCGAAAACCCCCGAGTAACGAGTTTCAAGCAAATCCGATGAATGTTTTAAAAAATTGTCCGCCATGTTGGATCCGCCATTTTGAATTTTCAAAAATTATTATCATATTCGTAATCAGCAACTCTAAAAACCCCCGAGTAACGATTTTCAGGCGAATCCGATGATTAATAAAGTCTGTAATTTACGTGCTGTGTAATGGAAATATACCATGGGTAACGGAGGGGAGTTTTCTTCCATTATACAGCTTCAAAATGTTATGATTCTAATATAAAAAAAATAAATATTATAAATGAATTAATGACAGCATTTGTTTTCTTTGTTTTTAAATAAAACAATGTTTTAAAGATTATTAAAAATTATTATTATTTACGTCCTAAAAACTAAATTTACTGCGGTAACGGAGGGGAGTTTTTATTGTGTCGATGAACACTGACAAACTAAAGATTCTTTTAAAACTAATTGTTTTCATTTTGTTTCATCATTTTATGCAATAACCATAACTATACTGACACTACAAAGAGTTTTGATGTATTTATTTCTATTTTATCGTTTTTGTTTATATTTTATAATTATATTTGTGAGCGGTAACGGAGGGGAGTTTTATTTCTGCACAAAACTAATTTAATTCTAGGTAAAAATAACTAACAAATATTTTACTTTATTTTTCATGATTGAATTAGAAATAAAAAAATAAGTAGATATTACCGGGCAAAAGATTTTTTTGCATTACAGAATTAATATAATACCTTTTCTATAAATGAAACTTACTTCATGAACGGTAACGGAGGGGAGTTTTTATGCTATATAAACACGTGTATCTTTAAATATTTCAAATTTTCGATTTATTTTTCATAGGATCCGATTAAATCATGATGAATGCTATTATTAGGACGTAAAGATTTTGAAAAATTATTATTATTTATTTTTAAAAATCTAATGTACGTGTCATGTGTCCCGATTGTGAGAATGACCCATCTACATAAAAATCCACATGAATTCCCATGTGAGAATACATAAAGGATTCCATAAAGGATTTCATATGGGATTTCATATGGGATTTCATATGGGTTCTCATGTTTCATATATAAGATTTCACATAGGATTTCACAAAAGATTTGATATGTGTTTACATTAGGGATCCATTGTGAGAATTTTCAAAGGATTAAAAATTATTTAATTAAAAATTAAATAATAAATTGTATTATCATTTCAAATCATCAGTAAGAAAAAAAATTCGATAATTTGAAACACTTCTTCTGAGCTATAAACTCTCAGTTATATAGTGTTAAAAAATCATGTTAAGAAGGGGAGAAGTCGCTCTCGCCACCTGGCGGTGAAAGTATATGAACTGTGGTATTCTGTATCATTAATAAAAAAACCACGTGAGATCCTATGTAAGATCCCATGTGGAAAATTATATGGGAAATGATATACAATGTCACCTGGGATTTTATATAATTTTCATTTCTATGTAAAATCCTACGTAAGATCCCATGTGGTTTTATTAATGATACAGAATACCACAGTTCATATACTTTCACCGCCAGGTGGCGAGAGCGAATTCTCCCCTTGTTAACATGATTTTTTAACACTATATAACTGAGAGTTTATAGCTCAGAAGAAGTGTTTCAAATTATCGAATTTTTTTTCTTACTGATGATTTGAAATGATAAATACAATTTATTATTTAATTTTTAATTAAATAATTTTTAATCCTTTGAAAATTCTCACAATGGATCCCTAATGTAAACACATATCAAATCTTTTGTGAAATCCTATGTGAAATCTTATATATGAAACATGAGAACCCATATGAAATCCCATATGAAATCCTTTATGGAATCCTTTATGTATTCTCACATAGGAATTCATGTGGATTTTTATGTAGATACACAAACTCAAATTCCCACATGAATTCCTGCTTCAAATCGTGTCCTAAATATACATGTGCTTTTACATGGGATCCCATGTGGATCCCATGTGGATTCTTACGTGGGATCTGGGACTTTATACAGGTTTTTGTATAAGAACCCACGTAAGATCCCATGTGGGTATTTTCAATAGGGTAGAGAGTACAGTATTTATTAAACCTTGTTTAGGTTCGGGTACCCAACACCAAGAGTAGAAATGAAACTAAAGTTACCAACGTTGATTCAACGAAAAAATTAAAAAAAAATTTTTTTCTAAAAAGTTAAGGATACAAATATTTTCTTGTTTATTTTTAACCCAAGTAAACCCTCCGAACCCTAAAATAAAAAAGGTGGGAAAACAGAAGTTGTTATTTTTTTCTCACAGATTTTCCAAAAATCACAAAATTTCAACTAAATTAATAATTGAAGGGCTACATAAAATAAGGGGATGAACAGTTTTGGTTTTGGTTTTTTTTCACGGATTTTCCGAAAATCCGAGAATTTCAAATAAATTAATAATTCCTCGTCTGGGTAGTAATTTTTTTCTTTTGATAATTGTTTATTTTAATATTAGACGCTATTTAAAATAGATTCCAAGTCAAGGAAAGCAGTGATTTTGAATTTTGTCGTGATACGAGTTTTTCAAAAATTTCGAAATTTCAACTTCATTAATAATTCCTCGACTCGGTAGCAATTTTTTTCTTTTGATAATTATTTATTTACATATCACACGCCATTTAAAAATAATTCCAAGTGATTTCAATTCGGGGAAAGCAGTGATTTTGAATTTTTCTGTCGTAGATCTTCTAAAAATCCCGGAATTTCATTTAAAAAAATCATTATCATTGCTTTCCCTGACTTGGAACCACTTGGAATTTTTTTTAGATAGCGTCAGAAGAAAAAAATTGCTACCAAGGCGAGGAATTATTAATTTTCTTGAAAATTGGTGATTTTTGGAAAAAATACGCAAAAAAAATAAAAATCACTGCTTTCCTCGACTTGGATCCTCTTGGAATCTATTTTAAATAGCGTCTAATATTAAAATAAACAATTATCAAAAGAAAAAAATTACTACCAAGGAAAGGAATTATTAATTTACTTGAAATTCTCGAATTTTCTGAAAATCCATGACAGAAAAACCAAAATCACTGTCTTCCCCGACTTGGAACCTTTTGAAATTTTTTTTAAAGGGCTTATCACATTAGAATAAGTAATTATCAGAAGAAAAAAATTGCTACCAAGCCGAGGAATTATTAATTTACTTGACAATTGGTGATTTTTGGAAAATCTGTGAGAAAAAAATAACTTATTTTTCCTTACCTTTTTTTATTTTAGGGTTTGGAGGGTTTACTTGGGTTAAAAATAAACAAGAAAAATTTTTATCCTGAACTTTTTAGAGAACATTTTTTTAAAAATTTTTTCGTTAAATCAACGTTGGTAACTTCAGTTTTATGAGTAGAACGAGTTTTCGGTGCGTGAACCGTGCTTGGGATCTTGACCTAAAGTCACCGATCGATATTGAGTACTGCAACCCAATAATTTACTGTAATTTAATTTACTGAATTATTTTTAAATTTTACTCCGCGCACTACCCTACTAATAGTGACCAGTGTCAGTTTCAATAAATGGAAAATTAATTCATGCAACTTTAAGACTACTTATGTAAAAAATTTTATCAGAATATAATTATAAACGCGTTATAGAAATAAAGACTAATGTATAATAATAATTAATTGACAAATGACTTTTGCTAATAAGGAAACAAATTAATAATATCAAAACGAGCACTTGATTTATTACTACTAGAAACAGTGCAACTGCTTTTCCAATAAGTAAAATCGAATTTCAACTTAAACTGATTTATATAGAACAGAAGTTTCATTGAATTCTGCAAAATTGAGTTTCTCAGAAAGATTTAATAGAAAATTGTCTTATAACATTGACGTTTTAGAAACATTTCTGTTTTTCATTCCATATACTTTTTCTTTTAGTTTTATTTTTTATTGGTATCCTTTTATTAGTATATACGTTACGTATAACTTTGTTTAAAAATGAAATCATTTATTAATTATTTACTATACACGGAGAGAAATTTATAGTAGTGGGTAACATAATTGTGGTTAGGGTGACCATCTTTAATGCTACGTATACAGACAGCTATCTAGATAGTCACCGTTACCATCAATATCATCAGGAGTAACATCTTGGTAGTACGGGGTAGCATAACTATATTTTTTTTAGCATCTGGGATGGTTGGGAGTAGCATAATGATAGTATCGTGTAACATCATCTTTTTAACATCAAAATCTGACTATCCATTTCTCTCAGTGTAAAGTTTGCTTCTTTTTCTATAAAAAAACTAACAATAAATATTAAAAAATTTTTTTAAATTACTATGTGTTGTGCAGAGTCTAATGAAAATACACCATTTGTAACTTTAAGGTGGACACCTTTAACCGTAAAGACTCGAAGACAGCTCACAGCTGCTCGAATAGCTCAGGAATAGCTGTCTAAAAAGTAAGTTGAAAAATTTCTCAATTATACAGTTGTAAAGTGCTTTTTTTTAACTTTTTTTTGCGCTTTTCTCAAAACTACATTTTTCAAGTCGGTGGGCACGATAACTCCAACAGATTTTAACCAACTGACCTCCTCTAAATTTGTACACCATCAAGGCATGTCAAGCGACAAGTGCCTCTCGAAAAATTCTGTATCTCTATTATTTTCAATTTTTTTGAAAATATAATATATATTTTTAAAGCTGATTATATGTAATTTAATTCAATAAAAAGTTGAAAGTTCCAACCCTAATAGTTTTTTTAAAAAATATTTCTTCCTGAATGCCTTATTTTCATGCGGCCAGAGTTGGTCTACACGGAAAAAAAAAGTTCACGAATCTCTCGTGAACTAGTATATCACTTTTGGATGGGACACAAAATTTCAAAATTTTCATTCACTTTTGATTAGAAATGGCGAACGTCAACGAAAAACTGAAACAAAGTTAATGAATTTTTGATGAACTGTTAATGAAGAGTAGTTCGTCAAAAGTAGAGGTACAAGTTCACGAAAAAATCGTGAACTCGCGAGTGTCAGTAGTATGCGCAGTTCGTAATGCGCATCAAATATGGCTGATGAAGCATTCATCATTCAGTCGGTGTCATCGGTGTTTACATTCGGGAAAATTCTTTGATGAAAGTTATCTTTAGAATCAGTGTTTTTTATTACTTAGTGAATATTTTTGTTTGCTAATTTCCTTTGTGAAACAAATAATTCATAAAATGAATTAAAAGTTACGATAAGGGACTTTTTCTACTTTGCACGGTCCTGAGTTTTACAGCAGACAAAGCTAATCGTTTCGTTTGTCGAAGGACAGTGTATCTAGATTTAGCCGTGGCGGTTAGTTGTTAGAAATATTATGTTATAGGGTATAGGTACTAGGTTCGAATCCCGTGAAGCGAATTACGAATTTTAATGGCGATAAAATTGTGTATTCTGTGTAGTTGGGTGCGTAATAGGCGTCAAGTTATCAAATAAAGTGAAATACTATAAAAAAGTAGCGTCTGGAAATTATTTTTTCTTGTTTTTAGCATTTTTTAAAAGTTCACGAATTTTTCGTTAACTTTGACGAAAAGTTCGGAAACCGTACTATGTTTCTAGTGAAGGAGTTGATGAAATTTTGACGAACTGTGTTTGTTGATTTTCAAGAATTTTGTGTCCCATCCAAAAGTGATATACTAGTTCACGAGAGATTCGTGAACTTTTTTTTCCGTGTAAGCTCTTAAACTTTTTTGAAAGTAGAAATAAATTTTTGTATATTAAATTGATTAGTATTGTATAGTTTATTATTATTGTTGTTAATTGTTATTATTAAAATAACAATTCTCAAGTGTTATAATCACAGTTCCACAAAAGAAATATTGCGATATGTTAATTTTATTTTTAAATATGTTTATAATTTTGCCATCCGTAAATCTAAAGAAATTACTTTAAACGATTTTTCTATTATTCCACATTATTCTTCTTTCTTGCTTTAAACAATTTGCATAACGTGTAAATACACGTTTTATAATAAGAATAATTATTCTCATAAGAAATTAATTACTTTTCTTAAATTAAAATAACTTTTACTAGCTGATTTCTCATAATCTTAAAACTTGAGAAAATATTAAATGTAGATAATATACAAAATCTTGTATTAAGTTGCTTTTTCCTCAAGCTAAAATTTATTGGGAAAAATATTTTCTATTTCTTACCCCTTGACGCAATGAGCCGCTGTTAAAACATAACGATCATTAATTAGTGTTCCTCCACAGTAAAATTTATTTAGGTATGAGAGTCTTGCCATCCAGGGGAATTCATTTAATTGAGTTGTCTGACCCCCCACGATTCGAGTTTCATCATTTCTTACTCCACAACCTGAAATAAAAAATTTGGTATAATTAAATCAATTTTAGTTTTATCATTACGTAAGCAAAATTTACTTCTATACTTACTACAAAAACAAGATGTTGAAGGTGATTTTGTTGAGGGTGGCTTATTTCCAAAAGCCCCCATAATAGTTTTTATTATAGTTTTTTCTGTGCCCTGTAAGGTTACAATTTTTGTAAAGTAAAATATTGTTGCTATCACTAGTATCTTTTTAGAGGTAAAATTTTTTTACTATTATCAGCAAATTAAATTAATAATTTGCTCTTAAATAAAAAATAAATAAAATTATAATAATAAAAGAATTATTTATTATATTCTAAACATTTTCAGATAAATTGTAGTACCTATGATTATTAGTAGATTCATTTACAGTCATTAATTATCTCTTAGAACACTATAAAGATTAATTACTTAAAATTTACTCACATTATCATCCTCTGCTAATACAGTTAACACAAACAAATTTACAAAAATGAGAAATTTGCTAACTTTTATTAAAGACATAACTGAATATGAAACCGAACGTTCTTAGTGAATTAAAACATAGAAATTTTATTTTTAATATATTGTTTATATATTTAAATAATTTTTTAACATTTGACTGACACAAATATATTGTTCGTCTTCTTATGCTAAAGATAAGTGTACAAGTGTTTTCTATCAAGGTCCCAAGAATACTGATGATGCATTCACAAAAGTGTTACTTGTTATTTAAAAGGAAAGGAGTCAACGGCTGCTAGCCAACCGGACAGTATCTGACCATTCACGATCACGGTCATGGACACATTTACCACTGTCACTGACCGCGCGATCACAGACATTTATATAGGATTCTCCACTTTTTGTGACTTTTTTTACATAGTGACTATTAATTATTTTATTTTATTATTAATACAATTTAAACATTTCCTTGCATGGAGACTATTAAAAGAACAAATAATTTTACTGTATTGCTTCTTATTTTTAAAATGAATTCAATTTTTTAAAACTATTTAAAAATTAGAGCATTTATTGATTACAATAAAAGTCAATAAAATAAATTAAACAAAATAGGAATGATTGATACTTGGATAGAACGAAATCCTGTAGCAAGTTTTCTGTATAGACTTCAATGTCAAGTTATATTTTATACTAGATATTCTGCTACGGGTACAATGGATGCCAAATTATTTTTTTGTAACCGAATAGAGCATACTTAATAAAATACTTAAATTACGCTAAATACACTGTAATAACAATTATGTTTATTTAATTTTGTTTTTGACATTATTGATAGAAATTTGTTTGATGAAAATATGAATCTAATATTTAATTTTTTTGTTAATGTTAGAAAAACAACATCAAATTTTTTTCAGCGACGCATTTAAGTAAGTGTTTTACTCTTCGTTATATTACATGTTGCTGCGCAAATTAATATTATATCGAGAATTAAAATTGAAAATGTATTTCGACAATTCTATTGTAGTAATAGAACAATGACGTGTGAGTCATTCACAAATTATATCGACGAGAAACCAAATTTTGAGAGTTAGTACTCGATCCGACGTTGAATAGCTTAGTTGATTATATTTTGTAATTATATTTTATGAATTGTGTGTAAATTGTAATAATTTTATTTAATTAATTTTTGAAACTGTTGTTCTCTCTACGAATGTGAAGTAAAAAAAAGACTGTGTTAAACTGACTATTAATCTTTATTGTGCAACTCTATATATTATAAACAAATTATTAAATCGTTGCTTTGTGTAGTTCGTTTATATGTTCAAAATAAATTGTGAGTTGTGACAATGTGATTTGGATTACTTTGCATTCCCCACCAATCTACAAAGAAAATTCTAAGTGAATTATATTTCTGTGGCTTTGTAAGATTGTACATGGTCCTTCGAGCTAGATTTAAAGAACATTTTGAGGTCAACTAAGGATCGAGTGCTCAGAAGAAAGAAGATTGTTGCAGCATTGGGTCAATAAGGAGATAAAAACAACGACATAGAATCAAAAATCATTTGGATCACTTATTGATTATTACCAGTATTGGAAATTAATTTCAAAATTCAACAATCTAACGAAATCGAGTCAACTGCTAGCAGAGTAATTAACTTCTCATCAAATGACTCATCAACAAAGACTAAAGTAAGCGTATTGTATTTAATTTGATTGTAAACATTGTAAAATAAACAATTATGGACAAAGACGAAATTGAAAATGCTCGACAGATTAGAACTAACTGTAAAACGAAAATTACAAAATTTAGTACGTTTGTAGAAAAATGTTTAAGTGATAATCATAATATTTCTGTCGAGGAAATTGCATTCCCCACCAATCTACAAAGAAAATTCTAAGTGAATTATATTTCTGTGGCTTTGTAAGATTGTACATTACATTTTCTAATGTTCATCCATTATTTAAGCTTTTTTACTCATTATCCTTTGTAATATTTTCACCCTTTTTTTCAATGGTGGACGACATGGAGCTACCGCCTGCCTTGACTCTGAGTGCAGCATTCCAACGTGGTCCATGAGTTTTGATTACTTTGTTTAAAATTTAATAATTGTTCCGTAATTAAATTTGAAACATTTTGTTGTCGCCTAACAAGAATTTGTTAAGCTTCTTCAAAAAAGTTGCAAACATGCCATAGTAGGGGAGACTAGGTGCGGTTGTTACGCTGTGCAGTTGTTACACACGGTGTTTGTATACAGAAAAAAAGTTTGCCTGACACAGGAAAAAAAAAGTCTGACTCCGTTTACACCTTAAATTCAGCCCATGTATTTCACATAAGTCTGTCCTTGTTTAACGGGGCTGACTCCGTTTACATCTTAAATTCAGCCTCAAAAATAGGCTGAAAGTAAAACTTTTTTTTTAGTGTGGAAATGTCGCTAAAAACAAACTACTGGAATCTCTTTATAATGACTCCAGATGCTTGAAAATCACTCTCCAAAAATCTGATCTGATCCTTTTTTAAGATATTATAGAAATAAGATTTTTATTCAATTTATTGAAAAATCATCATATGTGAACGTCCGCATGACAAGAGACCACTTTGGCACTATTGGACTTATCTACACTACCGGTCAAAATTGAGAGACCACCCATTTTCAGATGATTGAAAAACATTTTAAAACATAAAATGTAGGGAAACTAAAATTTTTTTTTAAAAATTTTTTGAAGGATGTTAAAATTTAAAAAAAAAACAAGATCTTTTAGAAGTCATTTGGCCAATACTTTATTTCGACATTTTTAAAAAATCGTCATTTTCAATGTTTTACAAAAATTTGAATAACTTCTAAAATAATAGACGCTTTTCAATTATCTTCGGCTTATTTTAAAGGTCATTTGTTACACTATAAGAATTACTTATAGGCTTTAACGTGTAATTCTTTCCTTAGAAAATGCAGGCCATCAAACTTGGACCAAAAAAGTTCAAAAAATTTGGAACATACTTATTAACAGAAAAATAATTTTTAAAATTCAAACGTATTTTTTTTTATTAAATTTTCTTGAAAAATCTACACTATATGATTTTCTATATATTTTCTAGAATAGTTTTTAGTACAGAAAAATTGTTCCAAATTTTTTGAATTTTTTTGGTCCAAGTTTGACGGCCTGCATGTTCTAAGAAAAAAATTACACGTTAAATCCTATAAGTAATTCTTATAGTGTAACAAATGACCTTTACAATAAACCTAAGTTCATTAAAAAGCGTTCATTATTTTAGAATTTATTCAAATTTTTGTAAAACATTGAAAATGACGATTTTTTAAAAATATCTCAATGAATTATTGGCCAAACGACTTCTGAAATATCTTGTTCTTTTCCAAATTTTATCATCTATCAAAAAATAAACAGAAAAAAAATTTTAGTTTCAATAAATCTTATGTTTTAAAACGTTTTTCATTCGCCTGAAAATGGGTGGTCTCTTAATTTTGATCGTTAGTGTATATGGGCAAATTGCATGCAAAATTTGGAAAGTTTTGAGTGGTCTTAGAACCTTTTTGGTGAAAAATTTGACGAGTTACAGAATTTCAAAGTTCTAGATTACGAGATAATCGTAATTTAATAATTTTGAAAAAAATATCGAATCTTTTTTATTCTTTTTTCTTAATCTACAAGGTCTCACACATCGATTCATCGATTTTTCATTAATTTATTGATAGTTTAAGTATTTTATTTCGTTGTTAAATAAAAAATGAAAAGGGACCACTTTGTCGATCTATTGCAAAAGTTGTTTCGGTTTCAAACTGGAGGGGGCGAAAAAATTCAAAATCTTCTGATTTTTCATCTTAAGGGTATACTAAACTTTAAAGAATTCTCATATGAATAACTTCTCAGAAGAACCAGAGAAATTCGCGTTACAATTTTTAATTTAGTTTTTTTTCAAATGAAAATTTCGATATTTCCTTAGATTATTCATAATAAAGTCCCTGAAAAAATATGTTTATGTCTACTTTCTCTTTTTTTGCTTTAAATAACTCAATAAAATAATATCCAACTATTAACTTTGCAAAAAATCAGGTTTATTAATTAAACAACGCAATTTTAGAAAAGCGACCACTTTGTCGGATGTCCGTTATATTTTTATTTTTTCAAAATGGAGGGGGGAAATTCGAAACCTATTAATTTTTCATCTTTAAGGTGTAGGGGAGAGTGGGGCAAAGGCGCTAGGTTTACATTTATCGATGTATATTTTTTAAATTCAGCAATTAATTTATGCGGCCTTTGTTTTTCATTATTCTAAAACTAATCAACAGAAATTTTAATAGTTGTTATTTAGTATATTATAATTATAAATACATTATTTAATGAAATTTAAAAACAATGCAAAAAATGCCTTTGCCCCACACGCTGGGGCAGCGACGTTTTCGCTTATATTTCTAAAAGAAAGCATTTATAAGCCTTAAAAAATTAACAAGTGATATTTATTAGTATAATATTTACGAAACATAAGGTTAACAACATATTATTAAAAGAATTAAACTATTTAAATAGAAAATACAAAATTAAACTAAAACACCACGCCAGTTGTGTAGAGAAATATTTAATTTATTTACATGTTACGTTTTTAAAAATTAAATACTTAAACTTATGTTTTAAAAAATAAAAGTTTGCTCAGTAAAATTATCATTTTATTTTTGCAAAACAATTTTTTTGTTATATTTCTTAAAATACTTTATATTTTTAGGTTTTTCTTTTTTTAATCAATTGGTCTGATTGCATTGCAACTTAATTTTTAATACCAATTGGAATAGACAGAAAATAAAGGAGAAATTTTAAAAAACGTCTTTGCCCCGCATAGCGCCTTTGCCCCACTCTCCCCTACTAGACTAAAAACAATTCTTATCTGTATAATTTCCTAGAAGAACCAAAGATATTCGCATTACAATCTTTAATTTCGATTTTCTCGAAATGAGGTTTTTGACATTCTAAACTTTGAAATTCTGTAACTCGTCGAATTTTTCTCCAAAAAGGTTCTGAGACTACTCAAAATTTTTCAAATTTTGCAAGCAATTTGCCCGTATAGATAAGTCCAATAGTGGCAAAGTGGTTCCTTCTCATGCAGACGTCCACATATGATGATTTTTCAATAAATTGAATAAAAATCTAATTTCTATGATATCTTAAAAAAAGGATCAGATAAAATTTTTGGAGAGTGATTTTTAAGCATCTGGAGTCATTATGAAGAGATTCCAGTAGTTTGTTTTTAGCGACATATCAGGCAAACTTTTTTTCCGTGTACAAACACTGTGTTTAGTCGCATCTTAGGGGTCGTTCATAAACCACGTAGCCAGTTTAGGGGGAGGGGGGGGGGTTTAGTGAAGTTCTACTTTGGGCTATGTGGGGGAGGGGAGGGGTCCGAGCCATTACTACGTAGTTTTTTACTACAATATTTATTTTGATATTTTTGAAATAGCGCGGGTGATTTTAAGTACGAACTGAGCGATTAATCGATTCGAGTCGACTCAATAATCGAATTCCATCCCTCCCTGTTACTTCTTTTACCGGCGTATTTTGTTTACATACATCCGAGCGCAAGTTTAAACCGGCATCCACCACGTGCAATTAATAGTGTTATTAAAAAAGTGCAATCTATGTGTTATGTCGTTATACAGTAGATTATTCGATGCGTACAAAAAATGTTACACAGGAGAATTTTCGAAGTCGAAAATTCAGAACGATGTGAATGAGTTGTTGAAAAATCTAAAAGAAAATAAAGCGTCATTAAATGAAAATACGGAAAATAAAATAAAACAGTTGCTGCAAAAAAAAACTAACAAAGATGCAGCTCGAATTAGTTTTCCTACAAATTATCAACAGGTATGTATGTTGTGTTTTCATTTGTAGTCTAATATTAAATAAATAATTATTTTTATTTATTGTAATAATTATTTGAATGAATTTCATTTTCTCTACTCTGCTGTTAAATGAAAAAAATTGTAAATGCACAGTAGTTTTATTATAGCAAACATTTAATCTATAAAAGAACGTTTTAATTAAACCTATTTTTTATAAGAATAATTAATTAATTTATAACTAAAATTAAATTAATAAAATTTCAAATAGTCCATTAAAAATTTTAGAGAATTAAAAATTTTTATTAAAAATTTCTTTTTATAAAATAATAGAGGTTTAACTATTAAAATTCTTACAGATAAATTTCTGTTAAATAAATTTTTACTGCATTTACCATTCTGTCTCATAACAACATAGTTAAGAAAATGGAATTTATTTCAAAAACTATTATTATGAACAAAAATACGATTAGACTTAATATTAATTAAATGGAGATTCTAGGAAATAGAAATTCTATGTGATAAAAATTCGTCTATAATGTAGTTCGATGTAACTTTTCTCGGTTTTGTGTATAAAAAGCGTCCAGCGAACAATTATATCTTAAAGTGACATTTTTTATTAATTTAATTTTCAGACATCAACACGAGTGGACAACCACACTTCTAACAGTACATCCTCTTCCAATATTACATCCACTTTAAACACTCCATCTACTTCTAACACTCCATCTACTTCCGACATTCCATCCACTTCCAATATTCCATCCAGTTCCAATATTCCATCTACTTCAAGTGATTTTAGCGTTAGTGTTGAGATTCCGGTAGATACAGAAGCCGATAGTCCTGTAAGAGGTAAGCAACTATTCAGATGGAAGGAATTGATTATCTAAGTTGAACACTGGAATTCAAAAAAATTTAATTTATATTTCGTTTTTTAGAAAATAAACGTAGAAGAGTGGAGCGAATTCTGAGCAGTGATGAGGAAAGCGATTATACAAGTATAAGTCTTGCTAGAAAATACAACACTCCTATTCAAGACACTTTGAAGGCCAAAATCAGTTTAATCGAAAAAGAGCTAATTGCAGCAATTGAGGGCCGCGACTCTGGTCTCATTGGGCCTGAGATTCAAAAAAAGATTAACGACTTGAAAAAGAATCTTGAGGAAAATAAAAAACTACTTACAAAAAAGGAAAACAAAGCAAAACTCGCACGAAAATATAGATTACAGAGAAAACAGGCACTCAGTATAATTAAAACAGAAAATCCCGATGTAGCTAAAGCTTTACATGTAAGTTAAAGGTATAAAGAAAAAAAACTTACCTCTCTAATGTAAAAATTCATAATATTTTATCTTTTCTATTCTAGATTCGAGAAACACCAGGCAGACCCCGACTCGAAGACGACCAGCCAGAACTATTGAAAGCAATTATTGACATCGCGATGTTCGGAGGAGCTGCTGACAATCGTCGACGAACAGAGCTAGTTCAGAGTTGCAAAACCTTGGAGGACTTACACATTGAACTGCAAGCACAAGGTTTTAATTTATCGAAAGGTGGTGTCTATTTGAGACTTCTTCCTCGGAACTCTCGTACAGCGGAGGGTATGAGGCACGTCACTACTGTACCAGTAAAGCTTTGTCGTGCTCAAACAGATGGACGAAAAGGACATCGTGATGGAAAATTTTGTACAGCATCTATAAAGTAACTATTAAATCTATTACCACTTCTTTTAGGTAGAATTTTACACTTTTAGCTGCAATGACATTCTTTTTCATAGGTCTGTGGAACAACTGATTTCAATATTAGGCCCTAGGCAAGTCGCCATCATCTCTCAAGATGATAAGAGTAGAGTGCCTCTAGGCCTGACTGCTGCAAAGAAGCAGGCACCTATTCTGATGCACTTGGAGTACAAAGTGACATTACCAGATCATGACTGGGTGGTAGCACCCAGTCATAAGTTAATTCCAAGTGTCTATGCGGGAATTAAGGTAGAGAACGGCAAGATTGGCGATCCAAAATCTGTCACATATTCAGGACCTACGTATATTGCGATTCGCAGTGCTAAACATTGCTCCAGCACTGCAGAATCACACGCATTTGATTTTCAGAAGCTTGTACATTTAGAATGTTTTAGAGATATAATTTACGGTAAAAGCAATTATAATACAAAATATTATAAATTGGTAAAGTTGGTTTTAATTAAATTATTCTTTTCCTACAGACGGAGAACAAGTAAAGCCTGTCCTAGTGATCATGTCCGACGGTGGACCGGATGAAAATCCACGCTACCAGAAAGTGATTGAGTATGCAGTAAATCATTTTATTATGTACAATCTAGATGCACTGTTTATAATTACGAATGCTCCTGGGCGAAGTGCGTATAATCGCGTAGAAAGACGTATGGCTCCGTTGAGTCGGGAACTGTCTGGTCTAATACTACCTCACGACCATTTTGGCTCGCACCTCAATAATAGTTCTGTAGTAGTAGACAAAGAGCTTGAATTAAAAAATTTTGAATTCGCTGGGGAGACTCTTGCGGACGTATGGAGCAAATTGATAATTGACGGGTCTCCAGTAATCGCAGAATATGTCAAGCCGGAGTGTTTTGCTGAAAAGCCAAATATTTTATCACCCGAATGGTACTATTTACATGTACAGGAGAGTCAATACTTCCTGCAGGTTTGAATAATTATCCTACAATCGTAAATAAAATGTTGTTTTAATTATGTTTAACAAATAGAAAATAAATCATTTATAACGTTTTAATAATGCTAGATAGTCAAATGCGCTGATCGAAACTGCTGTGGAGATTGGAGGAGCAACATAAAAGATGTTCTTCCAACGAGTAATGGTTTCTTACCACCTCCTTTTCCATTACGCAGGAATGATCAAGGAATAGTTATCATTCCAAATCCAGATGACGTTAAAGATAGTGATAGTTTTCCTGATCTTTGTCTTCGCCAATCGGTTGGACTAAAACCTGTTACTACAACGGGTTCAAGTATCCCTTACGATTTTTACTGCCCTTCAGTGCGTAACGAGATCGAAGGTATTAATTAAAAAGGCATTGGATGATTAATTTTAATTTAATTTTCATTCAATTTATTATACTATTTCGACAGTCAGATTACTCCGTAAAGTGTATTAATAAAAACTTACTTATTCAAAAACTTTTTGACCATTAAAACAGTCCTTTATAATTTTACTATAAACTAACAGTTTGTCTTTATTTTTAGGAAGAACGTGTGATTTTTGTCAAGCATATTTTGCATCAAAAAAGCAAAAGGCCATACATAGTAAGGCGATACATGGCTGCAACATTACTGACAAACAGCGTGCAAAAAAATTAATATCAAAGCGGGGCACAGAATTACTGTGTGAGCTTGACATTTTAGAACCCGTAGTAGAATGGATTGAAGAAAATGACGTAGAAATAGTTACACGTGAAGTACCTGAAGTTCAGATAGACGAAAATGTATTTCCAGTTATAAACAACTTACATGATTGGCTAGTCTCGCCATTTGAAGACGATGATCTCTAACAAATGAAAATTTGTTTCGCTGATAAAAGTTATATTTATATTAATATACATGTTTTTTTATTTATATTTTATTACGATGATCTCGACAAATTTATATTTATAATATAAAAAGAAAAAATTAATAAAAATTTAATTTTTGTATTTCGAATGATTCTTTTTAATTTAAACTATGTACTTATGCGATAAAAAAGCATTTTAAAAAAAATTTTTAAAAACTACGTTCTCCCCGGGGGAGGGGGGGGGGTGTTATAAAGAAAGTCTACGTTAGTCTACATGGGGGGAGGGAGGGGTCGAAAAGTACCAAAAATAGGGCTACGTGGTTTATGAACGACCCCTTACGACATGCAGTTGAATATACGGGAATCCTATTTTTTTCTCGGCCGGAAACACCACTGCCATGTTCCTATTTTTAAATATTAGGTATTGAATCGGAAAGTACATTTCTCGTATGATCCAGATCGAGTCAATATTACTTTATTTATTAAACCAATATGTAAAATGTGTTATTGGTTTTTCAATAAATTGCAAACAACTACTGCAACGTGCAGTTGTGTGAAATTCATTTACTGTAACAATTTACTATGGTGCAATACTTGATATCTTTTAAATAAATCTAGTGAGTAGTTAATGATTTGTCGATAATCTTTGGGATTTATTTTTTAATAATTTTCCATTTCCACATGTTCAGTCACATAATCTTTAAACATGTTTTTCTATAAATTCCTCTGTCTTTTTTGAACTGCCTTTTCTGATATTCTTGCGTCTGACATCTATTTCTGCTACTTCGCATATAAAATTATAAATATGTCTATCAATCAATTTTTCCATTAGATGGAGCATATGATTTTAATCGACGAACACCACTAAAAGACGCATAGTGTGAGCATACTAGTTCGTTCAATGCAGCGGCTCCTACATAGGAGAGTAGGACATTCTTCTCTTTTAGTCAATTCCCCTCCGAGAATTGGCCTAACTACACTGCAAAAAGAAGTGTCTTATTATAAAACGTTTTCAGTGTCTTAGACACCAAAAACGTCTTAATTTAAAACGTTTTTGGTGTCTAAGACACTAAATACGTCTCAAAATAAGACACCTCTTTTTGCAGTGTAGTCGAATACATAAAGTAAAGAAGAAGGAGAAGTGCATTGCCTTCAGGGAAGAGCTGATATACTTAATGTAAGGCATTCAGGCTTGAGCTCGGTTTCTGTTTGTCCGCGGTTGACTTCAAGGCAAATCGGTATAGGCGAACTTGGGCGAACTGATTGAAAAGACTGAGCGTGCGAGTTATAAAGGTTCGTTGTGTAGCAGCGCGAAGAGAGCGAGTGGTGGGAGAGAAGGCGGCGGCGCAAGTTTTGTGCGCTGTTGTCACCCGAGTCGAACTTTTAGACCTGCTTACCTCCTGGTAAGTATAATTTAACTCTAACCTGCACCTAACAAACCCTTGGTGTTTTTTCCTCCTGCGTAAGTTCTATTTAACTCTGACAACTCCTTTTTAAGTCCTAATTGAACCTTAAACCCTGTATTGCTTCTACCACATTCTTACGCAATAGGAAATGTTACGCGCGGTACAAGATATTCAACTTATTATTGTTTTGTAAATTACAAAATTTTTTATTTTGAAAATTTCACGAAAGAATTCAATTATTTTCTAAAATTTTAATAAATCCTTCGAAAAAATTCAATTATTTTTATAAATAGTAAAATTCTTCCGAAGAATTCAATTAATTTTATAAATATGTAGTAAAATTCTTTGCAGGAATTCAATTATTTTCAAAACAATTTTAATTGAATTCCTTAGATGAATTCAAATATTTTAAAATATTTTCATAAATTGCAATTATTTTCTTAAACTTTAATAAATTCTTCGAAATAATTCAACTATTTTTATAAATACTAAAACTCTTTGCAAGAATTAAATAATTATTAACCCAATTAAAATAAAATTAAACGAAAGAATTTAATTATTTTCAAAAATTCCCATAAAATTTAGTTTCAACAAGAATTTAAAATTTTTGAAAAACAATTTAATTATTCTCAAAATATTTTAAAAAAATTCTATATAAGAATTAAATTACTAGCTCAATACAATTTTTGAATATATTATCGTCAAAAGAATTGAAATAATTCTATTATTTTCGAAAAGTAATTAAAATTCTTATGATGAATTCAATTATTTTGAATATACTTAATTTTCATAAAATTCTTTAAAGAAATTCAATTATTTTCGAAACAACTTTAATTGAATTTTTCGAAAAAATTTCATGATTTTTAAATATTTCTATAAAATTCTTCATAAACAATTTAATTATTTCTTAAAATTTTAATAAATTCTTCGCAAGAAATCACTTATTTTCAATACAATTTTAATAAAATTCTTCTTCATAAAATTCAATTGCTTTCGAAATTTTCAATTAAAATTATTAAAGAAACTCCATTAGTTTAAAAAAAATTCAAAGAAATTTTTCAAAAAAATTTAATTAGGATTTTTAAAAATATTAATAAAATTCTTTGCGAGAATTTAGTTATTTTTCTAAATAAAGAAATTCTTTGAAGGAATATTCTATTATTATCAAATTTTTTGATAAAATTCTTTGCAACAATTCGAAGATTTTTAATACATTAATATTAAAATTGAAAATATTTGAAAAGAAAAATTAAAAAAAGATTAAGAAACCAAAATGTAAACAACAATTAATTTCAAACTGCGAATAGGTTACCGAAACATGTACTTTTTTATTATTAATTTATAAATATTATTTTTAACTGAAATGTTTTGACATTCTTTTTAAATAATAAAAATATTAATTTATGAATGTTTAATGGTTATTATTATTAAACAATTTATTTATTTGCTGTAGTGTATTAGTGTCAATTAATGCTTTATTGAATCACTCAACAAGTCACTGAAAATAGAGCGCCTGCGTTCAGTTAGGTTCCGTAGCATAGTGGTTAGGGCGTTAGTTTCGTAGTCCGTAGTTCGTAGGTCGTAGGTTCAAGTCTCGCGTGCGTTAGATTTTATTTATTTCGTAGGTTTGCGTTTATTCCGATTTTTCTGTATTGTATAGGTATAAGTATGCAATTTAATGATTATATACACCGTTAAATAATTTAATTAACAAATATTAAATTAAAATTTTTTTTTAAAAAATGTAAGCTATAAAATGTAAACTAGTGTAGTGGATAGCGTTAGTGTTTAGTATGCGTTAGGTCTAGGGTTCGTGTCTCCCCCCATCGGTTAATAATTTATTTCGTTAATATGCGGTTATGCAATAAGTGGTGTGTATTAATTAACAAAAATGTGTATAAAATATCTCAAGTGACATAGAATTTAATAAATTGAGTGATTCTAATTTTTTTGTTTCCCATTTCCATTACTATGGATCACCCAACCATAGATCTTTTGCCTCTCCAACAATATACAGCCAGCCATAGAATATGGATGCAGCAACCTTAACTATGGATATCCCGTATTTTTCAATATAATATGGCTGTGATATCCATGTATCTGATTGTGTCAACTATTCCTTTTTCTCCGTGTACTTACAGATATGTACTTAGACAGCGTGTTTCTATGCACCTGTATAATTTTCTTGCTTCGTAGTAAAACTACGAGGTGCAACTCTATATTAACTGTTTAAATTCATAGAATCAATAATTTTTTAAATTAATACACTTATAGTGATTAAGCAGATTTAATTTCGCAAATTATCAATTATTATCTTTAATAATACTGTAATCAGATTTATTTTCTTTATTGTGTAAACTTATACTGAAATTTAATTACCCGTGTAGAAATTGAAAATAGGACTTAGTAAGGCCCTGAATAGACGCCCTTTTGTTTAGTGAGGTGCAAACTAGGAAAATTAGTCAGGACCCGTCTAATTTCCTCAAGCTTGAAATATTAGGTGATGATGTGGAAAGATAGAGAGGTTCTAACTAGATCGCCCTGTCACTGCCTGAATATAAAAGCATAATGTGTGGATTTAACTAGAGGGCCTGTTTAGCGCCTTATTAGTTTTTCTAAATACTTAAGCAAAAATTTATGACCAGCGTAATATTGCGCCAGTAATACTGAACAAGTCACAAGATATTCTAATTTCTTGATGATAGTGATGCTGTTAGGATACATTAAAGTTTTAACAAGTTAGACTAATTCCTTTCATCAAGTGTATTGTTACAGTTTTTAAAATAATCATTTACTTTTCCAAGTTACACAAATGTAAAAATTGTTGTTACATATTATTCGTTGTTAAAGTTTGATTTGCAATAACATTTTTCTGCTTTGGTACGATAGAGAACCGTTAAATTACCACATTATATTCTACTTTTGCATCCGACCACGATGGGATTAACATAAATTAAGTTATAAACAAGTTGTATATTTACACATCCTTTACGTCTTATTACTATTATTATTAATATTTGTTCTTTATCCTTATACTAATTGGTACTTTTTTTTAAAGAATCTTAAATTACAAATTGTTCTAAATTTTTATTTTGTCGTACCTGTATTATAACTGACAATTACTTTCATATAGCAAACACAAAATAACTTTTAACTAATTACAATTATTGACTAATTTTTTACTGAACATTTACGGAACATGTCATTCTATAACAAACAATTTATTTCGTATTGCAGTAAATTAAACTTTTCCTTCCTTTATTAATTATAAAAATATATGTATTTGTTGTAAAATATCACACATTTTTGAGCTTTTCATTTTTTAGTATATATACATTTAGAATAGTTTTTGTAGTATTGTACTTGCTTGTCATTTTGATATGTTCAAATTATTAATTAATTAGAATAAAATCTGCAACTGATAAGCTGTAGCACTTAGCATATTTCAAAGGACACTAAATGTACCTTTAGTATGGTTATGATTGAAAAATACATTGAGAAATGTATTACCTAAGAGTACATAGTACATCTTAGTATACTACTGAATTGTAGGAATAAATTGCAAATATTTTACAATAAAACTTTTTCTTAAAGTAGTAAGGTCCCACTTGACCATGTTTGACTTTTATGATTGAATTTTGAATGTAAAATGCAACTAAAGATACTCAAGCAATGCAATGACACGTATCTTTCATATTTGAACGAATCCAACTCAAATATTTGGAGACTCTTGTATAGACGCCGGGATATCCTGCTCTTCCGCATCCTACACCCCAAGATACTATTCCTACGAAAAATTATTAGTGAATATAACATACGTAAATGAATATATATTCGAATATAATTTAACTTATTATTATAAAACTTGATTATCGTTGATGAATAAACAACTAGAATAAATTTTATTACATACTTTTATTTTCGTTTGTTTTTAAAATTATGTTAACTAATTTAATAAAATATATAAGAGAGTTTAAAATTACCTTTCAATTCTAATTTATCACCTTCTTGCACAAGTAATGGACCACCACTATCACCTTGGCAAGAATCTTGCGATCCTCGTCCGGCACATATCATGTTGTCAGTGATACGGCTGGCTCGATATTTCATATTCCGACACTGTGTAAGAGAGTAAATTGGAACTTGAACCTCGTGAACTTCGCCAGGAAGCATTCCTCCTTCTTTCGTTCGTCCCCATCCCACAACAGTTCCTTCTTTACCACCAGGATCCTCTTCTGTACATTAATAATTACATTTAATTATTCCTTTGATGGATTAAAAGAACTTTAAAATTTTTCAACCTACAGCAAATGTTGTCCACCAAGAATAAGTTAGTTAATTAGGTAACTGTTAGAATCGTTAATTAATTGATTAAATAAATACTTTAATTAGAAATGTAATATTTAGATTACCAGCATCGGGTAAACAGACTGGTTTGATTGATTTTGAAAAAGTGACTGGTTTTCGCAAACGAAGTAAAGCTATATCGTGATTGAAAGAATTCATATCAAAATTTCGATGACGTATTATATGTCTCACTGCTCTCATTTTTGCTATGCCGTCACTGTTGACATATTGATCATGATCTCCCAAAATTACTCTAATTTTTGTTCTCTGCAACCTGCAATGAAAAGTAAATTATTGTTGCTGCAGTAATAAATAGCATAGTAGCGATTGCTATACCATCAATGGTATGTTTGGCATCATACTAACCGTTACTATAGAATGTACTAACACGATAATTCAATTACTATTTCGTCGGGCTAGCGCAATATCATACTTATTCGATAAACAAGGCAAGAACATACTTATTCAGAAAAGAGGCAAGAACATGTTTATTCAAAATATAAAGTAAAAACAAACGAATTCGCAAATTAACCTTTTTAGTCAGACTTTAAATTATCAAGAATATTATAATTTTATTTCAATAATACTTTTCATATTAGAAAAACAAAATATTAAAAAAATTATTCTCAATGGAACTAAATAAAAGTTATTATTCGTAAAACAATTGTACAAAAGTAAAATTTAAAATCTGACTAAAAGGGTTAATTTGCGAATTCGTTTGTTTTTACTTTATATTTTGAATAAGCATGTTCTTGCCTTTTTTCTGAATAAGTATGTTCTTGCTTTGTTTGTCGAATAAGTCTGATATTGCGCTAACCCGACGATTTAATAATAATAATTTATTGAACAATAAAACTTAAATTTTTCGAGTAGATTATATTGTTAGTAATACAAAAACCACTTTATCGACAAATTAACGACAGTCCATTCTTTGGTGACGTTGTATATCACAATTTTATGAAAACTATGAGAGTATACATTATAGGGTGTCCGTAAATGTGCGACTTTCGAATTTTGTTTACGCCACTCCCCAGTTTGGTTTCAATAAAATAAAAAAAATGTTTTCCAAAATCTGAAGGCGATTTATTAATATTAACACGTGCCAGTAATCGATCGAAATTTCCCATTAAAAATACATGGAAAAAATGCACTTTTAAAAAAAAATCATAATTTTTTTAATTTTTTACATAAAAATTATATAAAATTAAATAAAATGGGTCATAAAAATGCACTACAATATATGCAACGTTTTATCATACATAAATGATCCCGGAAATTCAACAATTTTTCTGACTCGGAGGTATTTTGGATCAAGAATCTGATATCAGAAATAAATTTTTCAAAATTTTTGATCCAATATGGTGGACCCAAAATTTTGATTGGATCAAAAATTTTGAAAAATTAATTTCTGATATCAGATTCTTAATAAACGATCCAAAATACATCCAAGTAAGAAAATTTGTTGAATTTCCGCAAACATTTACGTGATAAAATGTTACATACATTGTGGTTTTTATGCCCTACTTTAAACATCCGCCATTTTGAAAATTTTTGAAAATTAAATTAATTATAATAATTTCAATGTTTTTTAATTCTTTCATTCATTTACTTTTTCTGTCCCTCACACTCTGAAGTTGTCTTTTGTTTATACTTTTGTTTTTTTATCTTTAGATAGATTGTATATGATATTATTATGTTATAATTATTTTTATTTGACCGACAGATTAGCTCGGTCGGATAATTGCCTGGCTCGGTGGGCGGACCAAGGGTACTTGGTTCGCGCCCATTAGCCTGGGATTTTTCCGGCACGTGAGATAATCTGAGCGGGAGGTTTGACGTCGAAGTATAATGATGTGCACCGTCGATTATTGTCCGGTACACACCGTTAAAACTCGGCTGTCGATAAACCGGTTGTACTCAGGAGAGGTTTTCTACGGGTGTATAAACAAATATATAGAAAATAATTATTTTTATTTTATAATTAATTCAAAATTGTAACGATACATAGAAATCATCAGAATTTTTTTCACTTCTTTTCATTAAAAGACTAAAATTTTGTTAAATATTATGTTTTGTCAAATTGAAATTATGCAGATTTTTGTTCTTTATATTATTTCTAAACAAAATTAAAAAATTGTTAAACAACTGTGATTAGGAAATAGAAAATTTATTTATTTTGCATTATTTTTATTTATGAATCACAATTTCTATTTTTAATCTTATTTTTGGAACAGGATTTTCCACAGAACTTAAGAAATTAAAAAATTTCAAATTCAAACCTTTCTGAAATTATATAACTTATAATAAGTATTGTTGTAAAACATGAAGATATCGATTGCTCCGAGTCGAAGATTCGGAGTGATCGATTTCTTCATGTTTTCTAATAATTAAAGATGAACGAGAGATAAAATCATTATTTTATATTATAAGAATATTGTTACTGTAACTTTATCAAAATTATTTTCATCATTTTAATTCAATTATTATTTTCTAGAATTTTAAATTATTTTTTATGAAAATAATAGTTGAATTCCTTAAAAAAATTGCATTATTTATGTAAATTATTGAATTCCTGTGAAATTTTTATTATTTATGAAAATAATTAAATGTTTGCATATAATTATTTAAAAATTTTTTTTAAATAATTGAATTATTTTTATGAAATTTTATTAAACCAGTAGATATTGAAAATCATTGAAATTAGAAAAATTGTTGAAAATAATTAAAATTAGGACAAGAATTTTTTTGATATTTATGAAAATAATTCAACTTTGGAGAAGAATTTTCTTATTTATAAAGATAATTGGTATTTTTTTTTTAAATAGGTAGTTGAATTTTATAAAAAGAATTTTATTTTTTTTTGAAAATAATTAAATGTTTGCAATTATTTGTAATTTCTCCAAAATTGAATTTTTTTAGTTTTCAACAAAAATTTAAATTAGAAAATTTTTAAATTCTATTATTTTTAAAATTGCTAATTTTGTTTAAAAAATCGATTACTGGCACGTGTTAATATTAATCAATCGACTTCAAATTTTGGGAAAAATTCTTTTTATTTTATTGTAACCAAATTGGGGGGTGGCGTAAACAAAATTCGAAAAAATAAATTTCCTATGTATCTTACGGACACTCTAGTTTATATATATATATGTTTACTGTAAAATTTAGAGTAACATAGTAAAATAAAATATGCAAGGAGCTTGACGGAGTAATAACACTATAAAACTTTACTTTCTGACACAATGAGCTGCAGTTATCACGTAATCGTTCGTAAGTAGACTAGCACCGCAGTGAAATTTGCCATCGTAAACAAGCCTTGCTATCCAAGGATATTTATGTGGAAGGGTCGGTCTTCCACCCACTATTCGAATTTCCTGATTTGTAATACCACATTCTGAAAAAAATATGATACATTTTTCTATCACTGAATTTCTTCTTAAATTTGTAAATTGTTTATTCCCTTTAGAAAAATTACTTTCAAGGGGCTAATTTTTTTCCACAATCCTTCTGTACATGATTATGAAAAATTTATCATAATAACTACAGTGTGGAAAGAAAAATCGGCAAAGACTTAGGGGAGGTCGCTTTTGACTAATTTTGAGTTATAAACAAAATTGATAGACTGAATTAATTTCACTTTTCAATGAAATAAATATCTTTTAAATTTATATTAAATTTCATTGTCATGCATTAATTATTGAAGAAAACATTACTGCGTACAGAATATTAATATAAAAATAATTTTCCTATTTCGAAGAAATTTTTGAAAATATTAATTTCGTTTCATCAATATAAAAAATTGTTTGAGAAAAAATTTTAGTATCAATAGTCTTAGAATACAAAATGTTCTTTTAAAAAAAATTGAATAATTTAGGAAAGCAAGGGATTAAAACCAATTTAATTTTACCCTTGTGCAACACAACTTTTAATTACTTCTAACAAATTAATTCTTGTATCAAATACGTTACCACAGGAACAATTTCGTAATTTTTCTGCTTCTGATTCTGAATCTGAATCTGAGCCTGTTATATCCAATCCAAATATTTCGTCAAATAGAAATTTTCCCGATCGATTGTTTTTCTTTGACTGTAAAAAAAAGTTACTTAAATTTTATAATTTATAAAATTGAATATATATATATATATAGGGGAGAGTCTCCAGTTGTGAGACACCTCCAGTTGTGAGACAGTCAATTTTTTTTAACATGCAATATTAAAAAGCCGATTGGTTTATATAAAAACATTTCTTTTTATATGAGCCAACTTTTTCGTGTACGCCGAAGCGGATATATAAACTGTTTTTGTTAAATACCAACACTGTGTGTGATAATCGACTAAAAAGCGTTTTTTCAATAAATACAAAGTACTTTTTTTCCAAGTTAATTAATTGGAAAAGGTTAATGTAATGCATTTTCTTTTAGTGTTTTCCTTATATTTTGTGATGCAATATTGCATTGTTCCAATCTACGGTTGAAAATAATTTAATTTTCCTTTTTCAAAATAGCGCCAATTTCTGGGTGTGAGACACAGCATATCACCAGTTGTGAGACGGTGTCAACACCCATCTGGGCAGCATAAAAAATACGACTTTGCAGGCATACTATTTAAATGTTGTTTTGATTCTTTTTTCTAGTATTTTTGGGCATGTCAAGTGGAAAAAAGTCAATTGATTCAGAAGAAATCAATTTTAATGCTCTTGTTCAAGCTATTAAATTGTGTTTATTTGATAGTCATATTTTGGCGAATAAATATTATTATTTAGTATATAATAATATATATTATTAATATATTTAATTATTTCTACTAAACATAACGTTTTATGTCAAACTTATTAAATTTTAGCAATTTTTAATGAGTGTCTCACAACTGGAGACATTTTTTTTTTTTTGAAAAAAGCGATGTGCTCGGAAAATGTATCGTAAAATTTTTTGAGTTCATCGAAGCACTATACTTTCTTTTAATAAAAGTTGCGTATTTATGTTACCTTTCGAACGGTGTATTTTATTAACAATTTCGTTTACCCGTTTACAATTTACGGGTCAAAAATGAAACCCGTCTCACAACTGGAGACTCTCCCCTATATGGGCAATTCCACGTGAGATTTCAGTCGACCTCTTAAAATCGGCCAAAAATATTTTTTTTCTATTCTGTATTGAAAAAAAACAGATACGTATTTTTTTATTATTTTTTTGAAGGCCAAATTTTTGAGTTATGAATTTTCAAAATTTTCGTTTTTTAAATGAAGATATATTTTTAATGTCAGATAACTAAAAAAATATTGCTTGTTTTCATTTTTTGACAAGAGAAAAAAAGTTTTGTTTTTCTCTCTACTTTTGAATAATCATAACAAAAAGTTTTTTTTTCATTTTTTATTAAAAAAATAAAAAAATTTTATGAACAAATTAATTTTTTTTAAGTTTGGGTATGATAAATTTTTAATTTTCTTTTTTTAAAAGATACCTGGAAATGATAAGAAGGTTTTGCAATTTATTATTAAAAATTGTTTAGAGCCTACAAATTCAATAATAATCAAAATCCGATAAAATTTGTAGGCTCTAGACAATTTTTAATAGTAAATTGTAAAAGAATCCCATTATGCTGCGTGCGAGCGACCTGCACGGGCAACTTAATTATTTTTTTAAACCCATCAAACTTGTCAGGCCCACTCTGAAACTTTTTGCAAAACCTTCTTATCATTTCCAGGTATCTTTTAAAAAAAGAAAATTAACAATTGATCATACCCAAACTTAAAAAAATTAATTTGTTTATAAAATTTTTTTATTTTTTTAATAAAAAATGAAAAAAAAACTTTTTGTTATGATTATTCAAAAGTAGAGAGAAAAACAAAACTTTTTTTCTCTTGTCAAAAAATGAAAACAAGCAATATTTTTTTAGTTATCTGACATTAAAAATATATCTTCATTTAAAAAACGAAAATTTTGAAAATTCATAACTCAAAAATTTGGCATTAAAAAAAATAATAAAAAAATACGTATCTGTTTTTTTTCAATACAGAATAGAAAAAAAATATTTTTGGCCGATTTTAAGAGGTCGACTGAAATCTCACGTGGAATTGCCCATATATTATCAAAAAAAATAATCCGTTATTATAAATATTTTAAAAATTTGAAGATTAATATCTTTCCTTCTCAGTGTATAAGAAATTTCCAACCATTTTATTTCAAAGGGACAATTTTTCAAAAAAAAAGAATACGTAGACCATTTGAAATTGACATTTATTTATGAAGTACAATCTTTTTTGAACTACTGCGAAATAAATTTGAAGAATGGAAGTTTTGAAGCGTCAATCTAATAAAATTGGAGAGAAAACAAGAATATGAGTTGAAAAGAAAATGAATGAAAATTATTTTTTCAAAATATCCAGGTGGTTAAATTTTGTTTTGCAAAAAGGTTTCAACATTTTTTCGTTGTAGCATGTTGTTATTTATTGAACTTTTTTTTATTAAAAACTATCAGTTTCATAGTCTTTCAAATAAAATAAATAAACATAAAATATTCATGCTAAATTTCAAGTTCTATTTTTATTATCAAACAAATATAAGAATAAATGAACAATTGTAGATTGTAATTCAGGAAATAAAGCAAAAAATTAATGACTTACAGATAAGACAATTTTTTTTGTTCCAAGAAAAACTTGATAACTGGTTTTTGAATAATTAATTTCACTGATCAATTAAATTTTGTGTTAAATTTATTTTTTTATATATACTTTGAGAAAATAATATGTAACTTATCCACTTTTTTCCTACATTGATTTAATTTTTTATTTAAAATTAATATTTTTTGTATTTTCAACTTGCATCTTTTATTGTATTACTTTTTTAACTTTTACAATTTTTTCCCCAAACTAAAATGGATTGAAAATATTTATAAAGTTCAATATTGAAATATTAGTTAGAATAGTGAAATACCACGAATAAATTGAGATTTATAAAAAATTTTTCCACTTACGAAAACATCATTTTCTGTTTGTCCATAATCTTTCCAGTTCACTATGCGACTTTGTCCAATTACAATGAAGTAGATAGAAAGCACAACTATCAGAACACTAATTCTATTAAACAAATTCATTCTCCAAGAAAAATTCTCCAGAAAAATTTTACTAAAAACACGAAATTTAATTTTTATTTTAATAAGAAAAAAAACTGGAGAAATTTCTTATTAAATTATTTTTTTACTTTACCACAACACTTATTATAAAATAAAAAATATCTCCTATTTACGCGCATTATTAAAGCGTGTGTATTTTTCGTCTCTCGGAGGAAAAACAACCGACACTGAATGAAGACGAGCTCGAAAATTCGTATCAATGATCACCAAAGATCACAAGAATCTTGATGAGATTGTCGGTTTGCTTTCACCATCACGTTCCGACATGTCGCACCGGAATCAAACTTGTTATAGTCAGCCAACGTTCTGAGCCAACGAAGAAAGTTCTTTCTCTTGAAATGTGCCTTTTCTCGTTTTAAAAATTATTTTATGTCCAAGGAATATTGTACATATCCCTCTACGACTGTGCAATTGCACCAATTACTGCGGCGCTGGGGGAAAATAATAAAATACAAGAAAAAAATTGTTTCATCAAAATCATTATTTCAATTTCTACATAATGTTATATTCTTACTTATTTTTATTATAATTATTATTTATTTCTACAATTTACTTTATTTTTTTTTTATTTATATTTTAGTTATAATATTTTATGTATTTTACAATTTATTTATAAACTATATTTTATTTATTAATACTTTCCTGTCTTTCGTCAATTATTTATAATTATAAATTAAAGGGAAATTCTGGAAAGCGAGAGCTGTAAATAATTTACTTGTTGTCATTCATTTGCTATGGAAAGTTTTGTACATTCTTTAACTCTACTATCAATATAAATATGCACGCAGAAAAAGTAAGTCTATTTACTTTCAACTTTAAAACAAAAAATTGAAAATGAAGAAAAATTCCTAATAAAATAAATCTATTTTTATCGATATTACTTTTTTGTATATTTTCATGAAAAGTGTAATTTCAAGAAAAGTGAAACTTTTCTCATACACCGAGTAAGAAAGAAAAACGAAAGTCATAAAAATATTGTTTTAAATTATTATTATGCCATATTAAAAAAAATTTCACAAAATTAAAAAATGATTTTATCTCTTTGTATTGAGACGAAAAATATCAAGATGCTGATAAAAATATAAAATGAAGTGTACTTAAATTGCAAAAAAATGTAAACTAAAAAATAGAGGAATAAAAAATTATCAAGGAATGATTATAATAAAATTAGGAAAAAATTATTAATTACTGAAAAGACTAATTAGCTAATTGTACCCTCTCATTTTTTTTCTTATATTTTTGTTTGTTTAAAAAATCATTAACTGTAAATAAACGAATGTTCTAATTTTGATTAAACATTTTTGGAAATTTTCCATCTCAACCAATAGAAAGTTTGCTTTATTGACAAACGAAATTTACATCTGATTTTAAGGTCCGTTATATTATGCTAATTAAATAAAACGTGTACCTAGCGATGATGCTACTTTTTGACATTCGAACGTTAGTCATCCATTCATAGAGCGTAATTTTTTTTTATATATGAAACATGGTTCAATGACGTTAAAGTTCACCGAAAAAAAAATATTCTTGTTTTAAGAGGACAATTCCTCTTCTAAAATCCTCTTACATTTTATTCTTGAATTAAGAATATTACTCTTCATTGGAGACTATTCCTCTACTTTTAAGAGGAATTACTCTTAAGTGGAGAATAATCCTCTTAAAATAAGAGGACGTTTTTTGAGCCATATACAAGAGGAAAATATGCATTGAAATAATAGAAATCCTCTTAAAACAAGAATATTTTTTTTTCAGTGTTCTTTTTATAGCGAGTATAACAAAGAACCTATTTTTTTCAGAACATCGTGACAAGAATATATTTTTTACGTAATATTTGAATTACAAGGAATTTACTTAAATTCTGTTTCATATTATATGCTAGGAAAATAGAATTCAAACGATGAATGTATATATTCATTGTTAAGAAACGTTCATCATTTAAGAATAAAATGTAAAAATTTCTTAAATTGATTTTCGCAGAAATTAAAAAAAAATACCTTACTTATAATCTTTTGAATATAAATCCAAAAATTAATTTAATTTTTCTAAGTAAATACCCACACAGCACATGATATTTCCTGAATACTTCCTGAATATTTCACTGAAAGATTGAAATATTTCATTGCAAGATTCAGGAAATATTTCTGCAAACAGGAAAATATCCGCTTATGTAGGAATATTGACGCGAAAATTGAGAAAATATTTCATTGAAATATTCCTGCAATATTACACATAAAGATTCTGCAATATTGTGAAAATATTTCAAAAAATGGAAAAATTTGTTAAACACCTCAAATCAATAGGAATTTTCTGAAATATTTTAAAACCCATAGGATATAGTAAGCCAAAAACTACTGCGCAACTCTACAGGCCATAGAAACTGAGTTCGACCAGTGCGCATCATTTCAGTTGAATATTTCCAAAATATTTCAATGAAATATTTTCTCAACTTTCGCGTCAATATTCCCACATAAGCGGACATTTTCCTGTTTGCAGAAATATTTCCTGAATCTTGCAATGAAATATTTCAATCTTTCAGTGAAATATTCAGGAAGTATTCAGGAAATATCATGTGCTGTGTGGGTAGAATAATTTTATTTTCTAATATAAGTAAAAAAATCATTTTTTTGGGTGGGGGAAGTTTGACTAAAGATTGCAGAATTAATTTATTCTCGCGATAGTTAATTTTCAGGTGCATTTTCACTTACACTTTGAATTTTGTATGAAATATCAAAAGAAGAGTCACGCTTTGTCAGTAACGGTCTTGTGGTTTCACTAACCCACATTTATCGTTGAAAGCAAAACGAATCAGACTCGTGACCCGGTTTTTACGTATATATTCAAATCTTCCTTATTTATCAAATAGATTTTCTCATTAAGCGTGCGACAATAATTAGTAAATAAAAAAAATTAGATTATAAAAAATGGTTTGAAACTTGAGAACTGGTATCATTTTTCAAATAACACGCAGGACATACAATTTTATATGGAGAGGAAAATGAGTTCTCTAGTTTTTTATAAATAATTAACTTTAATTAACTATAATAATCTTCGTATTTCATTCTTTCATTATGTCTGTCGACACTTTGAAGTTAGTTTTTTGTATGCTTTTGTTTTTATTCCTTTAAAAAATATTGTTTTGACAAATCGAAAATATGCAGGTATTTTTTCATGATTTATAATAAAGTAATATTTATAATTAAAAAATTTTTTTAAAATTATTAACAAACAAATTTTGTTTATTATATGCTTATTTCTATAACAAATTTCGTTTTACTGTTTTAAATTAAGTAAATTTTTCTGCTTTTTATTTATAAAAAATAGAAAATTGTTAATTGTTAAAAAATTATGATTAAAAAATAGGAAATATACCCATTTTATGTATAATTTTTATTTCTCAATAACAATATTCTTTTCTTTGGGAAAAAACGTTACATACTTCCGTTTCTTAATATTTTTGTAGAAAATTCTCAATTTTCATAAGAAAATAATTTGCATCATTTCTATTTCTTAATTACAAAATTGTTTTAATAAAATTCAAAGCTTTTTAAAAATGAAGGAACAATTTTTTTATAAATTCCATTTGTCAACTGCAAATTTTAATTGAAAATTTTTTTAATTTTTAGAAAATAGAGGACAAATTTTACTCAAAAAATTGTTCTATTTACGAATTTCTTTAATTGAAAAATTATTCGAAAACAGCAATAACTTCTTTTTTAAATAAATAATAATTATTATTTTTCTATAGGAATTAAGATTTTCAAAAATTTTTTTTTAAATAAATAATTATTATTATTTTTCCAGAAATATTAAGATTTTCAAAAATTTCAAATTCAAACCTTTCTGAAATTATACAACTTATAAAAGTATTTCTTCATGTTATATTTATATAATAATTAAAGATAACCGATTGATAAAATCATTATTTTATACTATAAGAATATTGTTACTAAAACTTTTTCAAAATTATTTTCATCATTTCAAATCAATTATTATTTTCTACAATTTTTAATTAAAATTCTTCTCTAACTCATTTATTTTTAATAATTTTTGAAATTAGGACAAGAATTTTATTGATATTTTTAAAAATAATTGAATTTTTAAGAAGAATTTTATTATTTATAAAAATAATTGTGATTTTTAAAAGAATTTTTTTAAAATTTTGTACATAATTGAACTTTGCAAGTAATAAAATTAATTAAATATATATATATTGAAAAATTTAACTAATTTCAAGAAGAATTGGAATTATCAGCATTTTGAAAAAATCTAAGTTTTTCAAAATTTGTAATATTAAATTGAATAAAAAATGGAAATTTTATAAAATTTTGAATTGAAACCTTTTAAAATTGATGTACTTATGAAAATTGTGAACGCAACTCTTTTAAAATTGAATTAATTTTTAAATATTTAAGTAAAATTATTCATTAAATAATTTTAATGACAGTTGTTTAAGAATTAAGTTATTTAAAAAGAAATTATTGTCAGAAATAGAAAAAAAATTGAAGGTTTTGTATTAAAATTCGTGGTGAAACAAAGAAGACACCAAAATTGAGAATTTTCTTATGAATTCTAAAAATTTAATTTTTTCCAGTACTTTTAATAAAAATCCTAGACTTTTCCCTAAAGAATTTAGAATATATTCTATTTTCCCTGTCTTAGAATATATTATTATTATAGTTGTAATAGTATTAAAACTATATTCCAATTCATATTTTATTTTTATGAGGAAAATTTGAATTAAAATTTTTTAAATTCTATTATTTTTAAAATTGCTAATTTTATTTTAAAAAGTACGTAAGAAGTTAGCCGCGCTCTTTAGCGCGCGAATTGTTGCTAGTTAACTAATAATCATTGAATATGATTGAATGTAATTGAGTATAATTAAAAATAATTAAATATACCTATTTGAATATAATGAAACATAATGTTGAATTCAATTAAATATAAAGAAATCAAATAGAATAAAATAATTTATATTTATATTTATATAATTAAAATTTCAATCAATATAATTTCCGTTTGTTGTTGTTTACGGAAAATTATTTTCTGGTCTAAAAAGACGTCAATATATAATTTTTTTGAAAATATAAATAGAAGGGAGAAAGCCTTGAAGTAATACACACTTTAAGGTTTTCCTTTTTAAACAAAAAGTTTAATATAGGTATTTCTAACTAAATATCGAATTCGCTAAAAGCAAATTTTATTTTAAGCTTCATATTAATATAACTTTTAATTAAATAAAAATTCCCTTAATTAAAATCCAGATGGTTAAAATTTACAAATTGTAAATTAAATTAACGAGGAATAAAATAAAAAATAAGTTACAAATTGTTTCACTTTGTCCACTTTAAAATACAGCGCTATCACTGGATACTAGCTAGGCCCCTGTTTTTGCCTTTTTTAAAACAAGAGTAAAATAGAGAAACATTTTTCCACAATTCTGTATTTTCGATTTAAAATAATTTTTTTTCTCATGATATTTATTATCTCTGTTTATTGCCCATGCAACATCGATTTTCCGTCAATCTATTAAAACTAACAATTGAGCTATAATTGAGAATAATTTTACTTATACTTAAAAAGAAAATATTCCCATCCTTACTATAATAATAATACATCCGATTCATTATTTTCATTCAGAAATCAACATCCGCTATTTATATCAGTCTGAGAGGTGAATTGTTTCTTAAGAAAATAAAAATACTGCAATCATTATCAGCACATTTATTTTATTCATTAAAATCAACAAATATTGTAAGTACATCACAGGAGGTTTTTTTTTTTGTTTTTTTAAAAAAATATTTTTATCCATAATCCACCATCAATATTTGTAACTTACTAGAATATTCATATAAAATTTAAATTCTCATTTTTATTTCAGAAAATATCTGGACATGACTTCAATCAATATTGAAACGTATTTCCCGATTTGGTTTTGAAAAGATACTGATCAAAAAACGATCTACATTGTCATAAAGTTTTTAGCATTCAAATTTCAAATTTATGAAATTTAATCACAATATAATATTTCAAAAGTCTTAATTTTACGTAACATAATATAAAAAGAAAATATAGAATAGATTTCAAATTATAAACATTCTTTTATATTTTTTCATTTTATTAGAAAATTTATTTTTATAATGAAAAATATAACACTATTTTTTCACTTTATGCAAAGAATAATTTTTATCATTTTTTTTCTGTTAAAACGTTTTACCATTAAAAAAGTCTTTTGATAATGTCAGGTAGTTTTCGTACAGAAAGTAACTTTTCTCTATTATTGAAAATATGAATATTCTTGTAAATTCGACATGAAGGCGGATATTGGATACATTGGACTAGATTATCATTTATAACAATGTAGTTTTTATATGGAAAATAAAGTTCAATTGCACGCGCGTAATTTAGGATAATATACATAATAGCCATTGGATGGAGGTAACCAATCGAGTTTCAAGAAGAAAATTTACTTATAATAGAGAAACTAAGCATATATACTTGAAATTTGCAATAAAAGAGAGAGAAAATATTTCGTATATTTCTAGCAATCCTCGAATGAATTGTTATAGAAATATTTTTTCCATGAAAACCAATTTTTTTAGATATGAAAAAAAATTTTAATTTTCATGGATATTTGGCATTTTTTTTAATGTTTATGTTAATATTATAAATATAATATATATTTATATTATTATATATTATAATATTGAAATACGATTATAATATTATAAGTATTATAATGATATTATAATAATATATATTTTATAATAATACATATTTTATTATAAATATAATATTTAGTATTATTCTATATATAGCCTCTATTTTAGATGACTCAATAAAGATTTCTATTCAAGCAACAAAATTTTTCTTGGCTCCAATCTGGATAAAACAGGGTATCTGACTTGAGACCGGCCTGACCCAGGTCAGAGCTCATTTTTGCACAATTTTTATTATTTTCAACTTATATTTTATAAAGTCCGAAGCAAATTTTAATAATTACTAAACTTTACTTTGGACAAAACAAAAATTTACTCCGAACGCAATAAAGTCAGAAATTACAAAATGTTTAATTTTTGCGCTTTTTGAATTGTAAAAAATAATTTTATATTTTTTTCAGTGAATATTTTTCCTTTAAGAGCAGAGAAAATATTTGCAAATTATAGTTGTCTGAATATTCATTTCATTCCTTGAGTCAAATTATTTTTTTGAAAATTTAGCTAATATAGATATTAAAGTTTTTGGACGGTTCATCTAAGCATCCCACAGTAATCAATTTGTCTCTTCTGTCAATATTAGACAAAAAAGATATGATGAAAAATTCATTATCTTTTCAATGTGATAATTTTTTTTTTGTAGATTATGAAAAAATAAATTTTTGTTTTAAAATATTTTTGCCCTTTTCATTGGAAAAAAATGAAATATTGTCTCTTTTTTGTAAACTCTCATTATTTGATCATGAGAAAAGAAATTTTTATTGTAAAATATTTTTGTCTTACTTTATTTTCTATTTTTTGTGTAAAAAATATTAAAGTTCCATTTTCTGTGAATTTTTCATCATATCATTTCTGTTTAATAAAGTTTTATAATTGTATGATTCATTGTGGATGCTGACATACACACGCATTATCTTGATTCAGTTGATTTGCAATCCAGTCCATGTAGTTTGTAACTCTCGTGTACACCCCAGGGAATCTGGGTCTTGCGCAACCTCGACCCCAAGAAATCAACCCTGAAGGGATTTTAATTTTTATTTTCATTAATTCACATAGTTGAAAAATTATTTAAATTGGAAAATAATTAATTGGGGTTTTATTATTATTATTTTCTTTATAATTACCAACAATTTCCATGAAACCGTGGGAGGCTTTCACGTGAAGAGGACCTCCACTGTCACCCTGAAATATTTTTAATTTTATTTTAATTAACTTTTTCTGATTTTATTGATTTCATTTCATCTTTGTATTTTTATAATTTTTAGTTTGCATTTTTAATTTTAATTTTCATTGTATTTTCTAATTGGTATACATTTAAATATTGATTATAATTAACTTAATATTGAAAACTTTAATGAACTAATATTAAAGAAACAAAGAAATATTTAACTAGTGCAGTATTCAACTATTTGACATTTTAACTATTTACTTCGGACTATTTAACTAAATAATATTTGCAACAAAATATTTTATACTATAAACAAAAAAAAAACTTGTTGATAGTAAAAGTTATGACAATAGTAATCATTTAATAATGATTACATAAAGATGAAGAGCTATTGTACCTGATGATATAAAGATTTGATGTAATTATTGAATGCTTACGTGGCAAGAATCATACTGCCCGTCGAGATATCCAGCACAAAACATATTGCTTGTCACTTTTCCTTCTTCATATCCAGTCTGCTTGCATTCTTCTTCGGGTAAAATGTGAACGTTAACTTTGCGCAATTCGTCACTGATAGCCTCATCTTCTCCCGTTTTACCTCTACCAACAACCACTGCTAAAGCTCCAGAGTAATCAATCGGTTCTAAGAAAAAATTTACAATAACATTTTTTTAAAGGTATACAAAGATTTTCCTAATTAAAATCTCTTTTTAGGGTTTTAGTGTGTTGTTTTACGTACAGAAAGATACTTTCACCCAAATTTTGTCGTATAAGAAACAATGGATAGAAAACCAGAAGTCACTAAACTGCCTTTTAGAATATTTATTGGAAAGACTGATGATGTTAAACATAAATTTTTAATCATCCAATATTAACACAAAACAAGAGTTGATTTTACAAGTTGACTTTGTATTAAATAAGCAGTAAATCGAGTATAAAAATACCATTAATGGTTATTTAATATTTATCGTTGTAGATACGTATGCTTTTTTATAGTAAAGAGGTTGTTGGCTAAAGACATTCAAATACTAGAGCGCAAGAAGTTGTATGGCCCAAAACTTTTGAAGTTGGACTATAAAGATAATGTAGGAAAAACTTAGAAAGAAGCACAGAATAAAGTTTAGAAAAAAGAAGGCTATGGTTATGACCATCATATACGGTTATTCCGTTTGAGATTCAATCTCGCCCCTCTGGTAAAAAAAACTATGTTCGTTTCAAAAAAAAAGTTTTTAGAATGTTTCATGCCGGTCAAATAATGTTCCAAAACATTTTATTAACATGGATGTTCAAATAATGTTCTGGAACATTATTGGTTGTTATCCCACTTGAGGTTAAATCTCTTTAGCTACCTTGCCTATGCCACCTTTGTGGTGATCTCACGTTGTGAACCTTTAAGTTAAGGCAGTGAAAACTTAAGAAATCTGCACTGTAAGATCGCTATATTTGTCAATTTCACAAAATCTCTTGGCGGTGAAACCGCTTCGTCTCTTTGATCTGACATTTACACCGGCTTATATACCCTAGTGGCTAGGTGGGGAGCCCTGTAGTGGGGAGTACTTGGACAGCGATTGGCTGCGCGTAGACTTAGATGCAGCACATGATAATATTTCTCTCTATGCGCGTTGATATTTACACAGTCAACCAATTTATAGTAATAAAATTCAATCGTTGTTCTATAATATATGACTCGTACTACCATGGGTAGTAAAAAATTTATTATGCAGAGGCTGGCAAAGCCCAACATTAAAAATTAACTGGATATTTCCAGAGTATAACACTGACAACTAGGGAATCTAAGCTTATTTTTATAATGAAGAATTCATTCACACTTATATGAAGACCTTAGGGTTTCCATTGTTAACTTCCTCATCTATTGTGAAACAGAGAAAAAGTTATAACTGTCAGTTAAATATCTGCGAAGTTTGATTCATGCGGGACCTAAAAGTCCTGACGAATACGGAAATTAGCAAAACAGGTAAAGGTGAGAAGGAAGAGGAACCAGCAGAACCACTTGGTAAACCGGCGGGAATGGTTCATTATCTTTTAAGTGTATTTAATAAGTCTAATTTAATTGTAGTCGTGGCTGGAGAATTAAACATTCCTTTGATAAATCAGTGTAAGAAGTATAGTGATTACAACACTATACTAGTTGCTAAGTGGATTGTAAGCATGCTATAAAATACAAGCTTACCAGTGCAATTTGGTCTTCAACAAGTGATATCGTGTGATGATGTGAATCGTCACACCATCTGTTGGAATTGTCCCCGAACTGTAATCGTCAATTAGTAGGGTAAGTCAGAAGACAAAGTTGCCGAATAATCCACTAGACATAGTGAAAGTGCGTCAGCTGACAATTTAGTAGTTAAGAAAGTGACAAATCTCAGGGTTCTCCTGTTTTTGGATTAATTTCTGTATTCCTGTATAGGAGATCGCCGTCCACCGTGAGGTGAGAGCGATAGGGATTTCACCGTCGTGAGTAAATTAGAGCCAAGATAGTGCCAGTCGTGTTTTGTCGTTGGCATTTCTGCTTGCTAAGTTGTTCAGGCAGAATTTCCTCTGACGATTAAGAGCGTCTCTAAGGTTTTGGAATTGTAGTTGAATTAGTTTATTAATTTGTCTTCAAAATTAATTGGCGCCTGGCGACGAAATTTATTTTAATAATTATTTTTATGTTAAAAGCGTCAGATTATGTAATGCGTTTAGCAGAAATCTTAATTTATTAAATTCGCACGTCAAATTAGTTACAAATGTTTCAAATGCTGGGAAATTTGACTTGTTGCTCAGCAAAACTTGTTCACTAATATTTGTATTGCAGATATTATTTTTAAAATTTGTTTTGTTTCGTACTCCTGGCAATGCTTTAGTATTTGTTCTGGTGAATCTTATTTACCATATCTTGTGCAGAAATTTTCCCACTTTGCCCTATTTAAAACAAGGCACTTACAAAAGCCTCGCCAGTTTTCCTAGTTTCAGAAAAATGTAAATAAAACTAAGTTTTAAAAGTTTTTGTGTCGTGAAACTGTTATTAATAATGTTGCTGAGTAAGTCGCAGTAGATTGAGTTTTGTTCCCTGCTATCGAGATATATCAAGTGGGAGGTTTGACATCAAGGTAAAATGGATGTACACTGTCGATTATTGTCCGATACACACCATTAGAAATCGATTGTCCCTAAACTAGTTGCACGATTTTCTACTGTTTCCCTCTTCTCTGATCTTTAACAGAAAACACTTGTACTGAGATATTATGGCAAATAAATAAATGATGAGGAATTTGTCATAATACTAACTCCCTTCATCAACACCCGCGCGAGTTATTTATTCCTTGGGGATAACTCCCCAAGGGACAACTAGACAACTAGTTTATGCATTTGGGTGTAAAGTTTTAACTCTCTTTATCCAACTCCCCTGGCATTAACTCCCCAACGGGTGCGACTTTTGTAGAATCCCCTGGGGAGTTAAAATTTAACTCCCTTTTTTTTACAGTGTAATAATAAAGTTCTGGATTGAAAGAATGAAAGCTCTAGAAAGGTTTAAGAGCTGCCGGAAAGGGCACTGGCGATCATAAGAAATTGTTGCAATCAGACTAAAACATGAGCATTCCTATTTCTCACTTTAAAGATCCTAAACTATAAGCAAGGCAACTTTACGGAGCTAATAAAAATCCTTGCATTGCGCTTACACTCTCGAAAGATAATTGCATCAGAATTTGAGACAAGAGAGTACTGCTCTATGATCACTAAGCTAACAACAACACAAAATTATTTCACATTAGGTACTCAGTCTGCTTTAGAAAAGTTAAGGAATCCGACTAGTGAATCAAAAACTGATCTGTACGGAAAAATGTTGAAAAGACTGCTGGTTTCGTACAGGAGAGTAATTTTCTCATATTGATGCGCGGTATTATAGTTAATATAGCACAATATTACTATAGTAAGTAGAAGAGCTCAATAGCAAACTTTTCCGTGAAAGAATGACGAAGGACATAATTAGATGCTCTTCAGACAACATTGAATGTCTCGCTAAATAAACTTTTGATAATCTGGTTACCGGAACTTAACGTCATTTAAGGTAATCAATACTTGGGTTGAAGTAAACATAAAACCACACAATAGCAACTCGAATATAAATTCAGTTTAACAGCCTCCTTATAGAATAACTATAAAAATTACAAAAAGTAGAATATTTTTTTATTTCTTTCAACTTACTATCTTCTGGAAGGCAGGCAGTTTGGATACTTCCGTCGAGTGGTACTGGTCGATCAAGTTCAATTATACCAATGTCATTATTTTTAGAAGTACTATCATAATCTTTATGTACTCTAAGAGATGCTACACCACGTTTTATTAAATATTCCTTACTATTAGGTAAATTGTTATCGGCCAAAATAATCAAATAGTCCTGCGGATCGTCGCTGAAATCATTGTTTTCCATGAAAAAATATCTTAGTGAATTAAAAATCATCAATTGCCTTCTTATTGTGGAAGTAATTTGCTAAACATTTTATGACAAAAATATAATGAAAATTCTAAAATATCCGGTGGTTTGTGGATGAATACTCAGATCGCTGACGAAATAAATGAATGAATAAATAAATCTGACATCTTATTTCTAATATTCATTTTGAACCTCAAATTCTGAAGCGCATTTTCTCCAATTTCACTTTTTACGATTTTTACAAACTACTAGGTAGGCGTGATTGACGGAAAACGCATAGTCCGATTTGAATGATGGATGGCTTGTTTTGTCAGATTTAAAAATTCAAAATGTCGGAACCATGTGGATGAATTTTTTAAAATGTAAATTAATAAACTTTCGTCAATAATTTATCTTAACTCGACAACATTTTAATATTTCTTTTGTCAAAAATAAATTTTAAATAAAAATATCTTTAACATAATGGATCTAACTTTTCACACAGTATCTGAACGTGAAGCAAAAATTTTTAGTTAGTAACATTTTTTCAATGTTCTTATATAATAGAGAATATGTAAAATCTAAATAAGTTAAAAAATGGAAAATTGTTAACTTACGTGAATAAACAATGGCTAGCGGTAAGAATATGCTTTTGAGTAATAAGACTGCCTCCACATTGATATTTTCCTCCAATATGAATGCTGGCGATCCATGGAAATTCAAAGAACTCCGTTAAGTTTCCATTCACGATTCTACTTGTTCTACTGATCCCACAAACTAAACAATTAGTTGAAAATTTCTTTGTAATTTTTTGTGAATTTAAAAAATAATAATCGTGAAAAAAATACCAATTTTTCTTCTTCTTTGATATAAAATACATTGTAAAATTTCAGAATAATTACCACAATCATAGCATATCCGCGGTCTTCTAGATGATGATGCGTCAAAATCTATGTACGATATTTCATCTAAATCTGAATTTCCTAATTGTGATTTAGTAATATTATAGTGAACTTGAGCATTGGATTGAGGTAAATTTGGTTCTCTTCTTCCAAATATCTGCAAATTGTGACACAATTAGTCTCCTATTAATTTAAAAAAAAAAAAAATTCCGTTTTTAACTATGGGCACAATTCTTTCACAGTTAAAACAAAATTTTTTTTTCATAAACAATAAATTTCATTAAAGGGAAGAATTTTCCTTCTGCCCATTGTTTTCAAGTTTTTTTCCGCAATTAATAAAAGAAATTTTTTTTTAAAAGTGAAAAATTTCATCAAAGGGAAGAATTTTACTTTTTTTCATTGTTTTAAAGTTTTTGCCCACAGTTAAAACAAGAAAATTTGTTTTTAAAAATACATAAATTTTATTGATAAAAAGAATTTTCTTTTTCCCCATTGTTTTCAAGTTTTTGCCCATAGATAAAATAATAAAAAAATTTTTTAAAGCAAAAAAAATTTAGTCCTTTTCACATTATTTGCAAATTTTTGACCACAGTTCAGTTAAATATTATTTCCATGATTCATTGTGAAATTCGACCATAGTGTAAAAGTTATTTCCGAAATATGGGAACCGAATTTTTGAACGTGGTGTTGAAAAGTTCTTGTGCTTTGAGCCATTGTTAATCAGTTTTTGGACAAAGTAACTTTGCTTGAAGTCCGTAAAAGTCCGTTTTTTGACAAAAGATCCGTAAAGTTCGTAAGTTCATTAAAAAAGGATGAAAAGTTCGTAAATTGTACGATATAATTTAAAGAATTCTAGAGAAATTACAAATGATTGCAGAAATTCAATTATTTTCAAAAGTAATAAAATTCTTCGCAGAAATTCAATTCTGTTCAAAAATTGTTTTAAATTCTCGTCAAAATTTCAATTATCTTTAGAAATAATTAAATTCTTCTCCAAAATTCAATTATTTTCAAATATTTTAATAAAATTTTTGGCAAAATTTTAATTATTTTCAAAAGTTTTCCTCAATTCAATGATTTTCAATAACTACTATTTTCATAAAATTTTCCAAAAGAATTCAATCATTTAAAAAAAAATTTAATAAAATTCTACACAAACTTTTAATTATTTTCAAAAAATAATAAAAATTTCACAGGAATTTCATTATTTACAAATTTTATTATAAATTTCTTCGCAATCATTCAATTATTTTCATAAATAATCAAATTCTTTTTAGGAATTCAAGTATTTTCATAAATAATGAAAATCATTGCAGAATTTCAATTATTTTTAATACAATTTTAAACGAATTCCTCGAAAGAATTCTTAAAAATTTCATTAAAATTCATCAAAAGAATACAGTTACACTGAGAAAACATTATACTAAATTTAAATAGAAAAATAATATTAAGTGATTTTATTTAATTGAAATTAGTTTGTAAGCTTAATCTTAATATATAGAAAATATCTACTGCTTTGATTATTCAAAAATATTATTTGTTTGAATAATTATGTTTAATTCAAACATATTTTCTGTTTTGATTTAAACAAAAAATATGTTTAAAAATTTTATGTTTGATTTAAACTTAAAAGTTGATTATAAATAATTTAAAATCAACCACAACTTATGTTTGAATTAAATATATTATTTCTTTAAATGAACCAAAAACTATGTTTCAATTAAACTTTAATATGTTTGACTGTATAGCAAAGATATTTTAAGTTTGATTTAAACAAAATATATTTGAATCAAATAAATCGTTTTTTCAGTGTATTTAAAAATTTATAGATTTTCTTTATGAGAATTCAATTTTAAGAAACATGCAATTATTCAATAAATTGTTATTTTTGTATGTATTTAAATAATTGAATTCTAGTAGAATTTTCTCATAAACATTGATTTTAAAATGGATTTCAATTAAAAGTTTAGATTATAATTGAATTTTAAAAGCATTAGTAAATACATTTTTAGAAATAATTGAATTTTGAAAAGATTTCAGATTAAAATGTTTGAAAATTTGAATTTTTTATATTTTTAACTAATAATTCTGTGAAATTAATTTTTTTTTGAGAAACTTTAATTGCGTATTTTTTTAAAATTATTTCAAGTTTTTATTTTCTAATATATATTTAATTAAAGAATTTACTAATAATAGAAATTTTGTAAAATTAAATTGTAAACAAATCAATTTGAAAATTCTTAAAGAACTTTTTCAAAAATTATTCAAAATAATGGATTTATAGAAGTTGTTTAGTTAAAAACACGAAAAAATAAATTCAATTTTGTAAAAGTTACAAATTATTGCAAAAATTCAATTATTTTCAAAAGTAATAATATTCTTCGCAAAAATTAAATACTATTCAAAAGTAATAAAATTCTTCTTAGGGATTTAATTATTTTCACAAATAATAAAACTCATCGTAGAATTTAAATTATTTTTAATACAATTTTAATCGAATTTCTCGAAAAATGTAATTATTCTTAAAAATCCTATTAAAATTCGTGGAGAGAATTCAATTATTTGAAAATTTGTTGATAACGATTCTTTATGGAAATTAAATTTTATTTTTAAGAAACATTTAATAAATTATTTATTTTTGTATTTAAATAATTAAATTCTAGTAGAATTTTCTAATAAAAATTGATTTAAAAATGAATTACAGTTTAAATTTTATATAATAATTTAATATTAAAAGCAATATAGCGTGAATTATTAAAAATAATTGAATTTTGAAATTAATTTTTTTGAAAAAGTTTAATTGAATTTTTTAAATATTATTTTAAGTTTTTATTTTCTAATATTTATTTAATTGAAAAATTTACGAATAATTGAAATTTTCGTAAAATTGAATATTGTTAACAAATAGATTTGGAAATTGTCGAAGAACCTTTTCGAAAATTATTAATAATAATCGATTTAAAGAAGAATTTCATAGTTAAAAATTATTCTTGTAAATAATAATTAAATTGTAAATGATTTTATCATTCAGTCATCTTTAATTATTATAAAACATAAAGAAATCGATCACTCCGAGTCGAAGACTCGGAGTTACCGAAATCTTCATGTTTTATAGTTATGAAAAATTTAATTTATAGTTTTAAGTAAAATGTTCTCTTATTTGACTCGGACTGGTTAAATTTTTTCAGATAATTGGTCCGTAAATGGTCCGTAATTGTTCATTTTTGGTCCGTAAAGTCCGTATTTTTAAATACTTTCACTGGTTCAATCCCTGAATAGTACTTTCTTGTATTTCCCTTATTTTTTCTCTTCAATAAATTAAGTCACGTAAATATGATAAATTTTTCTTATTTAAAAATTATTATTTTGCTCTGATTAAAAAATATGATTACCATAATTACAGAATTTCATTTACGATGGGGGCAATGAGATATGCTCCTTGTCAGTTTATGATGTGAGCATATATTTACTCCTATCAGAAAATAACAATCTTTATTTTAGATACATTTAATAAATTATTTCTCATCTTGTGAGACTAAAATAAGCACTGTAAATAGAGGAATTTTAAATTTGTAATAAATGTTCTTTAAATTTTAAATCAATGTCTATTACGATAAAATATTTCAAGAACATTTTTTCCTAATTTTTCAAGTATAGAACACATATATTTTTTTAAAAAATTATATTGAAGGAGATTTACATCTATTTGTCATAATCATTACTAAATTTTTTACTAAAATCAGTAATCTTTTTTATTTGCAATTTTAAAAATAAGTCGAGAGGAAAAATTGTTTTTTTTTCTCGTAAAATCGAAAATTTAAAATAGATATGACAACCCTGACATAATATTTGGTCAATTTTGTCATGACTAACAATATGGGGACATTATTTTACTGTTGAATATTACGTATTAAGTGAAATGCACATGTGGAGGCATATCTTAACATGCATTATAACAAAACATCACTCATTACGAAAAACTATGTTAACCGGGAGTCTCGACATAGGTAAGACTAGTAAGCTACGCATTACACGTGACTCTGAGGTGTTTAACCCGCGCATTCCCTCCCACACTTTATGTCACAGTTCAAATTGAAGGAGATGAAAACGTGCTTTTTTAAATAAACAATATATACAAATTTTTCGCCTCTAATTCTCAATCTTTTATTGCTTCTTTTTAAGATAAAAAAAATTATAGTAAAAAGTGACTTAAATGTGCATTTTTAATTGAACTAATTTCAATTAGTTCAATTCTTTCTCAAACGTAAGTAATAATATCTCAACCGTAAATAAAATGTGGATCAAATAGTTTGGAAATAAATTCTTATTTAATAGTTTTATGAAAATTTGCAATGGATCATATTTTTTCTAACTTTTAACTTTTGTTTATATTTAATGTGAAAAATGTTCAAAAATCAAAAGTTGTTTTATCAAGAATGAACATTACTTTTAATAAAGAAACTTTTCGAAAGCTCATGATTAATGAACCTCTTAAAATTGTCAAAGAGGGTGAAATAAATCATACTCAGTTTTGAACACCACGTATAGAAAGGGTAATTCACAAACTTATAATATATTTGAGGAGAGAAACGAAAAATAAAAAAAAAATTTTTGTTACTTACTTTAAGAGGGGTGGCTGAGATGAAATAATTTTCAAAAGATGTGATGAGTAGACACGCGATGATGTATATTTTCTTCATATTAAATTCAATTGGTACCTCCAATGGCTTATTTTCTTACCTCGTCAATTTATTCGCGTGTCGCGTGCCGAACGTGAGAAGTAAAGATTGAGATGGTTTTGCCGTTTTATAGTATATTATAACTAATAAAGCTGCCACATCTGGTGGGGATTTTCACCTTGAATGGCGCGTTTGTATTGGCAAATGTGTTGGTGTGTCGTAGGTTTTTAAATCACCTGTTGCTATTGTTGTCTCTTCCCGTGAAGAAAGACCCAACGGGATGGCGTAATTTTTTTTTTCTTTTTTTCTCCTTTTTTTTAAATCAAACTTATCTACCAATGTCAGCACGTGGAAACCTGTACGTCTCCTTGTTTCGATGCACAATAATTCGAGCATATCAATTTCAATTTCGTCAGACCCACCAAAAATGAAAGTTGTGTGCATCACTCGTTTTTTATCGAATTAAATTGCATTCGAGACCATCTTCGGTACATCATGCTGGAGTTTCACTTTCATATTGCGATGAGATGTTTTTCATTAAAATTCGAGTTTTATGAACTTTATTGTCAGTTTACATTGTTTATCAATTCTTCATTATATTGAAGTCTTATTTATGAAGGAAGAAATAATGTCTTTATTTGTCAGATTCTAAATTTTTTTATTACTTGAAAGGGATTATAATTTCTATTAAATATAGTTAAATTTATAATAACAATAATGATAATATAACAATAATCGATTTACAATTTTGTCTATAAAGAACGCCAAAATTAAAATGCTACTTAAAAGTGACGCGTTTTAAATAAAAATGCCTAAGAAGCAAACAATTTTAGGTTATGTTTGAAATTTTTTGAATTAAAATACAGGAAGAGGATCAATTCTCAATATAAACCATTGTTGCTTAAGGCTTCATTGCATCTAAAATAATTAATAAAAACTGATTTTAGTTTTAAATTAAACACAGAAACTTTTAATTAAGGTAAAAATAACATAAATATAACCTAAAAATTATTTTCTTCTTAGGAACCTTTTTTCGGCGCGCGTCAGAAATAATAAAAAATATAATATGATAAATAATAATAACTTTAGTTTCAGCCCCTTTTCATAGGGTTAATTTATTCAAAACTTAAATTAAACTTCTTAATCTTAATTAATTTAAATTCAAACTTCAAATTTGGTTCGTTTTCTGTCGATCGCAAGCCAAGTATTAAAAAAAATTATTCTAAATTTTTAAAAATAAAGTAAAGTTCAGATTAATATTATTTCTTAATAGAAAACCAAAATTTAAAACAGAGATTAATAAAAAAATTTTATTCCACATATTATTGATTTAATTAATGTTCAATGTTACAATATCAGAAGTAGAAACTTGAACTCATTTTTATATTGAATTTTTATTACAAAGTCATTGAGATGAGTCTCGAGACTTATAACAATTTTAAAATCAGGTCGAACTAGATGAGTACTTGCCCTTGCTCTCAGTTCCATAAACTTGTGGTTGTAATTAGAAAGAAAAAAGTTTAAATGTTTTCTTCGAAACATTTATATTATTGACTCTCAATAAGAAAAGTAGAGAGTAACTAGGTTTTTAGACAAAAACTTAATTATCTGAATAAATTATGTGAAGATGTGGTGACTAACTAAAGAAGAAGAATAAGTTTTCAGTAATTCGGTTTGGAAACTCTAGTTGCTTATATTACTTAGTTATTCTGAAGGCACGGAAAATATTTGGCGGAATTTATATGAGACTCATTTAAATTGTTAATTTAATAGCGAGCTAGTTTCCTTGTGAAAATATAGATATAAATTTCTTTCTTAAAATAATATTTAATTATTTTCCAACACTGGGAATAAAAAATACAAAATTAAAATAAACTAAATGGAAAATAATTTATGAATTGTAATCTGTTTACTGTTGCGGTAAATACATTGAGAAAAGTTTGGAAATTGTTAAAATTATATTAATTTCATTCTTTGAGGTTGCTCTTTGAGTGGAATTCCTGAGATATAGTCAGACGAAAAGTACAGACATTCTTTGGTTGGAGATTAAAATAAAATTTTTTCTCCCGTCGATAATTAAAAATTACTGAAGCCATTAATTTCTAATCATTTTAAATTTTCAGTATCTTTTAGATTTTTCTTACTTTGAAGCTTAAAGAGTTTTTAATTTTATCATCTAAAGTATTCCTCAATGATAAATTAATTTTGAAATTGTTTCGAAACATTCTACTAAAATTCAAATCTAGATGAATATTAAAATTATCAACAAATCTACAATGCCTTGAAATTAAATGCGTACGGAAAAATAATAATTTAAAGTTATTAGTTACGCTGTTGAGCTAGAGGCAATTCATGGTTTGCAATTAATGAGTCAAGTAATAATAAATGTTATTTTATGTCCAGTAAAAAGAAAGTAAAATTTATGTCATAGTTCCGCACCTAAAATAGAAAAACATTTCTAATAAATGTATATACAAGTTGTTTTTTTAATATCCATACTAATAATCCTCAAGTTAATGAAAATCTCATCCTCGATTCGTATTTTGAAAAATGCTACAAAAGTAAACAAATTTAATTGTTACGTGCATCCCTCATTTATATGTAATGTGTACATTTTCAACTTGTATAACTATTATTAAATTTTTATCAAAAGACTGATGCATAATTCCACTATGTAATAAAATGCATAATATTTTTTTTACGAATTGAATGAAAAGAAAAGTGGGATGTGACCCTGGTCACTTTGTTTGGGATAAAGAAAAGCAAGGATTTTTGATAATAAAGTGTCAACATGAACATGTTAAGACATTAAAGTGAGGCGCCTCACCCGCATGAGGGTGTCGTGACCCATATACCTTGACCCACTGTTATGGGTTACAGGTAAGACTATATGCAATCTCTCCTGACAATTATTATCTTGGTCTGCGAGTTAAATTTCCGATAAGACACGAATCATACACATTTAATTGCGTCCTTCTAAGATACGACCGAATATCACTTAAACTAATCGACAAAAAACGACGAAATAGGTTAGCAAATCCTAATCTTTATCACACTTCATAAATTGAACAATATTTTTTAACAATTTTTTTTGCAGATCCATTGAACAAGTTAAAAATATTGTATTAATTAAGTTAAATCATTTTCAATTAAAGAATAAATAAATAAAAAAATCAAATTTTTTGACTTTCTTTTAATTTTAAATGAAAGTTTATCTGGAAGTTCCGGAAAGTGTTAATTATTCTTTCTTTTTTGCCTTTAAAGATATTTTTCCTAATTGATTATTTGTTGATGATGTTTATTTATTTTTTCGACAGAAATTAACATACGACTAGCCTAAATTTTTTGCACGGGGTACTAGTTTGTCCAGTATTCCGTATAAATAAAGATGTGGCACAGAAATTGAAGCCTGTGTGAAAGTGTCTGTCGAGTAGGCCGGCAGTTTTGCCGATCGAATTAAAACAATACGCGTATAGTTTCATTCGCACATTGGAAGGTGTATAAGGAAGCACATGAGTTGTTTCGCCGTTGGCACCAACCAAGGATGCACGTCACGTTAACTCTCCTGATCTTTGTAGTCGCATCAGTCACGAGAGTATTATCTGATCAGGTAAGGGTGAATAATTTTTCTTTTCTTGTCTGGGGATTTATATGACTTTCATTTACCCTCGCATGATTGGTATTAGATAATACCCATTCTTTATTGAAAGTAGTTTTAAAGAGAAGAAAAAAATTATATGCTTCTTGCAAAAAAGTTTATTTCCCTTTCATTATTTAATAATTATTTAACTGTAGAACTGTATTTTTACAGGAAAATAGTAATCTAACGCCGAATGCAACAAATTACATATGGCCTGATTGGTGGCAACAAATTTTTGTCCCAAGACCATCGACTACTGTTAGACCTGTGCAACCTGATACACCTTCTGTTCCACTATCATGTCCTTCGTCTTGTGGTACGTTTTTTGATAACAAAAACTAATTCTTTTTCGATTTGTAACAATTGTTTTTATTCTAGATTGTGGTCTAACAAATAAACAACACAGAATTGTTGGCGGAGTGGAAACACAAGTTAACGAATATCCATGGATGGCATTATTGTTCCATAAAGGACGATTTTATTGTGGTGCTAGTGTAATTAATTCTCGATATGTCCTTACGGCTGCCCACTGTGTAGTTGACAGGTATTTCACAACTTTTTAATCATTCCATTAACGTCTACTTTTCCTGTGATTCAATTTTTTTATGCTATCCGGATAAAGAAATAAAATTAATGATCATTAATAAATTTACAGATTTGAAAAGAACTCAATAACTGTTCGAATATTAGAACACGACAGAAATTCAACAAACGAATCAGAAGTACAAAATTTTCAAGTTGAAGAAATTATTCGACATGGAGATTATTCGACACTAAATTATGACAATGATATAGCTCTGATTAAAATTGTCGGGCAATTCAAATTTCAGGGAAAAATGAGACCCGTCTGCCTGCCTGAAAAAAGTAAGTTTTTTTTGTAAGGATTTTTTGGATTTATAAATAACAGTACAATTTAATAAATAACAAATGAAGCGGTATAAATTTTATGATGAAGAATAAGGAAAAAAAAATCATTAGCATTTTCCTTATGCAGGCAAAACTTTCTCCGGCATGACAGGCGTTGTCACAGGATGGGGTGCCATTGAACAATCTGGACCGGTTTCATCTGTTTTACGAGAGGTCATGGTACCCATTATGTCGAACGCAGAATGTCGTACTAGTCGATATCCAGCTCGAAGAATTACTGATAACATGCTCTGTGCTGGATACAAAGAGGGGTCAAAAGATTCATGTCAGGTATTTATATATATATATATATAAATAAAAACTTTTCTGACAAAAAGAAGAAACTTCTACAAAGTCTCCGAAACAAAGTTTCTAGACTAAAAGCATCGAAAAGTTTTCCTTTTTACTAGAAAAACTCAATTAGATACTATCTATACTATTGGAAAACAAAGCTAGAAACTCGTGTAAAAATAGTCAGGATAGAATCATATCTTGAAGGTAATAATTAATTTTATTATCTTCTGTTAATAAACACTATGAAACATAAATATACGTACATCAAATTTCTTACTCTAATAATGCAGAATTAATTTAAAATGATTGCTATTATTATCTAGATTAAGCTTATTCTTATCCACCATAGTGTTATGGGTACACGGAGAAAATTTGTTCCCTATATTTTACCGAATTTTTCAATAAAGTTGGGATATAGTAGCATAATCGTAATTTTTAATAATTTTTATATTATTTTTTCGGTAACAATATTTAAAATCTAATGTGATATCTTTATTCCTTAAGAACTAGTACTGTAAAATTTGAAAAAAAAATTGAAACTGAACGTTTAATGTAAATTAAATAAATACCTCCTTGATGGGCACTAACGTTTCAGGAATAGTTCGGTAAAACTTTCTTGACTTGCCTAAAGTGTTAGTTTTCAGGAATAGTTCGGTAAAACTTCCTTGACTTGCCTAAAGTTTTAGTTTTCTGGATTGAAATACTTTATTTCAAGTGTCCCGCAGTCAAATGAAAGACTTTCACACTAATAGTTGATTTTTCCAACTTATTTAGACTTAATTAATAAGCATTTTATTATTATTTAAATTAAAATTCAATTAATTAATTATTTTAAACACTTATTAATTGCCAAATATGTAATAAATGCTTTTAAATCATGTAAAAAGAAAATATAAAACGGCAATAACATACTTATTTTTTTAACATAAAATTTATTCATTTTAATTAAATATGAATAATAGTAAGTAAGTAAGCAAGTAAACATAAGTAAGTAAGCAAAAAGGAAATAACTTGCTTGCTTACTAGCTTACTTTCCTTCTTGCTTACTTGCTTACTTGCTTACCTACTTATTTGCTTACTTCCTAATTTCCTTCTTGCTAACTTGCTTGTTTTCTTTCTGCTTACTTACTTCCTTATATGCTTACTTGCTTACTTTCTTATTTCCTTCTTGCTTACTTTGCTTACTTGCTTATTTCCTTCTTGATTACTTACTTTCTTATTTGCTTATTTCTTTCTTGCTTACTTTGCTTACTTGCTTATTTCTTTCTTGCTTACTTCCTAATTTCCTTCTTGCTTACTTGCTTGTTTCCTTTCTGCTTACTTACTTCCTTATATGCTTACTTGCTTACTTTCTTATTTCCTTCTTACTTACTTTGCTTACTTGCTTACTTTGCTTACTTGCTTATTTCCTCCATGCTTACTTTTCTTACTTGCTTATTTCCTTCTTGATTACTTACTTTCTTACTTGCTTATTTCCTTCTTGCTTACTTGCTTGCTTCCTTTTTGCTTACTTACTTCCTTATATGCTTGCTTACTTTCTTATTTCCTTCTTGCTTACTTTGCTTACTTGCTTATTTCCTCCTTGCTTACTTTGCTTACTTGCTCATTTCCTTCTTGATTACTTACTTTCTGATTTGCTTACTTTCTTACTTGCTTATTTCCTTCTTGCTTACTTTATTCCTTATTTGCTTACTTGCTTATTTCCTTTTCGCTTTTTAATACCTCACAATTATTATTTAATATTTCAGAAAGATTAATTTTCTATTAATTAATTTAATAATTTCCAACTTGCACTTTTAATATGTATATTTTTAATTTTAAACACAAAAATTTGAAAATAATAAGGATTTTCATAAATTATTGTTTTATTCCATTAAATACAAATTTAAACATTTTTCTTTATAATAATAAAAACATAATTTAAAAATATTTCATAAATTGACCTTGAATATAGTTAGAAATGATTCATTAATATAAATAATTTTTAATTTTGTACAACGATAGTTTATTAATTTGAATCTTTCTCACAAGCGGTGAAATAAAATTGAGATTAATATATAAGGACAGTTGAAACTTTCTGAAGCATTAATGTAAAGCGTGCGATGTGTGTATTAGTGTATGCGTTTAGAATGTACTGTAGGCAGGTGTATCAATTAGTATTTGTTCGTAAACAATTGTAGGGGGTTTAGGTAGTGATTAAAGTAGGTAAATTGAGAGTTACGGCAGTATTAATATAGATCTACTGAAGTAACATTATTTTTTATTTTTGTTCTTCAAGTTTTACCGAACTTTCAGTAAATTGCAACTCGTCAGTTTTACCGAAGACTTTAACTTACGTTTTACCGAACTATTCAATAAATTGCAACTCGTCAGTTTTACCGAAGACTTTATCTTACGTTTTACCGAACTATTCAATAAATATGAATGTAGCGAGCACTTGGCTTACGTTTTACCGAACTGTAACTGAAGCGCTAATACATGTATCGTGAGCTTTATGATTTTTACATTATTTTTCAATGCAATTTCTTTTACAGTCTAGTTCTTGAAAAATTACTGTTTTGACACTTCATCCCAGTTTTACCGAACTAAATTCAGTAAAATTTCAGGAATAAATTTTCTCCGTGTATTGTTTCTAGTTTCCTTTGTCCATAATGGTTTCGGCTCCATTAACACTCACCCTATAAAAACTTTACCTTGTATACTATAACGTCTTCTAGTTTTCATCAATATTTTCAACCTCTATCTATTCTTACTTACAATTTACATATATTTTCAGAAATCACAATTTTATACAATTTTCTTCATTTCAATTTACTCCGAACTTGACAATAAGTTTTCTATACTGAATTTTGAATCGTATACTCCGTTTCCTTAGTTGCTTTTGATCCTTTTTTTCTTTTTGCATTACCATAAGATATGTTCTTTCGACAATCTCCATTTTTCTCTACTTCTCTTCCCATTCTTTGATTCTTCAAAGTGTATGTTCGGATATCGAACGAACTGCATATTGTCCTCTACGAAGTCTTGTGCACTTCCAGTAAACTTCCCCATTCTATCTTTTGATCGTTGATACAGATCTACACAGCACCGAAAATTTCCTGAAAGTTGAAATTAGCTTGACCGCAACCTTCGAAATCTTTTGTGCAAAGCTCATGAAACTTTCATCATTTCTTTAAATGCCCCAGATAGCACGTAACCTTGTGGTAAGCTTACCGTAACCTAGCAATAATGATAAAATTTCAGCCCAAGGTTCCCGTAAAGTTACCATAAAGTTAAAATATCCTACCTGTCGTAAGGTTACACTGAAAGGTTACGGCAATTTTCAAAATTTTGGTTTTTAAATATACGCGCGTATTAAGCAATAAAAATGATAAAATAGATAAAAAAAACTTAAAAATTTTTCGTTTTTAAAATTTACAGCAATTCTTTTGTAATCTTGCGGCAACCTTATAGTAACCTAATGTCAACCTTGCAATAACCTTATATCAAGCTTATAGAATACCATTGTGGCAACCTTACAGTGTAATCTTACGACAGGTAGGACATTTTAACCTTATGGCAACCTTGCACTGCAATCTTAGTAACATTACATGGTAAGGTTACAGTAAGCTTACCATAAGGTTACGTGCTATCTGGGGCGCCCGATGTTATTCAATATTTAACGTAAAAGTTGACTGAACGTGAACATTGCATGAGAGCTGAAGAAATTTTAAACTTTCATGCAATGTTCAGTCAACTTTCGCGTCAAACATTGAAAAATAGTCGAAATTTAAATAATTACTTTAACTTTAAAGAGCCTCGTAACTAAAGATTCCGAACATTGCAGTCAAGGTAATTTCAACTTTTAGAAACGTTTCGATGCTGTGTGGGAGGTGGCCATTAAAAACACAGGCCTGCATGGTTTTTTTATTTTCGATATCAGAGTTGTTTCTTATGTAGTTTTGTCTGCTAAACACGATCCTGGGTCTCAAAACTGACCATCACGTCAGAGGTTTGAGAAAAGTGGGGGTTTATAGCCCAAAAAACGTGTTTTTGAGGGTTTTCAACATTTCTTTTCTCTTTAACCTGGCGTGCTAGAGACTTCCACAAGGTCTTAAATTAAAGCTTTAAACGTGAATTTTAAGACTCATATGCAAAAGACCAAAAAAAATCAAGGATTTGGAAAAAAATGAGGGTACAGACCCCAAAAAAATTTTTTTTCGTAATTTTTAATATCGGAGTTGTTTTAAATGTAGTTTTGTACACTGAACTTGATCCAGTGTCCCAAAATTGATTATCACGTCATGATTTTGAGAAAAGTGGGGGTTAAGAGCCCAAAAAATTTTTTTTTGTTAGTTTTTATGTCGGAGTTACTTCTAATATAGTTTTGTACACTGAACACGATCATGGGTTCCAAAATTACTCATTACGTCAGGATTTTGATAAAAGTGTAGATATAGAGCCCAAAAAACGTGTTTTTGAGGGTTTTTAACATTTTTTTTCTCTTTAACCTGACGTACTAGAGACTTCCACAAGGTCTTAAATTAAAGCTTGGATTGTGTACTTTAAGACATATATGCGCAAGATAAAAAAAAATTAAGAATTTTGAGAAAAGTGGGGGGTAAAGAGCCGAAAAACGTGTTTTTGAAGGTTTTCAACGTTTTTTTTTCTCTTTTTGGGGTAAGTACCCAAAAAAATTTCTTTTGTTCCGACTGGCAAAGGTGAAACATTAGTTCGTTCTAATAGGTAAAGGTGAAATAAGAAATTGGTCCGACCAATAAAGGCAAGGTATCAGTCCGACCGGCAAAGGTTTTTTGGGCTCTTTACCCCCACTTTTCGCAAAATTCTTAATTTTTTTTGGTCTTAAAGTGCACATTTCAAGCTTTAATTTAAGACCTTGTGGAAGTCTATAGCACGTCTGGTTAAAGAGAAAAGAAATGTCGAAAATCCTCAAAAACACGTTTTTTGGGCTATTAACCCCCACTTTTCTCAAAATCCTAACGTGATGGACAATTTGGGACCCGGTATCGTGTTCAGCAGACAAAACTACATAAAAAACAACTTCGTTATCAAAAATAAAAAAAGTCGAATTTTGCAGGCCTGTGTAATTATTACTTTTGTTCCCAAATTGATTGGTGCTTCTTCCATATTTCATAATTTGAATATTTTACACTTTTCAATATTTAAAATATTTTTCTAACAGGGTAAGTGTGCCAATTGCTGCGGATGCTTCAATTCCTGCGAGTTTTTGAAATGTGTAATTATTTATTATTTAAGAAAATATTAATCTTTAAAAAATGTTGAAAAAATTATTTTGTACAATACTTGATATAATTATCTATAAAGATTTACTTTTAAAATAAAATTACTTTAATTATTTAACTTTAAATTCTGCTTACCGCAGAAACTGCAACATGATTGTGAAATGTATGTGCTTCAGTTGCTGCGGGCAAAATGACATCTAAATGCATGTTATTTTGTCCGCAGAAACTAACGCGCAGCATTTGACACAGCGCGCAGAATTAGGCGCTTTTGATATCCTTTTTAATTATTTTAATTTAATTAAATGCTATAATTTTATAGGTTATTCATTTTTGTAAAAATTTCTTAAGAATACAAACAATTTGTTTCATAAATTTTAAATTTAATTCTTTTGCTATAAATATTTTTTTTCTATGCAAAAGATATCTTGGTTAGAATGCCGCAGAAACTAGTGCACTTACCCTAAAAAAATTGAAACTTAACGAGAAGACAACAAACGTCAAACAATGATAGGAAATTTAGATTGATTGTTGGGTAAAATAGTTAATTGAGAAATTGTTGTTTGGAGAAAAAGAATTCAGGAAAATGATGTTTTTGGATATTGGGTTTTTTGAACATTCGGGTTTTGTATCATTCAGGATATTGGATGTTGGTAATTAACCGGGAATGAACTTTTAATCTATTCTAGATTGCATTTCCTCCATTACAGCACTAGTCTCTCTACATTTTACCCAGAAAAGTCTAACCTTCGGAAAAGAAGGACAATTTCTTATTTTACTGTTCATTCGTAAAATTCAACTTGAATTCCTGTATGAGCGATATTATGCTTTCTAGTCCATATAAAAATTCTCATGTTTGCTTTTTTTGGATCTCATAAAATTTCAGCATCTCACTTACCTTTACTTCCATTTGCCAACTGCATGCCATCTTTTCTATTCTCGTTGCTGAATGTTCTACCTTTTTGTTGGTATCATTGAGATGTCAACTACAGAACACTTAATGGCGACAAATTTATCATACTGCTGGCATTTAGTTTTCCTTTTTGCCTTCTCCACGACGATCTGTGGAATCTCTAAAGCTTTGTTGTCTTTCTGGATTCTTGGATTCTTGGATAATTAAGATTATAAGTCACTGAACAAAATTAGCATTAATTACGAAAAACTAAAAAAGTGAACGTAATAAAAAATCTTTGATAGTGTGAAAATTAATTAAACTACTTTGTTTATTAGGGCGACAGTGGTGGACCATTACATATAAAAAAAGGACGAATACATCAGATTGCTGGTAAGTTTTTCAAAATAACAGAAATTGATTCAAAATTGTAATATTTTGTTTAGGATAAAATGTAATATTTAATGCTTCCCTTTGGTTGAATAAAGGAGTAGTTTCCTGGGGTGAAGGATGTGCTCAACCCAATTATCCTGGAGTTTACGCAAGAGTTAATCGTTATTTGACATGGATAGATCGCAACACAGCTGATGCCTGTTATTGTTCACTGTAAAATCTTTATCATAATTACTTAATTTATTCTTGACTAAGAAGTTAATTATAATTGCTGTAGAATTTTTTATATTATAATATTTAATGCCATATTTATAATAAAATATTTATTTATCTTTGTTGAATTGAGTTATTAATAATAATTATTATCTGGAATTAGGTTAATTTGTAATTAAAAGTTCATATTAATTAGTAGAAATTTTTATTTTATTTTTATTTTATTTATCAGTAATACTTATTATCAATATTTATTAGTAACGTTTCAAAACAACATTTTATTACTAATATTTATAATCGATAAATTCTAATTGTCGTATTTGTCAAACGAAACGATGAAAAAAAATTGACATAATTTTTTTTTACTTTTTGCATGATATGTATTTGTAATTATAGGGTCAAAAGAAAATTATACTCTGTTGAAAATTATTTTCTTTTCAAAATTTCAGCCAATTCGTTTGATAATTTCCGATAAAAATAAAAATAGCTGCATAGGGGTGAAACAATAGAACGGGCAAAACAATTGTTTTAATTGTAAATAGTTAAAACCAGAAGTACTTTTAAAGAATTCTTTAATTTACAGTAAATATTTGTACAATTGAGATAAAAAGGAGTGGATTTCTATCTAAAATTTTGCGCTGATACATAATTTTGAAAATTAAGGCACGCGTCACAATAGATTGAATTAGGCCTAGAATTCCTAAAAAGTATATAATTTGAAACGAAATTTTCCTCTAATTATTGTAATTACAAATAAAATTTTTAGGCCTCGTTTATTTTTTTGATTGAGTATTTTAATACTGATTGTGTACATTCAGAAGAATTTAATCGACATAATATTTTCGTGATCCTAAAATTGAAATCAAAAGTCCTGACAAAATAAAAAGATTTAAAAAGTTTAGCAGTAAGGGAGCGTTCACGAATGATGTCACGCAATTTTTGGAGATTTTCGACCCCCCCCCCTCCCCCCTGTCACGAAATTTTTGCAATTTCACATGAGAAAAATACATTGTGTCACGACCCCCCCCCCCTACCCCCAAAAGCGTGACATCATTTGTGAACGCTCCCTAATGTATTAAACTAAACTGTTAAAATTAAATAATTATTAATGTAAATAATAATGTTTAAAATAAAGTTTTCAGCAACATTTTTGTATTATTATTTCTTTTATAATTAAATTAAAAAGAAATAATAATACAAAAATATTGCCGTTCTACAATTTCAAGTGAAACTAAATTTTTTTGTTTTTAGGATCACGTAAACGCGGAATTTGAACTACGATGTGTACGTGTTTATTAGACTTAACCGTTATCTAAGATTTAAGGGCATTTGAACCTTGATGACGTCACACATGCTTTGCACAAACTGTAACGTCATCAAGGTTCAAATGCCCTTAATATAAAACTTTGGTGTTCTATCTAGTCAAATAAAATTTGCTGAATTTAAAAAATTTAGCAAAACTGTTCGTTTTACAGTTTATTCATTTTATGAACCACTTAACTTTATGCATTAAAATTTGAAACTTTTTATTATTACTCTATACATTTTACAGTGAATTAAATTCTTTTTAATTTTCATATTTTTTTTTAATAATTTTTATTAATCAGATTTAAATTATTCACATTCAAGAACTAGTTTCAATTGTGATAAAAATACCAAAATAATGTTTGCAATTCCAAGATTTCATTTTTAAAAAATTCCATTTTGACTTTGAGTTCGCTTTGAGTCAAAATGAAATTCAAAGTGAAAATGAAAATCAAAATAGAAGTCAAAGTCGAGAACGAATCAAAAGTGAATGAGAAGATAATTATACGCATTCTAGACTGTGTTATTAAAATTAATAATTTATAAATAAAAAATTTTTGATTATTATTAATTAATTTTTTATAGATAAATATAATGATATGTTTTTTTTTCTAAATAAACATATTTATTTTATAAATAAAAATTCCTTAGAAATTATTTCTATATTTAGAAAAATTGATTATTTTTCTATACATATTGAAAAAGACTAGAATTTCGAAGCTATATAAAAATCGTTTTTGAAAAAAATTATTTATCTTTTGTAATATTCAATGATTATCTTTTATTGATAATTCCTCACCATTAGATGAAGATTGTCTGTGATTTTTCTCACGTAGCCAGTATGTCTCCATGTTTCCTTTACCCTAAAGATTTATATTACAATATAAATGTATGGTGGAAGGAATTAGAGGGGGAATATAACTTTTCCTTAGCTTTACCTTTACACTGACCACTCCACGTGGCTCCAAATGATATCGATCCTCTGGTAAAAGAGCTTTTGTGTCCGGGGATATGTGAACCATACCTGGCTACAGAATTAAATTATCCTTTTTTTTAGAAATATAATAAGTACTGACAAAAAAAAATTCAAAAACATTTTTAGAATGTAATTGTAATTTGTAAATTAAAAAATTGTTTTAAAAATTTGTTTGCCAAAAGTTTAGAAATGAATTTTTGTTTGTATTTTAAATTTGCGAAAAGAACGAACCAAACTTGTTGTTTGCATCCTCGACGCTGTGTTAACAGTATCGCCGAAAAAACAATATCTGGGTACTTTAATTCCAACAACACCAGCCACTGCAGGTCCGGAATGAATTCCTGCAAAGAGAAACATCCCATTTACAGGTTCAACACGTATCTTACAGTGTAGTGTGTATATGAAGACGCTTAATCTGCCCAAGCTTTCCTTTTCCTCTTTCTCACTTCCCCCATGGGGGAAAGACATTTTTCAGGATCGATCATGAAAAAGTTTCAGACAACACTGTAGTCTTATTAAACTTATACAATCTAGTCTAATTTATCGCAATTCTATAGTATTTGAAAAAATTTATTTATTTCCTATAAGAAATGTTTAGTTTATCAAAACTCTTTTTCTAAAAAAGACGTTTTAAAAACGAATTTCAAAGAGTAATATCTATTTGTTTTGTTTGTTATTGTCTAATAAATCTTTTGTGGATTTTTTATACTAGAACTCTTTTTTTTTGAAATTTTTTTTGTAACTTTTGTATTTCAAATATTGAAGAATTACCTATTCGAATGTGAATATCGAGGCCAGATGGTAGTTTTATAGAGCGAACGTTGTTGAGTAGTTCAATGGATACATCCGCAGCATTTCTTGCATGATCCTCTGTTCTGTCTGGCGCTCCACTGGCAGCCATGTACACCCGACCAATTGTCTCCACCTGTTAAAACAAGTTTCGTCTCATAAAATCCCTTCAAATATTTCCAATTATCGAGAGAATAAACAAATAATTTACTTTATAAACTTTGAATTTGTCCATTAAAGAATCGAAGCAGGAGAAAACAGCATTCATTGAAGTGACAATGTCCATTGCACCCTCAATTGTCGAGTAATCAAATTCGCACAGTTCGCAGAAAATTACAGTTATCGATTCAAAGGACTGAAATATTAGAAATATTATATATCTGAAAGTATTGACAGAATAGAAAAAAAAGAAGGTTTATATTCTTTAGAAGAAAAAGATTGAAAGCAAATAAATAAATATAGTTCCACCTCACAAGTGCTTAAGGGACTTGCCCCAGCTCGTAAACGGTCAGCAACAGTTTGAGGGATCATCGAATACAAAAGTTCGTCGCTCTTATTTTTCCAACGATCCAAAAGGGCGTAACTATTCTCTAATTCCTGTGATCTTTGCTCAGCTCTCTCAAACATCATTTCTAATCTAAAGAAAACAAAATAATTTCGATTATTTTCTTTTCTCTCTAGTATAGGAAATCTTTTTTATAAAAGTGAGAGAAATGAAAAATATCAATCAAAACTTCATTTATAATGGACAATGAATAAGCAACTACAGAAGCAGTAAAAAAAAGAGTATATAGCAAAGGAAATAAAGAGGGGAAAATAACGAATATTAACATCAAACACAAAAGAAGCTACAGCAAGGGATATAAAAAAGAGGAGAAAAATAAAACATGAAAACTGGAAATTTATCTCTCAATTTATATTCAGATAACATTTATATAAGTAAATTTTTTTTTCTTATAAATAAATATCTTAAATAATATCCAAATAAAGTAACAAATCTATTTTTAATTATAGAAAGTGAATTTATCATTCGGCAGTTAAATATTAAAGGAGAAGAAGCTATCAATAATCCGAATCAAATTTTTACATACAAATTAAATATCTTAAATAAATCTCTATAAGTTCATGGATTTCATATGTATCGACAGCACAGCTGCCCGAATACAGAAACCTGCTTAATCTGAAAAATATTTTCGAAATTATTAATTAATTTCGAAAATATTTTTCAGATTAAGCAGGTTTCTGTATTCGGGCAGCTGTGCTGTCGATCTATTTTTAATTTCTAGATCAAATTTATAAACTTTAGATGGTTTTTTTTCCATTTTTGGTTAGTATAACACCGTCCGACACGGTTTTTCACAAGCAAAAAAATCAAACATTTTCGCAAACTCAGACAAAAAAATTACCCGTGTCTAGCCGTTTTGATAGATCAAGTCGTTTGTGGCTTCTAGGGGTTTCTAGAGTCGCTGATTACGAATCCGATGTCATATTTTCAAAATTCAAAATGGCGGATCCAATATGGCGGACAACTTTTTTAAAAATAGATTCAATTTGCCAGAAACAGACAGATTTTTAATATTATTACTTATTATAAAATATTAATTCTAAATATCCCGACATCAGATTCGTAATCAGTGACCTTTAAAAATCCCCAAGTAACTAGTTTCAGGCAGATTTGGCGATTATTTAGAAAATGTGTCCACTATTTTAGATCCGCCATTTTAAATTTTAATATTCTGACATCAGATTCGTAATCAGCGACCCTACAAACCCCCGAGTAACGAGTTTCAGGCAATGTGAATCTATTTTTAAAAAAGTTGTCCGCCATATTGGATCCGCCATTTTGAATTTTGAAAAAATGACATCGGATTCGTAATCAGCGACCCTAGAAACCCCCGAGTAACGAGTTTCATGAAAAATTAAAATTTTGTAAAAGATATTTTGTCTCTTTTCATTTAAGAGTTGTTTTCACCCCCAGAAGCCACAAACGACTTGATCTATCTAAACGGCCAGACACGGGTATTTTTGTTGGTCATAGAAGAAGGAGGGTAGGAGAAACATCCCCCTCCACAGTGGTGCAAACCTGAAAGTTTAGTTTAAAAAAGGTCTACAGGCTTTATTTTTCAACCGATTTTATTAATTTTATTTCTTTCAATTACAGCTTATAAAACTTAAAAAAGCATTGTCGAACCCGATTTTTAAATTTCTATTTGTTTATATTAATTTTTTTTTTATTAAAAATTTGAATAAAAGTAACAATTTTGCAAAAAATTTGTTCTCTCTTTGATATAATCGAATATTTATTATTCAAGACCAGAAAAATTAATGTTAGGGTACTCCTTGAACAAAAAAAAATTGCAAAAGTAAAATTTTAAACATTATAAACAAATTAATTTAAGAAACATTAAAAGTTATAACTAATTATAAATTCAGACAATGGCTTCGATGGATTTTACTGAAATTTGTTACTCGGAGGTTTTCTGGGTCGCTGATTAGTGATTACGAATCTGGTGTTAGTTTTTTAAAATTCCAAATAGCGGATCCACTAAGGCGGACGTTTTTATTTAAAAAATGGTCTAATTAAAATTCGATAACTCGGGAGTTTTTGGGATAGCTGATTGAGAACGTCTAATCAGATTTTCGAAATTCAAAAATTCCTGACAATGAGTAACGAATTTCAAGCAAATTGGACCATTTTTTAAAAAACATGTCCGCCATATTGGATCCGCCATTTTTAATTTTGAAAAACTGACATCGGATTCGTAATCAGCGACCCCAATAATCCTTGAATAACGATTTTCATGCAAAAAATGTTAAGTAAAAAAAACCTCGAGAATTCGTGTTTTTTATTAATTAACTAACTGTAATTTGTTTATTTTTAAATTTACATTTTTTCTAGTGCACCGCTTGAAAGGGTGTAGTTAAAAACTTGAAAGGTTATAGTTCCTGAACTATAAGAAATGTCTATCGTTATATAACAAGTGTTACGTATATAACTATTAACATAAACTTTTCTTATTGTGCCTTACTATTTAAAAATATTGCCGAACTTTAATTTTTAATTTAATTTCTTGAATGTGTAGTTTTCGTGTAAGCTAGGATTTTTAAGATCCATTAATATTTTAAAAAGTTATAAACAATTTAGGTTGCAAAATTATGGTCGACAAATTCAAAAGTCTGTCATTCGGTTATTTTTCAATAAATATTTCTGATTCTAGTTTACACAATAGCCAAAATGTATTTTATTGTAAAAAAATGTTATGTAATAAATTTTTTTTTACTTTAAAAAAAATCTTTGAAAAAAAACTTAAAATCAGTGTAATCTTCCCTTAAGTGTAGCTCCATAAGCAAAGGTAAATATAATTTTACTTTACAAACCAGTGATTAAAATGATTTATAAATTGATAAAACGATTCAATTCAGATTGTAAAATATTAGCAGAAACTCAGTTGAATAATAGCATTTGTGGAATAATTGTTCTCATTTTGTTTCCCATTTACCGTATGTCCGACAATGATTTATCGCATAAAACACATTTATGGATATAATTACCTTCCACAATGTTGCCACCCAGCAAGAACTAATTCTCTGCTTAGCCCGTGAGGATTAAGATCATTAAGATACAGCCCCATACTAAGAAGTTCGTCTAAGCTGTTAATTCTAGAGAAGAATTACGTACAAATATATTATATAAATGTTTTTTGTTAATATTATTTCTTTTATTTATTCAATAAAACTAATTGAATTTGAAATGTTGAAAGGTGCTAATAATGTTGATTTTGTACGAAAAATAGTTGTTAATGACTTACAGTGGACTGCAGAGGAAAATTATAGACTTGATATCTTCTATATATCTCATTTGTCCCTTTAGTAATATACTACGTGATCCCTGACTCCCCCTTCTGTCTAATCCGCTGCTTGTACTAGGAACTTCACTATTTGTTGAACTCAAATTATTTTCCGTTGACCTTATCAACTCGAGTTCAAACATTACCGAATGTAGATAGATCAACTAGTTGAACATATTTTTTTATTAGTGATTATTGGTGAAAGATTAATGGTATTTATTTATTGGTATAGTAATTATTATTATAAAAAAAGTAATAGGGTTTTTCGATGTTCATTTCCTTTTAAATCTCTTCAATATTATTTTAACGTTTATTTTAACATGGAGAGAAGAATAAGAGATTTACTAAGAGGGTGTCTAAATATTTGTTTTACCATTATGCGCTTGATTAATCACTGTGCGAGAATTAAACAGATCTCTTACGTAGTATTGTAATTATAAGAGCACTTTTAAATTCGATTTTTAGAATTGAAATAGTTTAACCATATCTCTAAATGTAATATAAAGATCACTTTTAAAATCGGTTAGTTTATAATTGAAATAAAGGTTTTTAATAAAGGGGAAAAAATAAACTTACATTTCCCCAAGTGAATGTAATGCCTTTTGGTCTACGTAGCTTGAAAATTTCTGTGACTGGTTTATTTAAAATAGATGAATTTCCACCCCAGGCTTGTAAAAGCTTTCCGCCAACTCCCTGTATACACATATCGCGATTCAACACCACACCGAAGGGAAATAATCGCAGCAACACTGAACATGGAACTGGGGATAATTCTCGACCAATTGGCGCTCGCATTTTGGTATTTTTTGCCACCTATCAGCAAAAGTTAAAATAAAAATCAACATAAATTTTCCTCCACTATCTGATTATACTTTTTCATTCTAAGCTGAGTCATTTATTTTCCTTATAAATTTAATTTGAAAGAAAAATTGTTTCATTTCTTTTCATGTGAATTTTTATATGTTAGTTTGAATGGAACGTATATGAATAAATCCTTAAAATTCATTAGTTTCAGTTTTCATTTACGATGGTTTTACTGAATAGTCTAGCAAATAATTATGTAATATCTCTCTGATCTGCAAATAGAACTGCCAAATTGAATGATTGTTCAGCTTCTACTCTCGTTGCAAATTTAATATTTTGTTGAACTACATGAAATTAATTTTTAAGCTTGTATTAAATTGTATACAATTCTAATTCTAATTTCTAATTCTAATTTTCGCAGTTGATTCACTAATATATTAGTGAATCAACTGCGAAAATTAGAATTCAAAATTTAAAGAGATTTAGACAACGAAATAAGTAATGTTTGAAACTTTTACAACGGGTATAAATATAGTTGATTATATAGTTATATATTTTCATCAAATATATGAATTCAGGATTGCCACAAACATTTAATTTTGTTTTCCCTGATTTCCAGACAAAATTTTGCCTTTTTCCCTGATCCTAAAAAATATTCTGATTCACTCTAAAAATTATTAGGGGAGAGTGGGGCAAGACGGGGTACTTAAGGTTTAAAGCGCAAAAAAACGAAAATTATCGAATATATACTTTATTATTATTTTTAATTATCATCTTTGGGAATCAGTCTTTCGTAAAAAAGGCGTACAAAGGCCATCTGTTTCTTAAAAAAGCTTATAATTAATAATATTGAAAAAATTGCAAAACTCCCCATCTTGCTCCACCGGCGGGTAAGATGGGGTACCCGTAGGGGTAAGATGGGGTACTAAAAAAACAACCTATTTCTGTCGACAAATTTTACAAGTAAAGGTTGCACCTTCATCTTCATGCATAACTGCAGTGAGCCCATTGGCCGCAGACAACAAAAGCAGGCCAGCCTTCATTTGAGTCTAAATAATAATTATTACAATAGAGACAAGGTGTATTTTCCACTTTACCATCGCTAATTGATGATTTAACCTGACAAGCTTTTTTCTTTTTGGTCACTCTTATTTTATTCAGTCTTGATTTTAGTAGTTTTCTTAACTTCTCTTATTTCTCTTTTTTTTGCTTAATTTGTGAACCCCGTCCTGCCCCACTCTCCCCTACCCCATCTTGCCCGCACCTACGAAATTGAATAAAACGATTAATTACTACAATTTACGATTCAACAAAGAAAAAAAAAACATATGCTTCCCTTCTTCTGTAACCCTTGACAGTTAGAAAAAAATTTATACAGTTCATTAACGGTTATTATTAGGTAATAAACACCTCCTAAAAAAAGTGAAAAAATGACAAGAAAATCGTCAAAAACAGTTTTTTTAGTAAAACAGATAAAAGATTTGTTCTCATGGCTTTTAGGTTTTGTAAACAAGAAACTATCGTCTCGGTGCAGTATTATGTAAAATATAATCGCGATTGGTTAATTCGTTTGTTAAATAAGGCTGGTACCCCGTCTTACCCGTTACCCCGTCTTGCCCCACTCTCTAATCAAAAAAATGTTTTATTACATTTATTTACGAATTTCTTTAATTCTTTCATTATTATTTTTCCATGGGAATTAAAATGTTCAAGAATTCAAATTCAAACCTTTTTTAAATTCAACAACTTATAACCGAGTGACAAAATCATTATTTTATATTATAAGAATATTGTTACAGTAACTTTTTCAAAATCATTTTCATCATTACAATTCAATTATTATATTCTACAATTTTTAAATAAAATTCTTCTTAAAATCAATTATTATTAATAATTTTTAATAAAGTTCTTTGAGAATTTTCAAATCCATTTGTTTACAATTCAATTTTCAAAAAATTTTGATTTTTCGGAAATTCTTTAATTAAATATATGTCTACCGGTGGAAATTGTGCGAACGCTAACATCTCGAGCTATTAAAAAAACCGCACAGAAAGAGTGATAACTCCGTTAAAAATGAAGCTAGATGCTTTTTTTAAATTGCATTGAAAAGCTTATTAAATTTCCAATGAAATGACACTATTTTAAGTTGTATTGCATAAATAGGAAGCGAGATATCATGTTATGAAGACAAAAAAATAATTCTATTTTTTTCGGAATTCTTACCCCGACTTTGACTCCTGTCAAAATTTAGAAAAGTTGATGAAAAAAATTGTTACTTTCGCAGACTATTCCTTGTAACCTAAGCTTTAAATAGAGACCAAGAACAGCAAAAAATATTAACGGGTTGCCGAGATATTACAAAAAGAGTCGGACCGTGCGAAGCAATATTTTCAATCATCGATTTCTCTAATTCGCCGTTGATATTGTTTCAATCAACATGCTCCAAAAATTTGGCATAAATCGGGTTTTCTCCAACGAAGTTACAAACATTCAAAATCCCGATAAAATGAAGAATGGTTCATTTTTAAGGTAAATTTTTTTATATTTCTCAGTTGATAATCAAAAAAGTATTTAAATAATAATAAAGTGTATTTAAAATACTTATTATTTAAATAATTCTGATTTACGAAAATTAAATTACTTTGTCAAAAAAAATTGTTAAATATGATCGATTTTTGACATTTCATACAGAAACTTAAATAACATATTTTACAGTTTATTATCAATTATTTGATACTTTTATCAAGTTCAAATCACAAATTAAGTCTTTAAAAATAAATAGCAATCGCTTTTTTTATATTTCTTAAAGAGATTACTCCTTTTTTTAAATATTTTGTAATGCCTGTCAATGTAACCTTTTTTCATGTACTCTCAATTTATAATATCTTTTTTTATATGAAATGAAATTATTTTTTACAAATCATTGTGCATTTCGTAATCCCAAAACATGTAAGAATATTTTCCCGAAGTATTGAAATTTTTTATAAAGGTCAAAAATACATTAGGCGAAATAAAATGGTTTGACCCTTTTATTAAATTTTTTGAAAATAATTAAATTTTATTGCTTTTGAAAATAATTGAATTCTTGTGATGAATATTGTTATTTATGAAAATAATTAAATTTTGCAATAAATTTTATTAAAATTTCTGAATATAATTGAATTTTAGAGAAGAATTTTGATATTTATAAAGATAATTGAAATATTGACGAAAATTTTTTAAAAAATTTTTGAAAATAATTAAATTTCTGGAATTAATTTTGATATTTATTAAGATCGTTGAATTCTTTTAAAGAATTGCGTTAAAGTTTTTAAAATTAAAACTAATTTTAACAGAATTAAAATTCAAATTTTTCATCAAGATTCTTCATTTACTGAGAAAACGATTTATTTGAATCAAGCATATTTTGTTTAAATCAAATTTAAAATATCTTTGCAATACAGTCAAACATATTTAAGTTTAATTGAAACATATTTTTTGGTTCATTTAAAGAAATAATATATTTAATTCAAACATAAGTTATGGTTGATTTTAAATTATTTATAATTATAATCAACTTTTAAGTTTGAATCAAACAGAAAAATTTTAAATATAATTTTTGTTGAAATAAAACAGAAAATATGTTTGAATTAAACATAATTAGAATAGAATAGAATAGAATTTATTTTGTCTTAAAATTCAAAGAATTTATACAAAAGTAGTTTCAACTTATTTAATACATTTTCTTAACTTATAATTATATGAAAACAAATTTTTTTTTCTTTTTTAAAATTAAATTATTCTGTCTGGTTTTGGGAACGAACTTTAAGTATCTCTACAACAAAATTATAAACGCTCTTTAGCTTCTGAACATCTTCCGATGCCAGCAGATCCGTCCAAAACTCACCAGGTTTCTCTATAGCCTGTTGACTTCTAAAATATTTTAATCTAATTTCAGCATAGGCTGGACAAATTGCTAAGAAGTGAAAAAAGTCCTCTAGGACGAGCAAGTTGCAACACTCGCAGTTTTTATTACCAAATTTGGCAATTTTTCCTTGGAAGATAATTCTATAGTTCTCGAACATAAAGAAACGAAGTTGAGCAATCAGTTGTGTATAATTGATTTGAATTTTTTTATCAAGATAAGGGGCTCTTTCAGTTTCCTGTTTGAAGCTTGGATAGATCTGCAGGCGGGACGAAATTAAAAGTCTTTCTCGATCTGCGATTCGTTTGGACATCTCAAACTCTCGCAACCAGGTCTCGCTATTTATCTCTATCGAGGTCAAGGTCAGATTCTTCCATTCGTTTATTCGGTTGATTTGTTTAAAAAAATCTTCTACTAGTTTGATCCAATTAAAGGGCCTAGCGGAGTAAGCATGCAAAATCTGCCCCCGCTCAAAAAACTTTGAAATTCTTGTTACATGTTGACAACATTAAGATAAAATTTTTCACCAAATATTTTTTCAAAAAATGTATTTTTGTAAGAGTTATGGAGGGGGAAAGAAAAATCAAAAATTTGTTTTTTCTCGAAAACCACTGGATCGATTTTAATGAAATTTATATGTATTTTATAAATTCATAAGAGGAATTTAAAAAAAAATTTCAAATAATTTTGACTGAAAAAAACCCCAAAAAAAAATTTTTTGGTCTTATTTTAGAGATACTACTTTGGAATTTTTACAGAAAATTCTCCTAAATGTGAACTTTTAAGAAATATTTTTGTCGATTTTTTTAATTGGGCACCACATAGTTAAAAAAATTAAAATCCTAGGTGGCGCATCATTCCGGCTGAAGCACAATGTACCAAGTCATTTTGAATTTTGAAAATTTAATATTACATTCGTACTGAGTGACCCCAGAAACGCATAATTACTAAATTTCAAGGAAATTTAAAAATAATCAGTTACTGGATACATTGTGCTTCAGCCGGAATGATGCGCCACCTAGGATTTTAATTTTTTTAACTATGTGGTACCCAATTCAAAAAATCGACAAAAATATTTCTTAAAAGAACACATTTAGGAGAATTTTCTGTACAAATTCCAAAGTAGTATCTCCAAAATAAGACCAAAAATTTCTTTTGGGGTTTTTTTCGGGCAAAATTTTTTGAATTTTTTTTTTAAATTCCTCTTATTAATTTATAAAACACATATAAATTTCATTAAAATCGATCCAGTGGTTTTCGAGAAAAAACGAATTTTTGATTTTTCCTTTCCCCTCCATAACTCTTACAAAAATACATTTTTTGAAAAAATATTTGGTGAAAAATTTTATCTTAATGTTGCCAACATGTAACAAGAATTTCAAATTTTTTTGAGCAGGGGCAGATTTTGCATGCTTACTCCGCTAGGCCCTTTAATATTACACATTGATAATTCAGATAATTCCTTGAACCGAACAAAACAAATTTTTGGGAAGCGATCGTCGGGCATCGACAACAGCTTAACCAGCCAAGAGAGAAGTCTTTTAAAAAGAAAACAGCTTACTGGATTCCTCCCTGTCTCTATTCTGACTGCGTAATTCGGGGCGTACGGTGGGAGTTGTAGGATTCTTTTAAAATAATTATTTTGTACTTTTTCTAACTCCTCCACATAACGCAAGCCCCAAACCTCAGAGTCATACAGCAGGGTTGAAATTATAATGCTATCGAGAAGTCTATCCTTCGCGTAACCAGGACCCAGCCAAAACATCAAGGACTCTACCTGTCGCCACTTTAGCCGATGATACTGAGCTTTTACAGGCTTTTAGAAACACTCCAGAATTAGAAAAAAATACTCCTAAATATTTATATTCTTTAACTATTTCAATTTGTTCCATTCCTAAGAAAAAAGAGGGGTGTTTTCTTTTGCCACCCTTTTGAAAAATGACGACTTTTGATTTAGAGCAATTTACAGTCATTAAATTTTCGTTACAATATTTATTTAAAATATTAATTTTATTTTGCATATCTCTAACTGTATCCGCCAAAATAACAAAATCATCGGCATATGCCAGCAGTAATAATTCTGAGCGCGAATTTATGGACAGGCCGCGGGCACCATATTTAATAAAGTATTCTTCAATGTCACTTATGAATAAAGAAAATAAAGAAGGGCTCAAAGTGTCTCCCCATGGGACAAGTCTTCCAATGGACAGCTCCTCCCAGAGGACAAGTCTTCCCAGGGACATCTCTCCCCAAATGTAAATATTAAAAGTAAATAATGCCATGGGTGGACAAGTCTCCCCGGGACATCTCTCCCCAGTAAAAATTATTTATTTAAACGGTGGCACATTCAGGACAAGTCTCCCCAGGACAAGTCTCCCTGGGACATCACTCCCAAGTTAAAAAATGTTTATTAAAACAGTGTAAAATTCGGGACAAGTCTCCACAGGACAAGTCTCCCCGGGACATCTCTCCCCAGTAAAAAATTGTTTACTAAAACAGTGACAAATTCAGGACAAGTCTCCCAGGGACATCACTCCCCAATAAACAATATTCATTAAAACAGTGTCATATTCAGGACAAGTCTCCACAGTTAAAAAATGTTTATTAAAACAGTGACAAATTCAGGACAAGTCTCCCGGGACATCTCTCCCCAGTGAAAATTATTTATTTAAACGGTGGCACATTCAGGACAAGTCTCCCGGGACATCTCTCCCCAGTGAAAAATTGTTTATTAGAACAGTGACAAATTCAGGACAAGTCTCCCCAGGACAAGTCTTCCCGGGACATCTCTTCCTAGTAAAAATTACTTATTAAAACGGTGGCACATTCAGGATTAAGGGGAAAGTCTACTGTGATAAGGGAAAGAATAGGCCGATTTTTGCGGAATTTTTTTGGTACCAAAATACGACTTCGACATTAAATTAAATTAAACTGTCCTATATTATATATTCAAGTATTTGTAAAAAACTCGTGTCACAAAAATCATCGTAAACAAATTGGCTGCCTTTATTCCCATGTTACTTACGATATTTTTTATTCTTAATGCACGAAAGTGGCGATTTCAGACAGCAGACGACAGGGAGTAAAAGTCATTCACTTGTTCGACTTATATGAAAATGGCGGCCGTTTTCTCCCTTGGGTAAAAATAACGCATGGGGTCAACTGTTATTTTTGCACATGGGAGAAAATGGACGCCATTTTCATATGGTCGAACAAATAAGTGACTTTACTCCCTGTCGTCAGCTATCTAAAAGCGCCATTTTTGTGCATGTGGGATACAAAAAATTTTAAGTCTAAATATTCAAAATTGCCGTGGCGGCACTCCTTCAAGCGCAATTTCGTCCTTTTTTAGGTGCACAAACGGTGTACATGAAACCTCACGTCTGGGTGATCTAAACCAAAAAAACAAAATATGGTTGTCATCTACATAGTATTGACTCTCGTCTGACGAAGGATTTTGTCGATATCTTTTTTTATTTAACCCATTAACCCATGAAACCTCTGAAAATTTGTGTTTAATTAAAGATTTAATTTCATATACTGAAAATACTCCCTGCAAGTAACTGAAGTGTTTCTTTATGTTTTCGGAGTCGCTTTACAAGATTCCGTGCTCAAATTTTAAATTTATCAGAAAAAAATTGCAGATTCATAATCAGCGACCTCAAAAACCCCTGTGAAACAAGTTTCAATCGAATCTAGTAAATTTAAATAATTTTTGTCTGCCATATTGGATTCGCCATTTTGTGTTTTGAAAACCCAAATGCAGATTCATAATCAGCGACCTCAAAAACCCCTGAGAAACAAGTTTCAAGCGAATCTAATAAATTTAAATAATTTTTGTCTGACATATTGGATCCGCCATTTTGAATTTTGAAAATCCAATTGCAAATTCATAATCTGTGACCCCAAAAACCTCTGAGCAGGGACCGTCACGGAAATCAAACTTTTATTTCGTTACGATATTCCAAAACAAAACGAAATTATTAATGTATTTTGATTTTGATTCGGTAACGAAACAAAATTCACTTCCTATTTTGATTCTGATACTGTAACGAAACAAAATTTACTTCCTATTTTGATTCTGATACTGTAATACTGCAATTCAGTTTTTTTATAGAAACAGAAGTCGATTCGAATTCTACTTCAGATTTCGTATGTAGAAACGATATTATCTTTTGATATATTTGACATTTGCAACAAAATTTAGGTTCAATGAGACTTATACATGCGCAGTAGTATTTTATCAAAATTAAAACAAAAAAGAATTTTGATATTGGAATCAAAACTAAATAGAATAGAATTTTTATTTTTATATTGGAACCAAAACGAAATAGAGTGGAATTTTAATTTTGATATTAAAACTAAAACGAAATAGAGTGGAATTTTGATTTTGATATTGGAATCATAACTAAATAGAGTGGAATTTTGATTCTGATACCCATATCCAAATCAAAACAAAAGTATTTTTTACTTTTGTTTTGATTCCGTGACGGTCCCTGCCCCTGAGTAACAAAATTCAAACGAATCGAGTAAATAAAAAAAAATTTGTTTGACATATTGTATCCGCCATTTTGAATTTTGAAAATATTCTGAGGTTTCAGGCGTTAATGGGTTAATTGATATAAACAATAATAAAATCAAATGTAAAACAAAAATTGAAAAAATTTCAAGAATTCTTTTTTTCGGCGACAAAATTTTTTATTGTCAAAATCCTTTGTCAGGACGAGATTCGATACTATATACATGACAACCATTTTTTTTTTTGGCTTGAAGGAAGCGAAATTGCGCTTAAAGGAGTGCCACGACGGCAATTTTGAATATTTCGACTTAAAATGTTTTTTACAAATACTTGAATATATAATATAGGACGGTTTAATTTAATTTAATGTCGAAGTCGTATTTTGTTAGAAAAAAAATCCGCAAAAATCAACCTATTTTTTCCTTTGTCACAGTAGACTTCCCCCTTAATAAAAAATTTTCACTGGGGAGAGATGTCCCGGGGAGACTTGTCCTGAATGTGCCACCGTTTAAATAAATAATTTTTACTGGAGAGAGATGTCCCGGGGAGACTTGTCCTGAATTTGTCACCGTTTAAATAAATAATTTTTACTGGGGAGAGAAGTCCCGTGGAGACTTGTCCTGAATTTGTCGCTGTTTTAATAAACAATTTTTAACTGGGGAGAGATGTCCCGGGGAGACTTGTCCTGAATTTGTCACTGTTTTAATAAACAATTTTTCACAGGGGAGTGATGTCCCGGGGAGACTTGTCCTGAATTTGTCACCGTTTAAATAAATAATTTTTACTGGGGAGAGAAGTCCCGGGGAGACTTGTCCTAAATGTGCCACCGTTTTAATTAATAATTTTTACTGGGGAGAGATGTCCCGGGGAGGCTTGTCCACCCATGGCATTATTTACTTTTAATATTTACATTTGGGGAGTGATGTCCCTGGGAAGACTTGTCCTCTGGGAGGAGCTGTCCATGGGAAGACTTGTCCCATGGGGAGTTATGTCTCCGTGGAGACTTGTCTTGGGAGGACTTGTCCGGGGGAGACTTTCTGGGTGTGACTTGTCCCAACCCCAAAAATACGAAAAAACTAATTTTTTGTTATTATACAAATTAAAATGACGAAGACGATAATTTTTTATTATTTAGAAAAGTTGACAGTTTCTTTGACAACTTTCAACAGTTAAAATTCAAATTTGATATCGTATTCGTAATCAGCGGCCTCAAAAACCTTATTACTGTCTTTTTTACAAAAAACGATCACTTTTTAGAGAAGTTGACAGCTGTCAACTGTCAAATTGTCAATTTAACATCATATTCGTAATCAGCGGCCTCGAAAACCCTTACAAACATGTGTCACTTATTTATACTTATTTTAGCTCTTTAGAAAACTTAGATTATTTTTTCTATGTTTGGGGAGTTTGTTATTAATTTATATAAACAATTATTAAAAAAAAACTTTCCATTACTTGTATGTTTTTTATTTTGATACTGTGATCCACGGTGAAGAAAATAAGCCTAACTTGATTAAAAAATATTAATATTTAAAAAAGTTACAAGGGTTTTTCTAAGTTAAATTTTAACTGCTGTTTTCTCGAAAACTTGTTTTCGCACGTAAGGTCCCTTTTCACTGTCCAGGTTACATATTGGAATTAAGCTTACAAACTAATTTCAATTAAACAAAATCACTTAAAATTATTTTTCTATTTGAATTAAGTATGTTTTCTCAGTGTTAAATGATTTATAAGTAATAACTTTATGGCAGTTCTTCAATAGAATTAAGTTATTTAAAATAAATTATTGTCAGAAATAGAAAAAATTGAAGGTTTTTTTTAGAATTCCTGGTAATTTTATATGAGAAAGAAAAAGACACAAAACTTCAGAATTTTGTTATGAATTCTATACATTTAATTTTTTCCAGTACTTTTGATAAAAATCCCTTACTTTTCCCTGAACTCCCTGATTTTCCTGGCTTGTGGCAACCCTGATGATATATCAATAACTTTTGATTAATAAATAATTTTTTAATGCTTGCAAATGATATTTCATGTGCTAGTCTGAGATCTTCTTTGTATGATATCTATCACTGCAAAAACTTGTATCTCACTCGTGTCTTAAAATGATTTGCTTTAAGTGTTTAAACCATTGAGATACAAAATCTGATTTATATTGAGACATTTAATTTTATCTCATGTCTCATTTTAAGACATTAAAGGTAACTCAATGCGTATAAGACACGTAAAACGTCTTCTTAGTGTGAGACGGATACTCAAAACACATTTCGTATCTCAAAATGCATTGCTAAATGTGTAAGACACTTTGAAACGTCTTAAAATGAGACACATATCTGTTTCAAATATGTGGACTAAGACATCTTATGTGTTTCAAATATGGGACAAAACGTCTCAAAATGAGACACTTGTTTTTGCAGTGTAATAAATATATGGGCAATTCCACGCAAGATTTACCTATGACCTTGAGAATTCGGTTAAACATATTTTTTTCTCAATCTATATGGAAAAAAAAGAAATACGTGTTTTTTTATTTTTGTTTAATCGCCCAAATTTTCGAGTTATGAATTTTCGAAATTTTGGATTTGTAACTGTAGACATATTTTCAGTAGCTTATAAGTCTGAAAATATTGAGTTTAAAGAAAACTTGTCAAGCAATGAAAGTTTTAGTTTTCTTTCAACTTTTAAGAAATGTAAAAAAAAATTTTTTTTTTATAATCAATGGAATTTTTTTACAATTTACTTCTCAAAAAATGTCTACAGACTAAAATTTTTAATCGATTCGAGTGTTTTTTGTTTTAAATAAAAGGAGAACAATTTCTGAAGATATCTCTCCATGCAAACCTAAGAATCTTCAATTGTTTATAATTTTTTTTAAAAACAAAAAGTTAACAAATTAATTGTGTAGTTTCCTTTAAAAATGAAAGATTATTTTCTTATTTTGCTACTACACATGTCCTAAATCAGATTCAATTAATATAATATACGACCACCAAATAAATAGTAAAACATAAAATAATTTATCTAAACTGTTATAAACAATATTAGTTAACAAATAGTTAACTTTGGTTCCTCTCCATAAAAAAACTTTGTTCTTCCATATTCATATTGTACTTTAGGTTCATTTAATGAATACATCTCCCTTTCGTTAAGAAACAATTTTTAATTGTTATAAACAATAATAGTTAACAAATAATGAACTTTGGTTCCTCTGCACCAAAAAGAATTTTTTTCCTGGTTTTCATTGAAGTTTATTACAAAGAATATATGTTAAAAAATAGTGAACGTATGAAATAGTTTGTTCAATAACTATAAACAATTTAATTTATATAAATTTGTATTAAATGTTTTTTTTCTTTCCTTGTGTTTTTGAAAATTAAAATAAAAAAATTAATTAAAATAAAATAAATGCAATTAATATATATTTTACATTAAAATGTTTATTGTTTTATTTTGACACAAACATTCTTTGTAATAAACTTCAATGAAAACTATAAAAAAAATTCTTTTTGGTGCAGAGGAACCAAAGTTCATTATTTGTTAACTATTATTGTTTATAACAATTAAAAATTGTTTTTTAACGAAAGGGAGATGTATTCATTAAATGAACCTAAAGTACAATATGAATATGAAAGAACAAAGTTTTTTTATGGAGAGGAACCAAAGTTAACTATTTGTTAACTAATATTGTTTATAACAGTTTAGATAAATTAGATAATTATTACTACACAATTAATTTGTTAACTTTTTGTTTTTAAAAAAAATTATAAACAATTGAAGATTCTTAGGTTTGCATGGAGAGATATCTTCAGAAATTGTTCTCCTTTTATTTAAAACAAAAAACACTCGAATCGATTAAAAATTTTAGTCTGTAGACATTTTTTGAGAAGTAAATTGTAAAAAAAATTCCATTGTGAGGCGTTTCGTAGAACGCGAGCACCTTGCACGTGATTTTTGAAAATTTTGTACAACTCATTAAACGCGTCGGCCCACTCCAAAACTTTTTGGAAAATCTTCTGTATATTATAAGGTATAAATAAATTAAAAAAAAAAAAAAAAGTGTCCAAAGTTAAAGAAAATTAATTTGTTTATAAAAAAAAATTTTTTTTTTAATAAAAAATTTAAAAAAATAATTTTTTTTACATTTCTTAAAAGTTGAAAGAAAACTAAAACTTTCATTCCTTGACAAGTTTTTTCTAAACTCAATATTTTCAGACTTATAAGCTACTGAAAATATGTCTACAGTTACAAATCCAAAATTTCGAAAATTCATAACTCGACAATTTGGGCGAATAAACAAAAATAAAAAAACACGTATTTCTTTTTTTTCTATACAGATTGAGAAAAAAATATGTTTAACCGAATTCTCAAGGTCATAGGTAAATCTTGCGTGGAATTGCCCATATATCTTTTATATAAATCTAAAAATTTAATTAGGAAAAACTTCTGTGTAATTTCTTTCTTTAAATAATATAAACGAATTTATCACTCGGTTGACAAATGAATTAAATATTGAAGTCAACGATCACTCCGAGTCACTTTTCTTTCTTTAATTTTACCACTTATCTTCTTATACGAGTTAGATAAAGTTTTTATTTTATTAAATTCAGAAGAAACCAATATTAATGTCTGTATTAGATATATGAGAAATTTAAAATAAATCTTTGTATTTTATGTCTTTGTAATAACTATAGTTTTTGTGTAAAAAGATGTTTGAAACAGTTATGCACCGGATATTCAAACTTATAATTTTTAAGGAATATTGACGTGTTCCATTAATTACAAATAATTAAAATTTTATAAGAATGAAGAATTTTTTAAAATTATATCATAACTTTCAAAAATATTTTTTTCGCTAATATCTATTATATTGTATTTATTATTAAAAAAAAACTTTTTTCACTGGTACTTACATATTCTCTGTTATCGAAATCTATGCGAAAAGTAACTTTCACACTTCTACTACCTGGGATGTTGGTTGAAGTTTCGAGGACTCTAATATCTAAACTTGTTTCGTAAAGTTCTTTAGCTATTTGATACAGTTGACCTAAGAACACGTAAAAAAATACTTTTCCAAAAGTTTACAAGAGTACAAATTATTTAACTTAATAATCGAATAATTTTTATTATTTTTTCAGAACTATTATTATTCACTATTTTTTTTAGTACCTCTTTAGTAAAGAATTGCAATGTAATTTTATGACACTTAAAATAACATTTTTTTTGTTTATAAACTGTTAAAATATAAATACTATATTCAGCAAGTGAGTCAAAATATTATTTCTGTATCGAAATGCAAAAGAAAATTACAATTGTAAAATTCTCACCCATAAAGTAATGCGTAAACCCCTGTCTTGTGCTTCGATAAACTAAAATCACTCCATGAGGATCCACATGAGTTATATACATAGAGGGAGATTTCATTTTCGGATATGTAAATCGCATTTGCATGTGAATGTTGTCGACACTTCCCAAAAAATCACAAAAATAACGTCCAGTTGCTTTTATTGTGCAGTCGTATCTAATAAAATTGGAATAAGCGAATAAAATTTAATTATTAAAATTATTTATTTGCAATTAAAAAATAATCTTTCGCACTTCAATTATGCTTTAGATTTATAAATAGACAGAATTATATAAATTATTATATGTTTTCATTTGGATTGTTTTATCTTTCATTTTTTTATCCCGAGTGAAATTAAACAGCAACTGTTTCTATGCCAGTATTCCAATTTTTTCAAAAGCTCATTTTAAAGCATCAAGCTTTTTTTCTCTCTCTTGAGACAATGAAATTCTCGTAAGTTTAGTATTCCTCTTTACTTCTACAGGCTCGTGTTTCAAGGGACGCTTTAGGGTATGAGGTAAATAGAATGGAGAATATTCAGTTAAAGTTGCCTTCAAAGTGGATTACAACAATTTCGATTCAATTGTTTTTTGTGATGAATTTTCTTTAAAAATTATTTTTCCCTTTTCTCATTTTGATTTGTTTGTGTTTTCATTTTTTGTAACAATTCTTTATGAGAATTGTTTTTAAAAACGTTTCAGTCATTCATCATTATAATTTTTTAATTAAAATAATGACATAGGTATATTTAATTTCTTTGTTAGTTTTTAAGAAAGTGATATTAACTATATTTCCTTACCCAAGATTACTGAAAAATCGAACGAAACATTTTCCGAAAAATTCCATGACACTATTGATACTCTCTCCAATGTGATCTGCGAGGGCAGCAGCCAATTTTGTCATTAAATCGTCGGGATAGATTTGTCGTGTGTTGAATACTGTGTGCTTCACTCCCGCTTTTTCTAACATTTGCAGCCATAACTCCTCTCCGTATTCCAGCTGAAAAACGTATTTCATCAATGTGACAAGAATTATCAAACGAAAATCTAACTTTTATTTTATTTACTTTTTTGTAGTTGTACTTATTTTTATTTATAGGTAATAAAAAAAATTGGCAAATTGCTCCTATGGTAAGACTCTTTTTAAAAAATTAGGTCTCCACATTGAATCCGCCATTTTGAATTTTAAAAAACTGACCTCAAATTCGAATTCAGCGATCTCAAAAACCTTACATATGATGAAATAATATTTTTTGTAAACTTTTTTTCGGACTGTTTTTGGACCACAAGCATGAACACAAGCAATTTTTAACTGGACTGCGAAGAGGTTAATACCATCATTCATTACATTTTTTAATAGTTTATAAATTCGATTTTAGTTTGTAGGTAATGATGAATAAATAATGAATAGCTTTTTAGAATACATTTAATTAGAAATAAAAATAATTATTTTTGGAAGATAATTTTTGGTAACGACATTATCTACAAAATGTATCAAATAAAAATCACATAAATGAAGAAAATAATGGATATTCCCCTCATCAAGATAGGCTTTCAGCGTTATAATGAAATTACTCTTCGCCCCTGTGCTGATACTGCATGAAGTAAGGTACTTAAAATTAAATTATTCAGAGAGGAGTGTGTAAATTAATGAAACTCTTGAAAGAGAATGGCAGGTTACTTTTATTTAAAAGTGACTAACAAAAAGAAATATTGTCTTTTCCCTTTCAAAGACTTCTATATTCGGTTTAATTTGATTAACGAATTTTTAAACTAATTAAAATTAATATTATTTCAATTTATTATGTTCTCTATTCTTCATTAAATATGTACTGTACGAAGAAATAGTTCTAAAAATCTATATAAGGAGAAGTGTATATAAATATATATAAGGAATTGAATTCTTTTTCTCTGATCCAGATTACTCACAATATTTACTAAAGCCAAAATGGATTTCAAATTCAAACGGTAAACAAATAGAAAAATGTATAGGTATATATAAGAGTTACTGTAGTCATGTTTGTAAAAAGGGACTATATTTTTGTCCATGATTTCTTTCTTAGTAAAATTTTATTATCTCTAATTTTAAACATATGTTTGTACATTATTTTGATGTCCAATAAAGACATGCACGGTGTTATGGAAATATTTTTACTCTTGTTTTTCCTTTTAAAAAGAATTGAAGATAATTAAACAAATAGATACCTACACTGTTAGAAAAATCTGTTTTAAATGCAATAGAATTATATTTGGTTTCCCAATTTGAAAAAGAGTTCATGTGGTTAATTATTACCGATGTCTCGAATTTTAATTGTATATATGTAGTGTTAAATAAATTTTGAAAACTTTTTTAATATTTTGCTCAAGTAAACCACAAAACTGGGGTAAAGCATTTTTCTCCCCAGAATTGACCAGCAGCTTGTTGGTGGAAGAGATTTTAAACTTCTGGAGAAGAAAAAGTCATTGAATGGATCATCTTATTTCGAACAAATGGTAGCTAGATAAAATGGGTTTCGACCTGAGTATTTTTTTGGAGTCAGGCCAACTTTAGGTACGAATGCTGTTGAGTAAACTCGTTAAAGCGCAAACACATTTTATAATATCTGTTATGGGCTAACAGTTAGTTTAATATGAAGTCAATTCTTCTCTTTAATATAGACTAAAGCTGCAAGTATAATTCTTCGGGTAAATCGCCCAGTGTTTTAAATCGTCAAGCACTTAATGTTAAAATTCATAGCTAGTTCAATGATTCAGGAGGGCAACAACGCATTAGTGTTCAGTAAGGATGTAATTATTTGACTTGATCCACTTTATCGGATTACCTCAGATCTACGTCACAGCATTGCTACATATTCGTAGCTTCTTACTGCATAGGGTAGATTACGGAGTTCAATCCTAGTTCTGAAACTGCCACTAGCGTTTGAGTACTGGTCTTTAGATTTATTTCCTATTGACATAGACACCAAGGAGATCAACGAAGATCGCTAACGTTCTGAGCAAACTTTATAGGCAAATAAAGTCAGGCATCAGTTAAACAACAAATCTTTAAAGGATTAAGGCACTCCATTTCAGAAGTGAAATTTATTATTGCCTTTTACATTGTAATGGGTTTTATTTAATATTCCAAATATTTTCTAATAACTGAATTTAAGCCAAAGTCTTAAAACCAATACAATTAAAAGAATACGTTTATTATTTTTCAATCTGGAATAATCAGAACGATTTTGATGAACGCCAGTCTGTTCTTGAGACAATTTCTAATTTTTAAAAATTGGAATTAAAAAAAAGGGACAAGTACAATTTTCAGCAAGTTAACATAGAAAGTTGGTGGCAAATTTTTCATATAGAGAAAATTTGTTACCTTCGAAAAGCATGGAGCAAACTTGTGTCAAAATATGCTATGTCGGTTATTGGAATTATTGACCTACTTATCATTGATTTAAATTAAAGGACTATGTTAATTAATTCTACAAAGTATCGAATTTTACAGATAACTATGCACCTTTATATACTCACAAAATTCCTGCTTAATCCATTCATTTCTTTTTGAGAAAATTCCTCAACAAATTAACATTGGGGCAATCACATGACCTAAAAGTCACAAATGTGGGAGCCAATATTGTTGCAAGGGTCCCCTACGGGTGGTCTATTATTTGTTCTTATATTAGTGAACCCTCGCCATAAAAGCCTCAGGTTACATAAATTTTTGTATTTAAGAACCATTGTTATTTCTCTTATTGAATAAAATAATGTTTAGATATTATTTGTACTTATCGATTTTTTTTCATAATTTAGAAAAGGAATAAAAATAATTCTACCTTTTAAATATATTTATAAAGATATGCCAAACTAAACTTTTTACCAAGTTTTGTCAACAATAAGGTTGTAACATTTTAAAATATAATGAGGTTACATAAAATATTCTCTTACAGAGTAAGTCTAAATTAGGTAGGTACTATATTAAGTCGGACAAAAATTGAAATTATTCGGACTGTCTTGAAACTTGTTGCTTAAGGGTTTTAGGGATAGCTGATTACGAATCTGATATTAGTTTTTAAAAATTCAAAATGGCGGATCCAATATGGCGGACGAAAAAAATTAAAAATTACTCGGACTGTCTTGAAACTTGTTACTCGGAGGTTTTTAGGGTCGCTGATTACGAATCTGATATTAGTTTTTAAAATTCAAAATGGCGGTCGAAAAAAATTAAAAATTACTCAAACTATCTTCAAACTTGTTACTCGTGGATTTTTAGGGTCGCTGATATTAGTTTTTAAAAATTCAAAATGGCGGATCCAATATGGCGGACGAAAAAAATTAAAAATTACTCGGACTGTCTTGAAACTTGTTACTCGGGGGGTTTTTAGGGTCGCTGATTACGAATCTGATATTAGTTTTTAAAATTCAAAATGGCGGATCCAATAGGGGCCATTCAAGTATTACGTAAGCATATTTTTCAGGTTTTTAGACCCCCCCCTCCCCCATCGTAAGATTTTTTATATGCATTAGCGCCATTTTTTCTAATGGAAATAAGCAATAGCTAGACCCCCCCTCCCCCTTTAATGCTTACGTAATACTTGAATGGTCCCATATGGCGAACGAAAAAAATTAAAAATTACTCAAACTATCTTCAAACTTGTTACTCGTGAATTTTTAAGGTCGCTGATTACGAATCCAACGTCAATACTTAAAAATTCTAAATATCTGATCCAATATAAAGGACAAAAAAAATTTAAGAAATAGTTTTAAGCTATTGAAAATGACTACCAATGTTGTTTTGAGGTTACTGATTGAAAGTCGATTTATTAGAAAATGGTTAGACAGGACGTTTTTAATTTCCGGACATGTCGTAAAATTATACTCTATTTTATTTCCAATGCAGAGTTGTCATGAAAAATAATACAAGTTATCTTTATAACTGAGCTTTTCAATATTTTCATCCACCATATTGATAGATATATATTAAATTGAATAACTTAATTCAATTATATTTTTCTTCTAGTACTTTTTTCTTTTCGAAAACGTTTTTCATTAAAATATATACAATTGAAACATTTCTTTCTTCGCTTATAAATAAAATAAAAAATAAGTGTATTTTAGATTGTTTTATAATTGAAATTTAAATCGGAAGTTGGATTATAGATTATTATTTTAGAGAATATTGGAATGTGGTTTTTCTAAAGAATTCAGCTTTCATTTGTGAATCGAATATTGATCTGCGGTACATTTAGTTTTAAAAGCGTTGCAAAAAAAATTTTTATTCGAAAATGGGAATTTAGACAATTTTTTGTTTATTGTAATTGCATATTGGCTCAGTTAAAATAGTCCAAATCTCATTTCATTTTATAATGCAAACGTTAATATGTATCAGCTTTTCAAGTTTCTAAGATTTTTTTTACTTTTTTAATTTACATGAAATCAACATTAGTATAGATTCGAAATTGGAAATAATTCTGATAATTGTACAAAAGAATTAAATTCTTCTCACAGATAAACTAAATTGTTCATTTATATTTTTGTCGAAAAAATCTGATTCATATTTCACTCGAATTTTTTTTTCCCGTACGCCTTCAATTTATGCGATAAATTTTATAGAATTCTTTTATGGACATTCTTGTGGATTTTCTTGTCATTTAAATCCTTTTGAATTTAATAGGCTATTGGTAAATACATAAAATAAATGATCTGAACAGAATTATTCTACTTCCTTGCATCTTTTTTGATAAAAATTCCCACTGTACCGTCAGATAATATTCTGCAGGGATATATATTCGGTTATGTTCCTCAGGCTATATGTGTCTGTGTATATATGACGGATTAGACAGGGGAATTCCATTTTCGGTTCTACGCTTTTTAAGAGCATCACAGTTATTTCCGGCAACATTCTTCAAATTTTCAGGGAAATAAACCTTTTCAAAAAAAAAAAATATTAGTCACGAGAGAAAGTCATCATAAAAGTGACAAATAAAATAAAATATCTTTCCATTTTATATATAAATATAATTAAATAATAGATGTTTCTATTTGTAAATTTCTTTAATTCGATAAAATTTTTCCATTCCACGCAATAATTGACTGAATTAAACAAATAAATCAAAATTATTCGCACCAATAAATTATTTAAAAAAATAAATTATTCATGAATATTATATTTATGAATAAAATTTGAATATACATCAAATAATTTCTGAAAACTAATTTTATACAGCGACAACTTTATTTTTTTATTCACTTATAAAGGAAATAGTCCCCTGCTTTTAATTCCATTTTCTTGAATAAGTATAATAAATAGGGAGATACAATAAAGATAATTAATTATTCATGTTAAATTAGAAGATTGAGACAATGGACTGATCTTCCTTAAAGTTTGTTGCATAATTAGTCTATAGTCACGAAAACTAATGGTTCACTTAATTGGCAGAGGAGCGATTAAAAACTGGGTACACAGACAATATTGTGAGCTGGTCGTGAAAATTCATTTATTGAAATAGACACTTTGTGGAAGAAATATATATTATGTATATATAGATTTTCATTTGAAACAGAAAAGACACGCTAGAGGGAAATCAACATTATTCTCTTTTCAGATCCCTTATTTTCAAGGCGCAAATAATAGATCGATTCTAATTTTCTCAAAAGATAAAAAGCATTATTTTCTGTCTCAAATCGAGATTCTTAAATTCTGATATTAATTAATTTGTTTTATTTTTGTACATTTTGTTATATAATCCCAAGTGAAAAGTTCCAGGGAACTTTTTCACATGGGCTAATAAAATTATTTTTAATATAGTGATTAGTGTAAAATAATAATTTTTGTATTAATATCGTTATTTATAATTACACTAAAATACTAAAACTCTAATACTCTAGTTTTAGATTGACTTTCATTAGAATAATGAGAAAATTAAATTTATTATTTTAGAAGCGACGTAGCTTAGTTGTTAGTGCTTTGAACTGCAACTGCAAGGGTTCTAGGTTCAATTCTCCCTATGGGTTAATTTTATTTATATTACGACTAAAAATAAATTTTATTTTCTGTAATTTCAACTTTTCATTTGTCAGTTAATTCTTAATTTAACAAAATAAATTTATTACTGCAGCAATAATTAGAAAGCGCTGCATAAATCATTTATTTTTTTGGGTTTTCTTTGAGAGGAAAATATGAAATATGTTAAAATAATTGAATTGACATTTTGAGCATTGATTTTTTTAATTTATTAGGAGCGGTAACTAGGGATAAAAATAGAAAAATCATATATTTACATATATTTAGAGATTTCCCCAGAGAGAAATATTCTTGTCAGAAAATTCAATTGTCTAATGTGAGATTCGGTATTATTTTTTTCTTTCTTTTGATGTATTCTTTTGTGTCTATTATTCACTTATATTCAATAAAAATCAGTTGAAATAAGGTAAAATGGCAATATTTCTTTCCTTTGAAATAATATATTTTTCTAAAAAAAAATTAAATTAATTTAATTTACGTGCAGTGGAATAAATATTTTCAATTTTATATTTAACTGATGGTAAATTTCAATTTGTGATTTTATTAAGTATATGTGAGAGTGTTTGTTTATGACCGTCCTTAAGGTTGTCGATATTGCATTTCAAATCGACATGATTGATTTTAAATTATATTTTGACTTGCATTAAAACAATAAGTACGTGACAATTATTTGAAATTTTATTCTTATTAAATCCTTTCTGGTGAATATGTGTGCATTATGTGCAAATACTTCCGTTTAATTAGTATAATTGAAATTCTCAAATAAATATGTATAGTCTTGTTTAAATTTTAATTTTAATTTACAAAATCCAGATTATCTCCTCGATGCCATATCAGAATTTATTAATGGTAATAATTAATTTTATTTCCAGTTCTGTTTATTATTGATAATTAGAATATTGTTAAAAATAGAAATTTTTTTTTAATTTCACTGACAAGTATAATTAGTAAATTATCAACAAAATTTAATCAAATTGTTACAAATTCTCCTGCATGAAATTTTACTTAATCATTGAGTAGAATAATAAAAATTTTGAACACGTAAAAATTCTTCCTTCCGGACAATAAAGTTGTTGGGGTTGAAGTGATAAAATTTAATAGCAAGATAAAAATGAAAGTCATACATAATTTTTCAAAGACAAAAAAGATAAATTGCTTCTCTAAAAAATTCATAAATTTAACGTAGTTTATTTTTATTTATCTGATGACAGCATGTTTATAATATGTATATAATCGATAAATTGTTTTTCTTTTTTACTAAATGATGTACCAAAAATAACAAAAATTCATGATAAGAAATTTTTTTTTTCAACATTCTCGATAAGAAATAAATTAGAGATTTCACGTATAGTATTTCCATGTAAAAGTAATAGAGGGATTGTAATACAGAAAAATGGCCCCCATGAGATTCTTTATTATGTCACTCGATTTCGATTTTCTTTGTCAGTAATTTCCGTTTCCGTACAGTTCATCCGCTATTTCCGTATTCTCTTTTTCTTTTAGAATTTTTTTGAAAAGAACATTAAATTTTCTTCTATAGTGGACAAAATTAAATTTTAGCATTTAATTTATTTAATAGATTTCGAAAGGTAAATGACCCAAGCGAGTGTTATAACATGAACATGAAGATATAATTTATGTAAGAATAAAATTTTTGATAAAAAATGTACCCATAATTTATACAAAAAATTTTTGTAAAATTTACAATATTTCTGGTATCTGGTAAATGTTTTTAAAGCATTTTGTAAATTTTATCGAAAAATTTATGAAATTTTCTAAAACATTCGTAAAATCCATCATGGACTTAAATAGTAAAAGAAGAATAAATGGAAAGAAATTTATTTAAAAAGGTTTTTTCTGAAGATTTATGAATTTGCATTTTAATTTAAATACATAAGTTTTCAAACATACTCTTTGTTGAAAGACATATCATTATACTGCATTATGCAAATGTTGATATCAGTTTCTTCAAAAATTCATAAATAAATAATAAGAAATCCATTAGACTTGAGTCACAGAATATATACAGACGATATAAAATATTAATTTTAGGATGTTACGTGCATTAAAATATTTGTAGTTCTAAAAAGAATAGAAATCTTCTTAGTTTTAATTATTTAAAAATTTCCAGTGACTTATTTTAGAAGAGAAAATTTTCTTCTAAATGAAGAATTTATTGTTTTGAGTTTTTAATTACATCTATTGCACGACAATTACAAGAAAGAATGTTCACTTGAAATACTGGAGAAAAAATGTTCTCTCTACTTTTTTCAATGTTTCTAGGAAAAAAATTTTAATTTCTTAAAATTCTCAAAGAATTCTTTTATCTGTGCTTAATTAAGTTTTCATTCTAGGATGCTTTAAGTTAATTTCTGGTAGAATAAATGACATTTTTCAAGGAAAGTTCAGTGGCTCAGGAAGGCAGTGATAACATAAGAGTAATTTATGTGTGGAATGAGATGAGATGTAGTACAATAGTTGTGGTTAAGAGAACGTTAAATCTCGCTTAGACCTGTCACGCGGAAATGCAAGCTCAACTCAAGTGATGTATAACTTTAATTTCAACATGGCAAGGTTACGAGCTTTCTCTAGTCTAACAAATTTTTTTTTCAAAGTTCACTAATTTCTAATATAAAAAAACTTATCCATATAACGATGAAAAATAACACTAAATTCGACCAAAGAACAAAATAGATATATTCTTTTTAACTTTCTTTTTTAAATTAGATCCTCTTTTATAAAATCCTATTCAGTAATTAAAATTATACAACATAATATTCTAATTTTAATAATTGATTAATAATTTGAACCAAATTTTAGAAATTTATCAATTATTTTTCTCTTTATACGACGAAATGTTATAAATTGCTTTTGTGCATTTGAGTAGCTTGCCTCTTTTCATTTTCTACGTTGACGTCGTGACGTTTAATTTTAATTAAAAGTATAGAGAAAAATTTATCGCAATTAAGAGACGATAAAATTTAAATCCCCCCCCCCCCTATAAAAAAACAAAAATTGATACCAAAAATACATCGTAAATTTTATGAAATTTTAACAAGAATTGCTATCATCTCGTTACGTTTTGCACCATTAGTGATGAACCTCCACTAATTTAATTGTCAATTAAATTAATGAGTGACTATATCCTATATAAAATGTATATTACTACATTAACTTTATACATAACATTGAGATGATTTTTTATTTTTGAAACAAAAAAACATTTTTTTATGGTTCAACAGAATTATTTCATAATCTCTGAAAAATGTGAACGAAACGCAATTTTTTTTAATTATCAAAAATTTAGTTTCAATAAAAGAAATTCAAAAAAATAACAAGAATACCTCAATTTTATATATGTGTGTATTTTCATTTATATTTTTTATTTGTTATATCCAGTATTATTTAATAACTCACACAGTTTATTTATTTGAAAACAAATACCAATTTTTATTTTGAAGAGAAAATAAAAGTTTTGCATGAAAAATACAAATTTTCAATAAAATTCTTCCTCTATTGTTTACATTCCAAAAAAAAATATATAAATACATGTTTTCGTAGTATGTATAAATTTTATTGATTTTTAACAGACTTGTATCTTATGACATTCATTTAGTATTCCATTAACGCCAACCACGTGAATTTTCATCCTTATAAACTGAAAAAGCTACACGAAAGCTTTAAAAATTTATTTCTGACTCACCTCTTTTTTCGATTGACGTAAAAATCGGAAATCACTATATTTTTCCTGCCGTATCTCATTTTATTTTATAACGTATATATGTTGTAATAAATTAAGAGAATTTATTTTTAAAAATAAATTTATTCTATTTTATCTATTGTTACTTTTTTATTTGAAATAAAACATTTTCTATTTTTGTAATATATTTTATGTAATTAACATCAAGTAGTTATTAATATTTGCTGTTTGATTAAACTTAATATAAAATGTTTAAAATGTAAAATGAATTTCGAAAGTTAGTGTATCGATGCGAAGAAAAGTTTCAATAATTAAAAGTTTTCTTAAATTAGCAAAGTACATTAATAAAGTTGATAAAATAAAGTCCAATTAAACACTAAAAACAAAGTTATAAAGCACATTCAGCTGAGAAGTGAATTGCCTTAAGGGGGATATCTGATTGTCCTGACTAAATCAAATGCTTCTTATTTTTCTCTCTCGAAATTTTGTGATATATTTTTTGAAGATGGCTTTTTGTTTTCATAAAAATATAAACAGTATGCGAAAATATTTTCTTTAAGAACTAGCCTTTTATGTTTATAAACAAAAAGACTTTTTAAAAAATATATCACGGATTTTAAGTCGAAAAACTAGCATAAAAAATCAGACATGAAGCAAAGAGAAATTTTTCAAAAAAATTTGTCACTGGTTGTAAATAATTTGTACTAATTTTGCATTTTGTTTTTTTATCTATTTTCCAAAGTGAAATTAAAATAAATCAAAAATTAACAAAGAGGCAGTAAATTTTTGAAAGAAAATATCCTGTTTATTAATAAATATCACTGCAAAAATTAAGTATCTTAAAAGTAACTTTTTAGTCATTTTTAAAATACTTCTATTTGCTATAATGTACAAAACCTGAAACAGTTGTTTCTAAGTTTGTTATAAAATTTAATTCATTGTAAAAAATTGTTACAACCAATATTTGCTTACTATATTTTTGAATAATTTACAGATGCAATGATGAAAAATTGAACAATCGATTCAAGAAAAGCATAAAACAAATAATAGAATTTTTTTCGTACAAACCTGTACGAAATGCTGAACACTCTCCAAAAGCATCCCATACATCTTCCTTTACTTTCAAAGTCAATTCTATCTAAATAACAAATTTGTTTGTTTCTTGAAAATTTTCGTTGAAAAATTAAAAAAAGAAGTAAAAAAAGTCGCTTTGTTATAACAATAGAGCCGAAAATTTTTCACACATCTGTTTCACGCAACTGTCGCGAATTGAATAACAAGTTTCGCGCCATTGTACTTGAAAACCTTATGGGTTTCGGACAGTTCGTATTAGTTCGTACTACTTCGACTTTTAACCGGAAGGAAGAGTGGGAAGTTCTTACTCTTCAACGGCACAAGAAACTTTGACTTTCTGTGATACTGCGCGGGTATCTTCGTAAAATACATATAGGGGTAGCGACAATATATCCACTTGCTCAATGCGTGCGCACACTTTCTATACATATATATATATATATATACAATATAATGAGAAGAAAAAGAGCCGCCAGTTCTTTTTTTTATTCCCATAACTCTCATTCGGAAAAGTTGAAAAGTCATTAGGCTTTCTCGCGGGATTAAAAGTTTGGTTATTGACTTGTTAAGCTTAGCCGAAAAATAAGGTCATTTACCGTCTAAATGATTAGAAGAAAAAGAAGAGGAGTTAATTTTTTTGTTCTCTCTATGGAATACTTTCTTTAACCATAGTAACAGTCCCTAAAAGTGGTGAGAGATAAAGTTTTTCAATTTGAGACGTTTTTCTCTTAGGTAAAAAGAATTTGAGATAAAGTATTCTCGGAATACATATAATTCTTTATCTTTTTTTTTTGATAAAAGTTGAATTTGTTAGAAAATTTTTTATTGATTTATAACTGTAGAGTTTAGTACTCAAGGGCAAAAATCATGACCTTATGGTTATAATTTTTGCCCAATGTTATATTTGGGAGTAGGAGGATAAAATTTTTACAGCATTAATTATGTCCACCTTAAAACAAAATTGTCTGGAAATATTGCTGCAACGTTAATTGTTTCAACTCTTACCTTAGAATATGTTCAATTTAGGTATTTTTATTTTTAAAAAAATCTGAACAAAATTCTCCATAATATTGATGACGTAAATTTATCAAAAATAGTTAAATTTCCTGTAAGAAAATTTGGGAAATTTTACACCATAATAAACTTGACGAAATTTTTCTTTACAATACTTGGAAGCTTTTCTTTAGAAAGCTTTGTCAATTTCAGGCTTCGAAGTCTAGTAGCAGGTCAAAAAAAGTGTGAAAAAGTAGCATTTTGGAAGAAAAAAGTGTCCTCTAAATTGAAAAAAAGTAGCAAAAAGTAGCATATTAAAAATGAAGTAAAATTAGTTTTTTAAGTAAGAAAATTAAGTGAATATATGTTGTTGTCCAAAAAATTGAAAGAAAAAAATACTAAAAATAGGAATTCACAAAATTTTTTTTTAATTTTGATTTATAAACATAAAACTAAACATAAAACATGAAAATATAATAGCTTTTTTGTCGATATTTTACATTGGAAAGTTTTATTTACATAATAAAATGTAATTGTTAATAATACTGAAATAAGATCTTTCATAAGAATTTGTTTTTTAATAACAGGCTCATAATTTTGAGAAGTTAAATTGACACCTTCTTTCTCCTTATTATTTTTTAAAAAACTATCAATAACTTTTTATCAGCCATCTAATTTTTAAAAATGAAACGTAAACATTTTTTAGTAATTTACTAATAACAGATATCAAAATGAAAAAAATGGATTGTTTTTAGTCATATAAATTTTTTAAATTTTAGAATCCACATAGCCATAATTTTGTACAATAATAAATTACGAGCAATTTAATTCCAATAAAAAAAATTATAATTTTTTTTCTAGATAGATCTTAAATCTTTATAAATGATTTTTTATTATTGAACAACCGAGTTAAAACACTGTATTATTGAAAATACAATTAATATTTTTAAATTTGACATAAAGTTTGTAAACATAATATAATAAATAATCACGTTAAATAAATATTATTTTGGATTTTTAATCAAACAATTTATATAACCAAAAGAATTAAGTTTTCATTCTTAATTGATTTTTTCTATACTTGATGAAACTTTTATAAAGTCAAAAAAGGTATTACTATTAAATTATATAGTGAAAAATGAAAAATTTAGTTTTTACTTTTTTTAAGAAGCTTAAAGAATAATAAAATTAGATACGAAAAATTCGAAACGTTAAAAATTTGTAATTTAATAAACATCCACTATTAGTAATTATTATAATATATTATAATCACGCGTCCAATAATAAATTTAATTCATTTGGCGGGTTTTTTGAAATCTACGAAATTCACCAAAAAAACTAAAATTCTTGAATTCTGTAAATTTTTTTTTACATTTTTTGGAAAAAAGTAGCATTTAGTAGCTTTTTGCCAAAATAAGTAGCAAAAAGTAGCTTTTTGACAAAATAAGTAGCAAAAAGTAGGCTTGACCAAAAAAAGTGTCAAAAAAGTGGAAAAGTGTGTCACTTCGAAGCCTGCAATTTATTTATTTGAAAGTTTCGTGAATTTTCACCAAGATAACAGAGGATATTTTCGATAGCGAACTAAGAAAAATTACGCTAAGAATTTTGAGGAATTTTTGACATAAACCCGAGTACAAAAATGTTTGTTTCCTTAAAGCTGTCGCCAGATGTCAGACTTAAGGCTCGCTCAAGGCTCAAAGCTCACTGATGACTCAAGACTTTTTTATAGCTAAAAATCGTTTAAGACTTAAGATTGACCTAAGACATATGGCATGCTCAAAGCTCACATAAAGTTCAAAATTTGCTTGAAGCTAAAAACTCATCTAAGATTTAAAATTTGCTTAAAATATAAGATTTGCTTAAAGCTCAAGTCTGGATTAAGCTAAAAATTCGTTTAAGATTTAAGGTTCATGGCTAACTTATAATAAAGCTTAACACTTGTCTCTAATGCAATCTTAATTTCTAAACAACATTTTAGCTTAAAGCAAGTCTTGAGCAGTGAGTCTTTAGCAGGTCTTAAGTCTTCGAGAAAATATTTAGCTTAAAGAAAGTCTTAAGTTTTAAGTGAGCCTTAGACCATGAGGGAGTCTTAAGGGGGGAATCTGGTCAAATCGATGGTTTTTTCCAAAGTGTTTTTTCTAAAGATATAATACATTTTTAACTATACATGTAAAGGAACATATTCAGAAGAGAATTTAAACAAAAAAAAATTAATTTAAATTTAAATTTAAATATATATATGTCGTAGGCAAATAGAAGAATCCGGCAGTAAGCCTACTTCCTAGGTAGTAAGCTTGCTGCCGGCAATTAGACAAATGATTAAATAAAAGATTAAATAAAATATGAATTTATGAAAGAAGTATAATAATGTTTCTTTTCTCTACTTAACAATTATCATAAACTAAATAAAATATTTAATTATTTTGCAAGGTTGAAAGAAAATAGATTAATTTTTTTCGCAATAATCTACTTTGGTTATCTATACTCAAGAAATTACATTTATAGTATGTGTTTACAAGTAAGTGTTAGACAAAAAGTAGCAATTCAAAACATTTCTTGTAATTAGATTAAAAGAATATACTTTAGCCGTAATTCAAATTCGTGTACTAATAAATAAAAACATAGCACTAAAAATTTTAAATGTAAAAAATACCCAATTTAAAAATAATTTGACATCACTTCAATTATCAGAAGTTTGATACATAAATAAAAATTATTATTAATAATTATTAATTACACAGTAAAAAGTAAATCTTAATTTAAGAGCTGCCTTAAATTCAACACTATCTGCTATAATGTTAAAGGATACAAAAAACGTGCATAAATTCAACATTGACTGTCTTAAAAATGTTGCATCTTAATTTAAGGCAGCTTTCGTGCCTTAAAATAAGATTTTCTTTTTACTGTGTATTCTTTATTAATAAATTCAATGTTTTTATTACATTTCTCCGTATTTTTAAAATAATAATTATTATTGTAATTCACCTATGTGAACTACACATCGTGGATGCTGATGCGAGTCGTCTAAATGCCGAACCCGCATCAGTCAGTAGGCCTATACTGCCCGGCAGTAAGCTTACTGCCTAGGCAAATAGATGAATCTGAACGACTTCGTTGTGCATTTGTCTAATTGCCGGCAGTAAGCTTACTGCCTAGGAAGTAGGCTTACTGCCGGATTCTTCTATTTGCCTACGACATATAGATATAGTACTGACAAGTCAACGGGGCGATAAAATCGGCGGGAGCTCTGGAGTTCACAAAAATGGTCTAAAACATAAAATCGAAGAAGTTTCGGTTAATACATAAAAAAAATGAGGATGAACCTCTAATATTTATGAATTTTTTTATAAAAAAGAGTTAGAGCATAATGAATGACAAAAATCTATGTCATTTCTATGTGAGAGTGATGCCAATACCAGAACTTTACTTTCAGTTATTGTAAATAAATAATTTATTTACAAGAATTGTTTACAACTTTGTTAAAAATTTTAGAATTAAATTTAAGTTTCAAGATATATATGAACCCTATAGAAAAAAGGATATTAAAAGAAAAAACTGTCTTTTTATATTCAATTGTTGTTAAAATGTAACTTCTTAACAAAAATTAAAGCGTGGAACAGATAACTGCCTGCAACGCATGGTCGAAAGGGAGTATATCAGTCAGACATCAGTGAGAGGCCTAGAGGCGCTCAGTATTGTCTGACTGCATGTCACTTTCGACCATGCGTTGCAGGCAGTTATCCGTTCCACGCCCTCAATTGTTTATAACTTAAATGAAAAATATTTGTAGGTAAATTAAAGTTTCAAGATTCATTAATCCTATAGAAATAAAATAGTAAAGGAAAAAACGAAATTTTTACATGTTTACATGCTTACTCATTACTCGAGGGTTTTTGGAGTCGCTGCTATTACGAATCCAATGTGAATTTTCTAAAATTTAAAATGGCGGATCCAATATGGCGGTCTTTTTAAAAAAATGTTATCGGTTTCGCTTAAAAGTTATTACTCGTAGGTTTTTGGGATCGCTGATTACGAATATGATGTCAGATTTTTAAAATTCAAAATAGTGGATCCAATACGGCGACCAAAATTTTTAATGTTGCCAGATTTGTCTAAAATGTTTACTCGAGGGGTTTTGGGGTCACTAAATTAAAATTTGCTCGACATATTGGATCAGCCATTTTAAATTTTGATAAACTGACACCGGATTCGTAATCAGCGATCCCAAAAACCCTCGAGTAATAAGTTTCAAACAAATCCGATAAAATTTAGGAAAAAAGTCCGCCATACTGAATCCGACATTTTCAACTTTGGAAAACTAACATTGAATTCGTTATCAGCGACCCCAAAAACCCCCGACACACGTGGTCAATTTCTTGTATTTTAGCATGACACTTAAGGGGTTAATAAAAATATATGTTCTATATCTTTAGAAAAAACACTTTGGAAAAAACTATCGATTCGACAGGACTCCTCCCTTAAGCCTTAGGATAATCTTGAGAAAATAATTAGCTAAATGAAAACCTTGCGTTTTAAGTGAGCCTTGAGCCATAAGCGAGTCTTAAGCCTTAGACTAATCTTAAGTATTAGATGAGTTTCTTTAGCTTAAAGCAAGTCTTGAGCCCTAAGTGAGCCTTGAGCCAGCTTCTGTGTCATCAAAAGAGTATTTAGCTTAAAGATAGTCTTGAGTTTTAAGCCTTAGGCGAATGTTAAGTTTTAGCTAATATTACAAAACCGAAAATTAGAGATGTGCAAAAAACTCGACGGAGTATTTTCCAACTTTTCATTTTTCGAGCCGAGCCTCATGTAACTACCTATACTAACGTAACTAACTGAACTAACGTAACAAACGTAACTAATTAAACTAACCTATTTAACTAAACTAACGTATTTAACTAAACTAACGTTACTAATTAAATTAACGTAACTAACTGAACTGACGTAACTAACTAAACTAACGTATATAACTACACTAACATAACAAACGAAACTAATTAAATTAACATAACTAACGTAACTAATTAAACTAACGTATTTAAATAAACTAACGTGACTAATTAAATTAACGTAACTAACTGAACTAACGTAACAAACGTAAGTAATTAAATTAACGTATAAATAACGTAACCAACGTAACTAATTAAATTAACGTAACTAACTGAACTAACGTTACTACCTGAACTAACGTAACTAATTAAACTAACGTAACAAACGTAACTAATTAAACTAACGTATTTAACTTAACTAACGTAACTAATTAAATTAACGTAACTAACTGAACTAACGTAACATTAGTTACGTTAGAACGTAAGAAACAATAACTATTTTTTAACTTTCGAAAACTTCCTTAAACAAAAATTGTTTTCTTCATTTCCTAGAATCTTACCCCAAACTGTTGATAACCCGTCGTACACTGGTGTATTTAAGGTCACCGTTCAATATCTCGAAGCTAAAAGTCGATTATCACCAGTCTTCTCCTCGATTTCATAGTCGACGACAAAAATGTCGACTCCTTAACAAAAATAATATATCGAATTGAAAATCGATTAGAAACAATTTAATGAGGCGTTGTTGTTGTTAACAGTGAGTGATAGCCCCTGCAATCTTAACTTCAATTTGAACGAATAATAAAAAAGAGTGACACACAACGAATATCCAATTGATAGTAGTATTTTGTAATTTTTATCAATGGTTATGATTGAGCATTAGTTTTGTGTGTATGTGTATGTGTGGGTGTTATTTTCGGTTGCCATATAGATAAATATGGACGCGGACACTACCGATGTAGTAGTACCAATGTCGCCCTCGGAAAAGTCATTGTCCGGTAGTTTAATATCGGAGGAAAATGAAAAAAGTGTTTCACGTTCGCCATCAACATATTCAATAAGAGAAGACAGATGGCCCGATTTAGTGGTGTCGAGACCAAGGAAATTGGATGTATGGTGGCTGCCAAGACGTAAGTAGTCGCATGCCATATTTTATGTATATTATACAGTGACTTCCCGGGAAATTTTAAATTTGAAAACTGGACACAATTGTGAATTTTTATTTGCAAGTTATAAACTTTTTGGGTGAGCAAAAATTGATAACTTCATTAATAAAAAACTTATTAGACATTTTGCTATAGAACAATGTAAAATTACTACAAACAAAACAACAGAATTTACAAACATAAGGAAAATGTTTTAATTGCAGAACTGATAATAAATATAAAGTAAAGTATTAACAGAAAAATAGTAAATTGTCCTTAAGTGTATTTTTAAATTTAACGCTAAAAATTATTTTTCACGATAATATTTATATAGAAAGTTTAAAAAAATATGTTACAAATTTTAAAATTTAACAAATTTAGTAAACAAACGTAAACAGCAATTTTAGATAATATTTATCATTAATGGTAACTAATAGCACACTATTTTCATAAATGACTTTAATTATTTTAAAAATTCAATTTTTCTTAGAATCGATAATGTAAATTTCCTTCTTATCCTTTTAATTTTTTTTATACATCTTTTATGAACTGCGGAAAATTAATATAATTCGTAGTTTTCAATTCTTTTTACGAAAGTTGTAATATTAAAAAAATTTACTTCAATTATTTATAATATTTATTGCTTAAGAATAATTAAAACATTTTAAATCTGCAAATAAAAGCATGCGGTGCGGTGTAATATTTATCAGCTGCATAACAATCATTTAAAATTAGAAACTGATAATGAATCAGTGTCTCATGGCACTTTGTTACAATGAGGTCACACATTTCAATGTTTAAAGTTTCTAAAACTTCCATAAATGGATGTTAAACTATTATTTGCTTTAATTATCCTTAACAAACATTAACAGAACAAAATAATATAATTTAATATATTTGAAGAAAAATGTTTTTCGTTATTTTAGAGTTTTTTGCAAAAAGATTATTAAATGGTTTAAGTAATCCTATTGAGTAATACAAAAGTAGTGAATGATAATTATAAATAAAAAATTAGATTTTAAATATTCAATATTTTCAACTTTTTTTAAATACCGATTATTTTTTTTTTTAATACAAACTTTGCAGATATTTATTATATTTATTCACTTTGCTCTATTTAAAATAGGGCTCTATATGACAATATTAAACGAAAACTAGGAAAACTACTAGAATTTTTAATGCAGCATTAAATTATTAGAGTAAAAAAAATGTTAACTATATACTTTAACTATATACTATATACTTTAACAACTACCCAGTGAGAAATTGCCAATAGACTTTAATCGGTCCAATATCGGTCCAATATTGGTTGCCGTGCTGGGCGCCGATTGACTCCCAATATTGGACCAATATGGGCTGATGCTTGGGATGTAACGGGTTCGCCAAGCATCGGTTGTTAATATTGGTCCAATATTGGCCGAATATTGGCAACCAAGAGAAAAAATTTTTTTAAATAAATTTTTTTAATTAAATAATAATAATAAAAAATTAATGTTTATAATTTTTGTTTAATATATTTATTTGTTTAATTATTTATTTTTAATAATTCATGTAAATAATACCTAAATAATTTATTATTTATAAATTATAATTATTTAAAAATGCAGCAACTATTAGGAAATAGCATTCTGCAAAAAAATTCTATTATTGAAAAATCAATGATAGGCGAGAGATATCCGCGTCATTAAACAGATTCGCAGATATACTCTGGTCTCGCGACGAATCTCTCGATACTTATATACACTGGAGTCGCCGTGTCAGTTGCGAGAACGGTTACAGCGTCCCTCTTTCGGCAGAGATAAGAATTGTCACGTAAACTGTTAAATCGCTTTACCGATGGCCTTATTATACCCGCAGTTTACGTGACAATTCTTATCTCTGCCGAAAGAGGGACGCTGTAACCGTTCTCGCAACTGACACGGCGACTCCAGTGTATATAAGTATCGAGAGATTCGTCGCGAGACCAGAGTATATCTGCGAATCTATTTAATGACGTGGATATCTCTCGCCTATCATTAATTTTTCAATGATAGAATTTTTTTGCAGAATGCTATTTCGATTATTTCCTAATAGTTGCTGCATTTTTAAATAATTATAATTTATAAATAATAAATTATTTATTATTTACATGAATTATTAAAAATAAATAATTAAACAAATAAATATATTAAACAAAAATTATAAACATTAATTTTTTAATATTATTATTTAATTAAAAAAATTTATTTAAAAAAATTTTTTTCTCTTGGTTGCCAATATTCGGCCAATATTGGACCAATATTAACAACCGATGCTTGGCGAACCCGTTACATCCCAAGCATCAGCCCATATTGGTCCAATATTGGGAGCCTTTATTGGACCGATGATTGGTCTCTTGGCTCCCAATATTGGACCGATATTGGACCGGTAAGAAATTTCTCACTGGGTAACTATAACGTAAAAAAATCACTTTCGATCCATTTTTTACTCAAAACGTATATGTGACGCTCCACGAGAAAAGGGACCTTATGACAAGAGTAAATAAGGTCCCTTTTCTCGTGGAGCGTCACATATATTAAAACAATTTTTGAATTTCAGCTCTGAGAATATTATTTTAAGTCTTAAAATTGCGTTAAATTTGTTTAAGTTAAAAAATAAGGTACTATTTAATTATTTTGGTTTTAAGATGTAAACGGGTTTATCACAGCGGTTAGGACTATTATGAATAGCGAAGTTTATTTATTTATAGACAAGAGTAAAAATAATTTTTGAATGGCTTTTGGTAAATGAAGTAGCAGAATTTAATTTAATAATAGAAAAAGTTGCAAAGTAAAAATGTACAAAAATTCAGCAGATATATATATATTCACAAGTACGGCCAACACATTCCTACCCTCTGAGCAAAAGGATATCCTAGGGATATCCTAGAGATATCCCAGGGAAATCCCTGGGATATTTGTGACATCTCATAGATATCCCTGGGATATCCAAATTTCCATCCCATAAAAGACTCGCGCGGGATATCCAAATATTCTCCACACGGGATATGCTACGTGAGAAATAGTAATATGTTGAAAAATAATTAGAGCTTTAAAGAGTTGAAAAACCATTATTAAATTATAACCAGAATGAGAAAAAAATTATTTCAAAAATAAAAGATTATTTGACTAATATCAAAGTTATTTTTTTGTGATTTAATAAACATTAGTTGAATTCAATAAAATATCTTTTTAACGCTAAACATTTATTGTGTGTGGGTTTAAACTAATTTTGGTCAATTTATTTTGTCTATTACTGATAAATATTTATTGGTTAAAGATATTTACAAGAAACTAAAAAAATGTGAAAGTTAAACATATTAAACAGCAACACTTATAATCACACAGTGCAAAACACACGCTTCTGATCTAATGACGCGACGCCATGGTCGCCATGACACTCAACAGCTGGGTAGGTCGACGCCTGCGCGTGTAAGATTATATGAGTACATACATATAAAATTTTATTTCTTCTTGTTTAAAGGGAAAAATATACTGGATTTTCAGTAATTAATCTAGTAATGCATGCATTATTTGTTTAGAATGTAGTTGGAATAAATATTTGAATAATTTAATATATTATCTACCAAAAAAAGTAACTAAAAAATCCTACACTTTAAGCTGAGTTTATAAATATATTTTTCATAACGCAATCATAAAAATGGCGTTATTTGTCTCTCCGTAGGCCAATGTAAAGTTATTCTTTTTAGTACGTAGTTACGAAAATACTGCGAATGACAGTTCAGTTCAAAAAAGAGCTTTGTTTGTGCTTGTTCGAGTATTTTTGTAACGCTCGAGTAGTTGCAATTCCGTCCAGAAGAGTCGTGATTATGTTTTCGTTCAGTTAACTACATTTACCGTGTCTAGCAGCAACACAGTATCTGTCAAATACTGAGAGTTTCTAACCTCCTTTTCGTGATCACTCGTGTGAAAAATTCTGTTTTTATTCTTTAATGATATTATTTTTATTAATACGTCGAAGTACACGACTAGGTTTCAGGGGGCTTCGCCCCCCGACGCGTCCGGTGGCTTGGGGTATTATAAAATGCGATTCTTTGAAATGTCGAATATTATTATTATTCTTTTGAGTTGGTTTTTTTGTAGTCGGGGGGCTTCGCCCCCCGAACCCCCTGACCGGGGCTCCGCCCCTGGACCCCGTCGGGGGGAGGCCCCCCGAACCCCCCCGCGCGATCAGCTAGTAAGTACGCTTGACAGTGGTTCTGTGTTCCGAATCTTATGTATGCGTTTCTCAACATTCTTTTCAGTTATATATGTTTTTCAGTGTCAACGCCTTTTTATGATTTTGTTAAGTATTTTCCACGTTCGTTAATTTAATGCAACAAATATCTAAACAAACTTTTTCTAATTTAAATGCGTTAAATATAATTTTACAGCTCTTTGACACACACTCTTCGACACTTGGAACGATTGCATTTCGTTTCCTGCACATGCGCTGACATATCCCACGCGGGATGACCCACGAAAGGAAACTTTGCATATCCCGTGGATATCCCAGGGATATCCAGTGGATGTCCTTGAGATATCCAAATTTCCGTCCCGTGAGATATATCATGGGATCTCCCTGAGATATCCTAGGGATATAACGGGATGGAAATGGGATAATCGCGGGATATCCCGTGCTGTGAGGGTAGTTGTGAATTTCAATAGATTTTAAGATTTATAGATCTTAAAATATGAGGCTGACAACCAGAAATGTGGATCTGCCAACTAGAGATATGGATATGCCAACCATAGAAAATGGTCATCATACATTTTTTTAAATAGTTATACCAACCATAATCTTTCTTCCGTGTACATTCAAATGGAATATTTTTATTTTGAGATGGAAAATTAAGAGGATTTTTTTTCTTAATATGAAATTACTTTTTGCATACAAAACATCCAAAGAAACATTCCGAAAACGTCCACTTTAAAAAAATAGCGTCAAATTAGAGTAAGAGAGCTTCGAATCAGTTATTTTTAGTATAGGTACTAAAACAGTTTCTAAGTTCACTTTGAATTTATCTATACATAAAAAAATATCAACCGAAAAGTAAAATACCACAAAATGTTAAAACTATATTTTCTTTACCAAATCAGTAATACTTCACTAATCTTGAAAAATATTTAGATGCCCTAACAACATTCGGATATTCAGGATATCTTACGGACTACCTGAAGATAATCGGAAATTATTTTATTCGTAGGATGTATTTTTAATAAAAACCTTTTTTTATTTATGCTTCTTTTACCCATTTTTAATTATATATTTGATGCATTAACAGTAATGGCTGAAATTTTTATTTTAATATTAACAGCTTTGTTTTCTCCCTTACAATACAGGGATATTCAAGATATCTTTGGTAGGTCCTAAAATTATCTTTTTGCTTCCAGAGGTTTGGATATTTCTGATCATCCCTTTGATATCCTAAAGATATTCTTGGGATAGCATAAAGATATTAGGGTGGTCCAAAAATGCATGGGAAAAAAGTAAAATTGGAATTTTAATGCTCTCACCCCCTAGGATTGTTCTATATAAAAAATACCCCTTTTTTTGAAAATCAAAAAATATTTAGAAGTCGCTCAAAGCCCTCAAAGTTTCCCATGTAAAATGCGTGGGGAAAAAACTTTTTTTCCCAGAATTTGTATAGAATCCTTGAAAATTAATATTTTTCATTCAGCAAACTCTGTATCAATTCAAAAGACTTCAAAAAATAGTGCTAAATTGTTTATTTAATCATTTTTTAATTTTAACCATTTTTTAAAGTGACCCAATAAAACCTCATAAATTTCAAAATTACGAAAAAATCGTTAAAACATATTTTTTACTATTTTTATCAAAGTTTTTTTCTAGCTTTTGAATAAATAACACAAATATTGATTTACAAATATTGATTTTTTTAAACATTATTCCATGTAATTGCTAAATTGTTTAAACAAATTACTATTGTTTAATTTCAACTTTTTATCAAATTGAGCTACAGAGTTGCGATTTCTTCTGAATTTCGCAACTTTCTAAACCATATGTAACTAGCTACTAACAACAAACTAAGAATAATAATTTTAACAATTGTTTAAACAAATTACTATTGTTGAACTTCAACTTTTTATCAAATTAAGCTACAGAGTTTCAATTTTTTCTGAATTTTGCAACTTTCCAAGCCAAATGTAACTAGTTACTGACACACGGAGAAAATTTATTCCTGAAATTTTACTGAATTTAGTTCGGTAAAACTGGGATGAAGTGTCAAAACAGTAATTTTTCAAGAACTAGACTGTAAAAGAAATTGCATTGAAAAATAATGTAAAAATCATAAAGCTCACGATACATGTATTAGCGCTTCAGTTACAGTTCGGTAAAACGTAAGCCAAGTGCTCGCTACATTCAAATTTATTGAATAGTTCGGTAAAACGTAAGATAAAGTCTTCGGTAAAACTGACGAGTTGCAATTTATTGAATAGTTCGGTAAAACGTAAGATAAAGTCTTCGGTAAAACTGACGAGTTGCAATTTACTGAAAGTTCGGTAAAACTTGAAGAACAAAAATAAAAAATAATGCTACTTCAGTAGATCTATATTAATACTGTCGTAACTCTCAATTTACCTACTTTAATCACTACCTAAACCCCCTACAATTGTTTACGAACAAATACTAATTGATACACCTGCCTACAGTACATTCTAAACGCATACACTAATACACACATCGCACGCTTTACATTAATGCTTCAGAAAGTTTCAACTGCCCTTATATATTAATCTCAATTTTATTTCACCGCTTGTGAGAAAGATTCAAATTAATAAACTATCGTTGTACAAAATTAAAAATTATTTATATTAATGAATCATTTCCAACTATATTCAAGGTCAATTTATGAAATATTTTTAAATTATGTTTTTATTATTATAAAGAAAAATGTTTAAATTTGTATTTAATGGAATAAAACAATAACCCAGATAGCCAAGCGTACTGATCGTCATTTTCCAGTACGGCGTACTGAGATTATGCTCGTATTGTACCAGTACGAAATAATTAAGTATGTACGTATTGGTACGGTACCAGTATAACGACGGTCTGTCGTACGACTAAAATTATAAAATATAAGTACTCCATAAAAGTATGAGGTTAGTATAGTACCATTACATTGTACTGTCATTTATCAAAATACAGCATATTCGTACGATACAAGTACAATATCGGTACACCATACTCTGCGTGGTGATGCAAACATAACCTAATTTACTTCACAGTTGTCAATGACATATGCATCCAGTGCACATGGTGCAATGATTTTTTGTGGAAAAGCTGACTTTTAGGATGCAATCCAAAAGTTTTAATCTTTGTAACATGTGTCTTTATATTTAAATTAGAAATCAGTGGTTTAGTTTCTATTAATTTATATGTATTAAGTGTATACTATTAATCTCAAGTGGTTTTGCTTTGTCATCATGCTTATTTTTATCATTAGCATATTCTAATTACTACTACAACAATGAACATCTTCTTAATTTTCAACTGTTTTGTACTTTACATTTGAGAAAAACTTTTTAATTCAAGAGTTACAATAAAATATATAGCAATCGCACTATTTTTTATAATTTTTCTTATATATTACATAAACATGTGTCATCGTTTATAGGTTAGAACGTCCAAAATATTTTCCTTACATTAAAGTACTTTTAAATTATAAATGGTAATTATTCATAATTATTTTAAAGAATGTTTAAAAATTAACAAAGCAAAACCACTGCAGAATTATTTAATTAAAAAACTTCAAACACTGATTGTTCTAATATAAGTAAATGTGATTACAAGTTACATGATTTACATGTAATAAATATCTTTTAGGTACAAAAAAGAACTCTTTTAATAAAAATAGATTACTTCAAAATTAAATTGATCTTAGTAATGATTCTTTCAGTAAATTTATCATCAAATATTAAATTAAAATAGTTAATACTTAATACAAACTAAGGCACAAGAGGGCGAGGGATATAAAAGGCTTTACACGCGGTTCTAGTATAGTACGAATACAGTAACCGTACGATAAACTAAATTACAAAAACCTTTAGTACACCATACTATTATCGTACTCGTATTATACGAGTATAGCATACTGGTATGACATACTAGTACAGTACCTGTTACCGTGCGAAGGTAGATGGCGAGTACAGTACCAGTACGACTTATACGCCGTACTTGTATTGTACATGCATCGTACTAGTACGCTGGTTATCTGGGAATTTATGAAAATCCTTATTATTCTCAAATTTTTGTGTTTAAAATTAAAAATATACATATTAAAAGTGCAAGTTGGAAATTATTGAATTAATTAATAGAAAATTAATCTTTCTGAAATATTAAATAATAATTGTGAGGTATTAAAAAGCGAAAAGGAAATAAGCAAGTAAGCAAATAAAGAATAAAGTAAGCAAGAAGGAAATAAGCAAGTAAGAAAGTAAGCAAATAAGAAAGTAAGTAATCAAGAAGGAAATAAGCAAGTAAGCAAAGTAAGCAAGAAGGAAATAAGAAAGTAAGCAAGTAAGCATATAAGGAAGTAAGTAAGCAGAAATGAAACAAGCAAGTAAGCAAGAAGGAAATTAGGAAGTAAGCAAATAAGTAGGTAAGCAAGTAAGCAAAGTAAGCAAGAAAGAAATAAGCAAGTAAGTATGCAAATAAGAAAGTAAGCTAGTGAGCAAGCAAGTTATTTCCTTTTTGCTTACTTGCTTACCTACTTATTTACTTACTTACATACTTACTTATATGTTTAATTGCTTACTTATTTATTTCCTTTTTGCTTACTTACTTATGTTTACTTGCTTACTTACTTACTATTATTCATATTTTATTAAAATGAATAAATTATATGTTAAAAAAAATAATAATTGAATTTTAATTGAATTTTAATTTAAATAATAATAAAATGATTATTAATTAAGTCTAAATAAGTTGGAAAAATCAACTATTAGTGTGAAAGTCTTTCATTTGACTGCGGGACACTTCAAATAAAGTATTTCAATCCAGAAAACTAAAACTTTAGGCAAGTCAAGGAAGTTTTACCGAACTATTCCTGAAAACTAACACTTTAAGCAAGTCAAGAAAGTTTTACCGAACTATTCCTGAAACGTTAGTGCCCATCAAGGAGGTATTTATTTAATTCACATTAAACGTTCAGTTTCAATTTTTTTTCAACTTTTACAGTACTAGTTCTTAAGGAATAAAGATATCACATTAGATTTTAAATATTGTTACCGAAAAAATAATATAAAAATTATTAAAAATTACGATTATGCTACTATATCCCAAGTTTATTGAAAAATTCGGTAAAATGTAAGGAACAAATTTTCTCCGTGCATAAATATAAGAATTACAATTTTACCAATTGTTTAAACAATTTGTTATTGTTAAAATTGAAACCAAAATAATGAGTTAGGGGAGAGTGGGGCAAAATGGGGTACCTTTTTGAAGTAGGATTCTTTATTACTATGAAAAAACAAGTAATATTTATTAGAATTTAACAAAAAAACATCGATATTGCAAAATATCGATATATCGATAGTGAAACATCGATGGTATAAATGTCTCCAAACAAAAATATTGATTCTTCTGCAAGAAACCTTTAAATATACATTATATAATGTTTTTAAATAGTTTTAATGAAACGGCGTAGCTTTCGGCATGCCCCACACTTAGGTACCCCATTCTGCCCCTCACTGCATATTAAAACAAAATGCAATGTTTCTAAGTTATTGTAAATAATTTAACAATCTATTCTATTGGAAATTACTCTAGAATAAGTACTGAAAAAGATCCCACACTTGCCAAATTAAATGCATTATCCCAAAAAGTTTTGAAAGCACTTTAATTTCGATAAACATTCATATTTTTTTTTTGCTTAAAACTTAAAAGTTGTATAACTTTCAAAAAAAAATTTTTTTTTAGTGTCTTCATAATTAATAACAGTTTCTTATCAACATGAATGATATATGTCGAGGATAAAAGAATTAAAAGTACCTATCATGGAAAAACAGAGGTACCCCATTTTGCCCCACTCTCCCCTATTTGAAACAATTAATTTATTTATTTCATTCAAATAAATGGATGTTAGATATAAATACAAATTATTTGTCTCAATTAATTTTAGGTAATTTTATTTATTAATATTTTATTTAACAATATAAAAATCTATTATATGAATAATAAATATGTGTAAAATATATATTAAATATAATAAATTTAGCACCTAAGATTCATATTATATTAAAATAATTTTATAAAAATATTAAGAATATTGCAATTTATATAGACATATCGAATACTATTTTCCAAATCGGTTCGGTTGTCGATGTCGTTAAGGCACTTCGGTTATATAGGTCTTAGGTTAGGTAGTTGCGCCTGGGTTTCGATCCCGGTAGGTTTCAGATTTTAATTTAATTATAAAAATTTATTTGACGCAATTAAAAGGATATTAGTCTCAATTGAAATAATTAATTATGATAAATAATTGAATATTTTATACAAATAAATATTTAGCTACTTCAAAAAAATTATTTTATTGATGTAAATAAATATTTATTTGAATTAAAAACCATGCATTATTGAATCAAGTATTTTTCATAATTCATTTAAAGCAATATTTATTAGATCCAATTATTCCATTTATTTGACTTAAGTAATTCATATTTGAACCAAATAAATATTTTTTCATAACGCAATCATAAAAATGGCGTTATTTGTCTCTCCGTAGGCCAATGTAAAGTTATTCTTTTTAGTACGTAGTTACGAAAATACTGCGAATGACAGTTCAGTTCAAAAAAGAGCTTTGTTTGTGCTTGTTCGAGTATTTTTGTAACGCTCGAGTAGTTGCAATTCCGTCCAGAAGAGGCGTGATTATGTTTTCGTTCAGTTAACTACATTTACCGTGTCTAGCAGCAACACAGTATCTGTCAAATACTGAGAGTTTCTAACCTCCTTTTCGTGATCACTCGTGTGAAAAATTCTGTTTTTATTCTTTAATGATATTATTTTTATTAATACGTCGAAGTACACGACTAGGTTTCGGGGGGCTTCGCCCCCCGACGCGTCCGGTGGCTTGGGGTATTATAAAATGCGATTCTTTGAAATGTCGAATATTATTATTATTCTTTTGAGTTGGTTTTTTTTGTAGTCGGGGGGCTTCGCCCCCCGAACCCCCTGACCGGGACTCCGCCCCTGGACCCCGTCGGGGGGAGACCCCCCGAACCCCTCCGCGCGATCAGCTAGTAAGTACGCTTGACAGTGGTTCTGTGTTCCGAATCTTATGTATGCGTTTCTCAACATTCTTTTCAGTTATATATGTTTTTCAGTGTCAACGCCTTTTTATGATTTTGTTATGAAAAGTATCGTGCGCAACACGTGTGGCGGCATTTTGGAACGAGCGCTAAGTTTTCGTAACGAGTCGTAGGTGAGGGCGCCGAAGGCGCCCTCACCTACGACTCGTTACGAAAACTTAGCGCTCGTTCCAAAAAGGCCGCTACTTCACACTTGTTACGCAATGTACTAATTTCATACGATAAAATAAAGTACTCAGATCTAATAAATATTTACTTGGTTCAAATAAATATTTATTGGATAATAGACAATTAAACCATTTAATTGAGTAAATTAATTTTTATTTGAATCAATTAAATTTTTTTTTGCAGTGTAGTATAGTACCTACTTCTATAGTATAGAAGCAGACGCGTAATTTTTTAAATTAGTACTGCGATAGCTTCAATTTTAACAATAACAATTTGTTTAAACAATTGGTAAAATTATTATTCTTAGTTTGTTGTTAGTAACTGGTTACATTCGGCTTAAAAAATTGCAAAACTCAGAAAAAATCGCAACTCTGTAGCTCAATTAGATAAAAACTTGTAAATAAACAATAATAATTTGTTTAAACAAATTAAAAATCACATGGAATAAGGTTTAAAAATCAATATTTCTATTAAAAAATCTATGAAAAAACTTTGATAAAAATAGTAAAAAAAAATTTTTTAACGATTTTTTCGTAATTTTGAAATTTATGAGGGTTTTTTGGGGCACTTTAAAAAATAGTTAAAATATTTAGAGCGCTTTGCGCGATCTCTAAATATTTTTTGATTTTAAAAAAAATTGGGGTACTTTTTTCCATATAGAACAATCCTAGGGGGTGAGAGTATTAAAATTTCGATTTTACTTTTTTGGATTACCCTAATAAATATATCCTATGATAGCATAAGAATATACTACGATAGCATAAAAATATTCTACGATAGCATAAAAATATCATAGGATAGCATAAAAATACCCCAGGAATATCAAAACAGCCAAAAGAAAAAAGATGCCCCATGAATATCCTGCACATCCCGCACTGTTAAGGGGAGTTTAATTTCTGCTTTACCCAAATTTCACTACGAACACAATTCTGTAGGTGCCAGCACCCTCCAATGCAAAAGGTCATACAAACCTATTGATTAAAGTAGGTGGAAGCATAGTCGGCGGGAGAATCAATATTATCGCCGGCCCTCGTCATTTTAGTGTAAAACATTTTCTCCGGCTAAACGCAAAACATTTTTAACATTTACTTTCTTTTTCTCAAGAAAAAAATTAGTGCAAATTATCAAGAGTTCCTACACAATTATCAGAAGAAACTTTTCACAGTGTATTATAATACAAAGAAGATTGTAATATGATTAAAATCCACTACAAGAAAGAAGAATACGTTAAATGTTATAATCGTCAGTGTGAACTCATTTTTATAATCGAAATAATTTCTCGTGTGTCTTAAAATTGAAAAGAGCAAGAAAATTCTAGTACCGTCATAAAAAAATAAAAATTTCCATCATTACAGTGATATCAGTTCTGATAAAATAATTACGCCTTAAAAATATTCTCGACAAGTCAGCTGTTCAAAATTAACAAAGACAAATTTGTCCTAAACATTAGAAGAATCATTATTTTCTCCTTCATTATCGTTTTTGTGATACTTTCTTCATTTTAATGAATTTATTTTGTCGGGAAAATAAAAAATAGAAAGAAGAAAAAGAAGAATAGGTGAAAGGACTGAAAAGAGTGCCATTGCTCTAGTCACGATCGATAAGAGAATAAAAAAGAAGAATAAATATACAGAGATAAAGTTTGAAACGACGAAGGAATCTTGGAAAATCGATTTAGCCTTTTTTTTCACGGAGAGTGATACTGAGTGATTATTCTATATGCGTCAAGAAGCTCAAGGTAGTTTAAAGAGTTTGCCTCCGGGCGAACATCGAAACGGTTCAATCATGATTGAACAGGATATGGCCGGTGCACAGGACACAATATATTTGTGTAATTTTCGAGTATCAGTCGATGGTGAATGGCTCTGTTTAAAAGAACTTCAGGATGTTGAATTTTCAATGCAGGATTCAATGCAACGTTCGCCATCGCCACCCCTTGTACACAGTGGTATACATCGTCATCATCCTGATACATCAGAGCTTTGCGATATTTCTCCGCCAAGTCCACCGCAAATGCAACACGTCTCAAGCTTGTGTTTGTATCATATTGCACAATGATCCTCAATCACTTTTTTTCTTCATTACGCACATTCTCTCTCATAATATACTTTATTTCTTTTTGACATTATTATATCAAAATTTATTCACGAAATTTTATTCTTTCTTCAGAATAAATTTTGCAATTCTTTACAATTTTTACAATTCTACAATATTCAAACAAATTTTTAAATATTGGTTTTTTAAATTTTGTAAATTTTTATTTTTGAATCATTAAAATTAAGGTTTTTTAATCAACAAAACTATTAAAAATAAATTCTTAATTTTCTTACACTGCACTCTAAATATGAATTAGTGAAAATATTCAGTGGCCCAATTTTCTTTGACGAATCAGTGGAATTTCACTGACAATCAGTGGTTTTTACTGATTCCTAGTGAAATTCCACTGATGAAATAATGAAAACTGGACCACTGAATTGAAATCAGTGAAATTTTTACTGATTCAGATTTAGAGTGTGAAAAAATTATATTCTAAATTTAAGAAAATCTACTTAAAAAGGCGTCAAGATTATTATAATTATTGTAAGAATATTTCCCACTTAATCTATGTGGGGAATATTCTTGACGCCTATTTAAGTAGATTTTTAAAAATTTAGAATATAATTTTTTCATTGTAAGATTAAGAAACTTCAGATGAACTCAATGTCAATTGAGAGTATTTTTTCCAACGCACTGGATCGATTTATGCTCATGAACTCATTTTTAAATCTAATTGGCATAAACCTTGGCAAACAAAGCAGCAATACTGTTTTTCAATAGAATTCTATGGAATCGTTTTTTTATAAACTTCTTGCATTTCTGAGTATATGTTTTTCTGTCTATTTCCCCTTTATTAACAGCATGTGACTAATGGAAATTCAAGGGTAATTTTTTCAAATTGAGTTGAAATTTTCTAAGAAAGGCTAAAATATAATAAAGAAGGGCAGTGATGTGCAAAAGTTTTAATAATTTAAAAGTAAATTATATTAAAATACTTTGAAATCGGTAAAGAAGAGAAAAGAAGTGACCGTGACAACTGATAATTTTAAAGTGATTTGTAATAATTAATTTTCAAAATATTAAAACTTTTGCACATCACTGCCGTTCCTTATTGTATTTTAGACTTTCGAACAAAATTGCAGCTTTATTTCAATTTATTAAATATTTAAAGAGAAAAGTGGTCATTGAGAACCTAACAATCACATGCTGTTAAATGAAAAGAATCAATAATAGAAAAGTTGGGAATTTTAAAAAGCAAAAATGGATGTGCTGTTAAGTGGGGATCAGCTTTTTTTCTTATCATAAAAATTATTTAATCATCTCTCACCATTTCGGTTTTATTTCAATTTTTATTTGCAGCTTTAATGCGCAATTTATATAACTCTATTTTTTGCACGATGCATTCTTGTATTTATTATTTTCTTATACAAATATTTATATAAGTGTCAATGTACTGCTTATCAGAAACGTGTCAATGAAAGTCACCGTGATTTTATATATATATAGAAAGTTCGTAACGACACACATTTCCAAATGTTTATATCTTGATTGGAATTTACATTTTTCTCGCTTCATTAAATGTCAAGAAACAAACAAGATGATTCATTGTGAAATTAGACGAAATTCTCGTGTTCTTTTTTCAGCACGAGATCCGGTGATAATCGAGAGGAGCAACCTTGTTAATATCTCGAAACTTATCGTTAAGGAGCTTATTGAAACATCCTTAAAATATGGTAGAATGCTCGATTCGGATCACATGCCATTGCAGCATTTCTTCATTGTATTAGAACATGTACTCAGGCATGGTCTCCGACCAAAAAAGGTAAATGAAATTTTGAAGAAAAGAAAATAGTACTTTTCTCTTTTTATACTCAAATGAAAATTTCAGGGTCTTCTTGGTCCAAAGAAGGAACTTTGGGACATTCTTCAACTTGTCGAAAAATTTTCTCCCGAAGCACAAGACATGACATCTAGTATACGCGATCTTCCCACAGTCAGGTATTGATTAAAGAATTTTGTTTTAAATTTCAATTTGTTTTACAACCAGTGAGAATTCCAAAAAAGAATTTAAAATTAAATTTATTATTTTTTGGAGGCATATATGGAAAGAGAAAATTAATTTTCAGAACGGCATTAGGGAGATCTCGTGCATGGCTACGTATGGCACTGATGCAAAAGAAATTGGCGGATTACTTGAAAGTATTGATTGATCATAAAGACGACATTCTTTCTGAGTATTTTGAGCCGGACGCATTGATGATGAGCGAGGAGGCAATTGTCATAATGGGTTTGCTGGTTGGACTCAATGTTATTGACTGCAACTTCTGCGTGAAGGTCAGACTTTAGGCTATGTATATGTATATAAACTTAAAAGTCTTGGCATGATATATGATATATCTTTAAATTGGATTTTATTTAATCAATAATGATTACAAAATTAGGAGGAAGACCTCGACTGTCAGCAAGGCGTTATCGACTTCTCACTATACTTACGAAATAGCAATCACATTCCCGGAGAATCGCCGGACGAGGAACTGGAGAATGACAACATGACAACGGTCCTTGACCAGAAGAACTATATCGAAGAACTCAATCGACACCTAAAGTAATTACTACTAATTACATCTAATTATTCACACTCCTTTCGTTATACGATTCATATTGACAATCGTAGACAAACCCAATTTAGTTTTCCTTAAACCTTAAGATCCTCTTTAATCCTCTGTTCTTTAAATCTACTCATTCCGTAAGATTTTCTGATTTTAAGCCAATTTTGTAAAAAATTTTAGCGCAACCGTTACAAATCTACAAGCAAAAGTTGAATCCCTAACGACGACAAATGCTCTCATGAAGGAGGATCTCTCAATAGCAAAGAATAGTTACCTCGCTCTTCAGTATGAGAATCAACAATTGAAGAAAGAACTCGGAATTGAGATCAAAGATTCTAACGAGGTACAGAAACAAAATCTTCAAACCGTTTCCACTCTTTTTATATATATATATATATATATACCATTATACACTTTACGAATTTTATTCCACAAATTACTTTACACAAATTCAGAACAAATTCAGAACAGCTTTCATACTTTGTGGAATAATAATATTGAATATGGATTTTAGAATGGAAAACCACCTTTGAAAATCACAGAGACGACAAATGAATTGGAAGAAACAAGAAGTAGGTTAGAGTCAGAAAAGAAACACCGACAGGAATTAGAGAAGGAACTTAATCTTCAGGTTGGAAATAGTTTTTTTCGAAAATCTTGAATCTTTGAAAACTTTAAATTATTGTCAAAAATTAAAATAAATTTTCTCGTGCAGATTAGCATTAAATCGGAAATGGAGGTTGCTATGAAACTATTGGAAAAGGACATTCATGACAAACAGGACACGATTGTATCATTAAGAAGACAACTAGACGATATCAAGCAGATTAATTTGGAGATGTATAAAAAATTACAGGTGAAATAATGCACATTAAGAAACAGATAATTATGACAATATGCTAATGAGATGACTCAATGGTTTTATTGAAGGTAATTTAAGAGTTTGACATTATACTCTTTAACCTTTTCTCTAGTAACACAAACTCAAGTGTCATCAAATCATTCTATGTACATTGTCATAGTCATCCATTTAAATATCTATTCTACCCAATATGTAATTAGAAATTAATTTATTGCACATAATTTGAATTTTAATAATTCTTTTCCAAACCTTGCAGGTAAGCTTTTCTTTTATCTTTATTTTTCTCCTCTTCAGTTACCAATTTTTCAGTTACAGCAAAAATTTCTTAATTGAAATACGAAATTCACAAATTGACAAATCTTTTTTTTCTTTTACAAATCTTCAATTTTAGGAGTGTGAGTACGAGTTGACGCAAAAAGGCGAGATGGTGAGTCGTCTACACGCGAAGACAAATCAAATTGGAAAGCTTTTGAACAATCTCGATAAATACAATCGTTTAATGAAGGACAGTGAGAGTATGCGAAGTCCAACAACACCAAATGATTCGAAATCATTTTTTAATAAATCAAGTCCCACATTACCGAAAGAATCATCTTTTGATAAATTTCCTGAACGAAGATCGAATGCAAATCGAAAAAGTCTTTATGATGAACCTAATTCTGCTAAGAAATCAAATGAAGAAGTCGCTGATGGTAGTGCGAGTAAATCATAAAGAGACATTTTTTTCTAGATCTCATCTCATAAGAAAAAAATTTACCAAAGAGAAGAATGCGAATTTTTTTTTCAATCTCAAACATCAAAATTTTAATAAAATACAAATACAATATCTTACTTAAGCTTTCTATTTGGAATTTGATTTGAAATTAAAAACTTATTTACAAAACCATAAAGATATTTTTCATCTCTAAACAAGACGAAACGAATGAATATTGTCAATTGTTTTGAGTCTATGTGATATGTTGTATAAAGAATTTTACGATATTATTAAGAATTGTATTTATTAATGTAAATATATTTAATATAAATGCTTTTCAATGCAATTTTTAGCTTATTTGTCATGAAACTTGTTGTACACTCTTGTTTCGATAAATTGACAAAATTCTATATTGCTAACATCAGCCATTTCTTTATTTGAATTTTTGTGAAAAGAAAAATTATATATTGTTAAAATCTACGCCTTCAAAGATATTTTGGGCATTAGATATATATTATTATATAAGAAGAAATAATTTATAAACAAAAAAATGTTTTTATTGCAATGTCGTGTAATGTATGACTAAAAAAATTACAGATATATATAGCACTGCATTATCCTGTTTTTAATTAGTTTAATTTTGTGTGAATTGTTAGAAAATTTTTTCGTTTTTTTTTTTTTTTGATATTCCTTTGTCGCCCAGTGCAGAGCCTGATGTAATTAATTGGACAAAAGAGTCTAATTAATTGTGCAATGTTGCCTATAATGTAATTGCATTTTATCATAAAAGCACAACATCACAATATGTCTGATTAATCATTGTGGACGTATATATGTATATACATATATGTACAAAGTGTGATATTACGGAATTCTGATATTTTTTTAATTTTTACTTAGTGTATTGTTGCTTTCAGGAGTGCGAGAGCTCACTTAAGCATAAAACAGAACTGATAGCCAAACTGGAGGCAAAAACGTATTCAATGAATGATACTATTCAAAGAATGGATCAAAAGTACGTTTATTAATATTTAACATTGTATTATTTCTAGAAACTCACTTTAAAGCAGAGAATTAAGAAATTTCAAATAAATAACATACAATTCTCAACTTGGCGAATATGAAAAATCGAAAAATAAATAAGAAAAAATGAATTAGAAAATACTTTCATCTAAATTGAATAATCGTCTTTTTTAAAAGATGTCTTAAATTAATTTTTGACAATTCTAGACTCTAATTAGAATAATTTGTTCACCAATATTGGCAAATAATGTAAAACTTATATTTAAAAAAAAAACTATTTCTAATTTTTAAATTAGAAATTACTTGCAGATTTTTCTTTCTTTTCGCTTAGAAATTAAAACATTTTTGGGAAATAATTAATGTAATCGATAAATAATCAGTAGAAGGTGCCATTATTTCTGATAAGAAATAACATAAATTGTTATAAGAAAAATTTACACACGTATATAAGATTCGCTTGTCGATGACAAACTTTGCATAAAATGTTTAAATATATAAACAAGAATTGGCAAAGTGCGTGCAAAAGTGAAATTAGGTGAAAATTGCTTGTATAATGATGTAATTGAATAAATTCACAATACAAAACAAGTCGTATACATGTTTCTTATGAATAAAATTAAATTTACGGCAATTTTTTTTTGTATTCAATTTGATTCTAGATATACTATTTTTAACCATTGTAAATTTTCAAATAATTTTTATTTTATTGCATATTTTTTTTATTCCTTTCTCGATAATATTTTTGTTTGGTAATATTTTATTTTCTTCATTTTTGTCTTCCATCTTTTGGTGATTTATTGGAAATAGAGAATCTTTCAAACTTTAGAGGAAAGTACAAATTTGGTTATTTTATTTACAAATGGTCGATATTCTAAGATTAGTTGGAGATGATGATCTATTAAAACAACAAGCTTTAGCTGCAATAACGATAAACTTTATAATTTCACACATTTATTAGTTTTCGCACCGGGAAATAGTATTATAATTCTTTTGGTTAACTTATTTTGATAAAATTTCTTCCTGAGTCTTCTACTCTTAATTTCCATTTTATGACCGTACTCACCTTTTTTTTCGCATCCTCAATGATAGAAGGTTTTTCTGATAGTTTTTCCCTCAGTCTTTGATCGCCATGTTTACACAATTCTGGATTTCACGAGACTTGAACATCTTTAAGACTTCTTCCTGAATCCTTTGAAGATATTCTACCTTTACTTTTCGCAACTTCAAGCATCTTTAGGTTTTCCTCACTGATAGTTTCGTTGTCTACCTCAGAGGGTTTACAAGCGCTCTTTCCGCTGCTACCATCAGCAGTCAACAAACTAGACTAGTCATCTTTGACTTTACTTTGCAGGAAGTAGGTTAAACAAAATTTGTCAAATTTCAACTAATTAGAAAATTTAACAAGAAAATATGTCATATTAGTATACATTTGACAGTCCTTTTAATATTTATGATGCTTTCAATATCTTTGCAAATTGAAGAATATTTTAATAATACTTTAATGGATTTTCAAAACGAAAATTAACTTTCAGTTACTTTAGAAGTTTAATGTAAACTGACTTTTTTTCGTAGCATAAATTTAAAAAAATATCTTAAACATTTCCATTTAAATTAACTTTTTTGATTACAAATTTCTAATTTAATATTCAATCTTTTTTTTTTTAATTTTTCCTTTGATTTTAATAATTTATTGCAAAAGGTAAGTCCTACTTTAATTACTACATATATTCATCGAAGAAACATCAATTAATTCAAATGTCACAAATTAATAAAGTCAGAGTTTAAATTTAAAAAATTGTTTCCACTCGATTTATAAAATATTTCGATTATTAAAAATTGTCAAAGTTAAATTTAGATAAAAGATTGAAAATTGAAAAGTATTGCATTCAATAAAGTTAAAATTATCCTTCATTTTTATAGAAAATTACCCAAATAAATTTATTGAATAAATAATAATCACAGGTTTCTAATTTGAATCAAACTTAGCGAGAATTAATAATAATCTGATTATAAGTTTGTAAATTTTTAAGTTAGTTTGCATTCTATTTCTATCGGAGTGAAAAAAAAGTCTATAAAAATGGAGAAGTTTAAAATTTTATCAAATATTTGCAACTCTTGAAAAATTTTTTATGTATTTTTTTCTTCTAAATATTTTAAACTTTTCGTAATTTCAAGATAAAAGGTAATTTAATTAATTAACTAAATTTGTTTTAGAAAATATTGTATGTAGAATGAAAAGTAAACTTATACCCGGTGCTATATATATTTATATAGATGTGGATTTGAGTAAATGAGAAACTCTGTAGGAGCTGCAATTTCTCGAATACGGAATTCTACGATTCCCTCCAATGAAGTAAAAGGAGGATTCTATATAAACTCAATAGGATCAATTTGTAGACGAGAAATAAAGAGAAAAAGAAGATAAAGTATCTTAGAATTTTTTGCAAGAAAATGATAAAGGATTATATTCTATATAATGCAATGTTATTTTTTACAAAAAGAATTGAAATTTCCATTTCTTTGATTTTTCATATTCTGCCAAATTACTTTACGATATAAAATTTAATTAATATGAATTTATTTTTATTAAGGTTTATTAATTGAATTTATCAGTGGTTTTACTGACGTAAATTTGTCATATTTAATGCATAATAATAATTAGAGACGCTATTAGTTAAATAATGAGAGGATTGTCAATCCATTAAGATAATTGAATTTAATCAGGTACAAAGAAATAGAAGACTCACGAATAGGATATGAGGAAAAAGCCCGAACTTTAGGTGCGGAAGCAGCAGCAAAAGACGCTCGAGCCAATGGAATTGAGAGAGAATTAAAAGTAGAACGAGAATGGCGAACATCGCTTCAAGAATCTTCAATTTCCAACATTGAAAAAATCTCTCAACTTCATCAAGAAGTTGATCAACTAAAATCTGTCTCAGAGGTAAGTTTCTATTAATTTTTAATGAATCGCGTAGTACAAAAAAAAATTGAAAGCACTTAATCCTCTCACTCTAATGTATATATAAATATATATACAATGCGATATCTTTTTTCTCAATTATCTTGATGAATTTTAATTAAATTTTTTTTCTTCATTTAGAAATATTTATCATTGCAAGAGGAACATTATGCGTTGCGTGAAATCTGCACAGAGCAGGAGAGAACACTTGAAGAATTGGGCGCACAATTGAGTGCAGCCAAGTTGGCAGCGGTTGAATTAAGGGAAGCAGCGAACAATGCTCAGCAGCAGCCACAGCAAGATGGTGCAGCTCCATGGGCAAACGACCGATTGGTCACTCACTGTAAAGGCTGCACCCGAGAGTTTAACATCGCTCGACGTAAGGTAATCAAACTTTTTAATTGCCTTCTTTCTGCAGATCTCTCTTTCTCCCTCTCTATCTTCCCCTTGCTTACCAAATGGTCGTCACTAATTATTCTTCTTCCAAGTTAAAACTCTCATTTATTCCGCAGAAAAGCCGTAAAACTGATGATTACATTTTTTTAATATTCAATATTCTGACAGATTCATTTTTCCAAATGGAATCATATGTTCCGAGATTGACACTTTCTATAATTTTTTTATTAATTCCATTTCTGGTGAAAATTTAATTCTAGGTTGTGGTGTTAAATCAGAAATCCGATTGACAAGCCAAATGTCTTGAATAACCAATATTATTGATAAATATTTTAAACAACGCTATTTCAATTGTTACTCAATGATACGATATTTCGAAAAAATAGAATCTAGGTTTCATGTCGAATTTATTATTTATGTATTTCAATATTATTTCCCGCTTTCCTTTTTGAACTATATGGCTCATTTCATTTAAAAGGTAAAATATAGTCTGCAGGAAAGTTAAAATGTGAATTTTCGATTTTGTATTTGTAATCAAGTTTTCTATATTATTTAACGTTCTAAAAAATCGAAAGGGATAGTGGTTATAACAATAGACGTAAATATTTTTTTTAATGGCAGACAGTTTTTTGACAGAATATGATCACTATTGTCTGGTTTTCGTTCAACTTTATTTTTTTAAATAAATGAACTTTTTTCTTTTTTTGTGTAAATGTTAAGATGCGTTTATATAAATAAATATTAATTCTATTGCGTGGACAACAAACTTTTTTTGTTTTTATACAAAAAATGAGAGAAGATTGGTTACGGTACTTCGGGACAGTAGGGGACATTTGAAAAAAAAACAGTATGTAAAAAAGAACAAATATTATATTAAGAATATCTATACTATATTCATATAAATAACTTCTTATCATATAAAACCAAGTTCCTGTTTTTTATACATTGAATTTAAAAACTCTTACCCACATAATAAGAATAAAGCTATTATACGGGACAGTAGGGGACATTTAATACACGGGGACAGTAGGGGACATTTTGCTCTTTTCTTGATTCACAACATAAAGAAAGCAACGGAAGCTGTCAGATTTCTTAAAGAATTGAAACTTTTTTCTATAATAATTGAGTTATAAGAGATATAAAGTATTTACTTACCATTTTACAGACGGGACAGTAGTGGACCACTATGTTACAACCAATTAGAATGTTAGAGTGTCTTAAGCTTATCTAGCTATACAAGTGTGTTTACATTTTCTCTTACATAATATTTCTTATATACATTTTCCTAATACTAAGTTTTGCGCCTACAGAGCGACTTTAAAATTAGAAGTACTCGCATTTGCCTGGACCACCCGTCTACCCAGGTGTGAATTTGGGTTGGCCGCCAGAGTTTGAAGGTTGGCCCAAGGTTGGCCTAACTTTGGCAAGCGAAGTTTTGGTTGCCAGAATTTGCCCAACTTTGGCAAGTACTAGTGCCCACAGTTGTCCCGACTTTGCAAGCCAACCTTTACGTGCAGAGTTTAACCAACCGTCGGGCCAACTTTGGCGACAAAGGTTGGCACAACTCATCCAAACGTAGTTTAAAAGACTTTCAGTTTCGGTTGGCCGAACTCTGGGCCACGGTTGGCCTGACGGTTGGCAAAACTCTAGAAACGCAGTTTTATTGACTTAAACTTTCTTGGACGGCCGAACTCTGGGCCACGGTTGGCCCGACGGTTGGCAAAACTTTGTGAAACGCAGTTTAATTGACTTACATTATTTTGGTTGGCCGAACTCTGGGCCATGGTTGGCCCAACGGTTGTCAAAGCTTTGTCAAATGCAGTTTAAATGACTTAAACTTTCTTGGTTGGCCGAACTCTGGGCCACGGTTGGCCCAACGGTTGTCAAAACTTTGTCAAATGCAGTTTAAATGACTTAAACTTTCTTGGTTGGCCGAACTCTGGGCCACGGTTGGCCCGACTGTTGTCAAAACTTTGTCAAATGCAGTTTAAATGACTTAAACTTTCTTGGTTGGCCGAACTCTGGGCCACTGTTGGCCCGACTGTTGTCAAAACTTTGTCAAATGCAGTTTAAATGACTTAAACTTTCTTGGTTGGCCGAACTCTGGGCCACAGTTGGCAAAACTCTGTGAAAAACAAGTTAAATGACTTAAACTTTCTTGGTTGGCCGAACTCTGGGCCACAGTTGGCAAAACTTTGTCAAATGCAGTTTAATTGACTTATACTTTCTGGGTCGGACAAACTCTGGGCCACGGTTGGCCCGACTGTTGCAGCTTTAATATACATTTTACGTTATGCACTCCCATGTGAGCGTAGCGTAGTGGTCAGTGTATAAGTCTTCGGTGCGTTAGGTTAGGGGTTCGATCCCAGCGAGCGTTAGATATTTTCGAAAATGTATGTATGAGATTGTGTTTAATAATAATAATAGGTAAAGGTTATATCTGATGTTCCCGCTAATAATAACTTGTTAATTGTTTAAATTATTTAGTTTTTTAATAATTTTTTACCTTTGGCTGTTGAAGTTGGCCAAACTTTGAAAATTGTGTTTGGCCCAACTTACGCATCTAAAGTTGTGCCAACTTTGGTGTCAGTCTTTGGACCAACCATTGAAATGTATAGTTGGCACAACATATGCATTTTAAGTTGGACCAACTTCCTTATGAGTTGTCGGGCCAACCATCGTCGCCATTTGACGGCGAACCGTTATCATCTGTATGGTTGGCCCAACCTATGGCACGAGAAGTTGGACCGACTTTGTAAAAGTTGGCCCAACTATGGGCCGACCAAAAAATCGCACCTGGGTAATGGGTTTTCTCGCCAGTGGAGAGGGAAACTGTAGAAAACCTCTCCTGAGTACAACCGGTTTATCGACAGTCGAGTTCTAATGGTGTGTACCGGACAATAATCGACGGTGCACATCATTATACCTCGACGTCAAACCTCCCGCTCAGATTGTCTCACGTGCCGGAAAAATACCAAGCCAAATGGGCGCGAGCTAATCTGTCGGTTGGTTTAGAGATTATAAAGAATTTTTGTTTAAATCTAATACAAAAGAATGTATATATTAATTATTATTAGAGGCAATGTAGTGCAAGTGCCTCGAGGACAGGGACAGTAGGGGACATTTAGTCTGCTTTTTAGTCCGTCATTTCGTTTTAAAGCACCTCAAAGTTCTATAAGTTAATAAAAAATTAGAGTATGTTAGGTATTAATCAAATAAACCAAACAATATTCATTTGCTTGCTAAAAACTTTTTTTCACCAAGAGACATAGATTTTACATTTTAAATGAAATGAGCCATATATGGGATGCAAAAGTAATATAAATACAGCAAATAGTTATGAAAAATAATATTATAATGATAAATAAACATTGGCACCTATTTTTTTTATTTGCATTTGTGAGAATTGTATTTTTTTAAAATTACTTGAACTTATATTTTTTCTTTTTTAAAATAATAAAACAAAAAATAAGATCTTGATAGTTTTGTATAATAATTTCTCGATTTATTTATTTAGTTCTTTGAATTTCGTGGATTCTAAATTTAACAATTATTAAATATTTTTGCCTTTTATAAAATCATACACACATACTCATACAAATTTACAAAGATTATAGACTGCGATATATTCACAAAAATTTATAAGTTATAATTTGATTAGAGTTTCGAGCTGAAACTAAATTAATGTAAAATCTAAAAAAATACGATATCGTACATTCGTATATTAATTAATTACTTTAAATTTGACGCTCTGATTCAAACAGAAAGATTATACAAATGAGAAATTTTATGTTCAACAAATACAACACACAATTCGCAGGTACTTAGCTGAATTTTTGTCGTTAGTCGTGAGCTCGGGAGCATTCAATTAGAACAAAGTCATGTTCCCACCGTAGATGGAAGAAGTAACACAATTGAGTGATTATTGTTTCACAAAGTCCAATGACTTTAGTCGACGCCTTGTCAAGCTCTCGTCTATCCCAAGACTCGTACACAAAAAAGGATGAATAGCTGACGCCACGCCACCGCCTCGTGTTCACACACTCGTGATTAAGTTTTTTTTTTAAAAAACTAACTATAATCCAACAACAGGTCAATTTCAATTCTAAAGAATTGATGCCCCGGACAACCAAACTGGAATAATTCCATTAATGTAAAAACAAAATATGCATTTGCAATCAACCACACTCAAAATACTCAAAGACAATATTTCTACTACTCACCCCGCTATCGGGTTTGCGACGTTTCAGCTCCACGACTCCTGCGAATGTGAATCTCGAGATTCACCTCGCCGGCGATTCTACCGCGTTACAAGAAATAATTCGTATATTTTCGGAAATTAAACGAATAGTCACGATCATAACCCATTCAAGTCTCTTTACATATTTAAGCCCTACGATTAACATAATTATTCGTTACACATTATTAACAACCCAGTCAAAAAAGTTCTATAGAATGACTATATAGAGCCTTGTATAAAGTATTCTATAGAGAATTATATAGAATATTCTATAGAATATTTTGTAGAATTTATCTAAAAATATTTTTTTAAATTTCTACACGGATTGTATAAAAGATTTGTAGTCAAATTCTATAGAATTCGTAAAGATATTAAAAAAAAATATTTTTTTTACAAATTCTATAAAATATTCTATAGAATGCTCTATAGAATATTCTATAGAATTCTCTATAGAATGCTCAATAGAGTCATTCTATAAGATGACTCTATAGAATGACTCTATAGAACATGGGAAATTTATTTTTTCGAATTTTGTTTGCACCACCCACCAATATGGTTCCAATAAAATAAAATTTTCCAAAAATCTGAAGTACTTTGATTAATATTAACACGTGCCAGTAATCGATCGAAATTTCCCATTAAAAATACATGGAAAAAATGCGCTTTTTAAAAAAGCATCATAATTTTTTTTAATTTTATGCAAAAAATTCCCCAGGTCACAAATCTTTTCATTTACAGCTGCACTGCAAGATAGCATTTTTACAAAAACTAACAACAATTCGCGTGCTAAAGCGCGCGGCTAACTTTTTACTACCTACCTTTTTTAAACAAAACTAGCAATTTTAAAAATAATAGAATTTAAACATTTTCTAATTTAAATTTCTGTTGAAAACACTAAAGAAAATTCAATTTTGGAGAAATTACAAATAATTGCAAAAATTCAATTATTTAAAAAAAAATAAAATTATTCTTTTTATAAAATTGAACTAGTTAAAAATCTCGTAAATATCCCAATTATCTTTATAAATAACAAAATTCTTCTCCAAAGTTCAATTATTTCCATAAATGTCAAAAATATTCTTGTCCTAATTTCAATTATTTTAAAAAAATTTTCTAATTTCAATGATTTTCAATATCTAGGTACTGTTTTAATAAAATTTCATAAAAATAATTCAATTATTTAAAAATTTTTTTAATAAAATTGTATGCAAACATTTAATTATTTTCGTAAATAATAAAAATTTCACAGGAATTCAATTATTTGCATAAATAATGAAATTTTTTTTAAGGAATTCAACTATTATTTTCATAAAAAATAATTTAAAATTCTAGAAAATAATAATTGAATTAAAATGATGAAAATAATTTTGATGTACTGCAGGTACTGGCACGTGTTAATATTAATCAATCTACTTCAGATTTTGGGAAAATTTTTTTTATTTTATTGGAACCAAATTGGGGGGTGGCGTAAACAAAATTCAAAAGTTGCACTTTTACGAACACCCTAATCTAGACATGTAAGAAATAAGTCAGATTTAGAAAAGAAAAATAGATCAATGTCTCGACTCATATAATTGAACATTCTGTTTACATGATTGCACGCGAAAATGATTAGTATTATAACATGTGAGAAGGTTTCAAATTCCGAAAACGTGACCAAAAATCGTAATAGTAATTAAATTTAATTAATAAAATTAATCGTGTTGACTCTTTTACCAAATTAATTCCCTTAGATTTGAAAGACTTTAATTTATCGCATTGTCTGCAACAGCTTAAAAAATTAATTTTAAATATATATTCTAGTTGTCAGATTAGTAGTAAGGTTATGCAATAAAATAATAAAACTGTCTTTGACCTGTATGAAGAGGGAGGTTTGACGTCGATGTATTACGATGATCCTAAAGTTCTGAACGTTCAAATGAACGAAATTTATTTATTTTCTTCTTTAATTTGAATATTTATTACAATAATTTTTGTCGATATAAAATAAATGAATTATAAAGTTTCTAAGTGTAAAATTTAAGTTTTTAATTTTTATTGCAAACAATAAATTATAAAAACATTTCTAATAAAAACTGTTTCGTTCATTTGAACGTTCAAAACTTGTGGATCATGTATTACGTCAAAAACTGAAACCTTTTTAAAAAACCTAGGTTCTTCGTTTTAAATTATAGTTTTAGAGTTGAACCTAATTTGAAATGAGGATAAGTCAATGAGCCAAATAAATGTTGTGAGAGAATATTTATTAAAAAACAACCAAGAATAAAAGGTTAAAAATACAATAAGTATTTAAAATTTTACTTAAGAGGATAACGATTAGTACAGATGTTCGAATTGGTGGTTATCTTGATCTTCAATTTCAAGTCCTGTTGTGAGCTGTACACAAGGCTCCATCGGTTGGTGTTCTCACTGGTTGCGTATTAGGCTGGTTGTTTACACTAATGAGACATAGTGTATTGTATTCTTGGGATTTCAGTGTTACTCAAGACTGTAGTTGCTCTCAGAACAAATTTCGATAGTTCGAAATAAGATATACTGTTTCAAAGTAAAAATTCTTGAAACTTTTAATTTAAGGGGTTACATCCAGTTAGACAGTCGAAAAAAGTCGATATTTTAGGAATGTTTTCTGAGAAAACTGTTGAGTATTTCAATTTAAAAATTAATCACTAAAAAATATAATTAAAAAACTTTGTCTTGAATTCTGAGACTGATCGATTCAACCGTTTTCGAGAAATCTTGCTCACCGACTTTAAACACTTTACTCATAGTCAAAAAATTTTTTTTCAACTTACATTGAATCGTCTATTCCAGGCCCATATAATGAATCTTCTGCATCTTCATATTTTCTAAGTTTTACTTATTAATAGATTTTGAAAAGTCGTGTGATTTCTGTCAATATGTTTCATGACATGAATAAACATTCGTATGTCAAATTCCGTCAAATCAGAAGGACAGCATTAAAGCATCTGAATGTACAATCGTTTTGTTTTCAGCTAGTCAAAGACGCGACAATCATGCAAATTAAAATTTCATAATCGATTCGAGAGTTTCAATTACAATAGTAACTAAGCAATTTGTAAAATGGTTACTTTTTTATTCCATTCTTAAATTTATTGCTGATTTGGAGTTTAAAGACCTCAGTAAATAAGTGAATGTAGATCAAAGAGTTCTAAACTCTGGATCGTAAAGATAAGCCTTGTACAACCGGCAATAAAGATTATCCACAGATAAAACTAAGCATGAAGTATATCTGATCTACTTTCAACATTTAAAGGCAATTCTACAACAGGTGTGCAAGGACATGACGACACTCATAAAAAAATTCCCGATTAGTAGATCCATTACATCTATTGCAAATTGAAGAGTAATTCTTTAGATGTTCGACTTTGCATACTTCCAGCAGTGCCCTCAAATAAAGATATAACTTAATAAGAGCTGCAGCAGCTCTTGTTAAATAAGACGAACAGATAGGAGTAAATTTCACTGGTCAACTGACTGACGTTGATTTAAAGGGTATAACAATTGACCAACTTTATTTAATAACAATTTAAATTTACAGTACAATTTATACAACTATTCAAACACACATACATACTTGACTCTACGTTTACACAGCAATGGAAGCTCTTGATTAATAATTGTGCCTTTTTAATTCATGGCCCACGAGTTACTGACTGCTGATATCGACACACTGTAAGGAAAACTCGATAGGGACCGCAAAGATTCGGGACTTTTCGCGACCTCGCATATATAATTCATTTTCATAGAGATCTTCAAAGAGACCCAGATGAAATGTGCTTCGCACTAAATCAGTACTACTTGAATGACAAAACTGAAAAACATGGAAAAATACAGCATGAACTTTTAAGGTCCCAGAAATGTCCAAATTACAATAACTTCCTTTGAAGTTAGAAATGGATTTTGTAATTAGCATCGAGGGTCGAAGAGAAACACGAATACACAATAGTTTTAAAGTCATCAAAACACTTGACATATTTTAGACAGTTGATACTGCATATTTAGCGCAACAGATCTGTCTTATCTAATAACGTTTTGCATGAGTTTCCCGTAAGTGACTGAGATCTATAAATAAACCTGCGAGTTACGTTGCATTTCTTCGCCCATAGGAAACTGACATCTTCAAATTCTAAGAGCATTTTGTCAAAAAGAATATTTACAACACCAATTAAGAGATGTAATTCTGGTGGTATCTAAAATTTCAGTACCATCATCTTGTTCAGAAAATATCGTAATATTTGCACAGTTTTTGAAGTATTTAACCCTTAAACCGCACCCTGGGTGTGCGACACCCATATTCTAGCTTTTTACTCTAATATTTCGTTTAAAGTCGTAAAAATTGAACATATGTCGCTATTGAATAACACATTTTGTACTTAACTTTATGTTCCGTGAGGGACATTAGTCTTCCAAGTGTCTTTGTGTATTTGATAACTTTATGAAATTAACAGCGAAAAATTTCTGGGTGGCTGATACCCAGTTTTCGGTTTAAGGTGATTTCAATAGTTTTAAAAAACATTTTTTTAATTATTAAGATTAAATAAATCATTATAAAACTTATTTTCCTTCAAAATAGATGTACTGAGCTACATAAGAGAATTTTTCTGAACCATAATATCCTTTTCCAGCTTGAAAAACACACTTTAAAGTCCCCGGGTGTCGCACACCCAGTGTGCGGTTTAAGGATGGATTCGGAAGTGTGCGGTTTAAGGGTTAATACTTGATTTACCATTCTCCACATTCTTTTAATTCTACTGAAGATGTTGTGGTGGTGTAAGAATCATTCATGGTTTTGAGATTTTCTCAACTGTTGAGGATTACTTTCCTTAGACTCATATGTCGAATCAGCCATGTTTCTAATTATTTGACCAACTAATTGCTCTTTTTGTTTCGTTGAAAGATCTTCTTTAATATATGTGTTACTAAATGATTCACATGATTTGTGTTCTTACAACAATGAGGTTTGCTAACTACCAAATTCCATCGACATTTTCTACACTTTTTCAATGTATTATTTACAATACTTAGAGTGTCATTTAAAAAAATGTTGTGACCCGCTTGTTAAAGTAGGATTTAGAAATTTAATATTTAATTTTAAAAGATTAATTTTTAAAACTTTAACTCACGTGTCCTTCGAACAAAAGAAATTGTTAAGGTAGTGGATTCCCCCTCTACTTAGTTATTGATTCAACTAAGAAGTTGAGAACCCTACTCTTGAGTAAAATGAGAAGATAGGAAAATTATTAGGATGTTTAAATTAAAATGCAATATTAAGATGAAAACAATTAATTGTATATTTTGCCCAAAAGTCCCTAGTACAAATAATCTAATTTTTACGTGTGTAAAATAGAGTACTTTGTATACGTGTGAATGAAATTGTAGTGTGTGTTATGTGGTGTAAGACTTTTATACTCACTACTCAGTAATTCAATCTCTTTCGAATAATAATCCAATGTTCTGCTTTTCGTTAAGTTGAAGTCGATTTATAGAAAGATTCAGGAAATACCTAATCTAGGTTCACTAAATAGATATTTCGTTATGAACTTTAATAATCCTTTTAATTTTTCACAAATTCTAAGACCTGAACCCCGTAAATAAAGGCTGTCTTTAAAAATATATTTAGATTAATACTTTTTTTAAGAATTACTTTTATTTTGATTTTGCTGATACTAGACTTTTTCAATGTTATTTAACTTTTAATTCTTTATTTTATATATTTCTCTCACTAAACTTTATATTTATTTTAATTGACTTTATTTTCAATATTTTCTTTTATTTCTTTTATTTTATATTTCTTTCACAAATTCTTATATCTCTGTTTATTTACTTTGTTATTTTTTCAATATTTTCTTCTTAATTCTTTAATTCTTTCACTTGTCACTTTTATTATTTTTATATTTCAATATAACTCTTAAATTTAACCTTTCTTTACTTTTTAATTATTTATATTTATTCTCGATTAAAATTCACTTTTCTGATCAAACCTTTTATTAAACCCTTATAACTTTTGAGAAAATCCCTTGCTCAGGGATCTAAACTTTAACTCTGATCTTCACGATCAACACGGCCAATTGCCGGACTTGAACTGCAGGCTACAATGGCCTGGACTAAAACTGCAGGCCTAAACTGCCCGGGCTAACTGCCGGCTACAACGGCCTGGCTTAAACTGCCCAGATTTCCCAGTTTTAATCAATTTTATTGAAAGACGATTTAGTGGGGAAATCGTATGTTAAGTTCATTGCACTTGACTGTTGCCAAGCCAATTCTACAAGCTTGCAGATTTGGGCAGTGGTGTGATCCGAGTTTAGTGACTTGGATGCACCACTCCTTATATTGGGCAATTTATTCTTTTATTTTTTCTAGATATTTCTCCAAGGGTCAACAAACTGTTTGTCCAAGAAAAGGAATTTATTAAGAAATACCGTGTTATATTCTTAGGTTTTTCACCTCAAAATTGTGAAACTTAAAGGAATGTTAAATTCCATTAAATCTATTAAATATAGAATTAGATTTTTATCCGATTAAAGTATTTTGGATTAAGATATTCAAAAAGAAGAATGTCCTTTTTGTGAAATTACAAAGGGTTGTTTTTGTGTAAATGTTTTTACAATGTTTAACAAAATCTCGTGTTGTGTGTAATTGTTGCATGTAATTTTAGTTTAAGTATAATTAAAAAAAGGTATTAACAATATAAAAAGTTACGGAGTTAGGCCGTAACACCGCTCTTTTGCCTAAATCACACAAACCATAATAACTCTGTTTATCAATTCTTGGTCTTGTGTAGGATCTTTTACTTTATCTATGTAAATATTTAGAAAAAAAATATTTCTTTCATTTAACCCTTAAAAGTTTTTGGAACATTACCTTTCCACGTATGCCTTATCCGGCTTGTACACAATATTTCAGGTTGTGTTATTTATTTTTATTAATAATATTATTATATTTATTATACGTATATGTATTGGAATGTAATAATAACAAACTTTAACCAATTTACATACTCAATGATAAAACTATTATTTGTAACGCTTTCAAAAAGATTACACTGTAAAAAAAGGGAGTTAAATTTTAACTCCCCAGGGGATTCTATAAAAGTCGCACCCATTGGAGAGTTAAATACCAGGGGATAAATGCCAGGGGAGTTAAATAAAGAGAGTTAAAATTTAACACCCAAATGCTAACTCCCCATGGAAAAAATAACTCGCGCGGGTGTTGAATGAAGGGAGTTAGAAATTAACTCTCTTTTGGAGTTGATTTTTAACTCGAAAAATTTAATTCCCAACTCCCGAGTCCGTTAACTCCCTAAATTTTTTACAGTGTACTAATCATATTTGTAGTAACTTTAAAATTTTTAATTTATGTTGCTCCTCTTTAAAAGTTTATAATACTAAATAATATATCCGATTTATTAATGTTGTTATTTATATTAAATAATATATGCAAAGTAACCTAAAATTATGATTGTCAAATAAAAGTTCTCTAGGACATCGTAGGGTCCTCGTATAAAGCTCTCGCTATGTTTCCCTTTCAAAATTTTTAGAAAGAGTAGAGTGTCACTGAAAATGCATGGGTCCAACGAGTTTCCCATATTTTTCTCTACTAGAAGCCAACTTTAGATAATGACCTTTTTCGTTTAACAATATCTGTTATTTTTATGGAATTGTGGAAGGTGGATGACAACGTTTGATAAATGATCAAAAATCGACAAGTGATCCCAAATTTTGGACTGATAGTATTAGAGTAACATCGTGGTTCATCCTCTTCCTACGCTACTGACTTATACTCATTCTAGCGCTCTTAAATGTAATTTTCATAGTTCTCACCAGGCGTCCAAATAGACAATTTTAGAAGATAACAATCACATGAGTAGGCAGAGGGTTCAACTGAATTTCCTCCTACATTGGGTAGCTGTTTTGCCTGCAGATTTATCATTTATTCTTTCTAATTGAAGGGGAAGAACAACATCATAGAGTCGGGTAATAAATGTAATTTTATTTGGAAACCTATTCTGGTTGGTGTATCGGGCTTTGAGTGCCAAGTATTGATTTAGGGATTCGGCGTTTGCAGTTGGTTTAGTCTTCTAGAGACTACAATGTTTGGCATTTGAAGTCGCCTATGGTTATTAACATTTATAGAGGCTGGTTTTTTAAAAAAATAAAGAGCAACTTTGGATGGTGTTTATTGTTCAAAATTTTCAAAACAGAAGAAAAGTAGGATTTTTCATTTGCTGCTCTAATGATAATTTTCAATATGCATAAGATTTAATAGTTGCTGCAATACTTTTCAGCATATTTCTACCGTGTTAAATTTGCTTTTGTTTTTCATTATTTATGCAACACGCCACTGTGATACGCACCTTATGCCACCTTTTTTGCGTAAGTTACTGATTACAGCGTGGTGCAAATAATTTTGGAGGTATACTTTTTTTCGCGCTACATAGTTAGTTTATGGACTTTAGCTACTTTATGGACCAAATATCCGGGCTACAAAATATTAACCTATAACCTTTAGTGCTGTTGCAAAAACATTGGTTCTTGCGTCACATGCTCTAACCTAAAATTGTGTCGCTCCTTGGTCGAACTTAAGAGTAAACCTTTTGTGTGGGTAAGATGTTGTTTTATAGTACTAAATGTTGAATAAAATTTATTTACGTATATAGTTTCTTTAATTCCTACCGAACTGAACAGAAGGCAAGAAGATCGTTCTCGAGGCTACAATTCTTCCCTCAGGCGGGCACATTTGTTTTCACTTAACAAAACTAATGACTCCGGTCAAAAATTGAAATAGTGTCACAACCCTACTGGAGAGACTCTTCTCACATGAGAGGCATTCTCTGGAAAAAAAGCCACCCTAAAAAAAGTTTTAAAATAGTTTTGTCAGTGATATATGTTATAGTATATATATAACGGCCTCATAAATGAATTTATTTGTTGTATGTGTATCAAATTCAGTAGGATATTAATTTATCATTTAGAGTTGAGAATCTTTTTCAATAGAACAATGTAAACCACTCTACTACATTTTTTTTATCATTACTCGTTTCGGATATTTAATATTTTCGCGGCTATTTAATCCGACTATCTATAGCTTCGAACTTATCATTTTGCTATTAGGATGGATCAGACAAAGGAATTCTAAGTTTGCCGGAAGGGCTGCACAGATTGTCGAATACACGATAGAAAGGGAGAGAGTAATTGACAAGGCTTTGAATTTATGAGTTGGTTTAAATTATTCCCATTTCTTTATTTCACGTTTGCCCCATGTTCACGATAAACAGACGGTCGACTTCGCAAGAACTCGTTGAGCACAAAGAACTACCGCAAAGAAGCATTTTGCATCGGGTGGCACTTTTTTTATTAAGACAAGTCGAAGTCATTGAGTGGAAAATTCTGCCTAATTTAGGGGGTCGATTACGTAAATTTATTTGATTTTGATTTGACTTCCACCGCATTTCAATTTTTTCACTAGACAAAAAATTGAAATCATAGAAAATTGATCATAACTTTTTTTGAGTCCATATGAACACTATACTTTCTTTGAATAGAATTTGCGTATTTAAGTTACTTCTCGAACCGTATATTTTATTTACAATTTCGTTTACTCATTTACAATTTATGGGTCAAAAACAAAACCCGTCTCATACCTAGACACACTCCCCTAAATTACGGACTTATTGACTGATGGTAATTACCAGCGACGTGCGTAACGATGAACGGTGCTGGATTGTGATTAAAGCACTTTATATTCATACAAATCATTCTCTAAAATATACTTATCGAATTGTAAACAGTCCTGTGTCGATTTTTACGTATAAGCGCAAGACCTGAAAGGACAGGTTGAAAATGTGGATTTGATCCTGCTTGGGGTGAAAATCTCTTTTCTTACGGTTTGAGCATTGTTCGTGTCAAATACTCTTTCCAAGCGGTGAGGAGCGCACGGGAGCCGATTGGCTGCGGGCACACTCGAGAGCTGCGCCTCGAGCACGATATTTTTTCGCCCTAACGTGTAGTAATATTTTAATTTTCGTAATTTGCTTACATTTACTATTATATTCTGTTTATAAATTTTCGTGTTTACATTACAAGATAAATAGGAATACTTAGCTTTTGTTTAAAAACAATGCGACTTCGATGTATGTAGAAATGCCTCTGTGCATTCGACTCTTTAGCAAATAAATTTGAATTTATATTTCAAAATAATTTCCGAACGAATGCTATTGGTTATATAAAGCAAGTGGAGAGTGTATGTTGCGCGCTCATTGACGCGTCATTTTTCTGTTCACGTTGATTACTGCAACGATAGAAATAGTACTAATATATATACAGAAACAATAAAAATTAAAATATATGAGAATTATCGATTAGGAAACAAAGCAAAAATACTCTATTTTGTAAATAAAAATTGCGATTGTGCCATAACTATTTAACTCTATGCTTTGGAATAGTAAGTTCTATTGAATTTAACAAACTCATTTCAGGGATCGTCGACAATTTCAAAAAGTAGAATTTTGTTAACGACAATAAAAAAAAGTGTCGCATTGCACAATGTTCGAGATTGTTTTACTGACGTTGAATTTTCGAAGCGTGTCAATGATGTTTTTTTGAAGCTATCTAGGAACATATTCCAGGTAATCACGTCTAGGAGTAAGGCTTTGAGATCGTTCAAACGAGATTTTCCTTGGTTCACGCCCAACGGGACCAATAACGTTATTGCACGATCGTTTCTCGTCACTATATATAGATATGCACTATATACATGTACATATATAGAAATCCATATACGTACACGCGCACGAGTGCATTTTCATTCAAGTGTTTATGTGTACACCTGTATGTGTGTGAGTTTGTGATAAGAGTCTACATATATGCATATTCTATTCGTGATAGAGATGTTGGCCGTCCCATAAAACAAGTTTAGATCGCGGTATTCAGGACGTTCAGCTTTTTACGCGAGGTGCAGTGGTAAGTTATTGCATAATAACAAGGCAGACTTCATGCCATCCTTGTTACTCATTTTTCGAGCCAGGGGGAATATTACCATACTGTTTAATACAAAACGCGGCCCTCAAAAGGTAACTGCAGGTAATATTCCCTGGTAGGTGCAAGTTGCTTGTCAAGCAGCATGACTACGTGGAGATTCAGTGGGGGTGTCAGGAAGTCCACCTGAAAAAAAGCGGAACGGACGTAAGCTTGAGTATTTTTACATGCAAAAGTATGCAAAAGGCTATTCCCTGTATCATTACTTTTTCAAATCTGCCTTGAAATAGTATAAAAGAAATTAAAATGTTGTTACACTTAGCGAAAGAGGTATTCACTTCTTTTCAATGCCTAAGCTTTCTTTAATTTTTTTTTATTTACAATTTTCTACATTCTACAATGATTTTCAAATCATGGATTTTAGTTATTTTTTTTTTAAATTGGCAATAAATTTTCAAACATTGTGATATTAGAGAAAATTGAACTGTCGATATTGAAATACAATAAATAAATTTTTTTCAAATAAAAATTTCTTTGAAATAACTGGGGAAAAAGGAGAAAATAATTTAAACAAAATCACTTTGTGACGAATAGCGAAATCGTGAAATTGATATGAACGAAATTTTGATTGAAAAATATCTTTTAGTTTCGTTGCGGATTATGGAAATAGAAGAAATAAAAATACTGAAGCGTATAAAAAAACCATGCGAATAAAAATCATAACATCAACTATCAATTAAAATTATTATCTGTAACAAATTTATTAATGTTCACTTTTAATTTTTATATTAGATAAACTGACTACCATTCAGAAATCCACTACTCCGAATTCATTTTCCCAATTAATATGTAAACTTGCAGTAAACTCTCAGTGCAAGCTTGCGCTGCAAATAGTAAAATAAGAATATTTCTATCTGGAAAGTATAAAAAAGATGTTAACTATTTTTTTTGCAAGTCAAGACGGTGAAAATATCGAGATAAGTAATGTTTTGCTCAACTGAAATGTAGCAGAGCTGGAGAGGGCCACTAGTAATTCTTGATTTTGATCGCAGTCTGATTTATACATCCTTCTTGAGTGTCTGTAAGCATCCGGACTGCCGGTATAGATAAGGAAGTATATGGCAAGGTTGAGGCTTGGCAGCGCAAAGTTGCAGACACTAATCTAGTCTGTATGCCTCAGTCATAAGTCACCCTCATGGGACGGTTCAATAATTAACTTGCTGGGCGGAATCGGTTATCGGAACGATATTATTCGAGCCCTTCCCTTGCACCCGGTACATTAACGTCGTTCCATGATATGAAGGTGTCCCATCTTATTTGTGAAAATTCAATTTTCGGCGTAAAATTCACGTCGATAAAGAAAAGTATCTGAAACTGAGACTACCGGGTGTTACAAAATACAGAATTAAAGAAATATTTAAGCAATGACTAAAATTTTCTATTATGGTAGATTTTGTGATTTCATTTCGACTTACACTTTCATTATGACATTCATTATCATTTTCATACTCACTTTCACTTAGACAGACCTTTATATTTTTTTCCTCTTTAATTTTGACTTTAAACTTCACTGTGACAGAATTTTATTTTAATTTTTTAGTTCTTCTTATGGTTTAACAGATTTAAATTTTTAATTTTACCTTCACTTTTATAGAATTCCAGTTCAAAGTGAAAGAAAAAAATAAAAATACTTAAAAATTAAAATAATATTAAAAATAAACATCCATTTTGCGTTGTATTATTTTTTATTTTCACTTTCATTTCAACTTCTACTTTCAGTTTGACACAATTTCACTTTCATTTTGACTGTTAAAGAATTTAATTTTTGCTTTCACTTTCACTTCAATAATTTTTCATTTGCACTTTCACTTTAACATTTTTTTAACCCATTAACGCCCAAATGTACAAAATTTTGACATAAAGCTTGAGGACTAATTTCCGCACTTAGAAGTCAATAGAAAAATTCTGCAACTATGATTTCTTATGTTTTTATATGGGTTCTACCGAATAGCAAAATGAAAAAGATCATAAAATTCTAAACAAAAAAGTTATTGTTTTTTCTAAAAAAGTCTGATTTTTTCCAGTTTTCATTTAATATAAAACTAGCAACAATTCGCGCGGCTAACTTCTTCCTGCTTTTTTTAAAATAAAATTAGCAATTTTAAAAATAATAGAATTTAAAAATTTTCTAATTTAAATTTTTGTTAAAAAAAAAAATTCAATTTTGGAGAAATTACAAATACCATTGCAGTAATTTAATTATTAAAAAAAAAAATAAATTTCTTCTTATAAAATTCAACTATGTTAAAAATTTGAAAAAAATTCTCATGAAAATCCCAATTATCTTTATAAATAAGAAAATTCTGCTCCAAAGTTCAATTATTTTCATAAGTAAAAAAAAATTCGTGTCCTAATTTCAATTATTTTTAAAAATTTTTCTAATTTCAATGATTTTCAATATCTACTATTTTAATAAATTTCTCAAAAAGAATTCAATTATTTAAAAAAATTTTTAATAAAATTGTATGCAAATATTTAATTATTTTCATAAATAATAAAATTGTTTTAAGAAATTCAATTACTATTTTCATAAAAAATAATTTAAAATTCTTGAAAATAATAATTGAATTAAAATGATGGAAATAATTTTGATGAAGTTACAGTAACAATATTCTTATAATATAAAATAATCATTTTTATTACTTGGTCATCTTTAATTATTAGAAAACATGAAGAAATAGAATATCTTCATGTTTTATAACAATTTTTTATAATTTGTTTAATTTCAAAAAGGTTTGAATTTAAAATTTTTGAATGTCTTACTTCCTGTGGAAAATCAATCCTGTTCCAAAAATAAGATTAAAAATAGGAATTTTGCAAATATTTTTCTTCTTTTTCTAAAACAAAATAATAATTTTGTTAAAAAAATTGTGATTCATAAACAAAAATAATGCAAAATAAATAAATTTTCTATTTCTTAATCACAGTTGTTTAACAATTTTCTAATTTTGTTTAGATGTAAAGAATAAAAATCTGCATAATTTCAATTTGACAAAACATAATATTTAACAAAATTTTAGTCTTTTATTGAAAATAAGTGAAAAAAATTCTGATGATTTCTATTTGTCATTACAATTTTGAATTAATTATAAAATAAAAATAATTATAACATAATGATATAATATTCAATATATCCAACGATAAAAAAAATAAAAGTATAAACAAAAGACAACTTCAGAGTGTGAGGGACAGAAAAAGTGAATGAATGAAAGAATAAAAGAACATTCAAATTATTATAGTTAATTATAGTTAATTCTTTTTACTATAAAATGCTAGAAAATGTTGCAAATAACGTCACAGAAATATCTAACAAGCTACAAGATAGGATCATAGAAAAAATTAAAAATTAAAATGGCGGCTTCAAAATGAAGACTAGTTTAATTTTTTTTTTAATTTCACCCTAAAGTATAAAATTCTTAAAATTGATTAGATTAGTTACCAGAAATGCTTAACGAGAAATGTTTTACTACAAAAGTAGTAGTAGTTTTTTTCTTTTTCTTTTTTAATTAGCGTCTAGTTATGTTGGTTGGCAAAACATTTGCAAAATTAGGCATTGACACTGAAAACATTTTCAACCGAATCCAATGAGTATTTAAAAATTCATCCGCCATATTGGGACCGCCATTTTGAATTTTTAAAATTGAACCTCAGATTCGAAATCAGCAACCCCAATAACCCCCGAGTAATAAGCATATGAAAACATAAAAAATGATGATTCAAGAATTTTTCTATTGATTTCTAAGTGCCGAAATTAGTCCTCAAACTAAGTAAAAACTAAAAAGTCATTAAATTTCCATTACGTTAAAAAATTAAAAATATCGCCATTATGCATTAAAACATCAACAGTTTTAATTATACGTTTTTCATACAATTATACTTTCAGGACACCCTGTGTACATGTTCCATTGCGGTTTTTCACGACGCCGAAATAAATGCACAAAAAGAATAAAATCAGTGAAAATATATGAATTATAAAGTACTTAACGTTTCGTTGCACAGGATGTTCTTTGAGAAAAAAAGAATAGATACGATATCATTTTTAATTTATCGATCACATTTTCTTTTCTATATTGAAAGTAAAACGTTCTTCTGTACGCTCCATTATGCATGTTCTTTTTCATTATTTCCAGTAAGCTAGAAATAATGAAGCTCACTTCCTTTGGGAGGTACAAACGTTCACATTTCACTTTTTCGAGAATAAGTATATATATATATATATATATAGAGAGATTATAAAATATTAATATTAAAAAATAAAAACAAATCACATGTCAAATATATTATTCTCTTTAAATAGGTATATAAAATATAAAAAAGATATTCTTATATATTGCAATTTTGAATTTAGTTTATTTTCTACGTGCGACTAGTATAGAAAGAAGAAGTAGACTTTTAGAAAAAAATCAAAGTGGTTTCACATTCTCTTGGGAACGATTACAAGACAAGACAAATGTTTAATTATCTTATGGAAATCTGGGTTTGAGAAAATATGTGTCTGAATATAAAATACGTCATCTACTTAAGTGGTAAGGGTGGTTTATAGTCAGACTCGATACATAAACTACATCTAAGGAATTTCTTTTTTTGAGAAAGTGAAAATGCTTGTACGTTTTATAGAGTATTTTTTCATCTCTGAATTATTTTGTCTCCTAAAGCAAAAGTTGTATTTAAGAAAAATTGTGCACTTTGATTCTTATTTAATAGAGACAATGTTTTTCATTTAATTTTTTAATGACTATAGAAAGTTCTGGATTTGATTAATTACTCATCTTGAATAAGTATCTCAGTGGACTTGTTATTTAATTTGTAGTCTTGAGTCTAGGGTTCAATTCCCCTCATGTCTGGATTTTTTTAAGTTTTTTTATGAATTATAATTCATATATTTATGCAGCGTATATATTTGTTTATTATTTATCAGTATTGTTTGGCCAAAAACAAAGAAAGTAACAGAAAACAAAAAAAATAAATTAAAATAAATTAAAACTAAATTTTTATGTTACAGCACCATTGTCGAAATTGCGGGAATATTTTTTGTAATGCCTGCAGTGACAACACAATAGCATTACTGAATTCAGCGAAACCAGTTCGAGTATGTGACGATTGTCATATTTCATTGGTCGGCCGTTATTCTATTCTTCATTAATACAATATAATTATATCTACAAATATATATTTATATTTAAATGTATATATAGAGAATGATATCTGTGTATAAAATATCACTTCAACAACAAGTTCATACTGTATACAATGTGAATGCAAAAATTTCACGAAGGCAACGACTAGGCTTTCATTCCCTGGATTTTGGGGGATTTACGATGTAAGCACGAAGGGTTGCGAAAGAACGGGATTTCAATTCCGCTCAACTTGCCAACACAGGCCTGAAAAGCCTCGCCTGAGCGTTGAATGAAGACGTCGCGATAATACATCACCATATATTTTACATAAAACATATTTTCCATCACGTTTTTTACATCAGCAAATAGTCAACATTTTATTTCTTTTTCTTTCTCTTCTTTTTTTTTTGTCGAGAGTTGATCAAATTTTATTTTTAATCTATGTAAATTAAAGTAGAATGAAATTTTTTGTTATAAAGTTATATACATACATCTTTTTTTGAAATATTAAATATTTCCATTACAATTATTTTAATGTTACAAAATTAAAAATCTAATTGCCTTCTATACAACTAATTTTTAGATTGATATCAGAGAACGATTTTTTTCAAATTCGTGACTATGAACATTTGAGGGGGGGGGGAGGAAATTGACATTGTAAATTATTTATGTCGCGAACAAGTAACAGTTTGCAAAGGAAATCGCGTGACTTCAAACTAGTCGATTTCTGAAAGCAAATACTGGTGTTAAAGTGCATATGTATACAAGTATAAACATAGCATATATATTTATATATTTGATATCTTTGGTCCTAATTGCAAAATAATTTATTTATTTGTTTAAACTGATTTTGCAAATTTACGGCATAATTTTGTAATTTAATAATATATACAAGTTATCAAGATATTATTAATTTTATTAGAGGAAAATTACTATATACGCTTTTTTAGTGTTGCCTTCTTGAAATCAACACTGATATTCTCGAATTAGTTATATTGCTACGAGTAAAATTATTTAATTTAAAATTTTTATTAAAAAAAGAAAATTTAGAATTAAGATTTTTTGAAAACTAGTTAAAGTTAGTATAGCTGTCTAGAGTTATTTAAATTATTTCGAATTTTATGAGCCTGCTTGATATGTATGCAAATTGTGTGAATTATTGACGAGAGCTTTTTTTATGATGCCTAAAGTCATACACTTCTAGTAGAAAATCTTATTAACAAATATTTACCAAATCAAAAAAAAAAACTCACGCACTATAAAGTGAAAATGTGTAAAAAAAAATTTCTAACTGAAAACCCTACTTTTGTACATATTTTTTATAGAAATCATGACAAATAGACAAATTTTTTAATTATTTTTTATTTCTAAGAATGTTTGTTCTTAGAAAAAATACTACAAAAAAATTGAGGGATTTAAAAAAACCCAATTGTAAATTAACAAGAAAAATTACAAATTCAAAGAATATAAAATTTTTTAAACTGTTAATATTGTTTAAGAGAAAATTTATATTATTTATCAATTGAACTATGAGCTTGGAAACAAATGTAAAGATATGAAAGGAAAGTGGTTGAAAAAATTTATTTTGCAATTAAAAGTGAAATTGTTTATGAGAATTACATGTGGGGATTTTTTTTCTTTTTTTTTGATTAAACGAACCTCTTGCTGCCAATGAATAAAAGAAACGATCTTTTTGACGAGTAAATTATTTTCCGTACACTGTACACGGGTTTAGAGAGCTTTTAAGAAAAACGTTTACGTTCTACTTCCATGAAAGCTTTGGCTTAAAGGGTCCCGAAAGACGAGAAGATTACTGTCTGAATGCTCTGAAATTTGTTATTTGCGAAAGTATTTAATAAATTTGTTAACAAAATGTGATTGTATGTGCACCTATTATATAATTTGGATAAAGTCTTTATCAAAGTAATAAAATACAAAATATTTTTAAATACGATGTTCTGTTGTTTTTTTAATTGCCTGATCATTTCAGTTCAAATTTTAATTTTTAATTAATTAATTAACTATAATAATTTGCATGTTCTTTCATTCATTCACTTTTTCTGTCCCTCATACTCTGAAGTTGTCTTTTGTTTATACTTTTATTTTTTTTATCGTTAGATATATTGTATATTATGTTATAATTATTTTTATTTTATAATTAATTCAAAATTGTAATGACAAATAGAAATCATCAGAATTTTTTTCACTTCTTTCCATTAAAAGACTAAAATTTTGTTAAATATTATGTTTTGTCAAATTGAAATTATGCAGATTTTTGTTCTTTACTTCTAAACAAAATTAGAAAATTTTTAAAAGCTGTGATTAAGAAATAGAAAATTGATTTATTTTGCATTATTTTTGTTTATTAATCACAATTTTTTTAGCAAAATTATTATTTCGTTTTTGAAAAAGAAAAAAAATATTTGCAAAATTCTTATTTTTAATCTTATTTTTGAAACAGGATTTTTCACAGGAATTAACACATTCAAAAATTTCAAATTGTTATTGTAACTTCATCAAAATTATTTTCATTTTAATTCAATTATTATTTTCTAGAATTTTGAATTATTTTTTATAAAAATAATAATTGAATTCTTAAAAAAAAAATTATTATTTATGAAAATAATTTAAATTAGCAGGAGAAGAATTTTTTTGAAATTAATGAAAATAATTGAACTTTGGAGAAGAATTTTGTTATTTATAAAGATAATTGGGATTTTTACTAGAATTTTTTTCAAATTTTAAACATAGTAGAATTTTATAAGAACAATTTTTTTTTTAAATAATCGAATTTCTGAAATTATTTGTAATTTCTCCAAAATTGAATTTTTTTTAGTGTTTTCAACAAAAATTTAAATTAGAAATTTTTAAAATTCTATTATTTTTAAAATTGCTAATTTTATTTAAAAAGGGTAGTAAGAAGTTAGCCGCGCGCTTTAGCACCCGAATTGTTGCTAGTTTTAACTAAAATCCATTTTTAAATCAATTTTTATTAGAAATTTCTAAGCAAATTCAATTACTTAAATACAAAAATAATTAATTTATTAAATAATTGAATGTTTCTGAAAATTCATTTCTCAATAAGAATTTTAGTTTATTTATGAAAATAATTGAATTATTGAGAAGAATTTTACAAAAATTTTTAAATAATTCTTTTTTTTTCGAAAAAATGTATGCAAATTCTATTTTAAATAATTAAATTCCTGTGAAATTTTTATTATTTATGAAAATAATTGAATACTTGTCCAGAATTTTATCAAAATTTCTTTAAATAATTGAATTATTTTGATAATTATTTAATAATTATCAATTATTAATTATCAATCAATCAATTCATCCTATTAATTATTAATTATTTAATAATTCTAATAATTAAAGATGACCGAGAGATAAAATCATTATTTTATATTATAAAAATATTGTTACTGTAACTTCACCAAAATTATTTTCATCATTTTAATTCAATTATTATTTTCTAGAATTTTGAATTATATTTTATAAAAATAATAATTGAATTCCTTAAAAAAATTTTATTATTTATGAAAATAATTGAATTCCTGTGAAATTTTTATTATTTATGAAAATAATTAAATGTTTGCATACAATTTTATTAAAATTTTTTTTAAATAATTGAATTCCTTTTGTGAAATTTTATTAAAACAGTAGATATTGAAAATCATTGAAATTAGAAATTTTTTTTGGAAATAATTGAAATTAGGACAAGAATTTTTTTGACATTTATGAAAATAATTGAACTTTGGAGAAGAATTTTTGTTATTTATAAACATAATTGAGATTTTTACTAGAATTTTTTTCAAATTTTAAACATAGTTGAATGTTATAAGAATTTTTTTTTTAAATAATTGAATTTCTGCAACTATTTGTAATTTCTCCAAAATTGAATTTTTTTAGTGTTTTCAAAAAAAATTTAATTTATAAAATTTTTAAATTCTATTATTTTTAAAATTGCTAATTTTATTTAAAAAGGGTAGTAAGAAGTTAGCCGCGCGCTTTAGCGCCCGAATTGTTGCTAGTTAAAAATTTAAAAAGAAAATCTTTAGGTACTTTAATTTTTAATTTTAAGAAAACATATTTTATGTAAAAAATAGTATTTAAATAATAATTGTTTATAATAATTGTTTTTTACAATAATGAGTTTTTAATAATATTGAAGAATTTCATGAAAATTAAGAAAGAATGTTAATTCGAATAATACTCATAATCAATATATTTTCTTATTTTCTAATTTTCGAAACGTAAGCTGTATAGTAAAACTGTGGAGGATTTATATTTTACTGGGCCAGATTACAGGTTTGTTACAGATATTAGGAATAAGTTTTGAACCTCGCGAGCCAACTTGTCGGCTATACGACTTTCGAAAGCTCGTTAGCCATGAACGCGTGCTGCGCTTAACGAGGGTAAATTGAAATCGATCCTCAGCACTGTATCGATTTTGTGGTTTTAAACGATCGACACGAGCAGCATGTAGTCGTAATTTTGACGGCAAGTGTAATTAACGAATATCTTTAAGGTTCCCCTTAATGTCTGGTAATCTCAATAACAAAATTTTATCTCCAATAAAAGAGAAGCAATTTTCTGACAAATATAATAAATATATAATATAGATTAAAAAGTTTTTAAAAAAATTTCGCTTTTTTTGAGATTAAAAGTCATTTTTATTTTATAAATTTTTTTTTAGATATTTTGTTGGAAAAAAATTTTATTCTACGTTACAATCGACTATTTGAATTATCGACAATATTTATTTGTTAATAATTTATTTTTTATTATGAAAATATAATTTGTTGCATGCCGAGCGGAAAGCAAGGTTATTTTGAATTTTAATAATTAATTAACAAATAACAAATTCTGGGATGATTATGGAATGATTATGGTCAACTTGGTAAAGCTCAACTATATTTACTTTTATGTACGTTGTTTTCTATCGATCGTAGGGTGTCGTTTTATAATTATTTAAATTGTTTTATTGTCATTTAATTACTTTTTCTTAGGTGACAAGTTTTTTGTTTTGTTATAATTCATGTCGGAAATATTTAATAAAATTTATTTATAATTTAATTTTTTTAATAACTATGACGAAACTATGATGTTTATAAATAAAATTTATAAATTTTAATTGAAAATGAAATGGAAATTTTTGAATTTTAAGAAAATTAAAAAAAAAATTTTACAAAAAAAAATGTTCTGTTACATTTATCTACGAATTTCTTTAATTGCAAAATTATTCAAAAATAACACTAACTTCTTTTTATTTATAAAATACTAATTTAAATAATTATATTATATAATAATTAAATGTTTGCGTACAATTTTATTAAAATTTTTTTTTAATTATTAATTTCTTTTAGGTAGTTTTATGAAAATAGCAAAGATATTGAAAATTTTAAATTATTGAAATGAGGAAATTTTTTGAAAATAATTGAATTTTGAAGAAGAATTTTATTATTTATAAAGATAATTGGGATTTTGACGAGATATCTTTTCAATTTTGAACATAATAATAATAATTTCATAATTTGTGAGCTAGCTCACAAACTATCTTATGAATTCTAAAAATTTAATTTTTTCCAGTACTTTTAATAAAAATCCCTGACTTTTCCCTGAATTCTCTGTGTCAGAATATATGATTATTATAGTTATAATACTATTAAAACTATATTCCAATTAATATTTTATTTTTATGAAAATAAATTTGAATTACAAATTTTTACGTTTTATTATTTTTAAAATTGCTAATTTTATTTAAAAAATGGTATAAAGTAAACTTAGACTGTTGTCTAAATAAATATTCTCCTACAACTCTATCTAATAATAATGTGTCACAAGTGTCCTAGGAATTAGTGAATTTTCTTATCAAATTATAGTATATAAAAAATTTCTGTGATAAACATCAAGAAATATAAATAAAATTATTACTATTATGTACATAACATATAAATTATTTTAATATAAAAAAAGATTTTTTCAGAAATATAATTAATAATGAAAGACGTCAAATATTTCTTAGAGATTTCTGTAGAATAATTGTCCGTTAAATCTGCTCGAATATAAAAATTGTGCAATAACAAAGCTTATTAATGTTTTTGTGGCGTGTTTCACATTCTTGTTGCATTAAACGAAAATCTGAAATGAACATGCCAAACGGGCAGCTTTCATGTTATTTTGTAACAGACGGCGGAGAATACTATTCTTTTTTCTAGAAATAAATATAAATCCTTTTCTACAACTACAGTTTTTAATATAAAAATGAAAGATTATAATATATTATTCTTGATGAGACGTATAACAGTAGAGTTATCATTTATTGATTTGATTGATTGAGTATAAGAACCGGCGTTAGTCTTATTGAAAACCAAGGAAGCGAAAAGCTATTGACAGTGTTCTCTGAACCAAATGCATTTTATAATCCATTAAAAGATGCGACGCGCCGGTGCTTTGTGCTTTTTTTAGTATATATGTATACATTGAAATGAAAAGTTTCCAAGTTGAAAATTATTTGGCATTATATTGCAGAAAATAATCACACAGAGAGAGGGTATTTGCATTTATTTTTTTAATAAGAAATAAAATAATGCTTTTTGTTGTATCATTGTTCTATTATTTTTGAAGGAAATTAAATATTATCGGAACGCAATTTCCATCAGATCTATTTTATGCTTCGCTGTGTTACATCTGATGAAATAAAGCTTCCAATTTATCCTAAGATTTTAAAATGAAATTAATATAGAATTAGAAAATAAAACAAAAGACAGTTCGTACTATAAATAAATAAAAATACTTCTCAGTAAATAAATAAATATTTAAAACAATTAATTAATGATTAGTTTATTATTCAAATGCCCCCCAGTACCTTACTAAATCATTCTTTATGAAAAAGAAAAGTAAGGTTTCTACTTGAAAAATGCAATAAAAGTTAAAAGAAAAATTAAATATTTCAATCAACCAAGAATTTGTAAAAAAAAAACCTCTTTTACGAGTTTTGACATATCGACACAAACTGTTATTAAAAAACACGTGTCTAGTGAAAAAATTGAAATGCGGTGGAAGTAAAATCAAAATCGAATCGTTTTTATTTCTTATTACAAAATTGACACCGAGCGATCGACGGTTTTTTATATTATTACTTCATAACTAAAACTAATAAAATCATTATTCATATTTTTGATCTAAGTTTTCAATTTAGAAATAACCAAGATATTCAATTTTTAATTCCCAAGTGAACGCTTTTTGATTCCATGAGAACGTATGTTTGAAATTTGAGATCATATGACACAGACCTTAGACGCGCACGTGCCAAGATTTTCAAAAAGCTTTCGCCAAGGGACTAAAATTTCGATATCCCGCAGTTATTTATTATTTGGAAAACATGATAAAAAAATTGTTGATGTATTTTTTAATACAAATGTCATCCGAATAAACTAAAAATATCTTTAAGTTGTGTTAAATTCTTTATTCTTTCAATGACAGGTAAAGAGGAAAAACAATGTCTAATGGAATAGCAATTGGTAATATTTTATTTTCGTCTGGTATTTTAAAAAGAAGATTAGGATAATTATAAGCAGATATACTTTCATAATTATTATTTTCATTGCATTCATCATATATATATATATATATATATATATATATATATATATATATATACTGTAACACTTTTTTTCAAACTACTTTAAAACAATTAAATACAAAACTTTAATCTCAAACTAAATTTTCATAAATCAACAATAATTCTGGAACTATAATCTTAATTTTACTGTAACTGAACTTTAGGGTGGTTTTACATACCCAAAAACTTAAATTTAACTGAATAATTACACTTTACATAAGAAGCAGCATGGACTCTTCCTACAATCTACGAACATGTGATAATTTTCACCACACTTTAAACAGGCAGTTGATCTATCTGACGCCTTACAACATTTTTCCTATCTGTGCGTATCCAAGGCGACAAAGAATCTAACGCCCCTACACGACATAAAGCTTATCTTTATGCGTCCTTATTTCTTCAGTCTGTTCGCCTTCTCTTGTTCGGTGTCTGCAAATGCGAACTTCTTTTCACATTTATTGGATCCTAGGACAATCACTTGCTTTTGGTAATCTTGCTTTTTGCGAATATCTTGCGGCTTCTGTTGCACTCCATTAGACAGCGACAAACTGTAAAAAAAACTCTGTGGGGACAGCGGAGTTTTAGGGCTTTTTGCAATCTTGCATGTATACAATTCATTTTCATAAAGATCTCCGAAGAGAATGAATTTCTTAAAAATACATGAAAATACTCTGTCCCAAAATGACATAGGCCAACTAGGTTTTACGTGAAAGACCTTACTATACAGAACTACTCCCACAGCCCGCTTACCAGTATAAACTATTTAATATTATTTCCCAAAATGGCAGAAGTCGTCTAGGTTTTCCGCTAAAGACCTTTTTATATAGGACTTTCCTATATAGGACCTTCAAAGATCGCATACAAACATAACGTAGTCAAGAGACTGACTGGCCATCAGCGACAAGGTATGATAACCCTTTCCTACAAACCTACTCGGATTGTGATAACCGAAATAGACCCCTTGGTAAGGAGTGGGACCCTACTAATCTCTTATTACTCTGCAGGTAACTACCCGAGTTGAGGACTGCAACTTACTTAGCAATACGTAAACGCCTCTAGCTCAGCATACGAGTTTTCAACCACTGTCAGAGTAAGAGAAAAGAAAAAACACTTTCGAAAGCTATGAATTCCTTACTTTTGCAAGATAAACTATGCCCAAAAATCAAGAAGACCTACTCATTAGGGTGTCCCAAAAAAATAAAAAGTTTTTTTTTATTGGGTCTCATCCCCTAAAAATCTTTCAATTTGTGTAAAAATAAGAACACAATATTTGGAAATAAAAAATTTTAATATTAACCCGTGGTTCAGAGCCTTTGGACCATAAAAGCGTTAAAAATTTAGTGTTTTTTCATTTTTAACATAAATATAAATGTAAAAATATAATGATTAGGGTGTCATTGTAAAGATAATTAAATTACCTTTCGATCCATATGTCATAGTATAAGATTCAATGAAAATTAAGAGTGTTACAGTTGATTAAAGATCAAATTTCATGAAAATTTTGATGGTTTTTAGACACTTAAGTAACTAGTACTTTCTTCACATTAAACAGTAAAAAATATTTAGATTTTAATTTTTTTATTGAGAGTCTGTAACATTACAAAAATCCGTAATTTAATCGTCGATTAAATTCGTCTCAAAATCCGTTACCCGATTTTGAGACGAATTCGATCGACTTTTATGAAGTTCTCCGCCATTTTGAAATTTGAAAAACTGACATTGGACTCTAAATCAGCGACTTCAGTATTTTTTTATCACTGATTTTAGTAAGTTTAGTAGTTATATCTAAATTTATTGTTTCAATTTTTGCTCCAAATGTTGAAGGAATGATAAGAATAAAAAAAATAGTTTCGTTCACTAAATCTAGTGTATAATTGTCATTTTCAATCAAATCGAGGTCCACAAGGGCTAAAAATTTTCGTAATGTTACAGACTCTCAATAAAAAAATTAAAACCTAAATATTTTTTACTGTTTAATGTAAAAAAAGTACAAGTTACTTGAGTGTCTAAAAAATAAAAATCATCAAAATTTTCATGAAATTTAATCTTTAATCGACTGTAACACTCTTAATTTTCATTGAATCTTATACTATGACATATGGATCAAAAGGTAATTTAATTATCTTTACAATGACACCCTATTCATTATATTTTGACATTTATATTTATGTTAAAAATGAAAAAACACTACATTTTTAGCGTTTTTATGGTTCAAAGGCTCTGAACCACGGGTTAATATTAAAATTTTTTATTTCCAAATATTGTGTTCTTATTTTTACACAATTTGAAAGAATTTTAGGGGATGAGACCCAATAAAAAAAAACTTTTTATTTTTTTGGGACACCCTACTACTCATCCGTCGCTTGAAAGGTTGACTGATGTATCTAACTCTTTGTAAGTTCCAGCTCGTTAATATTTTTTTACAGTGTAGAAAAACACTTCTTTTACTTGAATCAATAGTTAAAACTTTTTATTATGTAAATTCATCTTTTGCAACCTAGCTTATTGTGGCTCGATACTCGTCCTTCTTTTCTGCTTTTTACTTTCAATATGATTTAAGGATCCAACCTTTTTTGCTCTTTGGCTGTTCTTTAGTAAAATGCATAACTACTAGGACTAGGTCTGTCAACAATTTACATTATTCTTGACAATGGACATCCATCAGTGGAATTGCTCCAAACATGATCTTATAGCAGACTGACTAATTTTTCCAGCTTAAGGACTTAGTTGAAATATAGCCAGTATATGATTTTAAATGACTAATAATTATTGTAATATAGTTAATTTTCCTTTTATCTATTTTTTCTTCTTTTGTCATTCTTGTGAGTCTTGAAGTTTCTTATTGTTATTAGATATTTTCTGAGGTGGTAAATATTTTTTGCTTTGTGTCTTGTTTATCTGCCCTTAATACATGACATTGTTCTGATTCTCTAAACACACAAAAAAAACCTGGTAAATTTGACTACTTTTTTACTATTTCCTGTAGTTCCAGGAGGCACCCGTAACATTATTTAGTAAAAAGAACTATGACAAAATAGTTAGTCTAACTGTAAAATGTAGTAATAAATATCATTTTTTACAGTAAATTTAACTACTAAAACAGTTATCTTAACTATTTGTTCTTAATCATACTAACTGCTTCATTTAGTTGTAGTAACTACATTTTCATAGTTCCTATAGTCGCCCGTAACAAATTGTAGTTGAAACAACTGTAAAAAATAGTTAAATTAACTATTTAAAGTAGTGAAATGAAATTATTTATTTGTTTTTTATTATTATTGAGGTCCATTTTTTTATATTTTCTTCCTACCTACCTACCTACCTACCTAACAGAGAAAAATCCCTAAATGCCGCACGCACGCTACGATGACTGGCATTGTACTTCAGGACATTCTTCTTATATTCAGTCATGTTAACAACTCCATTTAGTTGCAGTAACTAATTTTTCCAGCTTAAGGACTTAGTTGAAATATAGCCAGTATATGATTTTAAATGACTCAACAATAATGCAATAGTTAAAAGTACTGTTAAAAATAGTCATTTTCAGAATTTCTGTAGTAAAATTATCCACTTTTTACTAGTTACAGAAAAAATTAAACTTACTATTTAAAAAGAACATTCTTAGTTCTTTTTACTACTTTGCTGTAGTCAATATAGCTTTTTAAATTCAGTTGAGGACCTATTGAATCAATGTTTAACCCCAACCCTTATCTCAAAACCAACCCCTAAGCTAAATCAACATATTGAGTATTGCTCTATGATTTTCTGATTTTTATAAAACTTCCTATATAAGGGTTTTTGGGGTCGATAATTACAGATTTGAAGTCATTTTTTAGAAATTCAAAATGGCATACCCAAAATGGCGGAAGTTTTTTAAAAAATCATCCGATTTTTATAACACTTGATAAACACGGTTATTTCGGACTTGTGGAATATGAATTTGAAGTTAGTTCTATAAAATTCAAAATTTCGGACAAATTTAAAAAAATTTAGATTTTTATGAAATTGAAATTTATAATATGCCGAATTAAAATTTTGATCTGTGTTCCTTATCTTCAAAACTAGTTCTATCGTTAATACAAAATTAGTTTTAGAAATAAGGAATACAGATCCATATTAAAATTCGGAATATAATAAATTTCAATTTTATAGTAATATTAATTTTTTTTAAATTTGTCAGAAATTTTAAATTTAAATTTTTTAAAAAACTTTTTATAAAAATCAAATAATTTTTTTTAAATTTGTCCGACATTTTGGATATGCCATTTTGAATTTCTAAAAATTGACTTCAGATCTGTAATTAGCGACCCCAAAAACCTTTATAAACGAAGTTTTATAAAAAACAAGAAATAATAGGGCAATATTTAATATGTTGATTTAGCTTAGAGGTTGGTTTTGAGATAGAGGTGGGGATTAAAAATTGAATATGGTAGGCTGTAAAAAGATATCACACTTATCCAACGATTAATTTTAAAAAATCGAATTCTTTTTAGTTTTGTTCGTAACTAATACAAAATAGTTATTTCTACTAGCACAATAGTGAAATTAACTATTTTTAACAGTATCTTTTATTACTGCACTATTTCTGAGTCATTTACAACCATCTGCTAGTTATTTCAACTATATAAAGTGGTAATTTTAACTACATAAAACCAACTACTTAATTTTAGTTCCACTAACTGAGGAAATGTAGTTAAAATGCTGCTGAATATGATAGTTTTAATTACTTTTTTTCTACCCCCATAGCACCGAAATTTTCCTAAAAATTTATTAAATATTTACTTGCAATGTTCGGCATATTTAACTGAAAAGTTTAGTGGAAATTTTATAAAGATTTAAATGTCTCGATTAAATAAATGTTTAGTGTGACAATTTCCTGAACATTTAAATGATATTTTCGCCTAGTTATAATTATAATTAGGCGAAGATTTTATTGAAATGTTCAGGAAAGTTTCGCGCTAAACATTTATTTAATCAGGACATTTAAATCTTTACACAATTTTCAATAAACATTGCAATTAAATCTTCCGAATATTGCAAGTAAATATTTAATAAATTTTTAGGATAATTTCGGTGCTGTGGGGGTAACTACTCATATGTGGTTGTTTTTACCATTCGCATTTTTTTCTATATATAGAATATATATATATATATATTTATAAATATATGACGGGTTCCACGTTAAGTGACCCAGGTCAAAATTTTAAATGTTTGGGATCGGGTAAAAATTTTGCAAAAACAGTAGTCCTATTAGATACAATTAAAAATACCAAATATTATTAATTTATTTAAACAAATATAAAAACTGGAGGGGGTCAAAGTTTAAATTTTTGGTCTAACATGGAATATTTGAAAAATTTGTAGTTTCTTTAAAACAAAACGAAAATACGTTTTCTATTTTGGGGTTTTCTGCTGTTTTTCAACACTTTCTAATGGTGTAATCAAATGTAGAGAAAAAAAATGTTTGACCTTGAAAAATTAAATTAAAAAATAAAATTTCATTTTTTCATCAAATGGACAGTTTTTATTTTTAAAAAAAAATTTTTATCATAAAGGTGAGGTTTTTTCCTAAAAAAAATGTATAGGTCAAAACGTGGGACAAGAACTTTTAACTGGTCAAAATAAACATTTACTTCTGCAATCCACCGCCCCTGCTCGTTGTTGGGCTATATATTGTTTATAACAATTGAAATAAATTATTTTATGCTTTATTAATTATCTGGTGGTCATATTGGATGAATTTAAATTTATTTAGATCACGTGCATCAACGGAATAAGAAAATAAACCTCCTTTTTTAAAAAAGTGTATTAATTTGTTAACTTTGATTTAAAAAAAATTATAAATAATTAAAATCTCCAGAATCGGCCTCGAAGGATGTCTTAAGAATTTATTCCCCTTTAATTTAAGACAAAGAACACTCAAATCGGTTAAAAATTGTAAGCTATAGACATTTTTTAATAGTAAATTGTAAAAAAAATTCCACTGTGGGACGGTGCACGGCAGAAGTAAATGCTTAATTTGACCAGTTAAAAGTTCTTGTCCCACGTTTTGACCTATATATTTTTTTTAGGAAAAAACCTCACCTTTATGATAAATTTTTTTTTAAAAAAATAAAAACTGCCCATTTGATAAAAAAATGAAATTTTATTTTTTAATTTAATTTTTCAAGGTCAAATAATTTTTTTTCTCTACATTTGTTCACACTATTAGAAAGTGTTGAAAAACAGCAGCAAAACCCAAAATAGAAAACGTATTTTCGTTTTGTTTTACAGAAACTACAAATTTTTCAAATATTCCATGTAAATTTTTGACCTGGGTCACTTGACGTGGAACCCGTCATATGCATTACACTCTTTTCGGTCGGATTTTCAGATCACTGATTCTTGTAAATTATTCTGCTCTCTTTTCTCTTGTCAAATTTTTCATGCGCAAATTTGAGTGACTGAATATTTTCACTTTTATTGAATAGTTGGAGATTTCAATTCATCAATGAAAGTGCTTCCTGACACAAATAATCAGAAGAGATTTTTTATTATACCTATTCAAAAAAGCAATAGAAAAACAAAACGGGAGCAATTGTTTAGCATCTGTCAAAATAAAGTGTGCAGCTCACATGAGGAGCATCTGAACTTGTTGATCCGATTCTTGATATTTTGTTGTAATGTAGTGAAAAGCTCCGCCATCACGACAAGGTGCGAAACTTGTTTGTATGTAAACAAATTGGTACTGGACTTATGCTTATGAAGTAATTAAGCGAAAATTGAGTGCAATTGGTGCGATTCTAATGGTTAATCTCTACTTTGTTTTGCTTATAGTAAATATTTTCTTTCTCCGCTCTTTTTGTGGAGACTAACAAAGGATCTTGTAGGTCACATCAGAGTACCCTTCTCTTAATACGCTGAACGCGAATTAGAAGTCAGTTTTTCTCCCTTGGATCAGAATTGTATGTATGTGTATTATACAACACACATGAATCAAAACATTACGTTATGTTAGTAGGGGGTATAGGAAAATGTCATGTTCCTGTAAAGGGCAGCTTTTACCCCTCAGTGAAAGATAGTGCAAGTGTAAAAAAATGAAGTAGCTTCGTTTAAGAACAAGCGCTTGCGCCAAATGGATTGGCGGCAAAAGATCTGCTTTCATGAGTATACGTTATACGAGAAGCCAGTTTACGTAGACGCGTCGTCGATACCGCAATGCTCTTGCTCGCGCTCACAGTGTGTTCCTTTGCTACCATGATTTTCGGGCTGAATGATCCTTCGATAGGTAAAAAAAATGATAAAATTTCTATAGTATTGTTTTTAAGAAATTATGTCAAAAATTTTTTATTAATAATAATTAAAATTATTTAACTCATTTTTCAAAATTTAAAAGGAACTTTTTCATTTATTGTGAAACATTAGCTTTAAACTAAACAACAAAGTATGAAACTAAATTTAAATTCTCAAGCATTAAAAATTAATTTTTTATCTTATTAATTTGTTCCAAATTATTTTTAAAAATAATTTTTGAATAATATAAAAAATTTTCCCTTTTTATTAAATCCACCATAACGAAATTATTTTATTCTCTACTAAAATTTTTCAAAAATAAGTACAATTTATATGAATATTGTTTGTAATTAATAACGGATTTTATTAATTTATTTTGACTATATTTGTGTTGTGTAATGTGAGTTTTAAAAAATCAGTGATTATCGGAATTTATTGTAAGCAGAAAAATTTTGTTGCCTGTAGACAAAGTTTTATCAGAAAGTATATTACGTATAGTAAAAGCGCGGTTTGTGGATCAGAAAAACAATATAATAAAATCAAAATGTCCTTAAGGGGATTTTCAAAACTTGACATAAACTATTTTACTCTTTCATGAAACTTATACTGACATGAATTCTTATTATTCATGAGTCATTTATGCTTTAATGGAATTCGTAAAAGTTCATGCAACAGTTGCGATTTAAACTTCATGTGATATACGTATACATTTTTTCAAATGCAGTTTATTTTACTGCAAAATATAAAATATGAAAATGTCAATAGTCCTTTATATTAATATGCTATTCCTCCATGGCAGCTAAATCAATGCAATTTTTATTTTCGAAAAACATTTTCAATTCACTATTTTGTATTTTTCTAGACACAATACATTTTTAATATTTAATTTTCAATTTATATTTGTTGCAGACATTTTTTTTAACTTAACTACTTTAAAATTTAATACCAAATATTTCACCTGAATTCGAAAGGTTCTGAATGAAAAATAATTTATTTACTAGGTATATAACAATGAAGTTAGTTTATTACATCTTGAAAAAGAAAAATCATTTCAAATTCATTTGTCAACTGTCATTAGCAAAAACCAACGAAACGTTTTTATGTTCAGAAAAAAATCTCTTCTATTTTATAAAATGTAAGTTAGTTATTTTTAAATCAATATGTAAATAATTCTATATCTTATTCTAGTACCATAGTTTTAAAAAAATTTACGTCTTTTAGATCATAATTATTTATTCCAATTATCTATTATTGAGAAAAAAACTAAATATTACTCCGAGTCAAGGTCCGCGTATGACCCGGAGTGTTCGTCAATCTCAACATTTTTAATCATTAAATCAACCGAGTGATAAAATGATTTTTATATTTTAATATCTATTGCTGTTACTCAAACTAAACAATGCTGAAAAATTCTCGTCAAGTACAAAATTATAAAAGTTTAGTAAATAATTTCAATTTTTATTAAAAATATCACAATTTTTAGTTGAATATATTGACTGACATTAATTTTAGAAAGAGAAAAATTAAAATACCCTTATTCATTTTGCTGACATTTTGTAATATTCCTCCTTATCTACCTTAATTATCGTTACTTTGATATTTGCGATTCAAAGGTTCCCTAATACTGCGAACGTGTACGTATATGCATAGAAGAACATTTTAATCCTTTATAAGCGAATCCTGGCATTAAGATGACTTTACCTTATGTAAGGAACGTGTGAAAGCATCTGAAGTACTATATTTACTATTCTGTTTCTTATTCTGTGCAAGCCAAGTTGGAAAATTATTTCCCCTTTTGGAAAACGTTTCATTGTTTCATTGGTATGGTAATTTTATTATTCATATTATATGTTTACCGACAATGGTAAATTATGTATTTCAACATGAAAACTAAAGCGAAAAACATTTATGTCGCGCAAAAACTTCATCTGCAAATAATGATCCTGGTTGATTTAATGCTAAATAAAGGAAGTTCTCTTTTTTGTTCTCCATTAAAAAGTAAATTTAATTGTCAACAATATATTTTTATATATACATCAATTTACTTTTCAAAATTTTTTAAACTTTATTTATAGTCATTTAAATATTAAAATCAAATTATGAAACTAAAAAACTAAATTTAATATTTATTGAATTTATCCAAACTGAATAATTTTTAATTAAAAATAAATATTTTGAGAAAATTTTGTTAAAATTAAAATAAGTGATTTATTAATTAGGTTAAATATCAACAAATAATTTATTATTGTTGTAATAAAAGCTGATATTTTTGTATATTGGAAATATGTACTCGTAGTATATATTTTTTTTCTATTTATCCTCAATGCATTGTTTATAAAATAAAGTTTCGTATATTCAAAACCCTCACGATGTTGAAAATCTAAAATTTTAATACACATGCGGAAAGATTTTTTGAGAATAAATTTCATTTGGTAGCTGACTTTATTCATCAATATTGCAATTTCAAACTCTACAATCAATATGCCAGAGAATGTTAAATAAATTTTTTATTGCCTTCCTAAAAACTATTTTAAAACTTTTGCTGCAGCAAACCAAAACGTATTAAGATTTCATTGTTAATGAAATATTCTCGTAAAGAATTTAAAACTGTGTAGTTTCCTTGAATCGCAGAAACGTCATATGAGAACATTTCTTTAATTCAAACATTCTTTTATAAACATTTGTAAAAATTTTTTTTTTTTTAGAAAAAGATGAAAAAAAATGTTTTTTTATACACTAAAATAATATTTGTAATATAGGAATGAATCAAAATATTTTAAGCGAAAATTGCAAATAATTCTGGATTTTATTTAAAAGGATATGCATTTAGATCTCGTTTCATTTTTTTAAACGATTTTAAATTAATTTTACATTCGAACCAAGAGTTTATAACATGTAAAACAAATGGAATTATGTAACCAAGTTGAAATAGAAGCATTTTTCAGGTTAAACTAATAAAAATAATCGTATAGAAAATTCGTTTATTTTCGCACTTTCGCCGTTCCGTTTGCTGGATCTCTAAATGTATTTACAACTGTTCTTATATTTATGAAGTTTAAAGAATCGGCTTGAGCACTTATTTATAAAATTTAAATCTTTTATTAATATTTAAAAATCAGGAAACTATGCAGCAAGAAATTGTTCGATTATATTATGTACATAAGTTTTAAAGATTTTGCTGTTAAATGCTACTTTCAAAATTAAAGTATATTAGTTTAAATTACATAATAATTGTTATTAATTTAATGTACTTACTCTTGCATTAATTTCCTATATCTGAGAACATATAATATTACCTAATTAGTTTCACAATTAAATTCAGTTAATTAAAATTGATATTGAGTAGACGAGAGTATATATATAGTAACTGATATATATTAATCACTGAGTCATAATGTTTAAATAAGGATTGCTGTATATTGTAATTTATAAATTAATGTTATATTTAATAAATATTATTTTTCAAAGATGGGCGAAGTTAGCAATCCGAATCCATTTCTCACTTAAGCTTCTTTTTCATGTATGGATACAGAACTCTCCTGATACAGAAACCTGCTTTTTCTGAAAAATCTTTTTAATGTTGTATCTCGTAGACAGATTTTTATGGGTAACTTACTTTAATCAATTTTCAAAACAGAGATTCCTCTTTACTTATTTAATTTTTTTTACTTCAAAAATATTAATGAATCAATTCATAAAAGGCCTTCACACCGAACTTGCAAAATGTAGCGGTCTTTTATAATAAGAGGCGCTAGACTATGCAGAATAAATTGGACTCTGTTATATAAGAGAATCTCTCAATAACTTAAGTTTTAAAAAGCTATTTTTTAAATTATTATTTAAAACATGCAAAGAAATCTTTAATGTTACTTATTGATAATATTTTCTTTCATTTTTTTATCGTCATAAATGTATCTTGGTTATTTATTGTTACTAGAAAAAAATTCGCTAACTTCTTCCTTGTTTTTTTAAATAAAATTAGCAATTTTAAAAATAATAGATTTTACAAATTTTTAATTGAAATATTTTTTGAAAACACTAAAAAAAATACAATTTTGGAGAAATTACAAATAATTGCAGAAATTCAATTATTTTCATAAGTAATAAAGTTCTTCGCAAAAAATTCAATTATGTTCAAAATTAAAAAAAAATTCTCGTCAAAATTCCAATTACCTATCTTTATAAAAAACAAATTTGTTCCCCAAACTTCAATTATTTTCAAAAATGTCAATAAAATTCTTGTCCTAATTTAAATTATTTTCAAAAAATTTCCTCAACTCAACGATTTTTAATATCTACTATTTTAATAAAATTTTCCAAAAAAATTCAATTATTTAAAAACAATTTTAATAAAATTGTACCGCAAACATTTACATATTTTCATAAATAATAAAATATTTTTTAAGGAATTTAATTATTTTCATAAAAAATAATTCAAAATTGTAGAAGATAATAATTGAATTGAAATGATGAAGATAATAATTTTTAAGAATTTACTATAATAATATTCTTATACACGGAAAGAAAATATATTATATATACAATTTTGTAAAAGTATTTTACAATTTGGGGAAAAAGTGCAACCAACCAAAATTTTTACAGAGAAATGAAATAACATGAAATTTAGTAAAGTACAATATAAAAGAGGAAAATCCTCTCAATTAGAAAGGAAAAATTTAGTGCCCATATGTGAGAGGAATAAAAAATGCTGCAAAAGAAGAGGAATCGTCTAAAATTGAAAATAGTTTTTTTCGGTGTATTATTCCTTTCAATGTTTAGTACCCAATGGGAAATTTACAACTGGCGTAGTACTGCGCCAGCACTGGCAGCACTGGCGGCAAGGCTGAGAGCCAGCACTGGCATGGCACTGGGATGATAACGCCGTCTGGCGCTGCCGAAGTACTGTCTGTCAGTGCTGCCAGACAGCGCTGGCGCAGCACTGGACCAGTGCTGGCTGAGAATATTGCCGCAATAAATGCCGTATTGTTATTAATTAGTCGTAAATTCATAATTATAAATAATTTAACAACAAAATGGTAAATAATATTAATAAATAGTTATTATTCATAAAATATTTCTCTTCTTAAAGAAATTGTATTAAAGATGGAGACTAACAATGGATATAGTAAATGAAGTAGAAAAAAATTGTTTATAACATTTAAAAATTAAATAATAAACAATTACAGTAAGTGTGCATTAGATATTCATATTTTAGTAGCTAACGATTGGAATCTAGAAATATCGCAAACCTATGAAAATAAACAAAATTGCTGACGAGGGGAATCGAACCTACGACCTACGGACTAACAGACTAACGCTCTAACCACTATGCTAACGACACATGTGTACAGTAAATTATTAATATCTCAGTATCATTCAGACATACAATTATTGAGTCAAAGATGAGAAAAAAATAGGGATACGTTAGAAATAATAAATTGAAATAAAATAAATTAAACTAAATTTTTAATAGTAAGAAGTATAATAGTATTTTAATAGGAACCAAATTATTATTGAGATTAAAGTTTAAATTTTGTTTATAATTTTAATTTGTTTAAATAATTTATTATTTACAAAATTAGACAATTGTGTTAAATTGTTATTATTCAATTTAATAAGAATAAAAAATGAACAACTGAAAAGTAAAATATTAATTTTTTCAATAAATTTATATTTATAAACATTCATAAACTTTTTTTATAATTTTTTTCAAGTTTATGTCAAAAAAGCAATGTTGGCAAAGAGCGTCGTGAACAATTTTTCTATACTCAGCCAGCACTTGCCGCCGTGGCTTGTCCAAGCTTTGGCGAAACAAAAATTCTGTACTGCGCCAGCACTAATTGTCGAGGCTCGGCTATAATACGCCGAACAATCGTCTGAGTACTAAGCCAGTGGTAAACATCGGCACTACACTGGCATTTCCCATTGGGTATTTTTGAATTAAAATTTCGCTTTGTCGCATTTTTCCCCCAAATTGGGAAATACTTTTACAAAATTTATTATAATTTTCTTTTCGTGTAATATAAAATAATGATTTTATATCACTCGGTTATTTTTAATTATTATAAGTTGTTTAATTTCAAAAAGGTTTGAATTTTAAATTTTTGAAAATCTTAATTCCTATGAAAAAATAATAATAATTAAATATTTATTTAAAAGGTCTTTTAATCTAACTCACTGAGGATTGCAATATTTCATAAAAAAGTTGTTATATAAAAGTAAAAAAATAAAATAGTCGCAAATAAAACGCTTTCTTTAATAAGATTCAAATGGGAAACGTTTTGTCTGACTATAAATGTTTCATACTACTTTCAATATAAGCCATGTAGGAACGTCCGTATACAGTCAGAAGCAATAGACTACCGTAGACAAAGAGTTTTAGACTTTTGGTACTATTAGTTTTAAAAGCACAAGTTTTTAAATAATCCTAATAAGAATTTCGTAAATTTCAATTTTTAAACCATTGATAAAGGACACTTTTAACAAAAAAGAAAATCACATTTTTAAACAATCCAACGATGCAGTATAATGTAGTATAACTTTGGTACCTAATGTTTCATTGAAAATAAGTACAATTTTTGTATTTTACTCAAACTTAAAAATTACATTTAATTCTAAATGTCGTTTGATATACATTATTTTACGTAGGATTTCATACTTATTTATGTAATTTTCTCAAGTTAAAAAAACGAGAATAAATAATAAGTTACTTTTTTCTTTTGTTGAATGATTACGCAATACTTGTGTAATCTTTTGTAATAAAAAAACATGCTTCACTTTATGCCATTTGCACTTTGTATTCTTTAAAGAAAAATAAATGAGCATACATGTTTTGGTAAAAATGGAAAAAATTTCATCAATACTTAAAATTCTTTAAATTTTCAATGAGACCCTACCCCTAGTCTCATGAATGATAAAATAAATTATTTTCCCAAAGGAGCAAAATAGAAGAGGGTGTAAAATTTTTAAAATATAAAGTCCCTCCGGCTTATAAAAACTTGTATAGTTAAACAAAATTTAAAAATCTTTTAATAAAAGCAAAAAAAAAAAATTTTACCTAACGATAAAATATTGAATTTTTTTCACATTTTTATGAGTTGAATAAACTCCCTTTGTTTTATTATATTTATTTCCGATTTTATGAATTCTATTCATCTATATGAATAAACCTTTATCAAGATAAAATGAAAAAAGAAATATAATTAATAGGCAGAAAATATATTAATTAATACAAATATTAAAGATGATTTCGTTTTAAAATTATTTTTTTTGTGATGGGTAATTTAGTTTCTGCATCAAATGAAACACGAAACACATAGATTTTTGCGTGTAGTTCACATCGTAAACATTTGTCAACTCTTCCTCTGCCCGTATTTTACAGTTGTTCACATTGACTATCATCTACATGCAATCCATCTGTTATTCTCGTGTCACCGGAATAATTTCGTTATTATCCGATTTCCGTATATAAACCTGTAGCGTGCAATTATTGTGAGCTTTTTAACATGCAAGAAACTTGTAAGTATTTCTTTTTTGCAAAAAAAAAACATTAAACTTTATGTACTGCTAGTTATTGACTTTCTGAGTTTGTTAAGCTTTCACACCTTCCGAATCCCTTAAACATTATGTATAATATTTTTTTGGTAGTAGTAGTAGTTTTTGGAGAAGTGACAGTCTGTGATAATTATATTAATAACAAAATGTAATAATGTAATTATGAAATATTTTCTAAATTTTTTTAACTTGATAAGCTGTCATCTTTAATGGATAATTAAATATTAATTCAGACTAAAGGAGAATATAATTTTACGGATGTCAACTTCTAATAAACTTGTCAAGAACAATTTAATTATGAATTTTCTTTTCATTTTAATTATAATTTTAATTTAAAATTTAATTTATAATTTTCTTTAGATTTCAATGCAAAATGTTTTTTATTTTTACCCGTGTAGAAATTGAAACGTGGTAGTCATCAGGTCCTGATCAGGTTAAATAGGGCCCTGCATTGGAAATGAAACACTTTTTCTGATCAGGCCCTGAAGTGGTATTTTTAAGAAAAACGTTAAATAAGGTTGTGATCAGAGTTTTATAAGATTAAAAAATTTAAGCTAACAAAACATGTAATTGACAAATGTGAATGATGCAAACTATTTTATTTCTTTTCAATAAAAAACTAAAATTTTGTTAGAAAATGTTTGACAAATCAAAATTATGCAGATCTTTTTTTCTTTATTTCTAAATAAAAGCAAATTTTACCAAAAAAAGAAAATTATTTGTATCATTCCTATATTCAAATCATAATTTTAAAAAAAATCTGAGTTTTTTTTTTAAAGGGAAAAAATTAATTTTTTTAATTAATTACAATTTTTGAACAAAATTTCAAGTTATATTTTTTTATTGTTTAGAATTAGAATATTATATTCGTACCTTCAGATTCTGAAAAAAAATATTTTCCAGTTTCATTAGAATCCGCTTCAAAAAATGTAATTTATTGTTATTATTATTTAATTAATTATTACTTATTTTCGCTGCAACGTTTTTTTATTAAACTGACGTAAAATGAATTTTAAATAATTGAATGTGTTACTTTTTGGAAGTAATCTGGAACCTGATCAAGCCCTGATCAAGGCCTGAAGAGTGGCCGTGATAAGGCAATCCTGATCAGGGCCAAACCACAAATAGAATTTACTTAAGGCAATTTCTACACGGGTAATTATAAACCATTTTTTAAATTATTTTGTTTCATTGGATAATTTATAATTTTAAACATGCTACAGTTGTATATAAGCTAAATTGAAACGCTTATATATAAATAATTCAATAAATGACGTGATAATTTTGTCTTTGCTGAATAAATTATTTTAACGTTTTTTGTGATACCTGTGAAATAAAATGTTAACGATATTTTTTCACTTTGCCACCACAAGATTTACTTTTCATTTCTTTTTAAATTGAAGCAATTTTTTTGAGGAAATTTTAAAGTATGAAGGTAAGTAGGTTTTTTCTCACATCATCATGAAATTTCTTGTTTAGAGAAGCAAACTGCTTTCAGGAATTAAGTTTTTATATTTCAACCCAAAGTGTTATTAGAAAGATTATTTTCACTTTTTTCTAAGCATTGAATTGATATAAAAATTCCTTTTTTTAGATTTCAACCCAAAGTGTTATTAGAACGATTATTTTCACTTTTTTCTAAGCATTGAATTGATATAAAAATTAGTTTTTTTAGTAAACCTTCATAATTTTAATTAGTTTTCGAAGAGTTTATTTTAAAGTTTTCATAAATGTTTCCTTTTTTATTTAAATTGAATGCAGAAACTTTAGTAATTTCAATTAAATATTATTTGAACATTTATATAGCAGTATTAAAAGCTTTAAAATAAAAACTAATAATTTAATTTTAATTTTAACAGTTCTTTTTTCCTAAAACCTGTCCTTTAAGATCACAGCCTTCCGCTTTGTGAATAGATCAGGTTTGAATTCCATACGGAATTCCGTAAAAATTTCCGTACTGAAATTCTGCAAATATTCCACATTGTATATTTTTGTAGAGTTTTCGATAACTTTTTAAAAAAATGTTAAATTGTTACCAACACCAATTGGAGTTGCTCACAGTTTTTTATACTTCTTAATATTATTCCCTTATTATTATAAATTTTTTTATTTTTTTTATTAATTTTACCCGGAAAAAAATCCTTAGCTAATAAAAAACTGTTAAACTTTTACCAACTGCAATTGGAGTTGGTAACAGTTTTTCATGCTTTTTAATATTATTTCCTTATTATTATATTTTTTTAATTTAACATTTTTTTTATTACTTTTACACGGAAGAAAATCCTTAGCTGATAAAAAGCTTTTAAACTTTTACCAACTGCAATTGGAGTTGGTAACAGTTTTTTATGATTTTTAATATTATTTCCCAGGGTTGAATTGTCAGGGAATTTTTATAAACCTTGAAAAAACCTGGAAAAGTCAGGGAATTTTGATTGGAATCCTGGAAAATTATTGCTTTCTAAATTTATTGTGCTTATTCTTGAAATCTAATTTTACTTAAATATTTCAAAATAAATTCAATTTTATAAGAGTTGCCTTTACAATTTTTCTTCGCAATAATTCAATTATTTTCGTAAATAATAAAAAAATTTATAGATTTACAATTATTTTCATAAATAATAAAACTCATCGCAAAATTTCAATTATTTTTAATACAATTATCTCTATAAATATTAAAATTTTTCTCCAAAATTCAATTATTTTCAAAAATTTTAATGAAATTCTTTTTAACAAATTCAATTTTTTTTTAAAATTCTCCTCCAGTCAATGATTTTCAATATCTACTATTTTAATAAAATTTTCCAAAAGAAATGAATTATTTAAAATTTTTTTTATAAATTTCTTCGCAATAATTCTATTATTTTCAAAAATATTCAATTTATGTTTACAGAGATTCAATTATTTTTATAAATATGTAATACAATTTTTTACAGGGATTCAATTATTATTTTCGTAGATAATAAAACTCATTGCAGAATTTCAATTATTTTTTAATACAATTTTAATCGAATTCCTCGAAAAATGTGATTATTCTTAAAATTTTATTAAAATTCGTCAAAAGAATTCAATTTTTTAAAAATTTGTTGATAAAATTCTTTAAATGAGAGTTCAATTTTAAAAAACATTCAATTTAGATTATAATTGAGTTTCGAAAATGTTTCAAATTATAATCTTTGAATGATTGAGTTTTTTATACTTTTAACTTAAAATTGTGTAGATTTAATTTTTTTGTAAAAGTTCAATTGAATTTTTTTTAAGTTTTTTGAAGTTTTTATTTGCTAATATATATTGGATTGAAGAATTTCCGAATAATCGATGAAATTTCGTAAAAATGAATTGTAAACAAAAGGATTTGAAAATGTTGAAAGAAATGTTTTGAAAATTATTAATAATGAATAATAATTAATAGTAATTAATTTAAAGAAGAATTTTAGTTAAAAATTCTGGAAAACAATAATTGAATTAAAAAAATCAAAGTCATTTTGAATAAGTTACAGTAACAATATTCTTATATTAATATAAAATGATGATTTTATCAGTCCAACATTTTTAATTATTATAAAACATGAAGATATCGATTGCTCCGAGTCTTCGACTCGGAGTGATCGATATTTTCATGTTTTATAACAATTTTTTATACGATGTTTAATTTTAAAAAGGTTAGAATTAAAAATTTTGGAAAATATAAATGTAGTTTTAACAACCTGGAAAAATTCCGTTTTTTAACCTGGAAAACCTGGAAAAGTCAGGGAATATGAAATGAGCAAAAGCGTGGCAACCCTGTTTCCTTATTATTATATTTTTTTATTAATTTTACCCGGAAAAAATCCTTAGCTGATAGAAAATTGTTAAACTGTTACCAACTCCAATTGGAGTTGGTAACATTTTCTTTATACTTTTTAATATTATTTTCTTCTTACATTATATTTTTTCAATTTTCCAATTTTTTTATTATAATTTTACACGGAAAAAAATCCTTAGCTGATAGAAACCTGTTAAACTTTTACCAACTGTAATTGCAGTTGGTAACAGTTTTGATGCTTTTTAATATTATTTCCTTATTATTATATTTTTTAATTAAAAATTTTTTTTATTACTTTTACACGGAAAAAAATCCTTAGCTGATAAAAAACTTAAACTTTTACCAACTCCAATTGGAGTTGGTAACAGTTTAGCAGTTTTTTAAAAGTTATTGAAAACTCTACAAAAATATACAATGTGGAATATTTGCAGAAATTCTGTACGGAAACTCCTTACGGAATTCCGTACGGTAGGATATTTTTAGTTTCCTTCCCAGGTGGAAAAGTTAACGTTAGCTAAAAAATGTCGTTAGATTAACGTTAGCCTAACGTTGGTCTAAGGTTAATATTATTAGCTAATGTTAACTTTTCCACCTGGGATTCTGAGACATAACAACATGAATATCAACTTTAATAATTTATATTTTTAATAATTTAAAACTTTCAATAACTTTCGAAGTCATTCCTAAACAATAAGAAATGAGGATCAGAAGTAAATGAGTTAGAAGAAAATAAAAATAAATTCTCTTTAAATATCTGGACAAATTAAGTTTTCCAATACATGAAATCAATGAGGGACCATGCTGTATATAACCAACCCTATTATCAACCTCATTAATGGTCTCTAACCATCTAGTACTAAATTCTCGACCGATATCACCGATATAACGGTGTGTAGTTGTTCGTTTTTCGTTTAAAATAAACGCCTTGCTTGACACGCCAACTATTTTATACTCAGTTATTTAACTCCAATTAATTAAAACCATATCCCATACACCCTATATATCTGATCGCCATGTAAAAGCAGTATATTACGTGTGTGAAATTTGCCGATTATCTTCAATGACATCCTGATGGTTCAGTATCCTTGCTTCCAATGTCCAGTATCGGCAAATAACCTGTCAATATATTCGCGTCACTATGTGCTAATACCCTGGTTTTGTTGGCAAATAAGTCGTGAGCAATTTAACGACCAACTGATAACACAGTGCCAACACTCTAACGAACCGAAAATTTTGCGCTGATTGGATTAAGCCACTGTAAATTTTACTAAAAAATAGTGAGCGTAGAAATTTTTTTTATTTAAAATCTAACTAACCACCAAATTTTACAAAATATATCAAGTTTATCGATTTGCGTTTATATTTCGCATATTTTCATTTTTGTGAATATTTCGTAAGAGGAAATAAAATTTTATATATGAATATAAAATTTAATTGATAAATATTTTTTTACATGAAACATTTTCACGAATCAGTTTTTGGGATTACTATTGATTCTAAATATCACTTCTTCTAATTAACAAGAGCAATATTTATTTTTGTATTATTTATTATCAAATACGTTAAATATTTAATTAATTTTATTAAGTAATATATATTTACATTATTTGCAAATATTACCATATTTCCTTATGGGCAATTCCACGTGAGATTTAAGTCGACCTCTTAAAATCGGCCAAAAATATTTTTTTTCTATTCTGTATCGAAAAAAAACAGATACGTATTTTTTTATTTATGTTTAATTGTGCAAATTTTCGAGTTATGAATTTTCGAAAATTTGGACTTTTAATTGTAGACCTATATTCAGTAGCTTATAAGTCCGAAAATATTGAGTTTAGGAAAAAGTTGTCAAAGAATGAAAGTTTTAGTTTTCTTTCGACTTTTAAGAAATGTTAACAAAAAAATTTTTTCTTTATAAGCAAATTAATTTTTTTTAACTTTGGGCCGGATTTTTTTTTTATTTTTTTGTACCTTATAATATAGAGAAGATTTTCCAAAAAGTCCCGAAATGGGCCTGATGTGTTAAATGAATTTTAAAATATTTTCAAAAATCAATTGCAAGCATCACAGTGAGATTTTTTTACAATTAACTTTCTAAAACTGTCTACAGCGTACAATTTTTAATATATTTGAGTGTTCTTTGTTTTAAATAAAAGGGTCTACGCTGTAAACAGTTTTAAAAAGTTAAATGTAAAAAAAATCCCACTGTGATGCTTGCAAGTGATTTTTGAAAATATTTTAAAACTCATTTAACACATCAGGCTCATTTCGAGACTTTTTGGAAAATCTTCTCTATATTATAAGGTACAAGAAAATAAAAAAAAAAATAAAAATCCGGCCCAAAGTTAAAAAAAATTAATTTGTTTATAAAAAAAAATTTTTTTGTTTACATTTCTTAAAAGTCGAAAGAAAACTAAAACTTTCATTCTTTCACAGAGAAAAGCGAGTGTTGTTTTTGATGCGGGTAAATTTTGGTAGGGTAATTTTAGTGAGGATAAATTTTCTATAATAGAAAATTTACCTTATTTTCAGTGTTAAAATAACACTTCCGAGCTAAAGTTTGATGCAGACACTTTTAACACCGAATTCAGTGTTAAAATAACACTCACTTTTTTCTGTGTTGACAACTTTTTCCTAAACTCAATATTTTCGGACTTATCAGCTACTGAATATAGGTCTACAATTAAAAGTCCAAATTTTCGAAAATTCATAATTCGAAAATTTGGACAATTAAACATAAATAAAAAAATACGTATCTGTTTTTTTTCGATACAGAATAGAAAAAAAATATTTTTGGCCGATTTTAAGAGGTCGACTTAAATCTCACGTGGAATTGCCCTTATATCCCAGGCGCGAAAGACCAATGCTGACGATAGATTAAAGGTTGATTGAGTCTTGAACGCTCAGTGTGGGTAACTCACAGTAGAAGCAGTCTTTACATCACTGTCAATCAATATTAGTTCAATATTGGTTCAACATTGGACCCAATGCTCATCCCATGCTCGATTCAAGACTCGGTCAGTCTTTATGAGTGAAGCTCGAACATCTAATCTTGATTCAAGCTTGAATCAATCTTTACTCAATATTCAGTTTATCTTTATTTATTACCGTGTTCACTTAATTAAATAATATTATAATAATTATAATTATAATAATTGTTTCAAATAATAATAATAATAATTAACATTAAGTTATCAATTGATAAATAAATATATTATTAATTGTAACATTCATATTTAAAGAAAGTTAAATGGAAAATTTTTTTTTATAAATGTTTTCAAAATTATTATAGATAATTAATAAATAATAATTAAAATGTGCAATAAATATTCCTGACACTGCATCATATTTAATCATTTTATTAATTATGTTAACTTTTAATATTAATTTAATTAATTATTATTTATTTATTTATTAATTATTATAATTTTAATAATTATTATTCAATTAATAAATATTATTATAATTAATAATAATTATAATATTTAACATTATAATTCATTATTATTCCAAATTATATTTATTTACATAATATATTATTAATATATCTAATAATAAATGTTAATAATTTTGTTACTGAATAATAAAAAATATCAATTATTTATCGATGTTTATTAAATTATCCATTAAATATTTTTAATTGTAAAATGTTTTAAAAGTTGAATTTTGTAATGATTACAATTTTATTATGAATTATTTATTATTCATTTTTAATAATTAAAATAATTCAGGATTAGTATGTGTAAAATTTTTAGTCATAGTTTTCACTTTGCCCTTATAAGTAACAAAGTATACGGCACTGGCATTAATATATTACATTAGCCCGAGGTCTCATCGAGACTCAGTGGCCGTGCGGATTAAGTGGTTGCGTCTAGGACTTCCGGAATGCGTTTGGGGCGGGGGGGACGTGAGTTCGATCCCACATGCGAGCGGATTTTTTCATTATAAGCGGTTACATAAAATAATAAAATTACTATTTAATCTGTATAATTAATAAGTGTTGTGAATAAAAACTTGTGAACTTGTTTGTAAATAATATTAAAAGTCTGTCAAAAATGAAGTTAAAAAATGTACAAATTATCACAAATTGTGTTTTTTTTTTTTTGCTAAAATTATTTTTCAATATTATTATGTTAAATGACATTTATTGTTAGTCATATAATATTTATATGAAAATAATATAATTATTATAATAATAACTTATTGTCATTAAATATGTAAATACATATATATTAATAACAATACTGTTTATTATTAATAATAATAATTAATATATTCACGTTATATTGAATGAACGCGTGAGAAGCGTGTAAATTTGGGAACAGTGGAAGCAGTCTTGTTCAGTCCTGCTTTCGGCTTCCGCAGCATTGATTGAAGATTGAACGCCAGTCTTCAACAAAAACTGAGCGTCAGGTTTACATCGATGTTACTATTCCGGACTCAAGCAGCCTTGCTTTCGCTGTCCCACCAATCTTCAACCAATACTGACCAAGTCTCAATCAAGCTTCGTAAAGCCTGAACTCACTGTCAGCTCGCGCCTGGGATAGAGTAATTGTTGAATCAAAAATAGTGAGAACAATATCAGATTTAAAGATCAATACTTTTATAGTATTGACAAGTTGTTATCATTATTAGAGTTCTATCCATGGATGACGAAAATTGTTTTCAAACAGAACTGAATTTTACTGACAAATTAAGCATGTTATTTCTGGTAGTATAAGCTTTTACATACATCAGCAATTTTCATTAAGTACTGTGACAAATATTTGTATAATAAACATACACGGAAAGACTTTGTGTTTCAAAATTTAACATGATCATGTCAAACAGGGGAAAACGATGTTTTTATGTTATTTAATCGTATTAACGTATCAACTATTAATATGGTTTATACTAAAGATTGGCACGGACCATACTAATTTTTTGTATTACTTTGTTAAAAGCTGATACGTTCGTACGATTAAATAACATAAAAACATCGTTTTCCCCTGTTTCAAATGCATCATATTAAAATTTGAAATGAATTCTATTAATTTTTGAAACAAAAAGTTTTTCAGTGTAATAACAAATTTAGTTCTTGATTATATTGAAAATTACAATGTCGACTCAAACAAGATATGTATATTTTTAATTTTATTACATATCTTTAAAGTTTGCTTTAATAATGAATTAAATTACGTCAAGTAACTTAAAACATTAAATAATAAAATACTGAAACGTTTTTTTAGGTTTTTAATGAACAAATAAGGAAGAATTTTAAGTTACAACAGATCAATTGTAAAACGCCTCAATATAATGTTTTCTTTCTGTGGTGTCGTGAGAAGGTAAAAAAATATATTTATATAAACAATAATATATTTAGTGAATAAGAATATATGGCAACATGTTTTTCATGTCCCCCCTATTTACAAAGTAGAAACATGGTCAAAATTTCTCAGAAATATCAATGTTGGTTGGGGGTCTTTTGATTTTTTTGAAAATGAGCAAATCTTTAATGTTAGGAAAGATGAGTTTGTGGGTCAAAAAGTTTTCAAAAATTTTTTAAATTATTAGAGTTATGTGCTTTTAACTCTTAGGTCAAATTTTTTTTGAAATACGATATTTTTGACAAATTTTCATGAATCTTTTTCATATTTACAGGATGAAATTTAAAAATTTTTGTTGAAATTAGTTAAATGAGCTAGTTTAATAAAACAACAATTTTTTGGATTCCTTATAATTTTCTGCGTTTTTTCATAATAAAAATTAAAAACATTTAAGTAATCAATTGATTTTATAAAGTATTAAAAAAATATATCACATTCAACAACATTTAGAAAAAATATGAAGTTTAAACAAATAAAAACAACGTGGCTATTAATTTGTTAATTAAGAATTGTTTAAATAATGCTATGTGTAAATAATAACTATAATAAGTAATAGTTGTTTATTTTGACCAACAATAGTGCATATTGCACTCATTAATTCATAAATTTCGCTAATAGGAACTGAAATCATTAAAATTGTTTGAACAATTATAATATTGAAGTACATTAATTATTTTAATTGGTATTTACTTTTGGGTCTTAAATACACAAAAATTTGGTGGATTTCAATTACTAAAAGTTAAAAAAACAAACTACTTATAATTAATTCACTAAATTGTTAATAACAGTTATGAACGATTTGAAAAAAATTATTAACAATTAGAATATGTTTCTAGGTTAGTACTTTAAAAATGTTGGGTTTAGCTGATGTAATAATCGCCTTTTTAAAAAAGTTATCTTGATTTTAAAGATGAAAAAATTTTTTTTTACCTTTAAAATTAAATAAACAATAGAAACAAATTTTTTTTAAAAGCAAAAGCAGAAGCGTTGTGCAGAATTTTATCATCTTTAAACCAAGACCATCAAGAACATCAAAATCGGATTAAATTTGTGGGCTCTATGTTAATTTGTCTACGGCCGTGTTTTTTGTCCCACTGTGCACCGTGGAACTAAAATTTTAGACCCTCCATCAATTTTTTTATGAAAAAACACAGAAAATTATAAGGAATCCAAAAATTGTTGTTTTATTTTTATAGTAAAAATTTAATTAATTAATTTAATTTTTTTGTTTTTTTTAAACTATCTCATGGCCAAATGAGTGAAAAACTTATTTCAAAAAAATTTTTAATTTTTTCCGTGCAAATTTTTAAAAAAAATTTTTAATTAAAATTTTTATTTTAACCCGTTGCCTGTTTCCGACCCACGGGTGGGTCGTGAAAAAGTATGGCCATAACTGTTTCCGACCCACCCGTGGGTCGTGTTCACTATCACTAAAAATAAATATAATTTGTGTATAAATTGATAGATATTTTTCTTTATACCAATATTATAAGAAATTATAAGGGCCATTAATGATATTTTAGAAAATAATTGAATAATTAGTTATAATTTAAATATATTATATTATTTGAAAAAGTATCAGATTCCGCTGGGCATTTTGGGACAATCATCTTGTATTTTCCTCAAACAGTTAAGGGGTTAAACGGTTGTAAATCTTCTGTTTATCTTGTAAATATGAAAAAGATTTATGAAAATTTGTCAAAAATATCGTATTTCAAAAAAAATTTAACCTAAAAATTAAAAGCACCGTAACTCTAATAATTTTGAAAAATTTTTGAAAACTCTTTTACCCACAAACGTCTTTAAAATTTCTCTGAAATGTTTTTAGATTATCTTTGGGACATTTTTCTGAGACATAATCATCATTGACTCAAAATGTCTTTAACTAAAAATATTAAACGAACTCAAAGTTACATTTCCGAATTATTTTGCGTCAAAGAAGATTAAAAACTGAAAAGAAAGAAACTGTCGTTCAAAAATTTCTTATAAAGCGTTTTCACTAGAAAGTAAAATTTATGGAATTACTGTTTCACTTTGTTGACATTTTTTGTTCATTAAGACTTTTAAGACTTGTTGCGCTAGTGTATAAGGTAGAGAATAAATTGAAGGTGTAAATCAATACAAAAAAACAAAAAAAGTGCCCAGTTCATTGGGGGAAAAATAAAAAAAGTCAACATCGAATTTTTAAAGCGTCAGCAAAATTATCATGAAATTACACAAAACTGAGAGCAAAGGAAGCTAATTTTTTTCACTTTGCAAAATCTGAGACATAGTTTAGAAGAACGTTAGTCTTGTAGCGTTTGGAAGAACGTCAATTTTCTTTTAAGAAGAAAAATAACGAAAAAAAGTACGAACTATTATCGAGGAAGAAATAGGGAAAAACATTAAGAAGAAGATAACGGCGATAAACGGAGTTAGTGCACTGTATGTGCTGATGGAGAAAAACGAGAACTAAAAAATATCAGAAGAGATGGGATTTAGATTAAACCCTTAATTTTACCCTCACCCAAAACTAGTTACGAAAATCTAGAAATCGACACGAAGGTTTATCAGTCAAAGACTGGGATTTCGAAAAAAGCAGATTTCTATGTTAGCAGACTTAGCAATATCATTTGTATTCAGATTAGACATTCTTTCATCTGATATTGCTAGGTAAGCTTCTTAAGGGAAATGATGTTGATGAATCTAAAAGGGATATTCAAAATTTGCAACTTTGATTATTTTACCCATGATGAATAGATTCAGAAATTATTGAAAGCAGTTCTCAAGAATCTAGAAAGCAAAACAAAAAATTAGTTCCATTCCTCAAAATGACCTTTGTTGGAACTCACATATAAGTGCGAGTTGCACGGGAGGAAGGATAGTTTTGAAGTCTGCTTTTGAATAGACGAAGAAACCTCTCTCAAGAACATAGAATTGTCTACAAAGGCTAGAAGAAATAACGAATAAGCCGCCTAAGCCACGCAGAGCTTTCTCTTATATACCTACAATAACTCAAACGTAAAGTCGACGTGAGGCAGTGTGGTGAGCTACAAGTCAAAATGAACCCAGACAAAGGATTTTTTAATATCAACTACAGGAGCAGATTTACTGGATTAATTATTGGATTAATTACTGGACAATTTACTGGATTAATTATTGGATTAATTACTGCTCAATTTACTGGACTTACTGCACTTACTTACTGCACTTTTACTTTGAAAAACGTTCTTTGTACAATGTGTGATGTAATAATGTTACAAATGCCCTTAAATTATTTATATTCATTATTTTTTCTTTATTTATTTTAATTTCCATATAAAATTAACTATTAACTATATTAATTTGAATGTTCTTTCATTCTTTCATTCACTTTTCTGTCCCTCACACTCTGAAGTTGTTTTTTGTTTATACTTTTTTTTATCTTTATAGTTACTGTAACTTCATCAAAATTATTTTCATCATTTTAATTTAATTATTATTTCTAGAATTTAAAATTATTTTTTATGAAAATAATAATTGAATTCCTTAAAAAATTTTTATTATTTATAAAAATAATTGAATTGCAGTCAAATTTTTATTATTTATGAAAATAATTAAATGTTTGCATAAAATTTTCTTTAACTTTTTTTTAAATAATTGAATTCTTTTTGGGAAATTTTATTGAAATAGTAGATATTGAAAATCATTAAAATTTAAAAATTTTTTGAAAATTATTTTGTTTTTAAATCAGATTTTTTATTTTATAAATATATTTTAATAAAATTTTTTCAAAATAATTGCACTTTTCGCGGAATTTAATTAAAATTCTATGAAAAAATAATTAAAAGTCTACAATAAGTTTTATTATTTATATTAGAAATAATTGAATTTTTGCATCGATTTTGATAGAAAAAAAATTAAATTCTTAAGAAACATGTTATTATTTAGAAAATTGATTGAATTCTTGCCCAAAAAATTGATTAAAATCTTTAAAATCATTCAAATTTTGCAAAAAAATTTATTATTTTTGAAAATAATTGAATTTCTGAGAAAAATTTTATTATTTATGAAATTAATTGAATTCTTTTCAAAAAATTGATTAAAATCTTTGAAATAATTGAATTCCTCACCAGAATTTACTTAGTACTTATGAAAATAATTGAATTTTTATGAAAAATTTTATTATTTATGAAAATAATTGAATTTTTGTGAAGAATTTTGTTAAAATTTTGAAAAATAATTGAATTCCCCTGAAAAATTTAATTATTTATAAAAAACATTGACTTCTTTACAAGAATTTTGATTAAAATCTTTAAAATAATTAAAATTTTATAAAGTATTTTAATATTTTTGGAAATAATTAAATTCTTACGACAAATTTTAATATTTTTTATAATAATTGAATGTTTGAGAGGAATTTTTTAACATTTTTTTTTTTTTTTGAATAATAGAATTGTTTTGTGAAATTTTAGTAAAATAGTAATTAAAATTTGAATTCTTTTTGGGGAATTTTATTAAAATAGTAGATATTGAAAATCATTGAAATTAGAAAATTTTTTGAAAATTATTAAAATTAGGACAATAATTTTTTTGACGTTTATGAAAATAATTGAACTTTGGAGAAGAATTTTGTTATTTATAAATATAATTGGGATTTTTACGAGAATTTTTTTCAAATTTTGAACACAGTTGAATTTTGTAAGAAGAATTTTATTTCTTCTTCAAATAATTGAATTTATGCAATTATTTGTAATTTCTCCAAATTTGAATTTTTTTTAGTGTTTTCAACAAAAATTTTAATTAGAAAATTTTTAAATTCTATTATTTTTAAAATTGCTCATTTTATTTTAAAAAGGCAGTAAGAAGTTAGCCGCGCGCTTTAGCGCGCGAATTATTGCTAGTGATAAACATTATTTTAAAAATAGAAAATTTAGTTATTTTTCTCCCATAGAAAAAATCTATTTTTATTTTAGGATCGCTTTTTTTCTACTATTAATTAAAATCAAAATATTTCACTTGTCTGCAAACGAAGAAAATTTATTTTATTATTTTTTTTCTGATAAAAAAGATTTTGTCAAATGCGCAACAAAAAGCATTTAAACATTTAAACTAATAAATATTTTTTTAATTTAAGAATTATAAAAATTAAGTTAATGTTTGTTTTACATTGTAATATTTACAACAAAATTTTTTGCTTGAAAAACTTCCATAATAATAATAACAATAATTTAAAATTAATTGAATCAATTTACTTAATTGTAATTAAAAATAAAATATTTAATAAAGTATAGATTTAATTAAGTGTAAATTAATAAGGACATTTACGCTAGTTTACAGTAAATGACAAAAATGCGAAAGTTAAACTACAACAAACACCTAAAATCACAAAAACAACTGCTACAAATGCTGTTTGATCTAATGACGCAACGCCATGACATATATTTAACACCTGGTAGATACGAAATTTAAAAAAATTCAAACTCATATACTTTCGAAAATCTTTAAAATTTTTCATTTTTATGACCTTTACTATATTTTTTACTAGAGTAGCATATAATAACAATTTTTTTCTATAATTTAAATAATGTCGAAGAGAATTCAATACAGCAAGTGTATAAGTTACTGCGAGTATACCAATTACTGGGTCTTTAAGAAAAGAATTTTTATTCTTTACAAGTTTAAGAAGTAGGAAGTTTAATTTCTTAAACAAATTTTTTTTTACTCAAAGGGAAAGTTGTCTGGAATTTTGCTGTAATTGGTACTTTACCCTATAGCATAAAGTTATAAACAATAACTATTTATAAAATCCTTCAATTGATTTTAGCTTCAATTATGCATGAGTTATTCTAATACTTTTTTAAAATGTTGAATATTTTAATGAACCAATACTAAAAATACAGTAATTAATATTAATGAATTATGAATTTCTTTAGCATTTGAAGAAATATACTAAAAATACCTATGAATAATTAAATTAATTAATTATTAAGGGCAGATGGTCTTATATTAATCATGCAAGACTTAGAAGTAAATATTATTAACAATTTAGATTTGCCAATCATTTCATAATATATAAAAGATATGCTTGATGACACTTTTTTGCTTATTCAGGAAGATTATTAAATTTTTACTTGAATCATCCGGTGTAACACGAAATTGCAATTATTAAAAATCTTGTTGATTCTGCTTCGATACTTATTATCAGAAATGTTTTTCATAAAATAGGAAGAAAGAAATAGTTTTAAAAAAATGACTATGACTTGGATAATTTTGATAATTCGTATGAAATGATTATAAATTATATTTCCAGTAACTTAATGTAACAAGTATACTCATTCTGTTCATTCTCTGTTCTTATTTGATTTTATATTTGTTCTTCTCTCTTTAATCAGTGTTTATAGTAAGAACTCGACAGAGTTCGAAGCTCAGTTTTAAATTTGACTTTTTAGTTTGCGATACGTTTTTACACTTAATTTGAGGAACTATATTTATTTATTTGATTTTTATTATTCTCTGTTGAATTTTTTAGTGAACTGTTAATTATTTCTTGACTGTTGTATGTTTTATTAATGTTTTTCGTTTTATTTACCTTGTTTTTCTATTTTCGTTTTTAATTCTATATTTTTCTTTTTTTCAGTTTTTAAATTAACTCAAAATTTTGCCTTAAGCAGAAAAGAATTCCTCCTCTTTCATTTCCTGTAGAACTTCTTTTTCTCCTAGTTTCAATTTGAATTATTTTTTCTTTGACCATTAATTCAGATTGGAGAAAATAGAAATGTTCTATGAAAAAAAATTGAATAAAAATAGAATTTTTATATTGGATAATTTCGATTCATGGTCAGAAATATTGGAAAAGAATGCTAGTCTAACCTTTGCTTTTGTAATGGATCGAATCTTAAGCTATATCAAAGTACTCCTGTAATCAAATGGTAACCGATTCACAAGGGTTCAAAGGGATCCATTTACCTACTTAATGAGTTCCTTTGTATTCGAACTGTGTCAGAAACAATTACAAGAGTAAAGATAGATCTAAAGTACATATGTACATATTGGGTTTTGAAATGTGCCTAGCAGTCAATAATTTATCACAAGTTTCCTATTAATGTCGAAGCTAATTCAATTATGTACGTCATTAGTAAATTAGACAAAAATTTTATTTTTTCTTTTCATTATGGTAAAAAGAATGGGAAATGTTTTTCAATTTTTTCATTCAGTGAGGGAAGAATTTTTATAATAAAATAAAATAAAATTTTTCAGTAGTCAAAAGAGTAAAATCAAAATTTTTTAATTATGAATTTAAAGTGAGAATTTCGAAATTAAAAATTGTGGATCCAACATGCGGGCAAATTTTAAGAAACTACTTCGATTTATATAAAACTTGATATTTTGGGGTTTTAAGGTCGCTGATTACGAGTCTGAAATCAGATTTTTAAAATTCAAAATGGTGGATCCAATATGTCGGACAATATTTTTAAAAACAATATTATATTATTATATTTTACTATATTTTTTAGTCAATTGAAATTTTCAGAGAATTTTTTCAGGTCATACTACTTTTATCAAAAAAAAATTTTTCTGAAAGTATTATGAAACTAGCTAAAATAACGCGCGCGTGTGATTTCTTTTTGTATGTTACTTAAACTTACTTAAAAACATTTTTCATTTTCATATTAAATTATATTTTGAAAATAAGAGTAAAACTTATTATAAGCAAAAAAAGGTTAAATACATATGAGAAATATTGAAAAAAAACAAAAGCATACACAAAAGTCTAAGTTCTCGTATAATAATTTTACTTATGTATGGTTCAAAATTAATTGAATTATCAAAGAGATGCGTTCACAATTTTCAATGAATTTTATTAGAAATTTTAAAGATTCCTTAGGTTTTCAAAAATTTTAATAATTCAAATTCTTTTGAAATTTGTTAAAATTTTCTAATATATATTTAATTAATTATTAAATATAGTGGATTTATAGACGAATTTTACTCAAAAACACTAAAAAGATTATATTTTGGAAAAATAATAAATGACTGCATAAATTCAATTATTTTTCAAAGTAATAAAATTCTTTTCCAAAATTCAATAATGTTTAAAATTTTTTATAAAATTCTTGACAAAATTCAATTTTTAAAAATTTTTGACAAAATTTCAGTTATTTACAAAATTTTTCCTCAATTTCATATGAATTCTATTATTTAGAAAATGAAATTTTTTACAGGGATTGAATTATTTTAATAAATAATAAAATTCTTTTTAAGAATCAATTATTTTCATAAATAAAACTCATCGCAGAATTTCAATTATTTTTAATACAATTTTAATCGAATTTTTCGAAAAATTTAATTGTTCTTAACAATTTTATATTAAAAATCGTCAAAAGAAAACAATTATTTAAAAATGTTTTGATAAAATTCTCTATGAGAATTCAATTTTAAGAAATATTTAATCATTCAATAAATTCCTTTTATTTTCGAATTATATAATTTTTACCAAGTGATAAATTCTTTTAAATACATATTCAATAAATTATTTATTTTTGCATTTAAATAATTGAATTATTGTAGAATTTTCTAATAAAAATTGATTTAAAAATTAATTTCAGTTAAAATTTTAGATTATTTGAATATTTATTATTCAAATTATTTAAATATTCAAATAATATTTGAATATTTAAAGCCTTATAGCATGAATTTTAAAAAATAAAGGTTTCAAGTTAAATTCTTTAAAAATTTTTCATTTTTCATACTTATAACCAACAATTCTGCAGAATTGATTATTTGAAAAAGTTTAATTCAATTTTTTCTGAAATTATTTGAAGTGTTTATTTTGTAATACGTATTCAATTGAAGAATTTCTGAATATAATTGAAATTTCGTAAAATTGAATTGTAAACAAATGAATTTGAAAATTCTCAAAGAATTTTTTCAAAAATGATTAAAGATGATTGATTTAAAGAAGAATTTTATTTAAAAATTCCAGAAAATAATAATTCAATTAAAATGATGAAAATAATTTTGAAAAAATTACAGTAAAAGTATTCCTATTATATAAAATAATGATCTTATCACTCGGTTATCTTTAATTTATTATAAAAATTGAAGAAACCGATTAGTCGAAGACTCGGAGTAATCACTTTCTTCATGTTTTATAATTAATATTCTTATAAGTTGTTAAATTTTAAAATAGGTTTTAATTTGAAATTTTTGAAAATCTTGATTCCTGTGGAAAAATAATAATGCTTAAATATTAATTTAGAAAAGAAGTTGTTGATGTTTTCGAATAATTTTACAATCGTTTTTAACAAATAGAAATTTTGTAAATATTTTTTCCAAAATAAATTAAAAATTTCTTAAACAAAATTTGATTTTTAACATTTTTTTTACTTAAAACTTGTACTTTGTTAATGAATTGTAATTGAGAAGTAGAAAATGTGCAAAATATTTTCTACTTTCTAATTTTAATTTTCCAACAATTTTTTAAATTTTTTTTGAGAAAAAATGAAAAAAATAGCTGCATAATTGCGATTTGTCAAACAATTAAGTTTTTTATATTAAAAAAGGATAATATTTTGCAGAATTTACATTTGTTAATTACCTAAAACGTTTGTTACAAAATGGTAATTTTTTTAGAAACAAAGAAATAATGAATAATAACATTAATAATTTTTTTAAATGAATATATGAATTAATTGAAAAATAAAGATAATATTATTAAATTAAAAAATAGTAAAAAAATAAAGAAGTAGGTATAATATTATCTATCAAAACATATTAAAGAAACAAAAGTATGCACAAAAGTCTAATTTCAAATGTGGACAGAATGGACAGAATACGACGATTATTATAGTTAATTCTTAGTAGTCTAGGAATTGGAATATTAACTTTATTATTAACTTTATGGTTGTAAATTTTTTTTTGCAAATATTTAGCAAGTCTCTAACAATTTGTTGAAGAAAATTGTAAACAAATTTTGAGACATGGTTTTGTTTACGAAGAATGAGTGAATAGCGTAAAATGAGCGTTGCGGTGCGCTGAATATCCACGTGACGCGGCATCAAGTTTTCATTTGGTGCGGGAGATCGCGTGTCACAAATTATAGGTATATCCGTCGGGGTTGCCAAATCGATTTTCGTTCGACGGATTCCCCAGCGATAATCAGAGTCTCGTACCTGAAAGCTCGTTGGCTCGTGGCTGTAATTGTAAATCAAATAGTTGCACCAAATTCAGGTACGCGGAACTTTCCAAAAGCTTATTACACGAGCTCCCGTTGACGCTTAATTGAAACTCGTGCAACGATGTTCAAGAATGAAGGCTAAAAAAATAGTGAACATAAGTTTATTTTCACAATTCTTTTCATTTTCGTAAAAATATTTTTATCTTCGAAGGCAAACAAAAATTATAATTAAATGCTTCTTTAAATTTTTATATTTCTTTTATAAAAGTACATTTAGAAATAAATGAATAACCAACTCTTATTCGTAATTTATGAAAAACTAATTATTGAATATTATTTTTTTAAATACTATTTTTCGATTTCATATATATTTAACTAATATTTTTGTTTGAAATTTAATTAGCAGAAATAATTGAACCAACTCGGAATATACTTTTAGGAATTTAAAACAATTTACCCATTTACTTGACGAGTAAAACTTTTATTAATTTGACAATATTACAAACAGTTTTCGAGTTACACTTTTACTTTTCTGAAATGGGTTTTTAAAAAGTTTTTTAGAAACTTCAAAACGAGTTTTAAAGTGTCTGAAATAAATTCTGATATTTTGTACATAAAATGATAAATTCGGAAAAACAGTTTCTTCTTTTTTTGAAAAATTGTTTGTATAACTTTTTGACATTACTAGAAATCATACTGGATAAAGAGAGATAAAATATTTTTTGTTTTATTTCCTCCGCTAGGTTGTGAGAGACGAATTGAATCGTCATCTCTTCGCCTTTAAGTTTCAACCTTTGCTCTGATGTTGGATTTGTCAAAAGACAACCTTCCACAGAGAGACAGAGACAGAAAGATGAAGGAGAGTTCTTTAAAATAACTTTTTCCCCTTGAAACAAGTGCTTCGTTATAGTAATTTTTTTTGTATGTATAATTTACTGCATTTATCATTATATTGAAATTGGGACAAAAAGAAGTAATTTTCCTATATTCTGAATTAATGTTAAGTATTTATAATTTAAATAAAACTATAATTGAATAAAGGGGAAAAAAATTTTTTTTTCTTTACAAACAAATCATACATCTTGTTTCATACTTTCGAATGAAACTTTTCTAGTTAATTTGAAATTTTTTTTCTACTCTACCTCTCTTTAACTTTTGTTGAGAATGGAAGTAAGAGCATTTTGAAGAAATTTTTCTCAATTAGGAATAAAGAAGTTTCATGAGTTCTTATTGTACTTTGCCAAAAGGTCATGAATTTTATAGTTTGATGGTGGTAGTTTTACAAATTTTCATTTTGAAGAATTCTTTTTTACCGAAAAACTTTTTTAACTGAATTTATAAAGTACCTTCTTTAGTATGCTTTATGTACTTCTTATTTTTGTTTGTTTTGCATAAAAAAATTTTCTTACACATATAAATTTTTTTAGCTTATGAAAAATATTAAAATTGAATAGAACCTACAGTTACTTATCATTTATCAAGAGATAAATTTTCTGAATAGATGAGAAGTTGAATTTAACAAAAAAAAATCCTCGAGAAAAGAAAAATGTACATATTTCTTATAAAACTTTAAAAAAGGGAATTTTGAAAGATAAGCCTTAATGAGATGCATTAAGTTTCAACTGAGTTTACCTCGGCATGCCAATTAATTATTATTCATATTTGCAAAGTCTTCTTTGATCCCATAAAACGATCAAGTTTACTCGCGTTTATACAATAAAATCTCATTTTTTTCCCTGTCTAATTAAAATTTAACTGTTGAATAATAATTTACCAGCTGCAAACACTGTTTTTTATTTTTACACTAAAAAATAATAATTCAGAGTTCTAGGTTGTTTTTTTCCCCTTTCTTTTTGCTACAAAGTTGTATTAATTATGTGGTGTGATAAATCTTTTAATAATCTTTTGTCAACTGATATTTGTTGCTAATTTTTTTCTTCTACATTGACAATTGTAGGTATAATTTTCCATTATTCTTGATAAGTTTTCAATCCATTCAATTTATCTTAAATTGATAATTATTTAAATATTACTTTATTAAAGTTTTTTTTTCTAAATGGAAGCACTCTGGTCTTCAGGGGTAAAGTGTAACTAACCAGTAAGCGAACTCACAGAGAATTAATAGAATTTTTAATTAAAGCGCTTCATGATTGCTTGTGGATGGTACATTGCATGAGTAACAAAGTTCCACTTCGAAAAGGGGGGTTTGTAATATTCTTGGAAAATTGAAAAAAATGTATTATATAACATCAACAATTACCCTTGGTATAGATATGTATACTTTATATTCCGCGTTAATAATGTCGGTTTCATCATATGAGAAAATTAAAAATTAAATTTTTCTTATATTTTTATTATGTATATAATGAGAGATATTAAGCGATTCTTTAAAATTAAATAAGCTTTTTTTGAAGAAAATAAAACTTTACATTTTTAATGCAATAAATAATAAGACAATGAAAAATAGTTGGGAATTACTTCTTGATGTGATGAAAATTATTATCATTAACATTGGTCGTTGAGACAAATCAGCGGATTCATCGATTCGATTCCAGTGATTTATAATCTCAGCTTTAGGTAATATATCGTTCCGGAAACATGTCTCTCTCTCCCCCGATATTAGAGAATCGCTAAACAGAAAGTGCTCTCAAATTGTGTATTGATAATAATAAATTATTTATTGAATTTAATTATTATTCTTTCGATATTTTATTACGCTTTATTAATTATTACATTAACTTTAAATTAATTACCGGACTTTACAACAACAACAAGAACATCATCAATTTCATAACAAATATTATAATAAAAATAAAAATAGTAACAATACCCAAGTAAGTTGAAATTTCGCGAGAAACTTACTCCAAGTAGAAAAATGCAAGTTTCTTGCAAATTTTTATGTTACTTGGGAAATGAAAATAATTGCAATAATATATTATTTTTATATTAGTTAGTATTAACAATAAATAATAATAATAATAATAATCTTCGCCGCTGGTTGTCCACTGCCGAACATCATTGATGTCTTAGATGTACTGGGAGAAGCGGGTCCACTGCCAAACATCATTGATTTCTTTGATGTGCTGGGAGAAGTGGTCCCGCTGCCAGACACGACTGGCATCATGGATATGTTCGGTAGACCTTGCCGTGGTGGCGGGGCTATTCACTAAAAGGCAACCAAACAGCAAGAAAGAATGGATTCACAAATTTCAAAGAAAGTACCCCATGTGAGCAGGCCGGAAACGGGAAATCTCACCATCGGTCCCAAGACTGATGCTCAAGTACGCGCGGATTGTGGGGGCGCACAATTTCTTGCAGTGCCACGGGTGATCGTGGAAAGATTGGATCCACAGAACATCGTGGAAAGAGGATGTTCGTACATAGCGCTATCCACTCAGAAGTAGACGACGAGGCGATAGAAGAGACTCGCGAGATATGCCCGCGGCTCAGAAAGGAGGAGGCGACTTGCCTTGACAAAATGGAGTTGGAGGTCGCAAAGATGATAAAATCTTGCCACATTCAGAAGAACGTCAACAGGACGGTAAAAGATGGACTCAGAGCCATCGAAGTCCTGTTGAAAGAGGCAAAAGTAAAGCATGTCGCAGCCGATGAGTCGGACTTCAATTTAGCATGCGTTCTCATCGGTGCGGAGTGTAACCGCAAGGACCGTAAGGAAAAGAGTGAGCGTTCCTATAAGCGTAATCTCAAAAGCGTCCTAAGAGATGCTCAAAAATGGAAGCGAGAGGGTGACAGTTCAGGGGAGACTCGAACCCAAACCGATCCAATGGAAACGGAAGTACCAGATCCAAAGATTCCTCAAATGGAAAGAATGGGGTCAAAAAGATCCGCAGTTCTAATCCGAGTCGGTCAAGGATTAACGTATGCTGACGTTCTAAGTAAACTTCGCAAAGAGGTCAACCCGGACGACTGCCATACGAGAATAGTAGCAGCAAAAGCTACAAAGAAGGGAGACCTTCTGATTAAGATCAGAGGAGGCTCCGACAAGGGCACTTTCACCGCTGAGGTCACCAAAGCGGTTAGAAGCATTGGTAAGGTGCAGTCGTTGGATCGAAGAGTTACACTCGAGATCCGTGATTTGGATTGCCTTACCCAAGAAGCCGAGGTGCAACAAGTGTTGTCGAAAGCGATAGGAAAGCCAGGATGCAGGAAAGTGACGGTCTTAGGACCCAACCGCCGAGGGATGAAGCTCGCGGTTGTAGTCACCAACCCGGAAGAGGCGGACAGGTTGGAGAAATTGGGACACGTAAAAATTGGTTTTATGTGTTGCCCAATTAAAAAAAGAGTAAAAGTCGTCCGGTCACAGGTTCTCCAACTGTAAGAAGAGCCCAAGTTGCTTTTTATGCAAGAAAAAGTTTGTCAATAAGGTGTCAACCACCCATATTGCAGGCAGCGGAGGATGCGGAGTCTTCAGGATGGCCCTTGAGGAGGCGAAGAAGACTCTCGCAAGAACTAAAAGCAAATAAGAAGTATTAAAAGGAGCGAGTCGAGAACTTCGTAACCTCGGTTATGTCGAGGAAGGATCTCCACGGCCGCCAAAAAGCGTGATTTAAACAGCTTTCAATTTGTTTGTTTTTTATTTTTTTTATTTATTTAGTTATTTATTTTTATTATTGTTGTGCTGTAAATTCCGCTTGGACTGTGAAATGGTTTTAATCATTTTTTTAACTATGGACGCAGGATAACCGCAGAGAAAAGCAGAAAGTCGCATTAGCGACAGAGTTGGAGCGCCACCCTCGAAGGCTAAAGTCTTACGACAGTTCCGAGGGAGGGTAAAGGGCTCCAGAAGAAGGGTTACGGGTTTTAGTGGGTCGGACTGGTAGTAGATCGCCAGTTTATTAAATTTATTATAACATTTATTTATTTATTTATCTTTTTTTTTTTTTTTTAATATTTTCATCTGTTTTATTGTACCAACCCCACATAACCTTGGAGTGCGGAATCCAAGGTATCTGTAGGCAGATTTCCCAAAAGTCCCTAAGCAAAAAAAAGTTAATAATAATAATAATAATAATAATAATAATAATAATAATAATAATAATAATAAGGGTAAACTCTGTGAAGAGATACCAAGATGCACTACTTTTGCGGAATCTTCCTGCTATCTTGGAGAGACACATTGACCTCCACGTCCGAACATACATGTTCACGTGTCCTTGGATATCATAGACGTCGCATCAATGCTCCGGCAATGCTATAACGTCTATGTAACTAACGGAGGCGGTTCAGGGCCCATCCTGGCCAGATGGTAGTACCCTGTTAAGGCCCGATTGTCCCTCGACACGGGACAAAGAATTAAAAAAACAAATGAAATGGACAAAATCTTAAACGAAATACTCCAAGTGGGTACCTCGAAAGAGGGTAATCCCACCACCGATTCTGATCAGGTGCAAGCCCCGATAGTCGGTGCAGATGGCTCCAAGGATTTTGGAGGGAGCCAAATAGATAGTCAGCTGACATGCTATGAATCAAATGTCGCAAATCAGTTCCTGGCTATTCCCGGGATTTTTAAGAGCGTACACCAGGCATTCAAGCGCCAAAAGAACGTCAGTCGTGACATCCAGGATGGCGTGGCGGTTTTGGAGAGTGCGTTCTGTACAATTTGAAGGAATCTGCGTTTTATCCCTGAACCGTTCAGGGATCAGGAGCCACGGACTCCAGCTGTAGGAACTCCAAGGCAAACGAGGAGTGCTGCTGCAACTTTGGATAGTGCAGCAGATACAGATTCTAATAAGGCAAAGAACGTAAGTAAGCGCCCCAGAGAAGGTGTAAGCCCGGATAAGAGTCCTCAACAAGCGACTCGGAGCGGAAAGAGGATTAAGCGAAAGGATGCTCCAACGCTTAATTCTGAGTCGCTAGTTGGAGCAAAAGAGGCGCCCTTAAGTAGTCCCAGCCAGACGTATGCTGAGACCCCAGGTGGAAAAAAAGAGCTCCCAAAACACCCTTTGAAGCTTAGAACCACGGAAGCGGTAAAGATCACGGCAAGAGACCCAAAATCTTATGAGCGTATCTTGCCGCTGATAAAATCAAAGGTTAAACCAGAAGACACTGGTACCGTGATTCAAAAAATCAGGAGAACCTTTAAACAAGAGGTTCTCCTGATAGTGAAAAAGGGTGGAGAGACTTAAAAATTTGCAGAGAGTCTGTCCGTGGCCCTGCATGGCGAGGCCGAGGTCATACCTTTAGTAAATAAGAGGTCTCTAGAAATCAAAGACCTGGATGAAGCCACTACAGAGAGTTAGATGACTTCAGCATTGAAAGAAAAGCTGGGTAAATCCGACCTGACTATGGAGTGTAAATTATTGCCGCGCTACAGAGAAACTAAGGTTGCTCTAATCCGCATGGCAGAAGCAGAAAGTGACATTCTGCTTAAACTTGGCCGAATCAAAATTGGCTGGATAAATGCTCAAATTCGCGAGCATGTTGAAGTAGCTAGGTGCCAAAAGTGCCTAGGTTACGGACACAGAACCCTATCCTGCAAAGGCCCCGACAGAAGTAAAAACTGTCGGAGATGCGGCGGAGAAGGACACCTCGCGAAGAGCTGTAACGTTAAGCCGAAGTGCCTTACTTGCTCGGACATGGGAAAGCCAGAAACGGATCATGAGTCCGGTAAAAGAGTCTGCCTGGTTTACTGGGAAGAACTGCAAAAGATTAAAAGGGCAAATCCTTAAAATTTTTGCAGGTCAACCTGCATAAAAGTAAGGATGCACAGTTGCTCCTAATGCAAACAGCAAGGGAAACTGAGGTCGATATCCTGTTCTGCAGTGAGCAGTATCAAGGAAGCGACCTCGCCCCTTGGTATCAGGATAAGGCGAAGAGAGCCGCCATAAAGCTGTGCAACCCAGAATTGCGGGTTGACAAGTTTCTGGAGACGAACAGTGGGTTCGTGTGGATAGAGATGGCTAATATACGTATGTATAGCTGCTACTTCTCACCCGACGACCCACTGACAAACTTCGAAGCCAATATCGAAGACCTAGAAGCGAGCCTCACAGAATCCAGGCTGGATTTCATCATCACTGGCGATTTTAACGCAAAGTCGCCAGAGTGGGGTGAGACGAGACTCGACAAGAGAGAAATTCGTATTGAAGAAATGATCTCCAGAAACGACTTATTGGCTGTAAACCGAGGCAATACATGGATTTTTAGACGAGGTGCGATCGAATCAATTATAGATCTAACGATCGCATCGTCTAAGCTATTTAGCCGCATAAGCGACTGGCGGGTCTCATAGGAATATACCGCAAGTGACCACCAGTACATTGAGTTCTCAGTCTCGATGGGAGACACACGAGGAGGAAAAAGACAGGATGTTTCTAATCGCAAAACCTCCTCGTGGAATATGAAGAGACTCGACGAGGAAAAGTTCGGCCGGTCCCTAAGAGAAGCCCTTTTAATTGAGGACTTGGGCTGGGTGAAGAGGCCGAGCAGTCTGGATGGGGAGGTTCGAGCGGTGAGGAATATGATAGTCACCGCTTGCAATGCGTCTATGCCACGGAAAGGCGCCATTCCCGTAAGAAAATCCTTGCACTGGTGGTCAGAGGAGCTGGCCTCCTTGAAAAGGAATGCCTCAAAGCAAGAATGAAATATACCCGATCTAAGGGAGATCCCTTGCTGAAAGAGGCTTTGAAGGAGGCGAAAAAGGACCTCAAGAAAGAGATCCGCAGGTCTCACTTTTAAAATCGTTACTAAGAAATTAGTGACGAGGCAAAAGACCCCTGGCCTGGACAATCCCGATTAGGTCAGAAAGATAATAAGTTCTTTGTTTCCTCCTGCAGAGCCATACCTTAGAAGGGACTGGAGTTTTTGCAAAGTGGAAAAGGATGAACTCTTCACACTTAGTAAACTACAAAAAGCAGGCAAAAGATTGAAAACAGGCAAGGCGCCTGGAATCGATGGGATAAGTAACGAGATCCTAAAGTTGGTTATCGACACTTCACCCCAGATTCTGCTTCGATGCTTCAATCTTTGCCTTGAGAGAGGAGAGTTCTTCCGCGACTGGAAGCGACAGAGGTTACTCCTCCAGAGGAAAGGTGAAAAACCTCTAGATAAAGTCTCATCATACAGGCCTATATGCCTACTAGATACAATGGGTAAACTTCTAGAGGATATGGTTCTGCAGAGAATGCAAAGCCACTTGACCGGAGAGAATAGTCTATCGGATAACCAATTTGGTTTCCGTAAGGGCAAATCCACAGTTGATGCCATCCAGGCAGTTGTGGACATAGCCAAAACAGGAAAAAACAAATTGGGACCTGGAAAAAAGAAGAGCTTCTGCGCGTTGGTAGCAATAGACATACGCAACGCGTTTAATTCCGCAAGATGGAAAGATCTCATCGAGTCGATGAAAAAGAACAACATGCCGCCCTACTTGTCGCGGATAATGGATAATTATCTTAGCGACAGGTGGGTTATATATGAGGGAGACACCTGCACACTCAGGGAAGAGATGCAGCGTGAGGCTCCTCAAGGCTCGAGGGTGGGTCCATTTGTATGGAATGTATCTTACGATGATTTTCTGCAAATGGATCTGCCCGAAGGTGCGGTGATCATCGGCTTTGCGGACGACGCGTTGTTCGTGTGCACTGCCGAAAGTGAGGAGGCTCTTGGGACATTGGTGAACGAATGTCTCCGACTGGCAAAAAGCTGGCTGGATACCAGAGGTCTTGAAATGGCCCTGGAAAAGACCGAGGCACTGCTGGTCACAGACAGACGTGGTTATAAGCTCCCACGAATCGTGATAGACGGATTCGAGGTCAAGTGGAGTAAGCAAATTAAATATCTTGGTGTGGAGTTGGATGGAAGGTTAAACTTCCACCACCACATGGCTACGGCGTCAAATAAGGCGATCGAGTGTGCGGATAATCTTTCACGGTTAATGCCGAACGTAGGCGGACCCAGTGAACAAAAACAGAGACTGGTGGCGAGTGTCGCCCACGCTAAAATGCTCTATGCAGCACCAGCGTGGGCCCCATCCCTGAGGAGTAAAAGATGTGTGACCATCTGTGAAAAGGTACTGTGCTAAAATGCTCTATGCAGCACCAGCGTGGGCCCCATCCCTGAGGAGTAAAAGATGTGTGACCATCTGTGAAAAGGTACCGTCGGCGCAGAGATCGATAACAACGCGTATCATCTCTGCATATAAGACGGTATCTACGAGTGCTGTGCAGGTCCTTGCAAGTGTCCCGCCAGCAGATCTTTTGGCGAGGGAAAGGGAAGAAATGTTTCTCTTTTCTAAAGAAAGAAGTTCCTTGGATGAGAAAATAAGACCAAGCAAGGGCCTGATCCGCAAAGAAGCGAGGCAAAGGCTCATAGAAAGATGGCAAGAAAGATGGGATGGTGAGGAAAAAGGTCGATGGACTTATCGCCTTATTCCGACACTCGCCACCTGGATAAATAAGAAACACGGTCAGGTTTCCTATTATTTGACACAGACGCTCACAGGTCACGGGTGTTTTAACTCGTACCTGTGTCGCTTTAAATTACGCGAGGACGAGGTGTGTGCATATTGACAGTTCCCTGAGGACAACGCGGAGCACACCCTCTTCTTAAGCAAGAAATGGGACTTGGAGAGGCGGGCCATGTTCGAAGGTGTAAACAGTCAAATTACACCGAAGAACATGGTGTCGCTGATGACCCAGTCAGAAGAGAATTGGCGGCAAGTCGAGAACTTCATAATTTCGGTTATGTCGAGGAAGGATCTCGACGGCCGCCAAAAAGCGTAATTTAAACAACTTTTAATTTGTTTGTTCGTTTCCTATTAATTTATTTTGTGATTTATTTGTCCTTATACAATTTTAATTCATTATGTAATTTATTTGTCCTTATACATTTTTTTTAAATTTGTTTTATGTTTGTATTTGTCTTTATACAGTTTTATGTTTTCAATATTATACACGCGTTTATTTTTTCTTTTTTTTTATATATCCGTTTACAAGTTCATCTTTTGACTTTTTACACTTAATTAAACTTTTTTTTTTTTATTGTTGTGCTGTTAATTCCGCTTTTATATTGAAATAGTTTTAAATTTTCAACTATTAACGCAGGAGAACCGCAGAGAAAAGCATAAAGTCGCATTAGCGACAGAGTTGGAGCGCCACCCTCGAAGGCTAAAGTCTTACGACAGTTCCGAGGGAGGGTATAGGGCTCCAGAAGAAGGGTTACGGGTTTTAGTGGGTCGGGCTGGTAGAAGGTCGCCAGTTTATTAAATTTACTATTTTATATATTTATTTTTCTTTTTTTATATTTCCTCTTGTTTTATCATACTAACCCCACATAACCTTGGAGTGCGGAATCCAAGGTATCTGTAGGCAGATTTCCCAAAAGTCCCTAAGCAAAAAAATAAAAACTAAAATAATAATAATAATAATAAAAACAATCATCAGTTAGCATAAAGATTCAGTGAAAACTGTACAGCTTTTGAAATCTTAGAAAAACCGCCTGTTCTATTGAAATTCACCTCCACGTTGAAAAGCTTGGGAGATGCTTTCTGAAGTGGAAAGTGAACGTCACAGTCAGACACTAAATACGAAATACAGTGGAAAAGTTATCCTTTGTCAGACGTCCCAATTTTCATACTTTGTTAGTTCGTCTAATTAGGAATGGAGGCTTTCACGGCAATTTATTTCTCAATTGTAATATTTAAGATTCTTTCTGCTCCTTATTATCACTAAAATACACCATTTATTACATTTAGTAGTAATAATTAAATGAAGAGAAATTTTACAAAATTGAAAAGAAAAACCTTTCAAATGAAAACAATTATTTTTCACTTTCAAAGAACAATACTTTGTAGATGAAATTTCTTTTTTCATTATTTTATAAAAAAATGAATTTGGGTCAGAATTCGTGAAATTTTTACGAAAAATAAAAAGTATTTTTTTTAAATCGAAATGTTGGAAAAACATTTGAAGCGTTTTGTGCAGAAACCGCATAAGTCCATTTTTTTCAAGATCACTTTCTTATTGAAAATTAATCTTTAAATGAAGCTTTTCAATCTGGTAAAATATTACATAAGTGACTAAACTCTAAAACCTTAAAAAAATAATTAAAATATCATTTTGTGCAGAAACAGCACAAGTTTATGATAAGTTTTATATTTATTTGTGATATTCTTGACGTATTTTAATAATTTATATTAAAGTTTATATTATAAATAAAAACACTCATGGGAAGCAAAAAGTGACAGTGGTGACTAAATTATTTAAAAATTAGAAAATATTGAAAATTGGTTAAATTTATTCTTAAAACAATTTTATTATTTATAAAATATTACTAAAAATTATCGAAATTTAATATTTTAAATAAATGTTATTAAATATTTCATAAAACTTTGATATTTCACTGGATTTAATAAATTTTCTGTGTTTTTCATTTCATTTTGTGCAGAAACAGCATAAGTCTTAATGTTAATTTATTTTTTAATTTTTTATATTAAGTAGATAATTAATTAATCATATTGGATTTTTTAACTTATAGGTTAGTAGAATATAATGCAAAAAGCCGAATTAAAAAAAATCTTAATATTTACGAGAAAAACAGTTTTTATTGATTCCTGAACAATTTCGAATTATGGACTTATGCTGTTTCTGCATAAAACGCTTCATTTCTATTCGGCCTTAGGAATGTGTCCATGGAAGAACAGAATTTTTTTTTTATAAAAGTTATTGTAAAATGAATTTTTTTGCAACTTTTAAAACAGAATTTTATTTCTTCTAAATAAATGAACCGATTTAAATGAAGCAAGCGGGAATATAAAGGGGATAAAATATACTTTCGTTTAGAATTAGAAAATTTTTAAAAAGTTTATTTTTTAATAATTATTTAATGCATTTTTTATGAATAATTAATTTTTAAAAATGTTTTTAATGTTTAATTTTCATTATAACTTTTAAAATAATTGTCGCTCCTAAATTTTCTCAACAGATTTAGATTCCTTTTAGTTTTAATTGTATGTTAAGATTTTTCAAAAATTTTTAAAAGACGCAGAACATTAAAAAAAATAAATTGTTTATAAACAATTTAGTAAATAATTATTAAAATATAAAGTTTTTAAAAATTTTTTAATTCTTAACGAAAGTATATTTTATCCTCTTTATATTCCCGCTTGATTCATTTTAATCGGTTCATTCATTTAGGAGAAATAAAATTTTGTTTAAAAAGTTGCAAAATAATTCATTTTGCAATAACTTTTATAAAAGAAAAAATTTTTATGTTCTTTCGTGAACACATTCCTAAAGCCAAATAGAAATGTTTGATTAACATTTCGATTAAAAAAAATACTTTTTATTTTTTGTGAAAATTTCACGAATTCTGACCCATTTATAATATTTTTTGTAACAGATTATTTTTTCATGAAAACGTACTGGTTTTTATAAAAATAATTTTCGTTAATAAAAATGAATGGATGGAAGTAAAATATTTTTGTTTGAAGAACGATTGTGGTGAATAATTTTTATAAATACTTGTTTGATTACAGTTTTAAAAGGGGCCAAGAGTTTATAGTTAGAGAAACTGTGTTTTGATTGAGAAAAAAAATTTGTTGCCCCCAGGTTGTAAGATTTATTTTTTCGCATGCTGTGTACAGTTTCAAGGGTTTGTTGAAGTTGAAGTTAGGTAATTAACTTTCAAGACTTTCAGAGATGAAACTTTTTCTCGACTATATGGTTGCTGAACCCCAATGAGCTGTTTTGTTCATGCCGCGGCCACATATATTAACTTCACATGCGAGACTGTGAGATAGGTTGGCAACCACACTCTTGAATAAGTTAAAGTGCATTGCGTGTGTACCGTTAATTCGTTTCATGAACAATTACAATAGAACCGTGACGGTTCAATTCCGCTTATCCTCACAAAATTTGTGTTTCTATTATAAAAAAAAATTTCTGCCCCTAATGTCACTGAAAATTCTTTATATGTGAATTTAAAGTCTTTAAACTTGCTTCTTTATATGTAAAGCAAAAGCATTTTCTTTCTGTTGCAAAATGATATAAAGTATATTCTATTTTTAAAGCCCTCGAAAGAATTGTATAACTTAAAAGAAACTTTGTAAATCTTATATAAATCTTACTTGTGGGGACTATCTAATATGCAAAAACTTGAGTCAAAAATTTTATCGATATTTTATCTCCAATGAAAAAATTTTTTTTTTAAAGTTTTGATTAGTATTTGAATTTGTTTTATTTATTTTTTTAATTTCTATGCGACAATACATGATATTCTCCTCTTTTAATCATAAATTTAGAAATTAAACTTTCTCGCTATTAAAACTAATGTTGAGATTATTTTAATTTTAACATTAGCATAATGAAGAGCTTGCACAAGATTTATACTACTGTGAATTTCCATTTAAATATACAACAGAAACAATTAGGAAATTGAAGAAGGATTTATCTTTCAACTATTTTAGAATTTTTCTACTGAAACAAAACTTTTATTTTGTTTAGCGTCTAAGAAAATTGTCAAAGTCTTTACTATTGGAGTTAATCTTCGGCAAAGAAAAAGAAACTCAATAAAGACTTATCTGTTTCGACAATTTATTGTCACCGCAAAATGGAAACGCATTCCACTTCACTCTTTGGCCCATTCCAATGTTAATTAGGCAAAACATTCCCAAGGATTGTACGACATCCGTTCCTCAAGTTGGCTAACAATATTCGAACGAAGTGATGACGTTGACGTACTTTATATGTCAGGCATTGTCACGCGATCAGAACAACGCCAAAACAACAAGATATACGAATAGCATTGTCATTCACATTCTCAATTCTTACCGCTTCTTTCTTTTTGCTTTTCTTCATTGAACGATACTTCATTAAACAGGGGAATTTTTATAGTTATCACGTCTCTCATTTCTAATACTTGTATTAGTAATTTAATACATAAGTATGTGGGATAAAAAAATAATTAGTATACATAAGAATGTAGTTAAAAATTAAAATACAATAAAAATATTAAGAAATAAAAATCCCACGTGATTTCCACTCCAAAATACATAAAAAGTGTACACAAGGACACATACACATAACATTACTAAAAATAGTAAGTTATTGTCCTATGGGTCAGTAGGCTTGTAAAGCTGGTTGTAATGAAATTTTCTTTATTTTCGTTAAAAGGAAAAACCATAAACTGAATTAAATTTTAAATTATAATAATTTTTAGAATTAATTTATCAATCATTTAATATAAAAATTAATAAATAGAAATATGATAAGATTGAAAATTAGATTGCATAACACAAAATTATTTGAGGTCAAATGGAAATTATACGATAAACAATATAAATATATTTCTCGAGATTTATTCCAATAATGAATTCCTAAATTAGTGGTACCACTTAAAAATACAATATAAATACACACACGCACGAAATTGACTCTTTCACACAAATATACAAAACATAATACAAATAAAAACTTCGATATACCAAAAAACCTTAATTATAAATGTCAATCAAAATTATAGATCAAAAGATCAATTGAATATCAAATCATTAAATATATAATAAAATTATTATAGTCATATAATTTCTATTAAGAGAAATGAGTTACTTGGTCAAATAAAGTTAATATCAGTATACAATTAAAAAGTCAATATACAAATTAACAAAAATGATATAAGAATTAGCATTTTCACTCCAGATCATTCATGACTTATGCACCATACTTATCTGGGCAAAATTTAGGCGTCGGTTTGGCGGGAGATCGATATGGTGAGAATTTTGGATACTAATTGACCCTCGATGAGAAACTCGGATAAAAAATTATTCCCGATTCCTCCTTAGTGATGATTTTATTATAAATTGTACTAAATGTTGATCTCCTCCTTCGAATTAATGAATAAGATTCCAACTTCACGAATGAGACTTCTTTTCTTATTGGACTTTAAGACCCGCCCACTTCAAATCGCCACACTAAACAATGATTTTATCTCTTGTTAAATAAAACTCACAATTATAAAAAAAAACTAAATTCAAAAAGAAACAACAACCGTTAATTTATGCTTAAGAAGTAACAACGAAAATCTCACCTCTCAGTGTCCTCGGCCGGCACTCAGAAACGTGGCGCGGATCCGTCCGTCAATCTGGAGTTACGATGACCAAGTAATTGATCATACGCAAATTCTCCAGAATCGACGGACGTTTTTCCAAAAACCAGCGTCTTCCCCACCGACTTGATGATCACGTGAGACGTCCCTAAATATTATCTTCCCAACATACACAACTATATAGAAGGAGATCAACATGAATTATCTAATTTAAATTTCTCCTTTTATCCAAAAAGAAAAGACCGCCTCATGGTCCTCGGGAATGAGATGAACCTTTACGATGGGAATAGATGTTGTCTATGAACTTCCTGTAAAAAGAAATATTTTGTTAATATTTCGTTATATTTTTGTTTGTAAACACTAGAGTTACTTTTTCATGTTGAATTCATTATCATATGTGCAATCTGTTTCCTAAAAAACACAAGGGACATGAAATTGTCGGTTTCGTGGAGAATTACCTAAATATATTTTAAAATATATTAATCTCTAGATTTTCACTAGCTGACATTTTTTATAATAAGTACTTATTATAATGTTTATATTACTGAATTTTAATTATTTCCAATTTTAAATTTGGCGCCATTACCTTTGGTTTTCAGGCAGTGTTAAAATTTTTGTTTTCTATGTTGCATGGTTAGTTTTGATACTTATAAATTCACAAGTTCTAACCTTCCAATTTTTTTTTCAATTCTCCATAAATACAATGAATCGGAGTTAAGAAACAAAGTTTTTTGCAGTGCAATCTGTTTGTTTATTGACAACAATGATTTTAATTAATATTTCTATGATAAAGTGATTGTTATTTGACTGTAATTGTGATTTTATGTTGAACTCAAAATGAGTCGGATTTAACTCATTTTGAAACTTTTTGCCTGAAACTCAAAATCAGTTGATCCGGAACATTTTCGTTGCAACTCATAATGAGTAACTTTTCCAACTCATTTTGAGTTCAGTTTTTTCTGTGCATGTTGCTATTTTTAATTATTATTGAATCGGAAAGTTCAAAATGTATGACCTATAACAAAACTTATTATTTTCTCGCATTTGCGTTGATGTGACATATAACCTAATTTCATTTTTAACCTAATTATGGATTTACTTTCGTGCAATACTTGATGTCTAAAATAAATCTAGAGAGTAATTAATGATTAATGATTTTCCATTTCCACATCCTCCTTTGATATTTTTGCGTCTGCCATATAATACTGCTACTTCGTATACACATATAAATATGCATATTAATCGATTTGTCTTCATTATATGTAACATATGATTTGAATAGATGAACACCATCAAAAGACTCCTTTTAATACGACTAATAATATATATTTAAATTTTGCATCATTAGTATTCTGCCGTCCTTTTAAAAAAAGACACTATCTACATTTTAGCTCCATCGGAGATATTGAAAACGCGTTTGCATCTGGATCTCTTAAAAAAATTTAAAATTTTGTAAACAAACTTATGTTCTTGACTAATTCGGACACGCTCTTATCATTGGGGCAAAAAAAATTATTAATTTTAATTATTAGTTAATAAAACTGTAGATAGTGCACATTTTTTATCCGAAAATTATGAAGAATACATGAAAAGTGCACTATGTGGTAGATAGTACGTTTAAAATGGCTTTGTCGGTCCACTTTCCTGTTTAAAGCGTCACTATCTACATTATTTTTCTAACACAATCCTTTATTTTTGTTATATTTTTATTATTATTTTATATTTTATTTTATTTATTATTATATTATATTTTTTAATTTTAAAAATATCGAACGAAAAATCACGAACAATAGAGGGGCTGATAGTAAATATGGTTTATAATAATAATAATAATGGGAGCAAAAGTAGAATAATGGAGCGTTTACACCTTCTGTAAAAATTGTCCAGAAAGGAAAATTTGCATTGGAGTAAGAGAGTCAGATACACAGTCTGTCTCTCTTAATCCAATGAAAAATTTTCCGTTCTGAAAATTTTTATCGAAGGTGTAAATGCTCCCTAAGGCTGGAGTCCCATGGCAGCGTTTTGCGTTGCGTTTTGTAACTAGGCCATGAGTGCAAATATAGCGAACCTATATCTTCATCTCTCTCACACTCATAGCCTAGTTCCAAACGCAACGCAAAACGGTGCCATGGGACTGCACCCTAAGTGCCTTAAGAGCAAAAACGGTTAACCTGTTTTTGCTCTCAAGGCACTTATTCTACCTAATGATTATGTAATTTCTTGATAAATTAATTATATTAATGCTTCAAAAATGTTGTCAATAATAAAAAACTTATTTTATTTGAATTAATATTTTATAATCATTATAATTAATTTATCAAGAAATTACACAATCATTTTAATCTGTTTTTGCTTCTATGTCATTTATTCCACTTTTGCTCCCGTTATTATTTTAAACCATTTTTACTATCAGCCCCTCAATACATAAATTTTATTTACCATTATAACTTTATTTTATTTGATTATTATGTTCTGCATTAAATTTTTATTAAATTAAATGTTAACTTTACAAAAAAAATAATTAAAATTGTTTTTCTCCAACACTTGCTCTGAAAAGAGTACTTTTCTTGGTAGAAAAGTGTGGCGAAAGTAGAACTTTTCTCAACTGCTCTGAAGAGCGTGGCGAAAGTAAAATTTGGCGTGGCGAAAGTAAATTCAGCGTGGCGAAAGTAATTTTTATCGTGGCTCATTTTTCATAAAATATGTAGATAGTGCCTTTTTTAAACTGTACAGCAGTATTATATATATAATTATTAAAAATTTATAATTAAATTCATTATTTTTCATTTTTGTTCAATTTTAAAAGTTTCTGAAGAATTTTCAAAAGTAGAAAAATGGTCTTCACAATTGCCTTCATTTCTCACTATATATATTTAATTTTCCTCTCTCAATTTTCTTTCAATCGCTGCAAAATTTAATTACCTTTTACTTCTAGAAATTGTATCTCTTTTAATTGTTACGTCGAACTAACCCAATTATTATATTCCCTAGTGTTTCCCGATTTTATTTTAATTAGTGATAATCAAAATTGGGACGAGGTTTAGTAAATGGTCAAGAAATAATTTTATTTGAAATAAGTGTGTATTTAAAATGAGCGAAATATAGAAAAGATGATGTACGAACTTTCTAATACTGAGTCTAGTGGTCTCTTTACCTTGGAACAGCGGGAGGTCCTTCTAAGGTTGCGTCGTCCAAATACAATAGGCTTTTCACAGGCAAATTAGCTTCTAAGTGGTTGCAGGTTGACAATAATTACCTATGAATCCTTGTTAATTTTCCTTGTGTTAACTATGAATTCACAAAGTCGAACAAGACTTCCGAACACAGGATTTAGAAAAACTTGGTATAAAGAATATTTGTACTTTTCAGTGGACGAGACCAGTTCTTGATGATGGAAAATTTAGACTGACTTGTACGGAGCACCACTTCTCAATTCTCAATTTGAGACTTATAATACTGACAACTACATTTTCTTGACTGACTTGCTGATGATGGCCTCGCACTTTTTATACCAAAATTCTGTCCATATATTTTAGAAATTGTTCGCTAGGCTATGTATTTCTAGAAGACCATTGTTGCTGGAACACTTGTGTTGACTCACTATTAGATCGCACGTGTCTCATCTCAACTTATTATTATTTTTAATAATTATTACAATTTTTGTTATTTATAATTATAATTTGTTATGTCATTATTACAATTTTGTTATTATTTGTTACAATTTATAATTATTTTGTTATTACAATTCGGTTATTATTTGTTACAATTTGTTATTATCTTGTTATTATAATTCTGTTATTGTTGTTACAATTTATTATTATTTTGTTATTATAATTCTGTTATTATTGTTACAATTTATTATTATTTTGTTATTACAATTCAGTTATTATTTATTATTACAATTCTTTATTAATAATTATTTTTTTACTATAATTTGTTATTAACAATTATTTTTTGTTATTATTATTACTATCATTATTATTAATTATTATTTAATATATTTTATTAGTTTTAATTGTAGCTCCCATTATTATTATTTTATTGATTATTTATATTGTTTGTTGAAAATATGTTACGATGACGTAACATTATCTATTAATTAAGACCAAAGTGAACCTCTGATATTGAAGTAATATTTTACGTGTACAACTGGTCGCATTAAACTATATGAGATATTAAAAAAAAATTCCCTAAAAAATTATACTTCTAATTTTCTTCCTTTTTAAAATCCATTTTCTGATAATTGAGTAAAAAAAGAGTAATAAAATCATATATCGAATAAATTATTTTTTTTAAAATCACATTTGCAGATAATTTTTGTAGTTATATCGAAATTTATTGATTTTCTCCTATGCGGTTTACTCGCTGCAAAGTGATGGACGTTGTAAGGCTTTCGACTGTGGACCGGAAACCATAAAAATGTCCCATCGCGCCAAAATATCTACACGTTTTAAGTAACAAATCCTATTTTATGGAAATTTTAAGAATTTGAGACATGACAATAAAAATAATTTTTTGATTTAAAGGAAATTTTTATTTGATTTTGTATTGATTTTAGAATTTTTAGATGAGGTAACAATTTATTAATGTGTGGCATTTTCGGAACATTTTTTAATAGATCATAAATTTTTTAAAGATATTGTTTATTACCTAAAAGTTCAAAAACCAAAACGAATTTTCTATAAGGTACTTTTGTAGCCAGTTGTACTAACTAGAGTTAAGATTGTTTAGTTTTCAAAAGAATAAGATTTTGATAAAAATCTTTTTAGAAACTTACTCAGGATTATCGACTCTTGGTCCATAATATAAGTCCTGCAATGACTCGTCAAAGTTCAATATGTAACATTGTTGCCTTCCACATTGCATGTTGCGCTCAACGTTCGTCATGGACTATTCGTTTTTCAAATTGTCTTTCAATTTTCGTTAAATCGACTAGAAACTGTATATGCCTCTTTAATCATGTTAAAATTACCTTCAAAAACTAGTATCTATTTAATGTAAATTCAAGTGGCACGTGCCTCCTTTATAGATATAGGTTTATGGGAATATTGGTCCAACTAAATATCCTTTATAGATTTTATGATTCACCTATACAGGTTACTAGATAACCATGTTGTAAAAATTGATTGCTTTTATCATCATCCAATTATCCTAAATTTATTTTGTCTGTCTTTTTTCTACCTGAAGAAAACAAAATTTTAAACAATTTCATGTACAAATTGTTCAATTTTCCTTTCAAAATTTTATAAATTTTCTGTTTTAATTTTCATCTTCCAATTCATAATAATATATTGATAATTAATTATAATTTTAAGGAATAACTAGACTTCTTACATGTTGTTTTCATTTTTTATGTCATGTTACTCACTCATCGAATCTTTGCATATTTTTACAGTTTACACAACGCTTTAAACATCTAGTCATTTCCTTTACAATTTTTAATTTTAATTTGCATGTAATTTTATTAATTGTATAAAAATATTTATGTTTTTTTGTGAGTTTGTGGTCTTAATTACGGCAACATCTCATTTTTTAACAGACTCGTCTGTGAAATAAATTTATTATTTAAGGGGTTACATCCACTTAGACAGCCGAAAAAGTCAAAATTTTAGGAATTTTTTTAGAGAAAACTATTGAGTATTTTAATTTTAAAATTAATTCACATATAAAAGGTACTTTGAACTTTATATTGACATATTTTATTTATAAAAATAATTGTTTTTAAAAACTTTTATAAAGAATTTACGGTAGCTCCTCCGAAGTGACTCATCTTGCGGTGAGCAAGATATTTCTGGACTGGATCATCTAAAATGAAAAAACCAAAAATGTTTCATTTATGTAATAGATGATCCTGGGATTAATGAAAGTAATAAACGAAATAATAATATTTGACAAAATTATTTATAAAATAAAAAAATATTTATTGTAAGAAAACCTTCGATTAATCACCAAAAAATATAATTAAAAAGCTTATTGTGTTAAAATCTGAGACTTACATTGCACAGTGGGACGAAAAACACGGCCGTGGACAAATTAACATAGATAACCCGATTTTGATGTTTTTGATCTTGTTTTAAAGATGATAAAATTCTGCACAACGCTTCTGCTCTTGTTTTTTTTAAATTTGTTTCTATTGTTTATTTATAATTTTAAAGTTAAAAAATTTTTTTTCCTCTTTAAAATCAAGATAACTTTTTTAAAAAGGCGATTATTACATCAGCTAAATCCAAAATTTTTAAAGTACTAACCTAGAAACATATTGTAATTGTTAATAATTTTTTTTAAATCGTTCATAATTGTTATTAACAATTTGGTGAATTAATGATAAGTAGTTTGTTTTTTTAACTTTCAGTAATTGAAATCCACCTAATTTTTTGTATTTGATACCCAAAAGTAAATACCAGTTAAAATAATTAATGTACTTCATTATTTATAATTGTTTAAACAATTTTGATGATTTCAGTTCCTTTTAGCGATATTTATAAATTAATGGGTGCAATGTGCACTATTGTTGGTCAAAATAAACGACTATTACTTATTATAGTTAATATTTACACATAGCATTATTTAAACAATTCTTAATTAACAAATTAATAGCGACGTTGTTTTTAGTTGTTTAAATTTCATTTTTTTTCTAAATTTCGTTGAATGTCATATATTTTTTTAATATTTAATATTAAATAACACAGGTTTACAAATTAAAAACTTTTTTTTGCCAATCGAACAAAACATTTTTTTTTCGAATAGTAGGTGTTTTTTGAGTAAGAAAATCATAGTTTTAATTTTTTTCCCTCGTGCAGTTTTTCTGTAGCTTCAAATTTTGCATTTTCGAGGTGCGACGCCACTTAAACTTACCTGTAGGAAAATTAGCTTGTCAAAATATAATAAATGAGGTATCATTGGAAAGGTTATTAAATTACCTTTCGATCCATAGGTCACAGAATGAAATTCAACACAAATTGAGAAAGTTACAGTCGATTAAAGATGAAATTTCATGACAATTTTGATGATTTTTAGACATTTGAGTAACTTCTACTATTTTTTTCTACATCAAACAGGAAAGAATGTTCAGGTTTTAATTTTTTTATTGATAGACTATATCATTACACAAATTTTGAGCCCTTATGGACCTCGATTGGATTAAAAATGACAATTCTACACTAAATTTAGCGAACGAAACTACATTCTTCATCTTTAGTATCCCTTAAACATTTGCAGCAAAAATTGAAGTAATAAAATTTAGTTAAGCTCTAAAATTACTGAAATCACTAATCAAGGATTTCTGAAATCGTAGATTTCGAATCCAATGTTAGTTTTCTAAATTTCAAAATGGCGGATCCAATATGGCGGACAAGTTTTTAAAAATCGATTAAATTCGTTCTTAAATTCGTTACTCGGGGGTTTTCGGGGTCGCTGATTACGAATCTGATGTCAGATTTCAAAAATTGAAAATTATGGATTCATAATGGTGATCGAGTTTTTTAAAATTCATCGAATTCGCACCTATTGGATCCGCCATTTTTAATTTTTGAAATCTGACATCAGATTCGTAATCAGCGACCCCGAAAACCCCCGAGTAACGAATTTAAGACGAATTTAATCGATTTTTAAAAACTTGTCCGCCATATTGGATCCGCCATTTTGAAATTTAGAAAACTAACATTGGATTCGAAATCTACGATTTCAGAAATCCTTGATTAGTGATTTCAGTAATTTTAGAGCTTAACTAAATTTTATTACTTCAATTTTTGCTGCAAATGTTTAAGGGATACTAAAAATGAAGAATGTAGTTTCGTTCGCTAAATTTAGTGTAGAATTGTCATTTTTAATCCAATCGAGGTCCATAAGGGCTCAAAATTTGTGTAATGATATAGTCTATCAATAAAAAAATTAAAACCTGAACATTCTTTCCTGTTTGATGTAGAAAAAAATAGTAGAAGTTACTCAAATGTCTAAAAATCATCAAAATTGTCATGAAATTTCATCTTTAATCGACTGTAACTTTCTCTATTTGTGTTGAATTTCATTCTGTGACCTATGGATCGAAAGGTAATTTAATAACCTTTCCAATGATACCTCATTTATTATATTTTGACAAGCTAATTTTCCTACAGGTAAGTTTAAGTGGCGTCGCACCTTGAAAATGCAAAATTTGAAGCTACAGAAAAACTGCACGGGGGAAAAAAATTAAAACTATGATTTTCTTACTCAAAAAACACCTACTATTCGAAAAAAAAATGTTTTGTTCGATTGACAATTTCACTGTAAACCAGTGTAATTAAACACATTTAATTAATGAATCAATTTTTTTTAATAATTCTATAAAATATTTTATAGAATATTCTACAGAATACTCTATAGAATGCTCTATAGAGTCATTCCATAGAATCATTCTATAGAACTTTTTTGACTGGGAGGTAGTAAACTAAATACATATGTAATCAAGAATAATTTTGTAAACATTGAAATTTACAGTAATAAAATTCTTTTTAAATAAGGAAAAATTTAAGGAATATTCATAGGGGATATGTAATAAGAGTTTAGACTTAATTACAGGAACAACCGTGGATTGTTATTCTACCTAGGATCAAAGAGAAGGCTCAGTATTGTCTACGAGGTCAGATATGGCAGTGGCCTGAAGCGTCTCTCAATATATTCGATGTGATCTTAACCTCAAAGCAAGGATCTCTGCTTCTATTCATTCAAGTGCAATAGCCGACGAGTTGCTAATTAATTTGATTTGTGAGACCAATTCGATGCGGAGACTATAGCCACAGTTCTGGCACGCAGCCCTTGTGTCTCGTTGTTTCTAGTCCTTCCATCAATTTCATTACATGCTTCCGTCTTTTCGACATATACACCAATTCTCATGAGAAGAAGCACTTTCATGCATAAACTGAAATAATCGACTTTAGAACTTTAAAACATGCCACATATGCGCACTTTACGTGAATGTTAACTTCGTTTTATACTTAGAAAAGCAAAACTTTATTTTATTTGTTTTACAATATTGGATACTCTATTTTAATTACTACTAAAATTCATTCCGTAAAAAGTACTTGTAGTAAATTTTTTAATAACAACATATTATTTTGAAGTATCAATCAAATTTTATTTTGTAGCACAAAATTATTGGGGAGCTGCATATCAATTTTATTGATAATATAGTCAAACATATTTACTCTGAAAATAAAAATATGTTCAAATAAACTCCAACCATTCATCTTGATTGTTTTTTTTTATTGTTTATACTCCTGCCCTATTGGCCTTACGCACTTCGACAAGAGTCCCCGAGAAATACTTTTTGGATTAAGCATAACCATTCTACTTATGAAATTTTCTATATATTAACCTAATTTGCGTCTACAGCCGACTTTTATTAGGAGTACTCGCATTGCGCCTGGACCACCCGTCAATGGGTTTTCTTGCCAGAGAAGAGGGAAACTGTAGAAAACCTCTCCTGAGTTCAACCGGTTTATCGACAGTCGAATTCTAATGGTGTGTACGACGGTGCACATTATTATACCTCGACGTCAAACCTCCCGCTCAGATTGTCTCACGTGCCGGAAAAATACCAAGCCAAGTGGGCGCGAACCAAGGATACTTATACCCTTGGTCCTTAAACGACCGCCAAGCGAGGCATCTATCCGACTGAGCTAATCTGTCGGTTTTCATCTTGATTGTTTGTTAAAATAGATTTTTTCTAAAAATATTTATTAGGTAAATTTAGGATATTGGCATTCGTTTAGAAAAGGTAAGGTATTTATGACATTTATGGCACAGATTCAAGTAACTAGGAAAACTAAAGAGGTAGTTAAAATTTCACGTTGCATTTATAGTCTTATTACTCAGTTTAGAATGAAATGTAAGGGTGCCATCTATAAACCTAACGTTACAATCTCTGCCCTAACTAACGGCCATAAATGCTGTCATTAAAGTCTTTTAATTGGCCAGAAAGTGGCTTTTCCGAAAGACTCTGGCATAAGTTTCAAATTGCAGGCAACTAAAAAATAATTTTTAGAACATGTCAGTTTTCACATAAATCGATATTAGTTATCACAATTTAAATTGAAAAACAATTTATAATAGTCCTTATAATTCAAATTAAAGGTTTCTTTAAAACATTAGAATTTTTATTATTAGGATTTTAGAATATTACTGTAACTTTGTCGCATAAAGCGGATTTGAATATATTAAAACTTATTGATATGAAATGAACATAATTTAAACTAAAATCCTGTCCACCAACAAGTTCTGACCTACAAATACAAGTACTATTTATAATACTATTATTTGTTTGTGCACTTGTGTACATCTTCTAGAGTGGAACATGACGTGGGATTATTATTTTTTCATAATTTTTATTCTGCTTTTATTTTCAACTACATGTTCAACATGTTTAACATTATTATTTATTATTGAATATTTTTGTATCCCGCGAACATAACCAGCTGAGAAAGTTCTATATAATTTCACTAGAACGATTCTATACAATTTCTACATGAATTCTACTAAATTTTAATTATTTTTTATTATAAAGAATATAAATTTCATAAAATAATTTTTTTAAAATTATATGATTATTAAATTAAATGAATTATATAAATTTAAATGATTTAAACAATTTTGCCTAAAATTTGTCATTGAAATCAAATGTGAAATTTAATTTTTTACAATAACTTAAATTTAAATAAATTATTTTACTCAATTTATATTCATTCTAATTAAAAATCACTAAAATTTAGTAGAATTCATGTAGAAAATGTATAGAATCGTTCTAGTGAAATTCTATAGAATTTTTTCAGCTGTGTATGTACCTCTCACAAGTGTTACGTCCGTAACTTCTTAATATACTTAATTTATCTATAATATTTAGGCGTGTATTTCCTTTCAACAACATATTGAATTATACGTATTTGAAATACTTTCTCATATTATTACATTATAATCAGTCACATATATCTCATTAAAATATTGTATTCATACAATCTCTTCATATTATTGCATTATGGTCAGTATATTTTATAAGAAGGTAATTGTTATTATATATTTTATATGTATTTAAACAAACTTATAAATTATAACAAATCCAAGAAAGATGAGTAATACTTTTCATGTAAAAAGAATAACGATAGTGCATCAGGCAGATGACCATAATTCCATAATCATTGGAGCGCATAAAAATAAACAGGCAGGTGTCTAATCACTGGAGACTGAGCACCTAACAAAACTGAGAGAGACAACAGTCGCCCCTCAACCCCCCTTAAAATCCAAGCAACATCGACATGTGTACGATTCCAAAGCATTACACTGATGAGGACAGTTTTATATAAAAGGCATACGAGTTCTACTCAGATTAGAGAGTAATTGTTTAGAAATCAACCTGAACACATCGTTCAGTACAAGAGACTAGAGAGTAATTATTTGGGAACCAACCCGATCACATCGTCCACATCGAATTTTCTGCAAGTAAACATCCTTAAAAGTGAACAGTACACGGAGAAAAATTCTTTTTTAATGATTACAATAGTCTACATTACAGCTCGGATATGTGACCACTTTTTGGAATGATTGCGAAGACTATGTAATGTGTTAAGAATTGAGTAGGAACGATTACTATAGCTGTTGTAAGGGATACCTTCATGTTTGTACTCCTTACAACAGCTATAGTAATCATCACAAAAAGTGGTCACATATCCGAACAGTAATATAGACTATTGTAATCATTATGAATAAATTTTTCTCCGTGTATATCTCCAAGTATTATTTTCAAGGTGCATTGTTCGAAAGTGAACAATATATCCCCAAGTATTATTTTTGAACGTGAATCGTTAAAAACGAACTATTTCCCCAAGTAGGGTCAATTGGGGTCAATGTAAACGGAATATCTATTTTTCACGAAAAAAATTAGTTTTTTTTTGTTAAAAGGTAAAACGGACGGATTTTTTTTGCATGAACTTGTTACTAGAGTTCCTTAGAAAAATTTTATGAGGTTCAAAAAAATATTGATCCACCTGAATCGCCTAAAACTGACTGTTTACATTTACCCCGAGATTCTGAAATTTTCCTAAAAATCGGGGTAAATGTAAACACCACTGTAGTTAAGCGAGGTTTAAGAAACAAGTTATTTAAAGTATACTACTGTATATGGCGGATGAACCTAAAAATAATATTTTTAAAAATTGATCAAATTTGCTTGAATCTGACTACTAAGGGGTTTTTGAGGTCGCTGAATACGAATTTGAAGTCAAATTTTAAATTTTCAAAATGGCGGATTAACCTAAAAATATTTTTAAAAATTGATCAAATTTTCAAAAAAAAAATTTTTTTTTTTTTAATTTTATTTTTTAAAGAGGACCTAATTTCCTTTTCTATGTAATTTTACATTGCCAAATTAATGAAATTGTAAAATAGAAGCAAATTTATTCAATTTTTTTCTTTTAAAATGTAGTTCAAGTTCTGTTTACATTTACCCCGAGTTTTCAAATTCTCGGAGTAAATGTAAACACTTAATTATTTACTAACTAAATTGACGAAAATCAAAGTCAATTTGTGTTAGGGCATTAATAAGGAAAAATTACATATTTTTGTTTCATTTTTAAATTTATTTTTATGCAAATGCGAGACAAAATACTGAAACAGTAAAACTTTGATTTTCAATCTTTTTTGCATTAAAAGATAACTTACACTATGGCATTGCCAATTGTTAAAATAAAATATTGGCAATACTCAGAACATCTTGTAGGTGAGCTGAGGTAAAAATATTTACGTCGTACTTATTTTTTAATTTGTAAATTTAGCTGAAACATCTACTGTTTACATTTACCCCTTGTTTACATTTACCCCAAATGACCCTATTAAATTTGAAGTGAATTTTAAATCAACCTTTTATAATACACCAATTTGCAAAGTATAAATTTTAAACAATTTCCAAAAATATTAAATTGGAAATAAACTCAACTATCAACGAAGGTCTAATATTGGAACAACACATTCCAAATTGCGAACCATCGAAATTTGCTCAAGAGGCGACAACCGTCTGGAAGAAAGCAGATATTTTCACAATATAATACACTATCTCATTAGTGTAAACAAGAGGAATAATACTAAACCATTAAGGACAACAGTCGGAAGGCCCCTTTACGTCTAGCGCTCAACACCATTCAGATTAGATTACCAGATTATCATCACACCACCAGTCATCGTTATTCTTTAAGTAAGATTCATAATTTTTGTACTCATTGTAATTTTGTCAATTTTTTTCTTTCTTGTTGGTTTTTAAATAAATTATTCTCTCACAACATTTAGTAGGCTCATTGACTTATCCTCATCCCAAATTAGATTCATTTATGAAACTAATTTAAAACGAGGAACGTTAGGTATATTTAAAAAGGTTTCTTGTTTTTGACGTAACACAAGTAAGAATTTATTAACATATTTAATAATAATATGTACTTTCCAGTTTTTGGTCTTTAAATAATGTATATACTGTTTAAGTTTATTTAATTTATAAAAATATTGCAATTATAACTAGTACAATTAAAAAAGGAATTAACCTCCCTACGGTTTGTCCCGAGTTAACTCGGCGTAAATTGACTGTGCTAAAACGGTTAACCCCGAGTATACTCGGGGTAACTAAATATTTTATAACTCGTCAACAATACATCGGAATTACACGATCCAAAGTGGAAATTGAAGTTAAGGCTCTAAGCTTTTCAAAAATATTGGTTTGCAATGATAAACATTTTTTTTATCAAAGTTACATAACTTTAAATCTTAGTTAAACAACCCCCATAACACGCAATATTGCAGCAATATTGCTGCAATATTACATTTCAACATTCGGAATATTTAAAAACAATATTACAGCAACATTGCAGCAATTATAGAATGTCCGACTTAATGAATATTTCAGTGGAATATTGCTTTGCAACATTCAGAAATATTCCAGAGCAATATTAGCAGAACATTGCTTTGAAAGCTTCAGAAGTATTCCAGAGAAACAGTGCAAAATTTTCGTGTTACAAATTTTATGAATATTCCAGAGCAATAGTACATAAATTTTTTTGACATATTTAGAAATATTGAAAGAGCAAAAAGATTGGTTTTAAGTATATTGAGAAATATTTCAGTAAATTTTTAAATATAAATTGCATTTAAATATCAAATTGATTTTATACAATCACAATATGCAGTATAAGTGGAATAAGTATATATAGAATATAGTATAAATATAATACGCCATTTTTATAAAACAAATGTTTAATATTTTATTATCCAAAATAAAACATTTACAAATTAATCAGAAGTCATAAGAAAAATGTACATGTAATTGTTCAGTAATTATATTTTTATAAGTTACAATTCTAAGTTAATTGTAAAATTATTGAGTGGATTTCATGTTCTTTAATAAAATTTTGTAAATAAAGAAATTAGAAATAAATAATGATAATGAATTATAACAATTCTTACAATGCTAATGCAGGTGTTCACCATTTTGTTTGTGCGTGCCTTAGCAAATCATTTATTATTTGCGGCGTTATTTGTACAATTTCTTCTGAGGCTTTTTCAGTGCAGATTTACATTCCTACTACCTGAAATTGTTAATCTTGTATATCAAACAGTAAGAAGAAGGAGAAAAATAATAGAAAGAGTTCAGAAAAGAAGAGGACAAATAGAAAGTTGGAAGATAATAATATTAAATTGAAATTGACTATAATTCTTTAACATTGATATATTGCAGAAATACTCACAAAATGTAGGTTTTAAAAATAAAACTAATTGTTTTTATCTTGACAGAATGTATGGAGCAAAGGTAAAGTAATTATTAAGTTTCCTTTGTTTTGAATTTTCCAACACTTTGCTTTTAAGTCTTGCAAAGACAATAAAATCAATTCATTTGCACCAGGAAATGACATATGAATGTTCAATTTGCTTGAACTAATTGGATTCTGATATAGGTCTTGTACAATATCATGTTTCTTGCCTATCAAGTAAATATTTTTCTTTTCGAATTCAACAATGTTCATTATTGTTGCAATGGAATTATCTTTTAGGAGTACACAATTATCTCTCAAGTTATTGCAGTCAATGATAAAATGTTCGTAAGACAGTTTTTTGTACTGTCTTGTTACTTTAATGCAATTATTATTTATTACCGGTCCAGTAAAATGTTCTTCCTTTACTTTTGTGCCTAATTTGAATGTGTTTGGTTTTTCAAGATCTTGCATTTCAGAATATCTTCTTGACAACTGTTGTAGATGTTTATTGTTTCTTCGCAGTTTCTTCTTCACGGCTGACATATAATTTTCAAATTTAAATGCACTAAAAGCATCTAAGGATCCAAATTTTTTAACGTCTTCGATAATATGGAGCAGATTGTGGAAATTATATGTCATGAACTCCTTTCCATAGGTGATTTGAAAGGTTTGAATAAAATACTCCAGAAGCTTTTGAGCATAGTCAACATTTTTGTCAATCTTAACATAAATTGGACTTGAGAAAATAGTTATTGCCACATGAAGAGCCATAAAATTGCAATAAATAGCCTGATATTTAACGAGGACACCTAAGTAAGTTGCATATTCAAAATATACGTGTACTTATATACACGGTAGGTCGAACAGGTGGATTTAAGAAAAATTATTAGATCAAAAAGTTTGTGAGAAATATTATTTTTTAATAATACTAGAAGGGCTCAGCGCGCCAATATTGCTATTTTTTAATAGTTAAATTGAATCGTGAATTTCGATAAGTACTCAACTCGGTTTTTGAAATTTTACAGGAGACACAAAAAACAGCTTTGATTAATAGAGTACAGCTTTTTTCGTAGTAACTAGGTGCTATTTTATATGAAAATGATAAAAGAATTGTCCTTAATAACAGTGCGCTGGAAAAAATTGATATTATAGTTGTCAGAGTTGAGCCCTTTTCGAAATTCATGAAAAAAATTTAATCATTATAATCATAAAAATATATTAATTAAATGTTTTACTATCGAGAAACAATTTATTTATTTTTTATTTAATTTCAAAATGTGATAAATTTATTTTGAACTCAAAACCAATTTAGCATTAGGTTAGAAAACAAACAATCTTAGGTTAAAAGTCAAAGAAAACTTCAGATGAAATTTTCCTCTTTAAAAAACGTCAGTGAATATGTCATAAAGCAAAAAAGTGAAATTTGAAAAAAATCCGAGTTGAGCCCATTTCGAAATTCACTATTTAATTAGAATCCTAACAAAAAATAAAATTTAACCTAAGATTTTATGTTAAATTTTATCCATATTTTCACGAAAAGTTGGGTTTACTTGGTTCAAAAGTGTGACCTGAATTTTGACTGCAAAAAAAGATTAGAGAGAGTTTAGGTCAGAAATAATTTAAAAAGGATATCCCTTAATATCCGGTGTTATGATAATAAAAACTTATTTTTCAATAAAATGTTACTTACTTTTTTCCCTCTTTTTTGAATCAATTCTGTTGAATAATATACTTTTCAAGACAATCGGTCCACTGTACAACAAGAAATTTCGAAGCTCTGTAACCTTCCAATATTTTATGTCTTTTAACGTTCTTGGTCGCCTAGAAAAATCTGATGGTTGATTCTTTCGTAATTTTATTAATTGAGTAGAAATTTTATCAATTTCAGATGCATCAAGTCTAACAGAAGGTGGACCGAATAATAATAGTAGAATTATTTTCCTCGTAATACTCAAAAAGACGGCATGCATAGGGTCTACTGGTACATTTGATATAGCCCCGAAACGTGGAATTTCTGTCAAAATTGATGGTTTCTTTTGAAAAGTACCCATATATTTATTTTCTAAAAATTCAGCATCAGTTCTTCCAGTAAATGGTCCTATTCCAGGAAAGCATACTCGTCGTTTCTTCTTTTGGTTTTTTCCAGCTTTTTGGTTTAATTCCTTCTCCTTTAATATCGCATTTTGGACAACAATTATATCCTGTATGACCCTTAAAACACAAAACTTTACTTTTACCAGGTGCATCACAAATCAATGCATATAAGTTTACTTTAATTTGACGTCCTTCATAATTAACCCCATCCTTGCATGCTGTTTTCGCTTCGTCTTTAAACATTGCTAAAAATTCATTCATATCTTCGGGCTGATGTTCCGCATAATAAGCGCCAACTAAATGTACAGAATCGGAATTTTCTTCGGAACATAGAATCAACCATAAAGATTTTTTTGAGGATTTGTGTATAGGCAAACCATCAATGTTAACCATCAAATTTATATTATCTTCAGAATTTGTTTTCTTATAAATTCGATTTTTTAAAATTGAATGAATTGCTGGTATCAATCCCAGATGAAGATACTCTCCACCGTCAGACATTTGAATGATATTAGCAGTTCGAGGTGATCGTAATAAAGTTCGTGCACACCGTGGTAGTAAATAATTTGTAAATTGTCCTAATATTAATAGTAGTGCAGTCAAAGCAACTTGAGGGATATTATATAGTAAAGCCCAATGAACCAAAACACTTTTAAAATTATTGTCTTTTTCTTGGGAATCTTCATCTTCAGTAGAGGATGAGCAGTATTCTGAAGAAATAGAAGACTTATAATCATCATGTTCGCTATCGAAGTCAAAATCGATTGAAGTATCTTCTGAATCATCATCACTGTCACTGCAATTTACTGTTTTATCATCAACGTCATCTGGAGTTACACTATTATTTGCCGAAATAAACGATTCGTCACTACTTTCTTCGCTCACTAAAATATAATTGAATTAATACCTTTTCACTGTATAATAATTCAATCTATATAGTAGAAAATTAAAAATAAATTTAATTAAATTTATCATAACTGTATACCATAATAATAATTGGTCCAGGTATTTTCAACGTTTCTATAAAAAAACCTACATTCTTTTTTTTCCACATGTACTACATCGTCTTCACTATCACTTGATTCTGCAGGAGGCAGATTTGAAAACAATAATGAATTTATGTCAGACAATGTTTGTTTACGACGTAATCGACGAATATGTCTATTTGAATAACTAATATGACAAACATTTCTTTTTGACATAATTGATTACAATGACAATTTGTCAAGAAATCTGCAATTTTATGTACAAATACATGAAAATTATAAAAGACATTCAGATTATTCAGCATTATTAAATATCATTTTTATGATTTAAAATGCAATTCTTATTTTAAAAATTTCGAAATTATTGTAAAATTAAATATCATATCCTTAAATGGGAAGTTATTTTCTTTCAGTTTATTCTTTAACTCTTTGCCGTTCATATGTTACGAAATGTCGTCTAGAGTCCTTTTTGGGGGAACAGCCAATGAGAAGAGGCGTTTATGCTTGTGTTGATAAGTTAGTTATGTGTGAGAATGTAAGTGTCTAAACTTGCAGTATCGTACCTTCTCAAAATTGGAACCCATTTATATTTTACAATAAATTATATTTAATTATACTAATTGATCACTAAAAATACGATTTTTTGTGTAAAGTGTAAATGTATATTTGCAATTTATTACAATTTAAAAATGGTAAATTTGATTGTTAAAGACTTTTATCAAACATAAATATCCTATGTAAACATAACCTCAAAATCAAACTAACATTCGGCCCTGATATTTTCCACGTGATTCAACTGTCAAACTGCTTGTTTCTGAGGTGGGGAAAACTAATGTACGGCAAAGAGTTAAAATTCAGTAAAATAAATTTCACTTACTTAATTTTCAAAAAAAATATCGCGCTTAATTTTTTGGACAATGAAAAGGATTCGTTTTTAATTATTATTGCACAATAAACATATTGGTTAGATTTATATTGTTTACACAACTATAATTATTTTTACAATTATGTCTGGAGAATGATTTTATATTTATTTTATTATCAAGTTATTTTTTTATAAATCAAAAATGGCTTTTTCGGAAAATTCTGTTATGTGACAAATAACTAATATATTCTTTCAATTTTTTATCTTTATGCCAATTTTTTTAAAGAAGTATTTCTTAATAATCAATATTTATTATTGAGGTATTTTTACGAATATGATTTAAAAAATTTTTATTGATTGTTTTTCAATTTATAATTTAAAAATATTTTTAAATGTAATTTTTGTAAATATGTATTATAAAAAGGAAAAACGAATGAAAAGAAAATAAATAAAAATTATTATAGTGTGCTATAATAATATATATATACACATTATGGAACAATTGGAAAATTGAATTCCATTCAAATCATTCTGGGAATATAGGAATAAGGGTAAAAAGAAGAAAATTGATTCTTCGTTTTAAAAAATTCTGTTGTCCGTAAAAATCTGTAGTTAATGATTGCTAAATTACCATACTTCACGTTAAATTAATTTCTCTGTTTAAAGATGTTCATCTTTTTTTAAGAAATGTCAAGAGATTTTGCTACACTGAAAAAATTTGAATTTTTCGTCGGTAATTTTAATTAATTGAAAAATATGACATTTTCGGTGGTTGAGCTTAATGATGGAGTTGTTCTCATTCCAACAAAATGGATTTGCGATAAAAATGGAGAATATTGTTACTACCCTCTAAAAACTGATTTACAAAAAGTCAACGAACTTGTGAAAAAATTAGTTAATCCAGGAGAGAATTGGGAAAAATATGAAATTGTGAAACTCTTGAAAACAACAGGTAAGTTTAAAAAAAGATAATAAAATTTGTATTTTTATGATTTTCTAACCCAACTTTAATAACAATAATTATTTATTGAAAATTTAGCCTATAGGCACAGTTGGTTTGTAATATAATATATTCTCGTTTATTCTGAATTTTTTATCACATTTTTCTTTGTTACGATTTTCTTCTTCTTCAATTTTTTAACTATATACTCACATTTACATTTTTATTATTACTATCAGTTAACCTTAAAAATATTTCCTTTTAAAAGTGTCGCCTAATTAAACAAACCAATGTTTCAATATATTACAATCTAAATAAAATTTTTAAAAAATCAGATTAATTATTGACAATTATTTTAATTTACGATTTTTAAATATAAAGTTAAAACTGTTATGCCATAAAAATATATAATTATTATTTACAAATAATAATGACAATAACAAAAGTAATAATTAATAATATTAAAAATAAATTTAAATTACAAAAAACTGATGAATAATTTTGTAATAATTTATATATATGTGACGCTCCACGAGAAAAGGGACCTTATTACAAGAGTAAATAAGGTCCCTTTTCTCGTGGAGCGTCACATATATTAATTTCAATTTTTAATTTTATAAACAGATTTATTCGGAAAAGCAAAGGAAAAATTGTTGGATTCTGTGATATTATCAGAGGTTGACAGTGATAAGGCAGAAAATTTTGATAAAAAATTTTAAAAATCTAGACAAGAGAGAGCTAAAAGATCTTTTTCAGACTATGAAGAGAAGTCTTGCAAGTCCACTGTTAAAAAGGGTTCAAAAGCGAAGCCAAAAATAATAGAAAATATAAAACTGGAATCAAAAAAACAGATACCTGTACCTCCTACTTTTAAACGTTCACGACTTGGTACACATTTAATGTTTTACATATAAATGTGCACTTAAATCATTAAGGCATTAAAATATGTGACGCGTCGCGAAGAAAAGCACCTAAGAAGCAAAAAACCGATTTTCGGATTATGATTGTTTCAGATAAATTAAAGATTACTTTTTAACTATCTGAACTAAAAATTAATTTTTATCAAAAACTTATCTGAAATATTTTCGTAATAATGATTTACAAAACAGAAATTCGTGCTAAAAGTTGATTTTCTCTTTCCTTTTTTTCTCCACCTGTAAAATTTTCGATATGCTTCTAAGGTGCTTTTCTTCGCGACGCGTCACATATTTTTTATTTTATTTATTGACAAAAAATTTAACCTATAAAAAATAAAATAATCAATTTAAATTTTAATTTAATTAAAATTAATTACATAATTTAAAGAATTTTTTTATTTTTTGAATTGATTATACGCTATAATCATAATTTATAAATTTCTATTATATTTAATTTTAACTTTTTCAAAATAGATATACAAGAATTGGAAGCTTCACCCGACTCCAAGAATAATGATGTAAGCGATTTTGCGGAAGAATCTCGAGAAACGGAACAAGATAATAACAGAACATTTTTGCAAAGCGGCATTAGCCAGGTGCCAAGAATTGATATCCCATTACCTTGTACCTCAAAAGAAAAACAATTTGGTACATATTTAATTATTGTACCCACTTTTAAATGTTCTCAAATTTAATACGATTTATTTGCCACACTTACAGGAGGAAACAATACAAACTCATCTTTAAAATCTAATATTTCCTTATCTTCTCAATCCAACTCATTCGAACGAGATCGCCCAAAAATTATGGAAAAAGAACCACACGAAATTAAGTCGAAAAACAAAAATCGTTTAGCTAGTATGGCCTACCAAGATAAAAATTCTGGTAAATGATGTAGCTTTTCTTGATAAATTAAATTAAATTTAATTAATTATTAAAATCGTTACATTTCATTTTATGTGCTTCTTTTAATGTTCCTTAAAAAATATTAATTTGTACTTTACTTTATTCTATAGGTCTTACTTTTAAAGAACTATCATTGTCAAAACTAAATGAAATTATATTATTGTTAAGAAATCTAAATTTGACATTAACGCGTGCTAACGAAGCAGTAGATGGACCAGTTTCATTTTTTGATTCAGAAGATTGTCCAGATTTGCCTATTACATCACAAGAAGAATTCGAAAAATTGAATGATAAACTGACCAAAAAATCATTCAATAAGAAAATGGTTAGAATTAATTAATTTATTTTAATCTGAATTTTATATTAGTAGGGGAGAGTCTCCAGTTGTGAGACGGGTTTCATTTTTGACCCGTAAATTGTAAACGGGTAAACGAAATTGTAAATAAAATACACCGTTGGAAAGGTAACAGAAATACGCAACTTTTATTAAAAGAAAGTATAGTGTTTCGATGAACTCAAAAAATTTTACGATACATTTTCTGAGCACATCGCTTTTTTCAAAAAAAAAAAAATGTCTCCAGTTGTGAGACGCTCATTAAAAATTGCTAAAATTTAATAAGTTTGACATAAAACGTTATGTTTAGTAGAAATAATTAAATATATTAATAATATATATTATTATATACTAAATAATAATATTTATTCGCCAAAATATGACTATCAAAAAAACACAATTTAATAGCTTGAACAAGAGCATTAAAATTGATTTCTTCTGAATCAATTGACTTTTTTTCACTTGACATGCCCAAAAATACTAGAAAAAAAATCAAAACAACATTTAAATAGTATGCCTGCAAAGTCGTATTTTTTAGGCTGCCCAGATGGGTGTTGACACCGTCTCACAACTGGTGATATGCTGTGTCTCACACCCAGAAATTGGCGCTATTTTGAAAAAGGAAAATTAAATTATTTTCAACCGTAGATTGGAACAATGCAATATTGCATCACAAAATATAAGGAAAACACTAAAAGAAAATTCATTACATTTACCTTTTCCAATTAATTAAATTGGAAAAACAGCACTTTGCAATTATTGAAAAAACGCTTTTTAGTCGATTATCACACACAGTGTTGGTATTTAACAAAAACAGTTTATATATCCGCTTCGGCGTACACGAAAAAGTTGGCTTATATAAAAAGAAATGTTTTTATATAAACCAATCTGCTTTTTAATATTGCATGTTAAAAAAAATTGACTGTCTCACAACTGGAGGTGTCTCACAACTGGAGACTCTCCCCTACATCAAAATTGCTACCAAAATTCGATTTTGTTATTTCCTTACTTCCGTCATTTCTAGAAAAAATTTTGCAAATTCCCCGATCTAAATAAAAAAAATTAAAGAGATCTAAAAAAATTATACAAATTTTGAGAATCATTTTTGAAAGTCCCAATTTAGACTAAAAATTTTGCAGAAACAGGATTTTAGTAATAGTTCTAGAAATTTTATAATAATTATATTTCTCCAGTAAAAATTCTTACTTTTCCTGATTATTTTGTCATTTTTAAAAGATATATTAAATATATTAATAATAAATTTTAGATCCAAGCTCTCGGTTCTATTGGCGGAAGAGATTTGAATAACATTCTTAGCAATATTTGCAGTCGTCTTTTTTCAAATCAATTGGCTGTTCTTTATAGTTGGTCAGGACGAAAAAAACCAAAGCTCTCTCTAACAGACACAAATTTTGTCAATTTAATTTTCAGTAAGTGAAAGATTTATAAAACAAAAATCAGTTTTTAAATTAATAAAGAATATAAAGAATGTTTAAAAAAGATACAGGGTATATTTAGAAATATTTAAACTTTTAATCACAAGTAACACGAATTCAATAATTCTCTCCTGAAAATTTTTTAATAACTTTTTTTTATTCTATTATCAAAAATATTAACGCATTTAAAGTAAAAATTGATTATTTTCAGGTAGCGTGCAAGCTCATGATTCCAAATATTCAGAAGATAATATAAATGTAGCAGGTTCAAAGTGGTTTGCTCAAGCAAAGACGAGATTGGACAGAGGAGGGTAATCTAATTCTATTATAATTTAAAAATAATGAATTATTATTACGTTTTTGAAATTAAATTAGATTATTTCAAAACTGAAAATTAAAATCTTATTGTCTTATTGTAAAATAATTATTTTTTATCCATAGAGCAAAGCAAAAAGAAGATGAAAGCGAGGACGATGGAAATGAAAATGATGGCGATGAAAATGGTCATGACGAGAATCGAGCTGATGCTGACGATGAAGAAAATTGACTCAATGAATTACTCAATTTGAATTTAATATTTTTTTAATATTGAAATCGTTACTTTTAACATTACGTTTGTATTTTAATGAATAAACAAGTGATTTATTCAGTACTGAAAAACAATTATTATAATTTACTACTCCTTTCTAAAATATCAATTAATATTTCTAACTAATTCTTTTAAATATCTAAAAAAAATTTGTAATATTGCTCTGGAATATTCTTAAAAACATATATTGTGATTATATGAAATCATTTTGATAATTGAAAACTTTATTATTAACTTATTTAAATATATTTAAAAATTTACTTCAATATTTCTAAATACTTCAAAAATTTGTTTGTAAATTGCTCTGGAATATTCTTAAAATTTGTAATACAAAAATGTTGCAGTATTTCTCTGGAATATTTCTGAAACTTTCAAAACAATGTCCTGGTAACATTCCTTTGTAATATTTCTGAATATTGCAAAGTAATATTCCTGCAATATTAAACTGGAACATTCATTAAGTCGGACATTGTAATATTGCTGCAATGTTGCTGCAATATTGTTTTTAAATATTCCGAATATTGAAATGTAATATTGCAGCAATATTGCGTGTTATGGGGGAAGCAAGTTTTTGAATAGGTGGCTAATGTGCATTTAATCAAAAAGTTAATGAAATTAGCATATGAAAATCATTACTTCGGGTTTCGGTTTTCGGGGTCGCTGATTACGAATCTGACATCAGATTTTCAAAATTCAAACTGGCGGATCCAATATGGCATATATTTAAAAAAAATTTTCTTAATTTATCGGATTTGATTAAAAATAATTATTCGGGGGTTTTCGGGGTCGCTGATTACAAATCTGAAACTCAGATTCGTAATCAGCGACCCCGAAAACCCCTGAGTAACAATTTACAAGCGAATCCAATAAAATAAAAAAAAATTTGAAAAAGGGCCGCCATATTGGATTTGCTATTATGAATTTTCAAAAATGGACACCGCGGTGTCCATCATCACCGCGGATTCGTAATCAGCGACCCAAAAAAACTATTAAAGCCTGTTGAGATATAAAATTTTCTATGCAGGGTAAATTAAACCATTTTGGTACCGATTTCTGCAATTTAATTAAACCGTAGGTGGGTTAAAGAATAAATTAATTTTTAAAACTTTAAGATTATTACATTTTTTTAATTTTGCAAAATAATAATTATATCATTAAAGATATTTGTACAATGGCATATTGGCAAAAAAGTTTAATAACAACAGTAAATATTTATGCTTTTAGCAGAATGTATAATTCGCTAACCAAACTTTATGAAAATCGAGATGTTCTTTACAATGTACGTTTTTATCCATTACCCATTGTCTGTATCAACTATTATCCTTTAATCAACTGCATTATTACAACCCTCTTTTTTCTGTGTATATTCTATTCCCTCATTCCTTTCTTGACAACAAATCTTCATTTGGTGTTAATGGATTTGCTTATCTTCTGTTTTTCCGACCCTCTCCGTTTCCCTCTTTCTGAAGCAGAGCCGTTTTTGGGAGGCTGTCGCTTTTATCAGTCTATGCGTGATTTGTCTTCGCTTCTTTGTCAAAGTTGTAAAGGATTTTCAGTTTTGGCTTTTTAACTAGTGGGTACTTCTAAGGGGTACATATGTACGTGGGATAAAAAAAGTTACTTAATACACATAATTATATACAGCTAAAAATGAAAATACAATAGAAATATTAAAAAACAATAATCCCACGCCATGTTCCACTCTAAAATACGCAAAAAGTGTACACAAGTGCACAAACAAATACTATACTATACTATTTATACTATAAATAATACTGTATTTGTAGGTGCACTAATAGAAAAGGATTAGTAGATTATGCCATTAAATTGAAGGTTAAAAAATTATGTTTAATTTTCCAAAACAAATGAGAAATTTAAAAATACATAATTCTGTCAAATTATCAATAACAAGCTAAGGTCAAGTATACCAGACTGTATGTCATATGATAAATTTGTTGTGGATGATCCACAAGATATTGTAAATGCATTCAGAAACCTTTTTGCCAAACATTGACAATCTAATTATAATAATCCTGTATCGTCGTTTAATTTTAGTAATCAGAATTATTTTTGTTATACTCCTTTTCAATTAACGAAAGAAAGTGTTCTAAAAGCCTAAAGAATAATTCTACATCTGGTTTGGATAACGTTCCGAGTTTTCTAATTAGAGATTGTGCTTCTGTTCTATGTGAACCACTTATGTTTATATTTAATATCGCATTGACAACCGGCGTTTTTACACAAGAATAGAAGTCAGCGAAAATAATACCAATTTATAAAAGTGGAGATAAGTCATTCATTGAAAATTATCGTCCTATTGCTAAAATCCAAAATTTCGCAATAGTTTTCGAGTGATCTATATTATTTACGATTCAAGCATATCTCTATCCAATTATTATCGATGAACAGCACGGATGTATTAAAGCAAGATCTACAATTACTAATTTAATACACTTTACACAATTCATCAACGGTGCATTACAAAGGGGCCTACAAGTCGATGTTATTTATTTAGATTTTTCAAAAGCATTCGACACAATTAAACATGATATACTTTTTCACAAAATGAAACTTTTAGATTTACCGAATAACTTATTGCAATTATTAATGAACTACCTTTCAGAAAGACCACACCAAGTGTCTGTCGGAAATTTTTTATCAGATCCTTTCATCCCTTCATCAGGAGTTCCCCAAGGCTCAGCAATGGGATCTCCTTTATTTACATTATATATTAACGATATTACTAATGCCATCTCATCTAAAGCCTTAATTTTTGCTGATGATCTAAAAATCTACAGAGTGATTAACTCTCTTGATGATGTGAAGGTATTGCAGTCAGACATCAAGAAAATTGAATCGTGGTCAGAAATGAATAAAGTTTCAATAAATAATAAAAAGTGTCATTTTATGACTATTTCTATATCTTCCAATTGAATCTAATTCTTTCTAATCCTTATTATGATAAGTATAACGATAAATTGGAAAAAAAGATAGTTAATTTACTAACTCCCTTCATCAACACCCGCGCGAGTTATTTTTTCCTTGGGGAGTTAGCATTTGGGTGTCAAGTTTTAACTCTCTTTATTTAACTCCCCTGACATTAACTCTCCAATGGCTGCGACTTTTATAGAATCCCCTGGGGAGTTAAAATTTAACTCCCTTTTTTTACAGTGTACCATTTCAAATTAACGCTCCACAACTTTTGCGCCAAATTCCATTTAGAATACCCAGAATTAATTTACGTAAATCAGAACCTTTTTATTGCACAAAATATAATTGGTGAAACTATTCCTATTTATTTTTCATGTAAACATATTAACAACATGTACTCTACGTTAAATCCAAATCTCGATTTGTTTTTTTCCTCTGAAAAAGAGTTTAAAATAACCCTTGAGAAATATTTACACACTTTGTAGTAATAATTTAGTTAAAAGTAAATATGAAATTTTTTACTTACGGTGTAAAGCAGTACTTGCGCACGAATTATAATTATAATTGCTACTTTTTGTTATATTTTTGTAATTTAGTTTTCGTTACTTAATATCATATTCGTAATCAGCGGTCTCGAAAACCCTTACAAACGTATATATATCACTTATTTATATTTATTGTTGCTATTTGGAAAACTTAGATTATTTTTTCTATGTTTGGGGATTTTGTTATTAATTTCTATGAAAAATTATTAAAAAATTGTTTTCATTACTTCTATGTTTATTATTTTGATACTGTGATCTACACTAAAGAAAATAAGCCAAACTTGATTAAAAAATATTAATATTTAAAAAAGTTACAAGGGCTTTTCTATGTTTAAACTTTAACTTATTTTTTCACTTAATTTTAAATCTATTTTAAACTTTTGAAAAAGTATCCGTCATCCATTGGCCGTTCTCAATTTCGATTGAAATACATTGTCTCTAAAAACAAGAAAAATTAAATCAAAGATGAATCTAGATTCACTGAGGGGTCATAGACGTTTGAATGGTGATTCCCCTAGTTTGCAAAAAAAATTGATTTATCTCTTGTTAATCGATTATTCTCTCGCGTGAGGGAACTCAACGCTAGTCATTCAACTTGTTATTCAGCCTTCATCCGAAAATAATTTGGCTTCATCGGGATTATCAGTTTTTAAAAAATTTTCAAATCAAACCGCAGATAATAGATGACCTAATCTCAATCTGTCAAGTAATAAAATTCGAATAAATTGAAATTCTTAAAAATGGAAAAATAAAATTTTATAGTTGTTTTAAATAGTTTAATTTAATCCGGCGAGCGTAAGGTTCAACTTTGTAACACCAAGCGTAAGATAGGGTATATAATTGTTTTATGTTGCCTAATAATCTAATTTATTAACCCCTTCGCACTTCAGTTAAAAATTGCTTGTGGTCTAAAAACGGTCCGAAAAAAAGTTTACAAAAAAATATGCTTTCATCATGTATATAAGGTTTTTGGGGTCGCTGAATTGGAATTTAAGGTTATTTTTTTAAAATTCAAAATGGCGGATCCAATATGGCGACCTAATATGGCGGATAATTTTAAAATTGATGCTTTTCAACGAAAATCCATTTCTCGGGGGTTTTCGGGGTCGCTGATTACAAATCTAATGTCAGATTTTCAAAATTCAAAATGGCAGATCCAATATGGAGACGTATTTTTTTAAAAGTTGATCAATTTGTCTAAAAATATGTATTCTTGGAAATTTTTGAAGTTTTTGAATAAAACAAAAAAATCCTAAAAAGATTGAGTAAACGTTTTAGAAAAATTCGTCAACATGCAGAAAATTTTTTTAATTTTTGTAGTCGCCATTTTGGGTTCGCCATTTTGAATTTTTTAAATATGACTTCAAATTTGGATTCAGCGACCCCAAAAACCTTAGTTTATACTTCGCCACTCAAATCGAATTATGTTTAGTATTTTTTTTTTTGAGATGGCCATATATGACCACAGACGCAAAGGTAGCACGACTTTTTGTGGCCATATATGGGCCATGGACTGTTAAGGGATTAATGTGACGATAAATTTTTCATTTGTTTAAACAATTTATTATTGATTATTTACAGCGTTTTCAAATAAAACAAGAAATCTACAATTTACTTTTCTTAGTACTACATAGTATTAAATTAATAATCTAAATATTAAATTTAGTTAAACTGTTTACAATTATTGCATAAAATTGTTTAAATAAACAATTGTTTAAACAAATAATTGTTGTTATTTATTAACTTGTTTCCTGTTGCCCCTAAAAAAACAGTTTTTTCTAATTTTGCATTTTTCGGACCTACTTATAAAAACCGATAAATGTTAGATAACAAATCGCTATTTTAGAAATTGTTTAAACAAATAATTGTTATTTATTAACATTTTTACTATTGTAGCTAGAAAGATGCAGTTTTTTTTTAATTTTGCAATTTTTGGACTTATACTAATCGATAAATATAGAATCATCGAGGAATGAATATTACACAGGGTAAATTTTACCCTACCTTACGCTCCCCAAGTTTAGTAGAAAATTTATTATTTGTATGAAAGAATCATGACCGTTATTGATAAATTAATATTGGAAGAAAATTAGAAGCGATTTAATGATATTTATAATTAAAATGTTTATACTATATAAATTTTATTCTATTTACGTGAATAGTAATAATTCATAACGTCCCTATTGTGAATAATCACGTGTTGATTTAGACAATACAATGTAAATGTGTGGTTCTTGAAAGTATTACTAGATTTTATCTCAATTTTTTTCTTGAAGACTTTTTTTAGAGTTTTTCTTTAAGAATTGACAGACTTATTGCATATTTAGCGTAATTTAATGCCTGTTTACATGACTTATTATCATTGATTTTACCGCAGTTGCCAAGATTACATTAAACATACTGACACATATTTCACGCATTAGCTTTTCATAGGGCTTCTTGAAATGAAAAGCACACGCGATCTTAAAACACGCTTTTAACGAGATATCAGTCACGCATCAGGTATCATACAGAATATAGTATGGGGGCAATAAATGCCGCTCTCCTAAACTTTTTTGCTTAAAAACAAGCAAACAATCAATTTGTATTACACTTTGTGAAAAGTATATTTTACTTATAAATTTACATTTTAAAAAAATTTTACTTATGTTAGATTAAAAATTTTAGAAAAATTCTAAATAGTCACAGAATATTATAAAATAGTGTTTTTTTAAAATACTTTGTTGCTGAAAGATAAGAGTACATGAATATATTCAGTACAGACGGACGGTTTTAGTCAGACACACATGATGCTTATTTTGTATTCTGCTTAGCATGATTAAAATAATTTTCCTTTTTGTGAATAATTTTTAGTCGACGCGACGAGAAAACCTCTTTGTTTTATACCGAGTGTGTTGTAACAGAAAGTTATAGTTGGCCACGTATTTCATTCCCTTTTGTATTCTGTTTTTATAATTCATTGTCGAAGAGAGAAAGAGAGAGGACAAAATATAAATCTACAATCAGTATATGAGAGACAGAATGTTTTGGTCAAACAAAAATGAAACGTACTTTCATTCTCTATGAAACAACACACGATTTTCTAACTATATTTTATTTTTTTCTATCAATAATTTTCCATGGAAGAGAGAATAAAGTTTTGTATTTACCAGTCTGAGAAAAAAAGTTATAGTCCGACAAATTCGTTCGCTTTTATTCTATTTTGACAGAATTTCCCTATTCATTTCTTTTATCGAAGTAAGAGTTTTTATCGTCAGTTTGAGATGAAAAAGTTTTCGTCAGTTAATATTTCTTTTTATAATACATCCAGATTGTCAATAATAATTCTTAAAAATATCAAGACCAAAGTAGTTTAAAATGGCAAATTAAGAAAAGAGAATATGAGATACAAGAGTATTAACGATCTTTAATTCTATTACTTTTCATTAAAGAAATAAATCTGGTTCGAATATTAGGAATATGCTTATGTATATGCATATGCGCATTCAAATGTATTGGTGTTAATTTAAGTATTTAATTTTTTCTCCGTCATTCCGAATTTTTAGTATAAATATATCAAAAACCAGAAAGCTACATTACAAAAATTAGTAAAGTCCTTACCCTATTTAAAAAAAGACACTTTTCTCTAAATTAGAAAATCTCCTTCTCCTACAATATTAACATATTCGTCGTCGTTTTGTCGTCCGTCGGTCGTGTAACTCCGTACTTCATCGTTCGGTCGTTCGACTTTTATCATTTATTCATCGTATCGTATAACATACTCATTGTACATACATATACGCATGCGCAGTAGTGTTCTGTGAATGTCAGGCATGCGCAGTAGTGTTCTATCAATGTCAGGCATGCACAATAGTGTTCTATCAATAGTACGCATGCGCAGTAGTATTCTATCAATGCCAGGCATGCACAATAGTGTTCTATCAATGTCAGACATGCGCAGTAGTGTTCTGTGAATGTCAGGCATGCGCAGTAGTATTCTATCTGCGCAGTAGTGTTTTGTGAATGTCAGGCATGCACAGTAGTGTTCTATCAATGTCAGACATGCGCAGTAGTGTTCTGTGAATGTCAGTCATGCGCAGTAGTATTCTATCAATGTCAGACAAGCGCAGTAGTGTTCTGTGAACGTTAGGCATGCGCAGTAGTGTCTATCAATGCCAGGCATGTGCAGTAGTGTTATATCAATAATACTCTTGCGCAGTAGTGTTCTATCACTATAACGCATGCGCAGTAGTGTTCTATCACTATAAAGCATGCGCAGTAGTGTTCTATCAGTATCACGCATGCACAGTAGTGTTCTATCACTATAACGCATGCGCAGTAGTGTTCTATCAGTATCAAGCATGCGCAGTAGTGTTCTATCACTATAAAGCATGCGAAGAACATTCAGAACTTTAAAATTGAATTTTTTAATCCATACATAATCTAAAAATTATTTTTCTACAATACAAAATTCCCAAAGCCCAAAATGTCCAAAATATGAAATTTCCAAAATAAGAAGTGTTGAATTGTACTGTAAGTGAAAAGAATTTTATTATTGACTATTGAGATTTAACAATTCTATTTCTGTGTAAGATATTTTTAAAAATCATTATTGTCAATGTTTTACAAAAATTTAAATAACTTCTAAAAACATGAACACTTTTAATGATCTTAAGCTTACTTTAAAGGTTATTTTCTACAGAATGGGAATTACTTGTAGACATTAACGTGTAATTTTTTTCTTAGAAATTGCAGGTCGGCAAAGTTATACACAAAAATTTCAATTTGAAATAATTTTTTTGTACAAAAAACTATTCTTCAAAAAATATAAAACATGATATGATGTAGATTTTTCAAGAAAATTTAGTAAAAAAATATGTTTGAATTTTAAAAATTATTTTTCTGTTAATCCGTTGCCTGTTAACGACCGTTGGGTAGTAAACTTCTTAGCGCAAAATAAATGTAATTTTTTATGTAAATTATAAAATAAATTGTTTTATATCATTATTAACACACTATTGATTGCAATGATCCTAAATTAAGTAATAAATAAATTATTATTTGTTATTTTTAAATAATATAACAATTTAAAAACAAGTAAAATTTATGAAAATTTATTTTTAATTTAAGTCACATTTAGTGTATAAGGGTTTTTGGAGTTGGTGAATTCGAATTTGACCTTAATTTTAAAAAATTCAAAATGGCGGACATCATTTTTGAAATTCATTTGGATTTTTATCAATTTTAGTACCTAAGGGTTTTTCAGGTCGCTGAATTCGAGTTTGACCATCATTTTTAAAACTTCAAAATGCAGGATCCAAATTGGCGGCGATACTTTTTGAAATTCATTTGGATTTTTATTAATTTCAGTATCTAGGGGTTTTTCGGGTAGCTAAATTCAAAGGAGAATGTTAAAAAAGGGTTGATTTTTGCCCCGAACCGAGAAGTAAATTTCAAGTGAATCCTTATACATTTTGAGCCCAGGAATCGAGTAGTAACCTTCATTTCCCCCCATACCCTCGGGAAAGTGATGAAAATGAGGAAAAACCATGAAAAGTCCGAAAAATAAGAATTAAGTTGGAATAAGAGCAAAAGGGATAAAAACATATCATAAAATATTTTAAATTATTTTCTGGTCTACAAATAACTGCCACATGCTTGGTTACTGTCGGAAAAGTCGGATAATTTATGAAAATCCCTTGAAAAATGTAACAAATTCTTTTTAATTGATCAGAATCGGTTTAGGTTAGAGTAAAGTTAATTTAGTAATTACAAAAAAATTTTATATCTACAATGATATCTATACTTTTCTCTGATGTCCGACGAATGTGTGAAAATTTTGGAAAACTCAGGAAAAGTCAAAATAATAAAAATAATCTATTTACGTTGTTCAGAACTGACAGAAGTAATTCAAATTCATTTCTAAATTATTTTTTGGACTAGGAATAACTGTTGTGAGTTTTAATATTGACGAAAAAGTCGGAAAATATATGGAAAAATTTTGAAAATTGTAACAAATTGAGCTTTGGCGGTCAGAATCAATTTAGAGTTGAATAAAGTTTTCATCTTTTAGTTTTTTCTTCAAATTTTTTTCTAAATTATTTCTTGGACTAGAAATAACTGTTGTAGGTTTTTTTACTGACGGGAAAGTCGGAAAATCTATGGAAAAATTGAAACAAAAAAAAATAGTAACCAAAAATTGAGCTATGGTAGACAAAAACAGTTTAGAGTTGAACAAAGTTAACTGAATTTAGTTCTAAAATGATTTTAGATCTACCATCATATCTAGATTTTTCTTTAAGGGCATGTCCAAGGTGTAAAATGTAAACAAACCAAAAGGTAAACAAACCAAGCACTAAAATCGTACTTTTGTAATAGCCATTTCTCCCACAAAAATTAATATTTTTTCACATTCTTTACAAAAATGGAGAATTAGAGTTTCAAAGTGTCCAAAAATATCATTTTTGGCTATAAGCAATAAAAGGCAATGAGTAAAATAACTAATTAAGATTTCCTGTAAAATAGCATTTTTGACGTGTCCTGAAAAATAAACTGTTTGAGTATATCAACCGCACGGATGATGAAGAAATTCCATGTCAGCGATTGGACCTTCAACATGTGGAAAGGGAAATTTTTCCCTTTCCTCCTTGAAATTACAAGAGAAAGGGTAAAAACTTCTTCATCGTCCGTGCGGTTGATATAGTCAAACACTTTAATTTTTGCGACGCGTCAAAAATGCCATTTTACAGGTAATTTTAATTAGTTATTTTACTGAGTGCCTTTTATTGCTCATAGCCAAAAATGATTTTTTTGGACACTTTGAAACTCTAATTTTCCATTTTTGTAAAGAATGTGAAAAAATATTAATTTTTGTGGGAGAAATGGCTATTACAAAAGTGCGATTTTAGTGCTTGGTTTGTTTACCTTTTGGTTTGTTTACATTTTACACCTTGGACATGCCCTTAATATCGGAAAATGTGTGATAATCGCGGAAAACTCAGAAAAAGTCAAAATTATGTATTGAATTGAAACCTACAACAGTTCCGGGACAAAAAAATAATTTGGAAATGAATTTGAATAAAATTTGTCATTTCTGAAATAAAATCAATACATAATCCGCGATTTTCACACATTTTCCGATATTAAAGAAAAATCTAGATATGATGGTAGATCTAAAATCATTTTAGAACTAAATTCAGTTAACTTTGTTCAACACTAAACTGTTTTTGACTACCAAAGCTCAATTTTTGGTTTTAATTTTTTTTGTTTCGATTTATCCATAGATTTTCCGACTTTCCCGTCAGTAAAAAAACCAACAACAGTTATTTCTAGTCCAAGAAATAATTTATAAAAAAATTTGAAGAAAAAACTGAAAGAAGCAAACTTTATTCAACTCTAAGTTGATTCTGACTGCCAAAGCTCAATTTGTTACAATTTTCAAAGACCTTCATTTTTAAAAATTCAAAATAGTGGACATAATTTTTAAAATTCATTTGGATTTTTATCAATTTCAGTATCTAGGGATATTTTGGGTCGCTGAATTTAAATTTGTCTTTCAAAATAAAAAATTATGAATTCAAAATGAGGGACGTAATTTTCTTAATTCATCCCGATTTTTATCAAATTTTGTACTCTATTCTATATCCTTTGCATTAGCTGATAAAACGAATCATGACCCCAGAATGTGCCGCGTGGAGGCTGCAAAGGTTTTACATTACACTTTCTGTTCTTTGTTTTTTTTGTTTATAATATCTGTTTAAAATTTAAAAATTTTGTCCGACATATTGGATCCACCATTTTGAATTTTTTTGACGTCATATTTATATTCAGCGACCCCAAAAACCCTTGTATACTAAGTTTCATAAAAATGCATCTAACAGATTTTGCTGAACATTTTGGGCCAATCATATGATTATTATTTTTCCAAACAGCGAAGGGGTTTATAAGATTGTTTCAAATTTTTTAAATTCTTTTGGTCTAAGTTTGCCAACCTGCATTTTCTAAGAAAAAAGTTTTGTATATTCGCATAATTCAAGTTATTTGAATCAAATAAATATATAGATAAAAAAAATTATTTGAATGAGATAATTTTTTTTAGTGTGCTAATACTTTTACGTATGCAAATGGAAGAGCATTAATTTATTTATTATAAATTTGGTATAAGGACTACATAAATAATTATTTGACGCAATTAAAGAGATATTGGTCTAAATTAAAATAATTAATTATAAAAAATAATTGCATATTTGATATAAATAAGGGAAATTCCACGTTAATACGGACAGAGCTCTAACCAAAAATTGCTTTGATGGATTTAAACGTTCTAGGGCTTAAAAGATTTCTACATTCATGTACTTTAAGATGCCGATGGGCGTTTTTTGCAAATTTTCATTTCCGATGCCAATAGAGCTGTCAAAAGTCAAAAGGACCAAAAATCTCAAAATACTTTTATGAATTAAAAGCAAAAAACGGGGTAAATTATTTTGTAACTCATTCTTTAACAGTTTTTAGGGTCCCCGAACATAAATCTAAAGTTTTTTTTTTAAATTCAAAATGGCGGATCCAATATGGCGGACAAAATTCAAATTTGAACAGATTCGATTAAAACTTGTTACTCGGGGGTTTTTAGGGTCGCTGATTACAAATCTGAAGTCACTTTTTAAAAATTCAAAATAGCGGAAAAAATTTTCAAATTTGATCCGATTCCCTTAAAACGTGTTACTCGGAAGCTTATGGGGCCACAGATTACAAATATGAAATCAATTTTTAGAAATAAAAATGGCGGATCCAATATGGTGGACAAATTTTTAAATTTGATCAGATATAATTAAAACGTGTTACTCGGGGGTTTTTTAAGGTATCTGATTACGAATCTGAAATCACAATTTAAAAATTGTAAATAGTGGATCCCATATGACTGAAAAAATGTCCAATTTTGATACATTTCGCTTAAAGTTTGTAATAATAACAAATTGTTTACATTATAGAACAGTATGAAGCTAGAATTTCTTTAAAGTGACTTCAAATTCGTTATCAGATACGCTAAAAACCCCCGAGTAACACTTTTTAATTAAATCTGATCAAATTTAAAAATTTGTCCACCATATTGGATTAATCATTTTCAATTTCTACAAAGTAACTTTATATTCATAATCTGCGACCCCAAAAGCCCCCGAGTAACACGTTTTAAGGGAATAGGATCAAATTTGAAATTTTTTTTCGTTATATTGGATCCGCCATTTTAAATTTTTAAAAAGTGACTTTACACTACCGGTCAAAATTGAGAGACCATCCATTTTCAGTCGAATGAAAATCGTTTTAAAACATAAAATTTATTGAAACTAAAATTTTTTTCTGCTCATTTTTTTAAAGATGATAAAATTTTGAACAGAAGAAGATATTTCAGAAGTCGTTTGGCCAATAATTCATTTAGATATTTTTAAAAAATCGCCATTTTCAATGTTTTACAAAAATTTGAATAACTTCTAAAATAAAAACTTGAACCAAAAAAATATAAAAAATTTGAAACATTTTTATTTAAAGAAAAATAATTTTTAAAATTCAAACGTATTTTTTTTATTAAATTTTCTTGAAAAATCTACACCATATAATGTTTTATATATTTTCTAAAATAGTTTTTAGTACAGAAAGATTGTTCCAAATTTTTTGAATTTTTTTTGGTCCAAGTTTGACGGCCTGCATTTTCTAAGAAAAAAATTACACGTTAATGCCTATAAGTAATTCTTATAGTGTAGCAAATGACCTTTAAAACAAGCTTAACATCATTAAAAAGCGTTCATTATTTTAAAAGTTATTCAAATTTTTGTAAGACATTGAAAATGACGATTTTTTAAAAATATCTCAATAAAATATTGGCTAAATGACTTCTAAAAGATCTTGTTCTTTTCAAAATTTCATCATCTTTCAAAAAATAAAAAGCAAAATATTTTAGTTTCCATACATTTTATGTTTTAAAATGTTTTTCAATCACCTGAAAATGGATGGTCTCTCAATTTTGACCGGTAGTGTAGATTCGTAATCAGCGACCCTAAAAACCACCGAGTAACAAGTTTTAATCGAATCTGATAAAAATTGAATTTTGTCTGCCATATTGGATAAGACATTTTAGATTTAAAAAAAAAAATTTAGATTTATATTCGGGGACCTTAAAAAACGGTTAAAGAATGAGTTACAGAATAATTTACCTCGTTTTTTGCTTTTAATTCATAAAAGTATTTTGGAATTTTTGGACCATTTGACTTTTGACAGCTCTATTGGCATCGGAAATAAAAATTTGCAAAAAACGCCCATCGCCATCTTAAAGTACATGAATGTAGAAATCTTTTGAGCCCTAGAACGTTTAAATCTATCAAAGCAATTTTTGTTTAGAGCTCTGTCCGTGTTGACGTGCGGAATGTCCCATAAATATTTAGTTATTTTAAAAAAATTATTTTATTGATGCAAATAAATATTTATTTGAATTAAAATCCATGCATTACTGAATCAAGTAATTTTCCTAATTGATTTAAAGCAATATTTATTAGATCCAATTATTCTATTCATTTGACTTAAATAATTCGAATTTTCTACAAATAACTATTTATTTGATACTACAAATTAAAATTTTTATATCAATGGCAGTTCCATACGAAAAGTAAATGGTGGATCACCGATTTTTCTTAAAGTTTGTAATTTTGTAGTATTTGGGGTACTAAATAACTGTGCCAAACAGTTTTGCAAAAAAAAATTTTTTTGCAAGATATTTAGATTTGAAAAATCAGAAACTGAAAATAAATAAATAAATGTCAATTATTTATAATATTAAAAAAAAGTTAAGAAAAATTAAATTTTCAATAATTTGTTTAAACAATAATTTTTTATTGTTAAAAAAATATGCTAAGGACATCCTGGAGTTTCCTAAAAAAATTATTTTCTCAAAATTGAAACCTTTCTTAATAAGTGGTTAAATTTTTAAAGAAGTGCTTTTTGATGTTTTTGAGAAAAAAATTTTTGAAGTTTGCGCTACGAGTTTTTGTGCGTTGCGCTAACTAAGTAGCGCCTATATCAGTGTATTTTAAAAGATGATATGACCTTTACTGCTCGCCTCTAATACATTTATTAATTATATACGTATATATTATTATTATAAACAGTTTAACTATATATTTTAAACTTTTTTATTAAAATTATTTTCCTTTTTTATTGTAAAAAATCTTTTCCTCCACACTTTATCCAGGCTTATATTTCTAATTTTTTATTTTTATGGTCTTCAGTGGAACAAAAGTCAAACGTTATTGTATCAAATTTATTTTCTACTAACTGAAAAAATGCTTTAAGGAAAAGATTTTTTACATTAACCCATTGATGCCTACAGGTAAAGGAATGCAGATAATATAAAAGTAACTATTGAAATCCTGGCATGGGATCTAATGATAATTTTTGTCGTTGAATGTTAAAAAAATATTTTTTTAACAATTTTTTTTATAAACAAATGAAGAAAAATCGATTTTTATAAGAAACTTATAGCGCTATTTGATTCTACGCTAAAAACCACTACGAAAACATATATTACATAATTTTTTAAAAAAGACCTATTGGTGTAAAAATGTTATAAACAATTAGCCTGCATTCATATTGTATGAGGTATAAGGATCGTTTTTGAAGTTAAAGATTTTTTTAAACAAAATTAGCTTGATCAAGAGAGTTTTTGACGTTAAAAATTTTTTTAACAAAATTTTTACCTCAAAAACTATTTATGTAAGTAGAAATAAATAAGAAAATGTCTTCCGAGCGAGCGTTAGCGAGCGAGGAGTATGACGCTAGTAGTATATTAAAATGTGACACAAGATTTAGCATTTTCTACAAATAAATTTCTTTCAATGTACAAGTCACAATGATTTTACATAAAAGGAATCAATTTTGTGACCGTAAAATTATACTTTTTGTTTGAACAAAGGGAAGTTGGTTCGGCACTAAGAGAAGCACTTCCTTATCAAACTTGATGTTTCGAACTAACCATGTCGTCGGGTTTGTTGCAGACTTGCCGAGATTTGGAAAGCCCTTGAACAACCTTACTGTGTCTGTCGGTCGTGAAGCCATCTTTGAGTGTATAGTCGAAAACTTGGGACCTTACAAGGTATGCAAATTTGAAAATCTATATCATATTTCCTGCATACAAATTCTTTATACAATAATAACCAATTTGTTTCCTATAAAATACAGTAGCAAAAAACAAAAATTATTTTAAAAATAAAAATTCTTATAATTTCATACAACATTTGAAACAATAGGGCTAATTAAAGATACAATGTAAATCAAAATATTATAAAATAACATTTTCTCGAATGCATCAATATTTCAAGAAGTTCGCATTTAAATATATCAAATTTTCCAGTGAAATATTCAGAAAGTATGATGTGATAAGTGGGATAAAATTATTAATTTGTAATCCTCAGCATTGAACGAAAGATTTCCATGACAAAATTAGCTGAAATGCTTTTAAGAATAGTGGATATTTTATTTCTAAAAAAATATACTTTTTGTTGAGTTTCTTGAAAATTGTATTGCATATTCTGACGAAGCCTATTAGGTATAAGAATATATAAAATCCCAGGAGGTGTGGGTTCAGCAGTTTGTTAAGCTGCTTTTGGCCTTTCTTTTTGCCACACTCGTTCTCTAATAAACGTCCGCCAGCTCCCGAGAAACCCATTTTCAACATCCACCGCCTTTTCTCATTTAGCCCCTTCTTCAAGACCCCAGAATCGAATTCTTACCACTGCTGAATATGCATTTACCTTGCGCCTGATTTTTTTTCTCTTTTACAAAATGATAGGGAAAAAGGGGGAAAAAAATCTATTTTCCATTATTTTAGAGCTTTTTATTTTAAGGAATGTAACCGCCTTCGTTTACGCGGAAATTGAAGTGCCGAGACTTGTGATTTACAAAGGTGATTAAACGATTTCTCCTCTAGCCATGTTCTGTGTTCTCAAAAAGCCCTTTAAATCCAATTGTCGTAAATGAAAAATAGAAAGAGCAAATTAAAGTTCGATGTGATCCGCTACAGAGACAAAGCAATAAGAGACAGTGAAAGGATGTAATATGCATGGATCATTAATTAAAAAGATTTAAAGAAATATATTTATAACTATTTCCATGCTATCGTGTAATTTAATTGGAATTAAAATAATAAAAAGTAGAAAGAACTTGTTATGACATAAAAAATATCTTTCATTACTGTCAGAAAAAATGTGTACTTTGTTTCGTAGAAAAGTTTTAATTGTTTTTCAAGCAGACAAGAAAATACGTACCGTAATTCATTGCGAGGTGAACATATGTATATTTTTACATACCCCCTTTAAAACTCTGGAGTGGAAAGTAGTCAAAGGATTTTTAGCTACTGTACCTATATAAAAGAAAAACACGGGATATAAATATCGCATTTCTTATTTTGAAATGATTAAAATATAAAGTCAGAATTTGATTTATAAAAGACACTAACAAAGACACTTTCTAAGATCCTAAGCAAAAATTTCTGTCAAATGCCAGTATTCACAACTGGCGCAGTATTGCGACAGTACTGGCATGCCAGCAGTTGGCTTGCCAGTACTGGTTCAGTACTGGCTTCATTAAAATTTATGTACTACGCCAGTACTGCCCTTAAAGACTGGTATGCCAGTACTATGCCAGTATTTATGGAAATTTTTGCGGTAAATTATAGAAATTTTCGCAATAATTCGTAAAGATATGTAAAGCAAAAATTATCATTAAAATTTTGAATTTCAGTCATTTATGGAAATTTTACGGTAATTTATGGACATTTATGCAGTAATCTATCAACATTTTGACGATAGTTTATAAAACTATGTAAAACACAAACGAGAACTAAAAAAATTAACATCGGTAATTTATGGAAATTTTCGCGGTAATTTATGGAAATTTATTAGATAATTTATGAAAATTTTGACGATAAATTTTTAACTAAAAAATTTAACGTTGGTAATTTATGGAAATTTATACGATAATTTATTAAAATATGTAAAACACAAATTAGACCTAAAATATTTAATGTCGGTAATTTATGGTAATTTATGGATATTTTAGAGGTAATTTATGGGAATTTATTAGGTAATTTACTTATTTGTTTTTTTTTAATTTAGTTCAATTAAATAATAATTTAACTTAATTACGCAGTTAAACGCTCTTTATTAATTGCAAGTGTAAAACGTGTCGAAAATTAAAATTTATTATCCTGTAGCTTCGATAGGGTAGTGGTTAGAGTGTTAGGCTAGAAGTCCGTAGGTCGTCGGTTCGACTCCCCACAGTGGCAAATTTTATTTCGTTATAGGTTTGCGTTTATTCTGCGTTGTAAACATTAATTTGATTAAAAGTTAAAAGTTGGGGATTATTACATGTTTGCAAATATAAATTAATTTTTTGTTTATTATATTAATATTGAATTTAAATAAATTTTCTACTAGATTGGAAAATAGACGGTCTGGTCTGATTCAGGCTAGCGCCGGAAGATTTTTCTACACGGGTACTAAACCAGTACTGCACCAGTTGTCAATTTTTGCATATCGACAGGCAACAACTATTCGACATAAACATAAATGGACAGAATTCACCGACCTGACGATAAGCAGCTTATCATTCCTATTAAATATTTAATTTTGGTGTATTTAAACTTGTTAGTATTAAAATAAAAATGAACTTTACCTTTTAGACTAAAAGTAAGATTAGTATAAAAATTTAATTAAAAAATAATAGAAATTTGATAATAAAGTAAGCAAGTAGAACTCTGAAAGTTCTATTTGTAATAGAATTAAATTGAGAACGTAGCTCGACAAATAAAAGTTTAAAATGTTTATTTGTAAATTTACATTTCGAACAATGAAGAATTTCTCTAGCTAGGACTTAAAATAAATTAGAACTAACAGACTATAACTAAGTAGAACTCGTAAGTCAGATGAATATGTTTACATGCACTTGATGTGTATAGTGTGTGTATATGAGGAGTTGCTTCAACTGCACATGAAATTCGTAATTTCATTATAGAACCGTCGTTACTTCCGTCGGAAGTACCAGCCGAAGTAACTTTACCTCCGGCGACGACGAGATTTTTTTATGACTTGAAACCTAATTGAAGTCAGCCCCTTGAACATTTGAAATATTCAAGGGGTGATATTCGGCTGGATGATGTTTAACGCAAGTGGCAATTTCTTTTCCAATACCGCAAAGAATCACAAAGACCGGTAATTATCTCTCATAATAATTTCGTTAAGCGTCAACACGTTTTTCAAAGTACCCTCCAATTTAGATAAAATACACCCTTGGAAAAAATTACTCAGAAAAGAATAATTCCTTTTATGAAGAAAAATATAACTTTAATATTGAAAACATTGATTTATTCAAATTACTTCATAATTTATATAAATAAGGCAGGTTCCTTTGTTATTCTCTTCAGGATAATTTATGTATATAAAACAAACCCAAGTGATGATTGCAGAACATTAATAAATGTATCTTGTGAAGAAGATAAATTAATACAAGGAATAAATACTATTTCACCTTTAGATTTTCCAGTAATTATTTCTACAGTAATAACGTATTTCAATAAAAATTTGACAGCAAGCGAGTCCAATTACAAAATCCTAAAACCAAATTAATATTTCTTAAAAGTATATATAAAAAATTATACATCATATCTTAAATGATATAATTTATAAGAAGGCATACCATTTGGTGTTAACCCATTAAGGACGGGATGTACAAAATTTGTACATAATGTTTAAGGACATATTTTTCAATATTAAAATGCGACAAGAAAAATTATTAAGTACTTAAGTAGACATATTTCTTATGTATCAAGAGTCCTTCTTTCGAATGGCGTGCTCAAAAAAACTAAAAAATGTTAAATAAAAAATTTATACAACATTGTTTAAGAAAAGACGCGATTTTATATTGGTTTTTTCAATTTGTTTATAGCTAAACCCCTCAACATACCTTCTTCTGTTGTAAATATCGCTTTAAAAATAGTAGGTCTACAAAATGGGACTATTTTGGGAATTAAATTTGTATAGGGCTGCCACAAAATGTCGACCAAAGTTATTTTTTAAACAATATTATAAACAAATGGGGGAAATTTTCAAAAATAGTTCATTTTGTTTCAAACTTGTTAGTCGGGATTTTTTGGGGTCGCTGATTACGAATATAACCTCAGTTCAAAAAAATGTTTAATGTTAAAGTAAGATTAAACCCCGGAGTAACAAGTTTCAAGCAAAAATTAACTGTTTTTGAAACGGAAGAGAAGAGATTGTAAGGGTGCGGACAGATCGACTGCGTGGTTTAGGTGTGGAGAAGTTGATCATAAAAACTGTAAATAAGACAAGATAGTACCAAAAGGCAGAAATGATTTTATATAAAGACATTTATTATTGTTTACTTACTTTTATTTATATTGCTATTTATTTCTCCTTTTACAGCTTTACTATTAAATTTTTTGTATTTTATTCGTTGACTTAATTTACTTTTATTTTCATGTATAGTGTTGTAAATTCCGCTCTTAACTATTGACGCAGGATATCCGCAGGATTTAGAGAAGGCCGTATTTGCAACAGAGATGGAGCGCAACCCTTGAAGGCAAAAGTCCTACGAAAGTACCGAGTGTGAACAAAAGAGCTCCAAAAAACGGGTTACGGATTTTTAGTGGGTCGGGGCTGGTAGTTGATCGCCAGCTATTGAAGTTAAAATGTTTTATTTGATTATTTATTATTAATATTTCCATTTATACTATCCCCACATAATCTTGGAATCCACGGTATCTGTAAAGAGATTTCACAAAAATCCCTATGCTCAAAAAATAAAAAAAGTTCAATTGAATGAATAAATGTAGAGACATGACGTTATGCGCGTCGTTAATTCGATTTATAACGTAATATTTAAGGGATATGATAGTGTGATGAGTGGGGAACCGAGGAATCCCGATAGATTACGAATTATCAGAAATAGATAATTAATCAGAGCTTTGCCGACCTGTCTCGCGACAACTTTGTATTTTAATTAACGACGACTTCCTGACATAATAAACTGTTTTATTCTTAAGTTGGTGTTTTATTTATTGTTTAAAATCAGAAAGAGGATATTTTAACACCTTTTACAGATTATAATTTTAATTTGAGAAAATTACGTAATTCTATCATTATTGTTAATAAAGTTCATCTATATAATTTACATTTGATCCTCTAAAGAGCGCCCAAAAAGAATACACCGTTCTTTTCTTAAGTCCAGGTGTATGACTTGTGGATCAATATCACTAGGGTATGAATTTTAAGCTGATAAAAACAAATATTTAAGTATGTCAAAAATGCAGAAACACATATAAGCTTATCACAATGACATGACACTTATTTTAATCGTCGCTATTTTTAAATAATATGCTGCGAGAAAAAGATTTGTCTATTTTTGGTGATTTAAAAGGATATCAATCTTTAATCAATTTTAACTGTTGTGTAAATAAACAGATGATTTTGCCTAAAAGCACTGATTTCCAGAAACTTTAAGCCAATGTATCTGAAACTACCAAATTTTATTTAAATTACTGCGATGATTCTCCGAAAACTTGTTTGACTTGGAAACTTATAAAGAAAACCGTTACGACAAATACTTCACAGATGTTACTAAAGGATTCCTATATAAAAAGAATTCAATCTTCCTTTGAGTAAAGAGATATCTTCTCCTCTTCACTTTTCATCCTTTAATTACTAATTAGCATTTAAAAAGGAAATGAATTTTAAAGTACATTACGAATGAAATGCGAAAACTTTTTTTGTTGAATTAAAAAAATGTAGCTTAATACGTAAATAACGTAGATATATATCGGGACGTCTGCGTGATAGCTACTCGAATCTCTCGAGTATTGAGAACCGAGTTTGCGGTTCAGGAAGGTTGTGATTACCCGTGCAAACAGGCCGCTATTAATTATTCGGCAAACGATGGTGCGTTGAATGGGCCAAGAGCGTTGCCTTGCCTACCTTTAGGGAGGAATTGTTAGCAAAAGGAAAGTACGAGGAGAAGGATGAAGAGAAGGAGTGGGGTTGGTTAGAGATTTCTCTTGAAGAGTAACGAGAGGCCATGCCACCTTGTAAAGCTGCTGAGGGTGGCGAAATGTGGTGTGGGAAAAGGAATTATCCACTAATTCGTCCACTGGTGAGTGCGGTCCCGGACTTCTTGAAATGGCTCAACATTCAGAGAACCCTAAACTGAATGCTCATGGAAAGCAAAGTAAGATGACTTCAGCTGACTCGATGGGTGAGAATTACTCTCATCCAACATCTAACAACTTGTCTCCTTGATATTAATAACCTGATAACGCTAATTGCTCAAACTTGGAGGAAATTGTATTTCGACGTTTCTAGCTGAGCTTTACCATCTTAATGACAGTTCTCAACACTAAGTGGTATTTAATCGTTACTATCATCCTGACATCTATTTACACACTGACGATTATATTTCCCGAAGTTAGTTTCTATACCTCTAATTTACTAATTTTTTTGTTTTTCTACATTAATAGAAATTTGGTATTTTCACTTCCTTATAAAATTCTTCAAACAACTAAAAAGTAAAAATTAATTTCAAATATTAGGAATAAATCCTCCATTCGCATCTTCTATTCAATTTTTATCAAAAACTGAATTTGGTATAGAAAAAAATTTTCTAATAAAGAACAGCTTGGAGAAATTTCTTTTCCAATATTAACACATTGCGGGTTGGAAGTATCGTAAAAAATCCTGGAATCTAGTGATTCGACATGAAAAAATACTCAAGGGTCAATTTAGTACTGTGATCAAATTACTTACTTTTATTTATTAAACCTAATAAAACACTAGAGTGGAAATATTTTTTCATCTATATAATTTAGATCTCGTTCTTTGATTAAATTGAAATTATTTTCCAAGAAGAAAAGCATTTTATTACTTGTATTTATGTGTGAAAAAAATCAATAAACGTCTGAAATCATATTTTCTTAGCAAATAAGTTTGTTTGAAATACTTCATGAGTTGTTATTAATTATGAGTTCCTTATTTTCAAAAATTCAAAACAGTAGGTATTTGTTGACAATATAGTTTACTTTTCAATTTTTAAAAATATACGACATACTTTTCGAAATATCTTGATAATAATAAAAAGAAGGAAAGAAAATAACGAAAAATATAAATTATTTTAAAAAGAGTGACGGGATAAAAATAATTCGATATCAGAGAAGTGAGTCTTATTCGCAAGACTTGCACCTTCGATAGCAAATATTTAACATTTCACCCTTGACTTGCAAAGTATTGAGAAAAGGAATCAAATAGGATTGGTTCTTTTTCAAGTCGAAACACGTATTTCTTGCATATTATTATGATGTAAGCTATGTCGAAATAAGAAAGAGCAATAAAAAAAGTATTGAAAACGGTGGTGGTCTGAGAACTGTGAGAATCGAAAGGTGAGACGGAAGCATGAAAGCAGTTGTTCCAGAAGGAGGCTAAATGTCTTCTCAATATGCTCAAGTTAGCAAACGATTTGAAACCTTTAAATTGAAAAATATGTTGCGATTCTCAGGTGTATTCACATTATATAACTTCGATTCGCATTGGTTTCATAATACATAATAAAAAATTATTTACAGTACTTCTCGATCATAATGGTAAAAATTCTATGCGGATAATGAATTATTATTTACATAATAAAATACGAAATAGAGAAAGCACTGTCATTGTATGTATTGAAATTGATAAAGAATTATTCTGGGGGCAAATAACTATGAGAATTTAGAGAGTTAGAAACCCAAAAGTCTGACCTGACGATGATTCAGATAGTGATTCAACTACTGACATGAAATGATTTCGGGGATGAGAATTTTTATTGTATAGATTCTAGGCTTGATTGTGGCAACCAGAAGAAACAATCATTGAATACTCACTGTTTTCCTAAAAATGTCAAAATGATCCCCAATTGTATCAAAATGATCCAAAAATTGAGATCAAATTCTGATTTGATCCACTTTTTGAGATCAATTGGTTGCAATTTGATCCTTTTTAGTTAACAGTGCTGTCATGGAAAAATCATCATAAACAAACAATATTACAGAAGTTGTGAATAATGTTGTCAGAATTCCAGATGAACAGCTAAAGATTGAAGTAAGTCTTCTTCTTGTATTTCGAGAATTTATTCATTGGCTTCAGGAAAATTCAATCACAACATTCCGTTGAAAGGACTTCACTGTATTGAGATCCTAAATTTAAAGTCAGGAGTAAGCGATGTTAAGTTCTGAAAAGAAAAAAAGTACAACCCCCTTGGGTGGAATTAAGTTTTTTAATTGTACCCATGAAGTCAAGAGATTGCGAATCTTTAAGGATGATGCTTTAACTGGTGCTTTTGTTACAATCAAGATATATCAAATAGGTTGTTTGACGTCGTAGGACTATACTGCTGTCGATTATTGTCCGTTGCACACCATTAGAATCCGATTGTTGACAAACCGATTGTAATCGATCGTCTCCTTTATCAGGAGAACCTAATATGGGTAATCCAGACAAATGTGAATACTTGTAATTTAAGTTGGCCTATAAACAATGTAGTTAATGTTTAGTTGATAAGAATTTTAAAATTGAAAATCTAATTAACGAAATTTTAGAGAATAAAACGAGTGTATGGAAATAAAACTACACTGCAAAAACAAGTGTCTCATTTTGAGACGTTTTGTTCCATATTTGAAACACATAAGATGTCTTAGTCCACATATTTGAAACAGATATATGTCTCATTTTAAGACGTTTCAAAGTGTCTTACACATTTAGCAATGCATTTTGAGACACGAAATGTGTTTCGAGTATCCGTCTCACACTAAGAAGACGTTTTACGTGTCTTATACGCATTGAGTTACCTTTAATGTCTTAAAATGAGACACGAGATGAAATTAAATGTCTCAATATAAAACAGATTTTGTATCTCAATGGTTTAAACACTTAAAGCAACTCATTTTAAGACACGAGTGAGATACCAGTTTTTGTAGTGTATGACTTAATATAAATTGTGACAACCCTGCATCGAAACAACGGTACCTCCCTATCTTTCTCTTTATCAGTTCTTCTCTCTTACTGCGAACAGTCTGAATTAATGAAAGGATAACTAAATTATTGTATATAATTTGAACTCTAAAAATTATTATTATTCCCTTGTTACCTGTACAGTCTTAAATTTTCGAATATCTGCTTGATGAAATATTCTTCAATATTTCATTTTATTATAAACCAATGTAGTCTAATAAATGAAAATTCTAAATATCTACTTTAGTTTGTGGTACCTAGTTTACTATTCAATTCCACTGAAAAGTACCAAACAGTTGCTTCTGATTTTATTGAGTCTAGGAACTTTGAGGGCTTTCCATTTGATGAGGTCTTCAGTATCCTGATTCTAATTACCTTGTTGGTTCTTTGGTTCCTGTTTCAGTGGAATGCATACACAAATCATTTGGCCCTTGGATCACTTCTACTCCCTCGGATGTACGTACTGCATTCAAAATCCTTTTCTCATTGGTAAAAATGCAATCATGCAGTATTTACAAAAATCATCTTTAGTTGACGACATATACTTTAATGACCAAATGTCGTAAAAATTTCTTCATTTTAATGAATAAATAGGATCTTTTAGAAGCACAATAAGTATTTATAATTTATTTGAAAATAGGGTATTTCAAATAGTATTTAATATACAATAAATTAACACTTCTTTAATTCGCTACGAGTACTGTTCTCTGTTTTAAATTTCAGGGGAATTAAAAGTGGAATGATTTTACTGAAGTTAAATACAATTGAAAAAGACTGTTATTACACAATGTCCATAATAATTCGAATAAAAGCCAATGATCACAGTCTTTTTGAATTTGCTGTTGAATTTTCTAGAGAATACGAGAGTCTTCTCTCTTTGAAAGCACTAAGTTGCAAAGGGACAGTGCAGTGTAACGTTCTGGGTCGACAAATTTAATTCCAATTCGATGCAACGACGCTATCTCTGCAGCATTGCAACGAGTCGTGCCAGCTCTGATGTTAATTGAACGTTACTCGGTAGTGTGACAGAATTGCCTGCACTTCCTTCGGATCGCGTGAGTAGTCGAATATCCCGGAAAACACCCCATGAACTATATTGATGATGCTACTTAGTAACAAACGACTTATATAGGCGAAGAAAGAAAAATATTTCTCCCTAATTGCATTCAACTATTCTCATTATTCACTTAATCGACATAATCATTTTTTTCACAAATTATTAAATAAAATAAATCCAATAAAATATTATTGATAATCTTCAAATGATGAAGGATAATAAATTTTCGTTAACAACAAAAATGTTAAATATTTATCTCTTTCTATAAACTTCTCTAGACTGGTGGAATATGAAAGCAATTAAGTTTGACATTTTACTAAGAACGTATTTGCATGTTCTCAGCGAATAAAATGACATTTACCTTCAAAATAGTGTGTCATAAAAGCTGAAATGTCATTTGCAGAAAATATTCAAAATTCGTATGTTAAATTTTACTCCTAATGAGATGTTTAGAAAAATATTTATTAGTGGGTAAATATTAGTGGAGGTGGGGGCGAAGCGACGCAGTCAACATTTCTCGAGAACAATAACATTTAATTTTTTAAAAAAAATGTGACGCGTCGCGAAGAAAAGCACCTAAGAAGCAAAAATCGATTTTTGGATTACGATTGTTTCAGATAGATTAAAAATTATTTTATAATTATCTGAAGTCAAAATTAATTATTATCAAATACTTTTCTCAAATACTTTCCCGATAACGATTTAAAAAAGAGCAATTTGTGCTAAAAGTTGATTCTGTCTTTCTTTTTTTCCTCCTTCTGTAAAATTTACGTTATACTTCTTAGGTGCTTTTCCTCCCGACGCGTTACATATATTATTAATTGCATCTTTTTAATCTTCTTAATTGGTGGCAAAACAAATTTTATTTTATTAACTTATAGGCGTTTGACTTATATGCGTTATGTCTTGACACATCATATATCATACAAGATACGACTCGAAATATAATCGGAATTAAAAAATATTTTAAAAAGAAGAAAAGTGCGTCGCTTCGCCCCCACCTCTCCCATAGCTTATCCATTTTAAATATAATAACCAAAGATATTCGATTTTGATAACAATAATTGTTCAGCAAGAATAATTTAAAATATTATATAAGATAATAAATATTATAATAAGAAAACTAAAAATATACAAAATTTTTTTTTGAAAAATCAGTATTCAGTGAAATTTTAATATAAATTTATAAGGGTATCGAAGATGGTAAGAACGCTATTAAAAGACGAAATCATTTTCCTGCATTGTCGATAACTTGACAGCAAAAGGTTCTTTTCGAAAAGACAAGATTCGCGGGGGTTTGAGAGCTTCTTTATGAAAAATGGTGGCTGCCTGCCAGGGACGGGGTGAAGTGACTGAAGTCTGACTCGAAATATTTCCTGTCATGAAAGAAAGGTGGATATCATATTACCAGGCAAAGATATTTTCTCCGCTATTTAGTTACAACTTGATATTAGCTTAGTCATCAATCAAAAATGTCATAATCACAAAATAGACAATTCACTATTGCATAAGATTCTATAGTTGATTTTTCTATATCGTGTTTATAAAAATTTATCATACATTCTTTTCAAATTTTCGTCTATTATAGTAAATTATTCAGTTTTTGAAAAATATACACAATCATCCGAGTTATTTCGGGAATTAAATGCAAAAGAAGATAAAATAGTATTTTATCTTTTTCATATAGGATATCTATAGAATTTTTTAAAGTCACTAATTAATTCATCAACTATAAAATCTCTTCACTAAAATACAGAAAATTTTGTGTAAGTTCATTAGATAGATTATTATTTTTTAAATAATAAACGAAGATTAAAGGAACTCATATTTTTCATATGCGGGTTCCATTTCAAATCAGGCAGATTCTCCACTTAACATCACGGAATGCTCTGGAAATAAAATATGTTGTTTTCCACAACAAATGAAGAGACACGTGTTTTCCCGATTTGGAAAAAAAAATTTCCCTTAAAGTTATCAGTACTTGAATGTTATCGACTTTTTTTAACAAATACTCAATTTTTTTCTTCAAATCTATATAACTTTTGGTCTAAATATACTGTTAAGGCTTTCTTCGTGAATTTTTATGTCTTTTTTGCACTCTTTTATAATCCACAAGAATTTTTCAAAAATATTCAGAATTGTCAAAATGGAGACGATTTTTTAAAAAAATTATGAAGTTGATTTTTTCAGAAACTCTATCTTTATATTTTTTGGTGTTCTTTTACTGTAGATAAAAATTAAACAAGTTGTTCATTTCATGACCATTTAGCTTCCTCAATGTATAAAAATTGCGGTTTTGCAAACTTTTGAAAAACTATGTACAAAAGGGTTCGTCCAGAAAATTTGTTAAAAATAAAATTATATAAATCATTTATAATTTATAAGTTGTTATATAAATATTTGGTGAAATTTACACTTTCATTTGACAATTGCTTCTTTTTTATGATAGAATAATCATTTAAAAATATTAATATTAATATTAAATAAATTATGAAAAAAATACAAAATTTGAATTTTTTTTTAAAAAGAAAAATATTTATTAATTTGATAAATTTTGATAAAATATATACTTTGTATACATCAAACGATTCGTTTTCTTGTCAGGAATGTAATTTTGAGAAAAATTAATGAAAATATTAACAAATAAAAAAATTGTTTCAAAAAATACAAAAAAAATTTTTTTCTGAATTTTAAAAAAATTGTATAAAAAAAAAATTTGTAGATATTTTCGAAAATCCTTGTGTCAGATTTTAGGTATTAATGACTGCAATAAACCTGCAAAAAGACTGTATCTAATTATTATAAAAACAATAGACATTCAAAATAAATTTTATTCACTGCAATATACAGGGTGTCTACTGGTCCTTGAAATCCTGGAAATGTTCTAGAATTTTAAAAAAATGTCCTGAAATGTCCTGGATTTTGAACATTTGTTCTTGAATGTTCCATGTTGCTTTAAAAAATTATATAAATAATAATTTAAATTTTTACTCTTTATAATCATATAGAATTTAGTAAACTGCAAAATTAGGAAAAAACTGCAACTTTCTGGGGGCATTCAGTAAAAAATTGGTATATAACAACAATAATTTGTTTAAAAATTATTTAAATAATAATTTAATTTTTATCTGCAAATATGCATAAAAATATTATTGAAATACAGTATTTGTATTAACACATACTTATATGGAAAAGCTTTGCTGAATTTAAATCGTTTTTGGAAAATAAAAATAAAAAAGCGTTTGGTCACCCCGGGTGACCGCATCGGTATTTATCATTTAATACTTGAGTTGAGTATAGGCATGTTTTTATAGTATTTTAATTGATCTATTTAAAGTTGTAGAAAAAATTTCCATTAAACTTTGTACAATTTTACGAGTGGACATCAAAGATTTGATGAAACTGAACTTACCAACGTTGTTTCAACGAAAATATTTACTTTTACTAATTACTTATTTTAATGCTAAAAGACTTTTAAAAAGAATTTCGAAAGAATCCAAGTCGGAAGTGACATAGATTTTTTGTCACAGATTTTTTAAAATTCCCTGAAATTTAACTTAATTATTGTTTCCTCGCCTCGGAAGCAGTTTTTTTCACTTGGTAATAATTTATTTTAATAACAGAAGCCATTAAAAAAATCGCAAAAGGATCCAAGGCAGGGAAAATTAAATTTTTTAAAAGAAATTTTGATGTTTTCCGTTTTCACTTATAGTACTTAATAATTTATTTTGTTGATTGTTTAAATTTATTAAACTTTTTCTGTGAAATGCAGGTAGGCAGATTGCTACCGTAGAAATTTCTTAAATCATTCATGCGCGCGTAGGATTTTACTAGTAAATTGAATAAGTTAATAAAATATCTCTGAATATCTATAATATAATTAAAATACAAGTAAATAATGTTGGTATTTTTTTACATTGACTCTAAATATTCTAGAAATAATCTCAGAGCATTCTAGAGATATTTTTATTATATCCTAAGGATATCCTGAGAATGTCTTCTACATATCCCGAAGATGTCTCTGAGATATCCTCAGGATGACTTGAAGATATCCCACGGACCCTAAATATCCTGAAAAACGGTGGTTTGGATATCCTACGGATAAGTTACATATGTCCTAGGATATCCTATGGACATTTTCGGGTTATCCTACATTTATTCAGGACATCCTGATGGTATCCTCAGGATCTCTTTTTTTTGTGAGGGATATGTTTCTCATATTTTGAAAATAAAATATATCTTTCCTCTAAATTATTAGGGAACATGAGGGATTTTCCAAATATGGATATATACATATACTGTTATAGACCATATCTGTAATTGTTTTGACTGAAATACTCCAGTGTTCTACAATTTGAGCGATTTTAGGTTGATAAATGTAACAGCTGACCACGATTTCGAATCATGCTGACTGCTGACTGCTGTCTGTTTGAATGCTGGAATTTCTCTCTCTCTCTCTCTCTATCGCAGGATATTTGCCTGCGGTCTTCAAAATGTAACAGAGCCAAGCAATCTGAGAGGATTAAAGCTATTGAAAGGATTCAAAGTGAATGTGTAACGATCGAAATCGGTTGTGTATTGTGTAACCTGAAACGGAACAATTATTTCAGGTTAATTATTTCCAACTATAGTGGAAATGGATGAACTTGCGGTGCAACGTTTGACAATCAAACTAGAGATGATATATATTCCATGCAATATATTTTGCAACAAAACTTGTTGTATATTAACTCGTGAGTAAACCGCAAAAATCGAGCGGATATCCGTCAACGCGTAAAAATTCTACAACAATTAATAACAGCATCATATATATTTTTTTATTATTTCTTGAAAAATAATATCAAAACTCGTTAAAACATTTTTTTTCAGTATTTGTGATTTACTCTATCAAATGCAATATTTTTTTGCCTGGCAACAACTCAATATAACAAAACATGCTTCTTCTGGGAATGAATTTAAATTTTTTGCAATTAAATTAAAAAATTTTTTAATATTAAATTTCTTGCTGCACGATTTTTCTATTTTAACATTTTTTTTTTTTAATTTCTGTTTTCAAATTATAGTGGTAACATTTTTTTAAAAAAAGCTCTTTTAAAAATAAAGAGGAAAATAGCTCGTCAGAATAATGTACATTATAAAAATGGAAAATTATTTTCCTACCATAAACCAGAGTTAAAATATTTCATTAAAAATATTCAATCTAAGTGAATTTATTTTCTTAATTTAATAATTCTTGACATACAAATATTTTAAAAGCAAGGTGCAATTTTCGCAAATTTTTTTTTTGCTTGTTAAGAGATTTGTCTGTGAATGTAATACATGATACACATATACTGTTTCATGAAAATGAGTACAATTTCAATACTCGTGGAATTAGTCGCAAAATTCACATTTGCGGCGCGGGTTATTTTCCAGTAAATTTAAAATGGAAAACCAACTAACTGAAGTAAAATTTTAGAATGCGAATGTCTGAATACAAGAAAGAAGTGAGTTGTTTTCTATTTTTTCTTGTTTGTTTTGTTTTTTTTTCCTTTTGCTTCCTGCATCATTTACACATTGCTTTTATGTTCACGGAGAAAAATTCTGAAAAACTGTATATCAACATATTTAAGTGTACTTTTATCTTTCCAGTTCAGCGATCCAACGCGCATTCTTCAGAAAACTTCCATTGACACATTTTGCCTTTTGAATTTTTGATTATATGCCAGGAAATTACCACATGTTATACACTTTGTAAACGTAGCATTATTTCCGAAAAAAAATCTTTGCAATTCGCGTCAAAAGGAAAAAGTTTTCTTTAAGTTCCATGTCGCGAAAGAACTCCATGTGGTGTGCATAAAAAATATATTATATTTAACATTTCTATTCAAGATTCATATTTAAATGGGAAAAAAGGATGATGTCGACAATAATTCACAATATAATACATGAATTCTATATATATATATCACCGGGAGGATTTTAAATTGAAAAGAAAAGAATGAAAAGTAGACATGCACAGTTTTAATGATAATAAAGAATTTTAATAAAACAAGGAAAGGAAATAAGAAGGAAAGAGGATATGTAGAATAACGTGGGTGAGAGTAATTATTCAATCTGAATCGAAGAAAACCTCAGCAAATAGTGGGAAAAAAATTGTTGAGACCCAGTTGAAAAATATAAGAATTCTCTATTTGGAGCTTGGCAGCAAAAAAGAACGATAAAAATATAGGAATAATGTCCGTTCGGATAGAAATTTTATGTTCAGGGGATGTAAAACTATAGAGGTGCTAACTTTAATGCAGAAAATAAAAAGAAAAAAAAACATAAAGAATACGTCAACTCTATAGAGTTCCATGAACAAGGGTCTTTATTCGTTAGCTAGCAAATGCAGATCTCATTTAGTACATTTCCTCCATTCATTTGTATCGCATTTTTACTCCAGCTGCTTTTGACTTCTCTTTAATTGAATTGATTCATCTTCACTCTTTTAAGCACAAAATAAATGCAATTCTTTATTCGGAAAAAATTCTTTACTTTAATTCTTTATTTTTAAAAAATGAAATCTGATTTCAATAATTAAATATTTATATTAAAAACAAGTCTTAACCTCTCAAATTATTGCAAATCACAAAAATAAAACTTAGTTTAGATTCTATAATTTGTTAAAAATGAAATTATAATCTACTGTATCTTTCGAAATTGAGTTCCTGATTTTTCAAAAATGAACATTTATTTTGGGAGAGAACTTTATTAATATTGAAACTTTGAAATTTTATATATTTAACATTTTTTTAGCAAATTCATTTAATGCTGAAAACTAGCAACCATTCGTTCGCTAAAGCGCCCGGCTAACTTCTTACTGTATTTTTTTAAAATAAAATTATCAATTTTAGATTTAATGGAATTTAAAGATTTTCTAATTTAAATTTTTGATGAAAACACTAAAAAAAATCAATTTTGGAGAAATTACAAATAATTGCAGAAATTCAATTATTTAAAAAAAAAAAAAAAATTCAACTATGTTCAAAATTTAAAAAAAATTCTCGTAAAAATCCCAAATATCTTTATAAATAACAAAAGTTTGCTCCAAAATTCAATTATTTTTATAAACCCGTGTGGAAATTTTCTAATGGCCCTTTATTGGTTCTACCTAGATTTCCCCTTTATTAACCTGGTCCTAGCTTGTTTATCCTTGTAGGCCCTAGGTTGAAACGTCACGCTCTTCTAGCCTGGTTCTACCTAGAGAATCTAGTTAGAACCAATAAAAGGAACAGTTTAATTAACTATTAAAAAAAAATTATTTATTCTTATTTATTATTATTGAGATTCATTATTTCATCTTTTTTTACCTACTTTTGTTATCATGTAATTTATAATAATTAATTTCTATATACTAACAGAGAAAAAATCCCCACACGTTGGGAGTTGAACGCACGACCCTAACATTCGTAAACCGATAACCTAACCACTTAACCACGCTCGCTCGGTACGATGCGTTGCATGATACTTCAGGTTATTCTTGTCATCACAAGTCATATGAACTATTCCATTATAAATGCCTCAAAATAATAAAACTGAAGTCAGTAACATTTTCGTTGACGCAAAATGAGAAAAGAATTTTTTTAAAGATCAAGATGCAAATAATTTCTGATAAAAACAACTTAATTGTTCTTTTCATTACATCCTGCATAGATTTTTAATCCAATTGGGGAGGAAAAGTCAATTGTTATTTAAAAATTGAAGTTTTTATCTTATTTCGTCGACGTAAACGTTGGAAACTTCAGTTTCATTCAACAAAATATGATTTTAACAGAAGTTAACAAATCCGTGAACGGTTTTAAAAATTTAACTTGAAAAATATATTGTAACGAAAATTTTAATTGAGTTAATTAACTGAAGCTTAAATCAAAGCTCATGAAACTTTAAATAAATCTTTAATGTCAGCAGTTTTTCAATGTTGGGCGCAAAAGTTAACTGAACATTGCATGAAGTAAAAATTTTTTTTTATCCATAATCAAGCTTTTAGGTATGATCAAGCCTTGAGGCATAACCCGTACAGTATCACGGAAAAAATTTTTTACTGTGGGATACAGCTAATTTCGAAAATAAATAATATAAAGAATCTATGCAACTAATTCAGTGAATGATTTCCAATGCAGTAGTCAAACTGTTTCTCTGATATAGAGAAAATGAATATAACTGGTCAGCCATATTGGAAATATTTGACAGTTTACCATTCTCATAGAAATTTCTCTAAAATCACAAATGTCAAATTTACATTTCTTACCTCTAAATACGTATTAATTTACTAATTTTACATTTTATTAGTTATAACATAAAAAAATATAATTAATAGAATTTGAATATACGCTTTGAACATTAATTTAAAAATGTTTTCATTCAAGTGTTATTTTGAGGTTGTGTTGTTTTCAAAAGGTAACGCAAGAAATATCATTTTCGCTAGATCAGCGAAAATGGATTATCGATGGAGCCAAATCAGTGAAACTTATAGCTATTATAGTGAATGTTATCTCTACTTTAGTAGAACTTTTTTTAGCGTGACAAGACATTCTATGGATATTTAAATAACGTCCCAGTTAGATCTATAGATATCTCGGATATCTCAGGGATATCTTACGGACATTCCAACAAATATCTTAAGAGAAGGAACTTTTGATATCCTGAGAATGTCTAGGGGATATTTATGGATATTTGTAGGACGTCCTGTGGATATCTGTGGGACGTCGTACTTGTGTCCCAGTAATATCTCTGGGATATTTTTGGATATACTTCAAATTTCAATAAACAAACCTCGAAATACCTCGTATACTCTAAAATATTTATTCTAGTACGTACTTGTTTAATTGTAATTAAACATTTTTGAAATTATTAAAATATATTATATTGTTTTATTTGTAATTAGAATCTAATTTTAATATATTTCAAGATTTTTTAGTATATGTTTATAGAGCGAATATCCCACAAATATCTACCATGGATATTTTAGGTATGTCTTAGATGAGGGAACCTTGAGCCATGATCAATCCTTGAGCCATAATCAAGCCTTGAGCCATTACCAAAGCCTTCACAAGCCTTGAGCCATAACCAAGTCTTGAGCCAAAATCAAGTCTTGATCCATAATCTAGCTTTGAGTCATAATCAAGCCATTGATTTTTGGGAATTTTGCCATTAGCATTTTTTGTTCAGGAGATTATCAGCTACAAAATTACAGAGTTTAAACAAATTTGACTGAAACTTTTTTCAATGTATTCTGTGCGGGGTCCTTTTTAAGAATAGTATTACATTTTTCGAGAAATTCAATTAAAATTGTACTAGGTAAAAATAATTAAAATTCTGCGAGCTTTAGGTATTATTTATGAAAATAATTGAATTCCTAAAACAAATTTATTATTTATAAAAATAATTGCATTCATAAAAAAATTTTATTATTTATGAAATTAATTGAATTATTGCGAAGAAATTTATTAAAAAATTTGTTACCTAATAATTTTTATTATTTATGAAAATAATTAAATGTTTGCATACAATTTTATAATAATTAATTTTAAATAATTGAACTTTTTTGGGAAATTTATTAAAATAGTAGATATTGAAAATCATTGAAATGAGGAAATTTTTTGAAATTAATTGAATTTTGGAGAAGAATTTTGTTATTTACCGGATAACCAGCGTACTATTCCTGTACCAGCCATGTACCTTCGCACTCTACCAGGTACTGTACTGGTATATCGTATAGATAATTAATTCAAGAGTTACAGTAAAATATATAGAAATCGCAATATTTTTTAAATAATTTTTCTTATAGATCACATAAACATGTGTCATCATTTATAGGTTAGAACGTCTAAATGATTTTCCTTACATTAAAGCACTTCAGTTTATAAATGGTCATTTTTTATAATTATTTTGAAGAATGTTTAAAAATTAACAAAGCAAAACCACTACAGAATTATTTACTTAACATACTTCAAAACACTGATTATTCTAATATAAGTAAATGTGGTTACAAGTTACATAATTTATATAATATCTTTAGGTACTAAAAAAGAACTCATTTAATAAAAATAAATTACTTCAAAATTAAATTTATCTTAGTAATGATTTTTTCAGAAAATGTATCATCAAATAATAAATTAAAATAGTTAATAATTAATACAGACTAAAGCACAAGAGGGGGAGGGATATAAAACGCTTTACACGCGGTACTAGTATAGTACCAATACAGTAACCGTACGATAAACTAAATTACAAAAAATTACAATTACTTTAGTACACTATACTATTATCGTACTTGTATTATACGAGTATAACATTACTGGTACGATATACTAGTACAGTTCCTGTTACCGTGCGAAGGTAGATGGCAAGTACAGTACCAGTACGACTTATACGCCATACTTGTATTGTACATGCATCGTACTAGTACGCTGGTTATCTGGGTATATAATTGTGATTTTGACGAAAATTTTTTTTTAATTTTGAACATAATTGAACTTTGTAAGAAGAATTTCATTATTTTTGAAAATAATTGAATTTCTGCAATTATTTGTAACTTCTTCAAAATTCAATTTTTTAAATTGTTTTTAACTAAAATTTTTCTATAAATCCATTATTTTTAATAAAATTAATTAAATATAATATTGAAAAATTTAACTAATTTCAAGAAGAATTTGAATTAGGTATTAACATTTTGCAAAAATTTAAGTTTTTTATAATTTCTAATTAAATTCATTAAAAATTGAAATTTTATATAATTTCAAATTAAAACCTTTTGAAGTTGATCTATTTATGAAAATTATAAACGCAACTGTTTTAAAATTGAATAAATTTTGAAATATTTAAATAAAATTCTTAAGTATAAATAATTTATATGTAATAATTTTATGATCGCTGTTCAAGAATTAAGTTATTTAAAAAGAAATTATTGTCAGAAATTAAAGGTGTGAAAAAAGCTCGAATAGCATGGTCGAGCTCGAGCCGGGCTCGATACTCGAGCCGGGCTCGATACTCGAGCCAGGCTCGAGTTTTAGTTACTCAAAAATATTTGAGTGCTCGAAAAATTCAAGTGCTCAAAATTATTTTAGGTTTAATACTGCATGCACGTGTTGGATGGAATTTGGTTCAAGTTCGGATTAATTCTGCTCAGCTCTGCTAGAAAAACGAAAAGCTTGAAATACTCGATCGAGCTTTTTGCACAACTCTATCAGAAATAGAAAATATTGACACAAAAATTCAGAATTTTCTTATGAATTCTAAAGATTTAATTTTTTCCAGTACTTTTAATAAAAATATCTGACTTTTCCTTGAATCCTCTGTTTCAGAATATATGATTATTGTAAAAATAATAATAGTAATACATAATCTATATATTTTAATTCATATTTTGTTTTTATAAAAAAAAATTTGAATTACAAATTTTTAAATTCTATTTTTTTTAAATTGTTAATTTTATTTTAAAAAAATATATAAATATACAATCTATCTAAAGTTAACAAAAAACAAAAGTATAAACAAAAGACAACTTCAGAGTGTGAGGGACAGAAAAAGTGAATTAATGAAAGAATGAAAGAACATTTAAATTATTATTAGTTAATTTATATTTAAATTAAAATTTTAAAATTTGATTTTCAATTGTTTCATTCTATTCAAGTCAGAAAGAATTTATTTACTTCATTTAAAAAATAGAAGATCGAAGAAGTTTGAAAATAAATAAATTTGGGTTGTCAAGGGAAATGAGTAGGGGAGAGTGGGGAAAAGGCGCTAGGTTTACATTTATCGATGTATATTTTTTAAAGCAATTAATTTATGCGGTCTTTGCTTTTCATTATTCTAAAACTAATCAACAAGAAATTTTAATAGTTGTTATTTAGTAGGAGAGAGGGCCCTAAGGTGGTCACCCATCTTTTGAACGACTGTAGATTTTAAATGAAATTATATATAAAGGTCAATAATACGGCGTTTGAAACTTTATCTTATTACCTAACTTCCTATCATAAAGTTTTTTTCATTTCATTAATAAAAAAAAAGTTATGGCACTTTTTAAAAAAAGTTGAAAATTCGACTTTTAAAAAAGTGGCCCCAAGGTGGTCACCATACAAAAATTCACTAAAAAAGTTTTAAAAAAATGTAAAAAACGTATTATTAAGTTGTTTATTTAATAATAATTGTTTTTCAGAATCACAGAAACATACACTGTAAATAATTTAGGGAGTTAACGGACTCGGGAGTTGGGAGTGAAATTTTTCGAGTTAAAAATCAACTCCAAAAGAGAGTTAATTTCTAACTCCCTTCATTCAACACCCACGCGAGTTTTTTTTTTCTTGGGGAGTTAGCATTTGGGTGTGAAATTTTAACTCTCTTTATTTAACTCCCCAATGGGTGCGACTTTTATAGACCCCCTGGGGGAGTTAAAATTTAACTCCCTTTTTTACAGTGTAGCGTATAAACACATTTTCATAAAAAATCAAAAGCGACCACCTTGTGGCCAAAAAAGTGTCCACCTTAGGGCCAAGACACAATTTTTTAAACGTTAATGAAAAAATTTTTTAAAGCACAATATCAATTATATTCATTTGGAATATTATTGTACGGTATATAAAGATAATTATAACGATTTTTACTAATTTAAAATGGTTAATTTCGATTATTTTAAGACCCTGAAAAAAAAATTTCTCGATCATTTAAAAACAGAAATTTTATGACGTTCACGTTACAACGAGACTCATACGACTATTTACCTCAAAACTTTACTAAAATCTTTGTCTTCTCAAATAATAACAATAACAAAAACATTCGAAGATACTAATACTAATATACAAAAATTTTCTTAGGGTGACCACCTTAGGGCCCTCTCCCCTATATTATAATTATAAATAGAGTAGAACGGGGTGAAATAGACACATTTTTACATTTTAATTTATAAAATCTGAATTAAAATTTTTTTCTCAAATTTCCAATTGGCATTGAAAGTTTAGTTATTAAGCTTGAATATTCTTAACGGAAATATTTTTTATCCCATGAAAGGACTAAGTTATAAGAGTTTTACGAAACCTCTGCAAATGGCTTTTTTGTACTACCTGGTGGGGGGAGAAAGCCACCTCGCGATTTTAATAAAATATGTTATTAATTTTGGTATTTTTATAGTTTTCCTTTATTTACATGACAAAAAATCTTATTTTTAAAATATTTTAATAAATTTTAAAGAGCTTTTATCAAGGAAACTTGAATATTATGTTAAGTTTACCTGTTTTCGATTTACACTGCCAAGTTTTTGTACCTTTTTTTAAAGTCTTCCTTAAATTTTACCACAGATGCCATATTTTGTTGCAACCGTTTTTTCGTTGTTTATTTTTTAACGCACTTTATACTATTTTTTCGTCGTGTTTAATTAATTTTATTAAGTAAACACGCGAAAATTTTGTAAAATTAGAAGGTTAGTTTAAGTTGAAAACAAATGAATTTCACATAATATTCAATGGATTTTTGCCCTGGCTTTTTCACCCCCAAGACCAGTTTTTCTAAAAGCTAAAATAAATTTTAAATTCAGTTCAATTTCCAAAAATTAACATTGTATACGTTTTGAGTATAGTTTTCTCCTTATGTACAAACATTTACTTTTATTACCCGTTCACTTAAACAGGTTGTAATATGTTCGAGAAGTTCATCGAAATATTATACGCAAAGCAACTTAAAAATTAAAATTACAATAAAAATTATATTAATATAGGTACAACATCCAAACTAGTATCAAAAGTTACGTATTAAGTGATAGTATTTATATTCTAAATAGCTGATAAATCGGTTTAATAGTTTTCAAATAGAAGTCAAGTCAAATGGCTTTTTTGCACCATTGCTATTTCACCCCGTTCTACTCTACATTATTTAATGAAATTTAAAAACAATGCAAAAAGTGCCTCTGCCCCACACGCTGGGGCAGCGACGTTTTCGCTTATATTTCTAAAAGAAAGCATTTATAAGCCTTAAAAAAATTAACAATTGATATTTATTAGTATAATATTTACGAAACATGAGGTTAACAACATATTATTAAAAGAATTAAACTATTTAAATAGAAAATAAAAACTTTTAGTGATTTTAACCTTATATTGTGAATTAATACATAGAAAATTCGAATATTCAATTGTTTTTAACCAAATTATGTTCAATATTGCCTTTGCCCCACATAACAAACTTTTTTTTACTTTAAATTTAAAATATTTAGATACAAAATTAAACTAAAGTACCACGCCAGTTGTGTAGAGAAATATTTAATTTATTTACATGTTACGTTTTTAAAAATTGAATACTTAAACTTATGTTTTAAAAAATAAAAGTTTGTTCAGTAAAATTATTATTTTATTTTTGCAAAACAATTTTTTTGTTATATTTCTTAAAATATTTGATATTTTTAGGTTTTTCTTTTTTTAAGGGGTAACACTACCCTAGAGTCAGAAAAAGAGACCTATATCTTTGATGATTTGTTTTGAGAAAATGGAAACTAGAATAGGATTTCTTTTTGGAGGGTTTATTAAATACATATTTAAGAGTAGAAAAAAAATTTTTATTAAAAATTTTATAACAAAATGGCGGCGGTAAATTGCATAGGAAAAATCGACTATTTTTTTCTTTACCAAAACGGCCGGAAAGGTTTCTTGAAAAGTTTAAGTCCTGGAACAGAAAACAAAGAAATTTTATAATCTACATAATATAAACTTGAAAAGTACATAGAAGTTTTTTTTTATATCAATTTTTGTAGAAATGGTGCTCTTTTTTAGTAAAATAATCAATTTTTCGACAAAAAATAAAAAGTAAATTGTTTATAAAAATTAAAGTTTACATCCAATTAAAAAAATCCTATGTACTTTTCAAGTTTATTATATAGATTATAAAATTTCTTTGTTTTGTGTTTCAGGACATAAACTGTTCAAGAAACCTTTCCGGCCGTAAAGAAAATAGTCGATTTTTACTATGAAATTTACCGCCGCCATTTTGTTATAAAATTTTTAATAACAATTTTTATTCTACTCTTCAATATGTATTTAATAAACCCTCCAAAAAGAAATCCTATTCTAGTTTCCATTTTCTCAAAACAAATCATCAAAGATATAGGTCTCTTTTTCTGACTCTAGGGTAGTGTTACCCCTTAATCAATTGGTCTGATTGCATTGCAGCTGAATTTTTAATACCAATTGGAATAGACAAAAAATAAAGGAGATATTTTAAAAAACGTCTTTGCCCCGCATAGCGCCTTTGCCCCACTCTCCCCTACTCAGGAAAGAAAAGAAAGGAAAGGATTCGACCTCTTTCATCCACCAACTTTTAGAGAGGAAACACGCTTTTAAAGATTTCTCATAATTTCCTTTCAATTAAAGTTTTATTAAGAATTTAATATTGTTTAAATTATGTGTGAGTAGTGTAATAAGTATTCGTTATTATATTTCAAGAATTTTTTTAAAAATTATTTCATCTTATTGTTCTAAATCAGGTGAGATAAGTTTTATTTTCAGAGGAAGCATAATTCTTAAATTATAATTTATTAATTAATTCATTTTTTTCATTAAATTAAAAAAAATTATACTTTCTCAAATTAAATGATTCCTTAAATTCTAAAAACTAATATTGCAATTTATTATTTGTGATTGTATAATTGCTTAGTCCTTCTTCGGTTTTCGTTTTCTTTTTCAGCTCATTACTTTGAAATTTCTGTTTTTGAAACATTTTCCCTCAACTGCGTTTCTTCAATTTATTTGTTCCTTTTTTATTTCGAAATAATATTGTTTTAAAAACTATAATTTTTTCATTATTTGTTTTAAATTGTGATTGTTCTAGAAATATTTATTTAAAAATATGTGAATCAAGTTTTTAAATATAGCCTGGCAAATATAATCATTTTCAAATAATAAGATAAAAAATATTTCAATTTTTTTATTATTAGCGCTTGAGAACCAATTCTATTCAGGTTGTATTTAAAAAAAATTAAATTAAATTAAATGTCATTATAAGAAAGAAAAATTTAAATTTAAAAATATATTTTAAATAAAATTTCAAAGATATAAAAAATGATATTTCCATATTGATTCGTTACTTATTTTTGTCGATTCATAATTGGAACAGTAAAGAAGAGGAAAGAAAATCGTCTTGCATTGTTGGCAATAAAATGTGACAATTCACTTTTCAGACACATTGTGGATAGCTTTGAAATCTTGATATCTCGTTTGAAAAAGATCTTTTAGTTCAACTGTATATTTTAAATTTTTAATATCAAAGAATTTTTTTTCTATTTCAAATATCATTGTCCACCGTAATAATCTCTTATTATATTAAGTTGAAGAACGACCGACCGACCGACCGACCGACCCTAGCCGTATATATATGTATATCTTTTAAAAATAATATTAACACAAATGTATACATATTCACAATGTCACGCATGCGCAGTAGTGTTCTGTCAATGTTACGCATGCGCAGTAGTGTTCTGTCAATGTTACGCATGCGCAGTAGTGTTCTGTCAATGTTACGCATGCGCAGTAGTGTTCTGTCAATATTACACATGCGCAGTAGTGTTCTATCACTGTTACGCATGCGCAGTAGTGTTCTGTCAATATTACACATGCGCAGTAGTGTTCTATCACTGTTACGCATGCGCAGTAGTGTTCTGTCAATATTACACATGCGCAGTAGTGTTCTGACAATATTACACATGCGCAGTAGTGTTCTATTAGTGCCACGCATGCGCAGTAGTGTTCTGTCAATATTACACATGCGCAGTAGTGTTCTGTCAATATTAGGCATGCGCAGTAGTGTTCTGTCAATATTACGCATGCGCAGTAGTGTTCTTTAAATATCAGGCATGCGCAGTAGTGTTCTATGAATATCAGGCATGCGCAGTAGTGTTCTATCAATGTCAGGCATGCGCACTATTGTTCTATGAATGTCAGGCATGCGCAGTAGTGTTCTATCAATGTGAGGAATGCGCAGTAGTGTTCTATGAATATCAGGCATGCGCAGTAGTGTTCTATGAATATCAAGCATGCGCGCATAACACCCACACATGTATACTCACACATATACACTAATCACATGTACATGTATACTCACACATGTTCATAAATTACATACACATGTATACTGCTCATATGCAGATATAAACTCCTACATATACACAAATCACATATATGTATAGATTTAATAAACGATTGATAATATAAATTGTTGAATTTTTTAAGGTTCGTTGATGCACGTAGTGTCTGTTGAAATTTTTTTAAATATACGTAAATACCTCACTCGCTAATGCTGCGCTGTCTGTGTTGTAATGGAACTTATTTATTTACTTGTGTATTTACTTATTTATTTCAGGGTTGCCACAAGACATCGATTTTAAAATTCCATGACTTTTCCAGGTTTTCCAGACCATTTCTTAAAAAATTCCAAACCAGAAATAAAATTGTTTTGGTATGTTTTTAGCTAATTACGACAAAAAGTATAAAATCCTTTAAGTAAATTGTTAACAAAATAAGTTATTAATTTTTAATTTCATTATTAACAAAAAATTAAGTTAAAATTTGTAAGGTTATTTGAGATACGCTCCGAAGAAAGATGAGGAGCAAATCTTTTTAAATTTAAAAATTTAGTTAAGTTTAGAATTTTTCACAATTATTAAACCAGTATTTTAAAAAGCATTTTAATAACATTTTATGAAACTGAAGTTACCTACGTTTATTCAATGACAATTTTTTCTTTGCTAATTATTTATTTTAATGTTAGAAGCCTTTTAAAAAATTTTAAAAGATCGAAGTCGGGGAAATTATTAATTTTGATTTTTTACACAGATTTTCGAAAAATCCATATATTATTTAAACAAAATTATTATTTCCTCACCTCATAAGCAATTTTTTCTTTTACAAATTATTTATTTTAATGTGACAAGTCATTTAAAAAAATTGTAAGAGGATCTAAGGAAGGCAAGGAAATTAGTGATTTTTAATTATTTTTTCGTAGATTTTCCAAATATCCCGAAATTTTAACTAAATTATTATTTCCTTGCTTCAGAAGCAATTTTTTTCGATTGCAATTTTTTAAAGGGCTTCTTACATTAAAAAACAATTAGCAAAAGAAAAAATTTTCATTGCATAAAAGTTGGTAGCTTCAGTTTCATAACATTTTAGGGTTTCTAAAATGTATTAATTTAAAAATTATTTAAAGGAAGATAGAGACCAAAAGAAACTAAAATTTAGAAATGCCATATTGATTTCAATTGTAAGCACTAAATTTAAAATCAAAAAGTTGTATGTCAACTTGAAAACTTGAAATTTTTACGACTCAAATACAAAAAATTGAGCTTTTAGTATCAGGCTTTATAAAATTCCCTGACAATTCCAGATTTTTCAGGTTTTCCATGACTGAAAAAAAATTCCATGACAATTCCGGGTTTCCCAGGTTTTCCAGGTCCGTGGCAACCCTGTATTTGTTTGGCAGACATCAACAATAATTTTTTAAATGGATAATCAGTGAAAAATGACTTTTATTTCTGTAACTTAGTGTTTCACTTCGATCCGCGAATTTCATTTTTTCGAGCGATTATTTGGTTATCGTCTTTGGTTTTCAAACGATCATCTTGTTTATTCTTTTGTTAATTGTCAAATCGTATCGTCTAATTTTCTAATTGTCATCGACCGAACTTTTCGACTGCTTCTCGACTTTCCCATAACTGACAACTAAAAATAATACAATAATAACCTATTTTTTGAAAAAAATCGATATCCAAAAACATTTAAATTCTTTTTTATTAATTCTATTAAAAACTAAAATTAAATTCATTTTAGTGAATTAAAATTATTATATCAAGTTAAAAATTAATTCAAGGTGTCTAGTGAATTATTATTTTTAAATTCCCGGACCAAAAATAAATATTCCCGGATTGATTTTTTAAAACAGCAATTACTATAAAATTTAAATATTAATACTTTTAATAAAGAAATTTTTAAGAAAATCAATTTTAAAAAGTCAATAGACATCTTTATTTAGAGAAATATATATAATATTACTTGTTATATATTACTTAATAAATCTATAACATTGTAATAGTTGGATCTAAATTTAAAATTAACCTACTTTTTTATTTTTCTATTAGTTGGGCTTTTTTGCGGAGTATTATTATTATTTTTAATTGTGTATTTAAATAATAAAAATTAAAAATAATTATTTTTAATTTTTATTATTAAAAAAAAAAAGTTGTCTGTTCATTGAACAAGACCTACATGTCTTATAGTATTTTGGCCCCGTGAATACGAATATGAAGTCAGAATTGCTCCATCACCCTCTGTTTTCTTTTAAATCGAAAAAACTACCCTTAAGTCTAAAATTCAAGAATTAAAGTAAAAAAAAATAAAAAAACGGCTTTCTTCGGAGTAGAAGAATATATTTATGCGTTTTCTTCTTTCAACAACTCAAATAATGTCAAAATTGCTCCACCACCCCTACTTTTTTTTAAATCGAAGAAAGTACCCTTAAATCTAAAATTCAAGAACTAAAGTGAAAAAAAATGAAATAACCGGTTTTCTTTGGAGTAGAAGAATATATTTATGCGTTTTCTTCTTTCAACAACAAATAATGATAAATTAACTCTGATTCTGCTTTTTAGTTATGAGAACAAAAATAAAGGAACGTATGCTTTTGTCTAAAACTAATTGTTTTTATTGTTGTTAGTATACTCTGGGTTCATACTTAAAGGGGTAGTTTTTTCAATATAAATCAATAAGAGGGTGATGAAGCAATGCTGATGCTTTTTTAAAAAGTACATAAATATATTCTTCTACTTTGGAAAAAACCTGTTATATCATTTTTTACTATAATTCTTGAATTTTAGATTTAAGGGCAGGGGGTGATGGAGCAATTTCGTCATTATTTCTAAATTGTTGAAAGAAAAAAACGCATAAATATATTTTTCGACTTCGCAAAAAAACTGGTTATTTCATTCTTTGACTTTAGTTCTTGAATTTTAGATTTAAGGGTAGTTTCTCCCATTTAAAAGAAACAGGGGTGGTGGAGCAATTTTGACATTATTTCTGAGAGGTTAAAGGAAGAAAACGCATAAATATATTCTTCTACTCCTAAGAAAACCGGTTATTTCATATTTTTTTACTTTAGTTCTTGAATTTTAGATTTAAGGGTAGTTTCTCCCATTTAAAAAAACAGGGGTGGTGAAGCAATTTTGACAATATTTCTGAGTGGTTGAAGGAAGAAAACGCATAAATATATTCTTCTACTTCGCAAAAAAGTGGTTATTTCATTCTTTGACTTTAGTTCTTGAATTTTAGATTTAAGGGTAGTTTCTCCTATTTAAAAAAACAGGGGTGGTGGAGCAATTTTGACATTATTTGAGTTGTTGAAAGAAGAAAACGCACAAATATATTCTTCTACTCCGAAGAAAGCCGTGTTTTTATTTTTTTTTACTTTAATTCTTGAATTTTAGACTTAAGGGTAGTTTTTTCGATTTAAAAAAAACAGAGGGTGCTGGAGCAATTCTGACTTCATATTCGTATTCAGGGGGCCAAAATACTATAAGACATGTAGGTCTTGTTCAATGAACAGACAACTTTTTTTTTGTGTGCCTGTGATTGTAATCATGCCTAAATTAAAAAAATTTAACATTTTTAGGTATAAAATAATTTTTTAATAAACATTAATAAAAATTTAGTTTTCTAAACATTATTCAAAAGTAGACGAAAGAACAAAGTTTTGTCCTCTTGATGTAATTTTTCTAAATTCAATAGATTAAGTTATAGATAATTAAAAATAAGTATACTTAGATTTCTTTGAATAATTTTTTAACACAATTAAATTTTTCAAATATGTCTACAATAGAAACCTTTTTGAATAGTTGAAATTGTGCAAAATTTAATTGAAAATAATTAATTTATTTCAAGTATTTTGTTACAATTTTTTGAAGAATTTTAATTGCAAATTTTGAAAATAATTGAATTACCAAAAATTTAAAAAAAATTTTTAAAGGTAAATTAGGATATAAGAATTATTTTAAGAAATTCAATTATTTTCGAAAAATAACATTATAATATTTTTAAAAACTAATATTATTAGAATTTTTTTATAGTAATTTTTTAAGATTTAATTATCTTCGAATAATGTAAATAAACATTTATGAAAATTTACTTCAATAAGACGAGCGAACATGACAGCTTGGTTATCAAAACAAAAAGAAAATCGTTTTTTGTTCGTTTCTCGGATCGTGTTGCTCGAATGAAACACTACTGTAAGTGTAATTTTCAACTGACTTTTAGTAAAATTATTTGTTTGACAGAAATTTACAATATTAATAAATAAATCACAATAAAATAATAATCAGTGAAGAATGACTGATATTTTAGTACTTTTCAACTGATTTTCAGTAAAATTCCACTGATTATGAATCCAAAGTCACTTTTTAAAAATACAAAATGGCGAATCCAGGATAGCGGACGAAAATGAAAGGTTTAGTAAGAGAATACGTAAAAATAACATTTCGTATAATGTACAATGACATTTTTTGTAAATGTCACTTCATAATTTTTGTCTTATTACACAATGATTTTAAATAAAATAATTTATATTTTTATAAATATTAATAATTTTTTACATTTTCTAACCACTATAAGGTTTTAATTTTGTAAATGTTCAAATTCTGGTTTAGAAAGAAAAATTTATATTATTATACAACTATATTGTCTAGACTTGCAAAAACCCAAAGTCTAGACTTTGTTGTAACAATATTGTTACAATATATATTGTAACAATATTGGTGACGGTGACATGCGTAAGAATAGTGCAGTAAAAATTTCAAAAAAACACCCTGATCATTACCTACAGAAAATCCTATTAGTAAGAAAAGAATGGACGTATCTTCGCCCTTTTCTTACTAATTATTCAGAGAATCAGGCTAACATTCAAAATCTAACCTTCTAAGTTTAGTTATTTCAAAAAAATTATTTTATTGATGCAAATAAATATTTATTTTAATTAAAAACTATGCATTATTTAATCAAGTAATTTTTATAATTGATTTAAAGCAATATTTATTAAATTAAATTATTCTATTTAATTGACTTAAGTAATTTGTATTTGGTTCAAATAACTATTTAATAGATACCATAAATTAAAATATTTATGTCCAGTAAATATTTACTTAGTTCAAATAAAAAAAAAAAAATAAGTAAAAACTAATAAGTTTAAATACAACCGAACGAGCGTTAGCGAGTGAGGTATATGTTGCTAGTTTAAAATTATAGTGAAAATGATGAAAACTTTTTGACATATTGGAAACTTTGTTTTAATTTTTAACAAGGATTTTTATAAAATATGACCTTTAAGACCTTTTGGAAAAATTGTAAAAAAAAGTTTATCTGCTTATTATTCCTGAGTGCATCTATGTCATAGGCAAGCTTGCAAATAGGCTTTGTCCAAGGATAATTTTAACGAGAAAAATAATTCAGGACACCTTTTAGAATAAAAGAGTAAGTCGACTTTATAGTTCTCCGTAAGAAGTTTCGTCAAACTTCTAAAGTAGAATTTACCGCGACAGATTCAGCTCTATACGGCCGAGCAATTTTCCTCTTCTACAGTAAAGTACTTCTTGAATAATAATGTATCTACTAATAACTTCGCACCATCTCACTAAGTAATTCTTGAAAATTTCAGTATGAATTTAAAGCAGTTCCAGTAGAATTTAATTCGCATAGTTTCTGTCTAGTTAAGATAAATTTATTTAAGCCTATAATTAATTTCAATAAATCAAATTTCAACTGTTATTAAACTAGACAAATTTTCAACAACAAAAATTTATTATTTAATTAAAAAATTATATTTAATTTCATGTTGTATTACATTCCTTACTATGCGACACAAGGTTTATGAGAAACACTGTAAGAAACTTTTGTGTTCAATATAGCACGGACAGGGTTCGAACTCAGTGAAAATATTTAAAAATACGGAATTTACGGACCAAAAATGAAAAATTACGGACCATTTACAGACCAATTGCTGACAAAAATATAACCAGTCTTCGACTCGGAGTGATCAATTTCTCCACGTTTTATAATAATTAAAGATGACCGAGTGATAAAATTATTATCAATTCAATTATAATTTTCAAGAATTTGTAACTAAAATTCTTCTTTAAATCAATTATTTTTAATAATTTTCGAAAAAGTTCTTCGAGAATTTTCAAATTTATTTGTTTACAATATTCAATTTTACGAAATTTCAATTATTCGTAAATTCTTCAATTAAACATATATTAGAAAATAAAAACTTAAAATAATATAAAAAACATCTGCAATTAAACTTTCTCAAAAAAAATTAATTCCACAGAATTGTTAGTTAAAAGTATGAAAAATTCAAATTTTCAAAGATTTTAATCTGAAACCTTTACAAAATTTAATTACTTTTAAAAATTTACGTTCAAATGCTTTTGATATTCAATTATAATCTAATTTTAACTGAAATCCATTTTTAAATCAATTTTTATGAGAAAATTCAACTAGAATTCAATTATTTAAATACCAAAAAAAAATTAATTGAATAATTGCATATTTTTTAAAATTTAATTTTCATAAAGAATTGTATCAATAAATTTTTAAATAATTGAATTCGTTTGACGAATTTTAATAAAATTTTTAAGAATAATAACATTTTTTCGAGGAATTTGATTAAACTTTTATTAAAAATAATAGAAATTCTGCAATGAGTTTTATTATTTATCAAAATAATTAAATTCCTAATAAGAATTTTATTATTTACCATAATAATTGAATCTCTGTAAAAATTTTATTATTCATGAAAATAATTGAATGATTACGAAGAAATTTATTTAAAAAAATTGTAAATAATGAAATTCCTGTGAAATTTTTATTATTTTTTGAAAATAATTAAAAGGTTTGTGTAGAATTTTTAGAGATGTGCAAAAAGCTCGAATTTCCGAGCCGAGGCGAGCCGAAATTTTTTCGAGCCGAGCCAAGCCGAGCCGGCTCGATGTATCGAGTACTCGAAAAAATCGAGTACTCGGGTAAATTAGAATACTCGATTAAATTCGAGTACTCGAGTGAAATCGAGTACTCGAATGGATTCGAGCTTTTAAATGACAAAAAAACTATTAATAAGTAGAAAATTTCGAATTTATGCGAATTAAAGTCAATAAATCTTCAATTTCAAAGTGTATTTCAATTTGCTAATTATAATCTATGCGAAAATTATATGATTTTTCTCTAGAACTTGAATTTACTTAAGAGCTCGAAAAAATTCGAGTACTCGAAACGTTCGAGTACTTAAAAAAATTCGAGTGCTCGAAATTATTCGAGCTTTTTGGACAGCTCGGCTCGAGCTCGAACTGATTAGGCTCGGCTTGGCTCGGCTCGAAAAATGAAAAGCTCGAAAAAGCTCGATCGAGCCTTGAGCTTCGAGCTTTTTCCACATCTCTAAGAATTTTATTAAATTTTTAAATAATTGAATTCTTTTGGAATGTTTTCTTAGAGTAGTAGATACCTATTAAAAATCATTGAATTAAGAAAAATTTTTGAAAATAATTGTATTTCGGAGAAGAATTTAATTATTTCTAAAGATAATTGAAATTTTGACGAGAATTTTTGAATATAAATGAATTTCTGCGAAGAATTTTATTACTTTTGAAAATAATTGAATTTTTGCAATGAGTTTTATTATTTATCAAAATAATTGAATTCCTAATAAGAATTTGATTATTTACCAAAATAATTGAATCTCTGTAAAAATTTTATTATTTATAAATATAATTAAATGATTGCGATCAAAAATTTATAAAAAAAATTTGTAAATAATGAAATTCCTGTGGAGTTTTTATTATTTTTTGAAAATAATTAAAGGTTGGTGCAGAATTTTATTAAATTTTTTTTTAAATAATTGAATTCTTTTGGAATATTTTAATAGAATAGTAGATACCTATTAAAAATCATTGAATTGATATAAAAAAATCTGCATAATTTTAATTTGACAAAACATAATATTTAACAAAATTTTAGTCTTTGAATGAAAAGAAGTGAAAAAAATTCTGATGATTTCTATTTGTCATTACAATTTTGAATTAATTATAAAATAAAAATAATTATAACATAATAATATAGTGTACAATCTATCTAAAGTTAACAAAAAACAAAAGTATAAACAAAAGACAACTTTAGAATGTGAGGGACAGAAAAAGTGAATGAATGAAAAAATGAAAGGACCTTTTCATTTAAGGAATCTGTACTGCGCAAGCGCGGAATATATATAGAACTTCCGACAAAGTTTCGAGCACTTTTTGTACAAAATGCACAGTGCCAATAGTGAAAAGTAATTAAAAAATATTGCTAATGAATGTTGAAAAAAAAATTAGCGTGTATTAAAAATGAGCAGTATCCCTGAGAAAAATAATCCACAAAGGAAAAAAATTGATGCACAAAAGAAATGTTGTTTTGGGAATTGCAAAAGTGATACTCGTTGCAAGTCTTATTTGACTGAAAATTATTACTTTATTTCTTTCCCAAAACCGTTTAACAGTTAGAAAATGAAATATTAGGAATGAAAATATTCGAAGTAATTGCAAAACTTGTCAAGTATGTCGAAAATGAGACCTGTTGGTAAGGTTATGTTCATAACATAACATAACCTTATTTACATGTAAACAATATAGACTTTTTTACCCTTTCAACACTGACTTCGTCTTTATAACCATATTTTTAATTGACAGACAGTATTTTTCTCTACCTGTTCAAACATTAATTTTGCTTTTAGAATGTCATTTTCATCGAGTTTTTTATTTGAATTGTTATTAGCACAATATACATTCTGACACAAAGTTGCTCGAAAATTTTGAAATCGCGCCGTCTGTCATGGCGTAGCTCCAACTTCCGGTCTTAAATGAAAAGGTCTAATAGTTAATAGTTAATTTATCTTTAAATTAAAATTTTAAAATTTGATTATCAATTGTTTCATTCTATTCAAGTTAGAAAGAATTGATTTACTTCATTTAAAAAAAAAGAAGATCGAAGAAGTTTAAAAATAAATAAATTTGGGTTGTCAAGGGAAATGAGTACTCAGCTCAGGAAAGAAAAGAAAGGAAAGGATTCGACCTCTTTCATCCACCAACTTTCAGAGAGGAAACAGGCTTTTAAAGATTTCTCATAATTTCCTTTCAATTAAAGTTTTATAAAGAATTTAATATTGTTTAAATTATGTGTGAGTAGTGTAATAAGTATTCGTTATAATTATATTTCAAGAATATTTTTTGGAATTATTTCATCTTATTGTTCTAAATTAGGTGAGATATGTAAGTTTTATTTTCAGAGGAAGCATATATGCTTAAGAATTATAATTCTTAAATTATAATTTAAATAATTAATTCATTTTTTCCATTAAATTCAAAAAATTTAGTAGATAGATACCTATTAAAAATTTTTAAACATAATTGAATTTTTGCGAAGATTTTTATTACTTTTGAAAATAATTGAATTCCTCCAATCATTTGAGATTTCCCTAAAATTATCCAAATTATATCGTACAGTTTACGGACTTTATGGACCTTTTTTCAAAAGAACGGACTTTTACGGACTTCAAGCAAAGCTACGGACTTTTATGGAATTTACGAACCTAGTTCGAGCCTTGATGTCATGGAAAATTACATGCCGTAAAAATTCTATAAATAAAAAAAATTTTATTGTTTGAATTTCAAGGGTCATTGTTTCTAAGTTTAACGATATTCTTAAAATGAGGCACGCGTCAAACTATATTAATAGACAAGATTATAAAGGCTTCCCTTTAAAAATAAATTGTAATGGATTTATGAAATTCTCTTGCATCCAAAAGGATACAAGAATAAGGATTTATTTTTAAAATGATAAAATGACAGGAAAAGGGAATTCAATTTAGATTTGTTTCACTTTTTAAAAAAGAAATGTCATCAGTGATTAGAATTGGTATAAAGTTTTTGATATTGGATCAGAGATATTTTCAACGTAAAATTTGTATTTCAACTGTGAGTAATTGATTTTCTGTTATTTACAGGTGGCATGGCTACGAGTTGACACGCAAACGATTTTGACCATAGCTAGTCATGTTATCACGAAAAATCATCGAATCGCTGTGACGCACTCAGGACACCGCACATGGTCTTTGCACATAAAAGAGACAAAAGAGACTGACAGGGGTTGGTACATGTGTCAGGTGAACACTGATCCAATGTCGAGCATAACAGGTTTCCTGGAAGTTGTCGGTAAGTTATGCGTTATTTTATTTCCCTTTGTTTGTTCTTTTTGCATGAATATTTTAAAATAATGTCGAAGGAAAATATGAAAAAAGCATAGAAATTATTTTAATGTACACTTAGAAAAAAGTAAAAAAAAAATATTTTTAATAAACAAGTTTAAAAAGGCATAACTTATCATTTTTTGTTCCAGTTTTTTTCATGATAAACTATATTATAAGAAAAGCTTTTTTAATAGAATTTAGTTTAAAAATTAATTGTTGTTAACTTTAAATTTTTTTACCATTATATTTTTTAATAATTATCTTACCAATGATGGAAAAAATTATTTAATCCAGTAGAAGATAGTAAAAAAAAACAAAAAGCTGAATTACCGAATAACTATTGGAGCAAAATTTAATTGATTTGGTTACAAAGCGACAAGTTTTTCAATAAAAATAAGATCTTATTAGTTGATATAGTTTGACGCGTGCCTCATTGTTAGAGGATCTATAAATTTGGAAACAATGTCTTTTTAAATTTGATCAATCACATTTTTTCTATTCATATCATTCACATGGTATGTCTAGGAAAATTGCTGAATACATGCGTATTAATAGTTTTTATTAATAGTCTGGCTTTCAGAACCGCATTGACTTCAAAACTATTACTTTAGATTTTAATTTAAACCAGTCCTTGAAAAAACTAGTAGAGAAATTTAACATTACTAAAGACATTAAATTTTATCATTTTAAACTAATCAAGTCAGCGTTAATAATTTATGACTATTTTGGAAAATTACTCAGTCCAATAATATAATGTATTTAAACATGACAAGTTTTTAACGGTTTTTTAAAGAATGTCAACACTTTTTTTGATAATTTAATAATGTTTATCTGCTTTTGTCTTTTATTTTTAACTCATAGTGTTACGATTCGTTCTCTTAATGTTGAATAATTCTGACAGATTAAGGAAATAATTCGTTGTTTAAAAAACAGAAATAAGCATAATTTTGTATACCGAGGAATGTACCTTCTTTTAACGGTGTTTAGAATTGTGTTGAAGTAAAATGAATAATTGAGATAAAAGATAAGGAAAACTGCGTGCTTTAATTGTGGTGATGCAGGTCGCAAGTTAGAGTCGTCTGTAAGAAAAACCCAAGCAGCTTTTCTATGTAAAGAGAAGTACGACGATAAGATGAATATTAACCATATTGTCGGAGTTTGCGGAGTCTTTCAAACAACCCTTGGAAAGGCAAAAAAGACTCACAGAACTAAAATTGTAAGCAGATTTCCCAAAAGTCCCTATGTACAAAAAAAATTAACGACTAAAAATCTGATGAGTACCATGTTTCCTCACTATAGTATACAAATAGATACATCTTACTAATTTAGTAAGTGAGTAATCTTCGATCTTTTAAGTAATATTTTACTTGTATCAAATTTTAATGATTAGAAATGTTTGAAAAATTTGACCTACTTTAATTTTGCTTGTTTTGGAAATCTGGATATTGAAACTCTATCAAATATTCATCAACATCTTAAATGCTAAGTCGCTAGATTTAAGATAAGGAAGCTTCAAACACCGAAAATGCTAATCAATTATTTGTTTCTCAAAGCCCCGATGCACCAACGTACAAAGGAGAAAAGATTTTTACACACAAATCAGATTTTAAAGCTCTGACATTTATAAGTACTATTATCTTTGAATTTACTGAGGCTCTTTTAAACTCATGAACAGCAGTAAATTACGAGTTCAATGTACTGGGTAAAATAAATATAAACTCATCGTCTTCTATTCTGTATATAAAGCAGGATTCAAACACCGAAGTTGACTATAAATAAATAATTAAATTCTATTGCATTTATTTGTAAGAGATGTCAATAACGATGAAGATAGGAAACTTTTTTCATTTTTTAATAAATAAATTAAAATTTTTACACAGTTTTTTTGTTCTTTATTGTTATGTTTTGTTACTTCCATATAATTTTTACAATCATTTATACGTACTTATACAAATGCACAAATATATAACTGAATATATGCGCAATTATTATTTTATTGTAAAGTGTTAAAGAACATTATTAAATGAAACATTTCTACATAAAGTCTCAAACCATAACTTTAAAATCATAGTTAATATTTTTTGAAATAATGTATACATTACTACTATTATCTGAGAATTTAAATTTATTTAACCTAGTACCCACAAACGGCGATTATCATTCGATTTCAATTCGAACATTCGAAATTTATCGGATTCTATAAAAGTTTATATTGAACCTAGAGTTCAAAGTTTTAAATATTGACTTGTCCAAGTGTGCATTACTATTGCTAAAGATGAGCCATAGCTGATTCCTCTAAAGCATTTGATAAAGTGGATCATAGAATTGTTGTTAATAAATTAGAAACCATGGGTATATCTTTAAATCTGATTTTATATTTTAAAAGTTACTTATCGGATAGATTTCAAGTAGTAAAAGTAAGAGAGGGTTACTCTATTGCATTTTTAGCAACATCTGGTGTTTCCCAAGTATTAAATCTTTGTCAACTTCTGTTTATTATTCACATGAATGATATTAAGCTGGTTTCCAAGAACTCGCTTTTTCTACTTTATGCCGATGATCTAAAATGTTATAAATAGATCAGCCCTGAAAACCTTTGTGTAGATAATTTCAAACTTCAATCCGATATCAAAAGTTTGAGTAAATGTTGTGACAATAATTTGATACCCATAAATATTGAAAAATTAACAAAAAAAATAGTCAAATCTTTAATCAGTAAATACCAACAAATCTCACAAGAATATCTGAAAGGGAGTTCTGTCGGAAAAATTAACCAAAAAGGTAAACTTGGTTATTCGAGACACGACTCTTGTCAACAGAAAAATACACATACCAAATCGTGGTTCAAATTCAAATCATCTATCTATACTTTCCATCCAGAACCAACGATAGTAAAACAAATGTAAAGTCTCTTACAGTAACAATTCAATGTCTTCTCTCATCAACATTTAAAATCAAACTATCTTGAAAACGTGTTTTCGTCGTCTGCTACCGTTTTTCGCGAAACGCCAGAACCACTTGTCAATTAAAAGGAAGTTATACTGGATTTAATACTTCTGACATTAATCATTTATAATTTCTATTTATTCGTGCTTAAATCAAAAAGACTGATGGATTTCCAGTAATTATTTTTCATAAGAGAAGGATATTCCATCCGGAAATTAGGATATCCTTAGGAAATTTTTAAGATACCTATTAATTTCGCTATAGAACATCCTACCCTCTGGGCACGGAAACATCTTTGTTCTAGAAACGTTTTTAGAACGTTTCATGTCCGCTACATAACGGCTTAAGATCGTCCAATGTTCTAAAAACGTTTTTAGAACATAAAACGTTTTTAAGGCGCTATGTGGAGGACATGAAACGTTTTAGGAACGTTTCTAGAACAAAGACGTTTCCGTGTCCAGAGGGTACGGATATCATAAAAACTATTTATTATAGGTTATCAAGATCAACCCATAGATCTATATTATCATAAAAACTATTTTTTTATAATGTTTTAGATTTTTATCTACTTAATATCCATAAATTTTTCCAACATTACAAAAATACAAAACAATTTTTTCGTATCATAATAAAAGTAATGTTTAATTTAAATAATAGCTTAAGAGATAATGTATGAGAAATATTCCCATAAAATGATTGACTTTGTGTAAAATTCATTTGATTGTAGAAAGGATTGACCATATGAAACGCCAGAGGAAATCCCAGAGTAACATATTAAAGGAGGATATTATTACCCTTATTAGGGTAGCTCGCTATTAAATTTTCCCCTGTCAGAACGGTTGGAAAATTTCGAAACTTTGTCAAACTTAATTTTGCGAGGCTTACTAGGTGTAGAGAAACGATGTTAATTCTTTTTTAAAGCAAAGAACATGAGAAAAATTTAAAGTTATTTTTTTTAATGCATTGCTTTATATAAAGACACGCACCCAAGCATAACCGCCCATTTTCTTCCCTCGCAAGGAGAGAGAAAGAGACCAGCGAAGGTTCCATGCAAATATATGTAAAGTACGCTATACACTGGCCGGTAGACGATTGCACTCTTGGAGGGCTATTAAACACCTTCCTGGCGACGTGCCTTTGGCCCTAATAACCCACCCTGACTCCTCGAGACTATCCTCCCTCTTTTAGTGTGTTATATGTACGTTTTGCTCAAATATATATGTATATACACACACGCACAAGTTCTCCGTGGAATGTGTGTGGAAATCGCGTATATTATAGTCAGTGTACATAAACGTAGTTTAACCTCACCGCAACCCCTCGTTAAATTTCACCCTTATCACGATGGAGCTGAAGCCGGTCAGGTTATCGAGGTGCGAAAATAAGAGATCGTCCTACTCACTTCCCTTACCTCTTTTCTTCTTTCGATCCTCGTTTATCGATCGAATGGTTAGCCAGCGTTTTATTGCACACCGGCGGGTAAGAGCATTTGTAAAGAACTTTCGACCTCGATTTATGTCAGGTTCCGGATTTCATTGAAGATCTAAGACGAGCGACTAAAAGAGCACTCGATTCATCTTCAAAATCGCTTTTCCAAGTGTGTATTACCAAAGTTTGCGTCAAAAACTGACATCAAAATTATGAAAAATTATAGAAAAATATATGTGAGTAATTATAAAATTTTTTTTTCTTTGTTCACTCCCCTTCTCTGGAACATCTTTAGGACATCTTTGAGACATTTTTAGAACTTTTGTAGAATGTTTTTAGGATACTTTGCCCTCAAACACAAATTCAAATACGGAGCAATAAATTTATGAATCTTTTTTTATTTTGTATTTTGTAAGGGTAGAATTTACAACGATTAATTTTCTCGAAAAATATTTCATTGACAAATCTGCATCACTTTCCATTACAGAAAAATCGATTTCTCAACACGAACAAACTTCACAAATCTCATCAAGGAATTCTTCAAAGACAAAAGCCGCGATGCAATAACACAGCTCCTAGAACAAGCTGGACAAACGAACCTTTTTTTTAAAAATAAATAATAGTTGAGACGCTATCAAAATTTAACGCTTATTGGCACTCACAACCGGTTCACTACACAACATAATGAAAATAAAACACTACAAACTCGAAATTAACAAAAATATAAAATAAACTTTAAAACAAATCTCGATCATTGACGCTCGACAAAAATTACGTCGCGACTCCTTGAACTTCTGCTAGTAAGTGAGTGGCGATAACATCTTCTAATCACCGTACTATCGGCCCAAAAAGAACAGGCCCCTGTCTTTGAAAGCTCACAACGCAGATAAAAAAAATCGCAGAGAGTTAAGACAAAGTGAAATACGTAGCTTATTTATCTGGTTGTTCGTATACAAAATTCCATAACTCAAAAAAATTTTTTGTTTAAGTATTGGATTTTTAATTGAAAAAAATACATGGTTTTTTGCATGTTTTTGAGAATAGGCTACTTTGAAAGCATGTAGCTCATTTGAAAAATATCAAATCGACATACTGATTTTTTTCAGTAATATTTGTATCTTTCTTGAATATATAGTGGAGAATTTTTTTAATTCTTTAATTAACTTTCGGAGATTATTTCAATCAAAAATAAAAAGTTATTTCTCTTGCAAATAGAAGCACAGCTTTGAAATAAAATGCAAATTATGTAGAAGTTTTTCCTTATACAGAAAAAATTTGAAAAAACTTGTTAAAAAAATTTTGTTTAATAATTATTTATGAAAATGTTTTTCGTTTTCTGCTTTATTACTCCATTAAAGCAAGGTGCAGGCTGTCGTAAAACTATTTCGCAAAGGCGTCGAGGTCCAAAATCTTGGAAAACCCATTTTTCTATAAGCGCTCAGGTATAAATGAGTCTGTATGCTTGTAACAGAAAAATTGAGAATAAAGTGCAATAAGGGGATACGCACAGTGTTAAGTAGATAGCGAGTATCCTCTTATTGCATGTGAACCCTCAATTTCTACAAAGAAATAAAGAAATAATAGTAAAATGAAATTTCATAATATTATTTGTTTCAAATAAATTAAAATAAAGATTTATGTTGATCAGATTCAAATAATTAAGTTGAATAAGATTAAAATAATTGAATTATTAATAGAATATTTAATTTATTTGAAAATTAAATAATTAATTGTATTAAAAATTAAATATAAAGCAGATAATATTTAAATGAGTCACGTATTTATCAATTGTATTATTTTTACTTTACTTTTAAATTAAATATGGACTTATCCACGCGGGTAAGGAAAACTTCATTTCAGTCATTAGAAAGTATGGGAATCGCATAAGTCTGTCTCTCTTGCACTCATAGGCTATAGCTGCCCAATGGGAAGTAAACGATTGGTTCAATAATGGGCCATGCTTGGCGAACTCCGTTCCATTATTGGAACATTAATGGCAACCATCATTGGACCACCAATGGTTTAAACTTGGGATGATCACGCTACTGCCAATGATCGGTAGCCAAGCATCGGGCCAATATTAGTTGCCAAGGAATTGCCAAGAAAACAAAATCGATTTTTAAAAGCTTGATTTTTTATTGGCAGCCAACAAAAAACCAAGGTTTTGAAAATTGATTTTTTTTAATTATTAATTAAAATTTATTTTCAAAAAATATATTTTTCAAAAATATATATTTTTTTAAATTAATAGAACATATTAATTTAATTTGTCACCTCTGGTAAAACAAAGATGAAAGACTGATAAATTCCCTCACTTTATATCTTACAGTGGAGGGATAACTGTGAATGTCTTTGCGAGAGAGGAGCAGGTACTTATATAGAGCCAGTGAAACAGGTCACAAGCGAGAAAAAATCACTAGCATGCACTCTGGCGGCGCTTGTCGGAAGTGGCGCAACGTTGGTTGCCAAGCGCTGTGTCGATAACGTCAGGATATGCATGCGCGCCAGAAAACAGTTCCGACAAGCGCCGCCAGAGTGCATGCTAGTGATTTTTTCTCGCTTGTGACCTGTTTCACTGGCTCTATATAAGTACCTGCTCCTCTCTCGCAAAGACATTCACAGTTATCCCTCCACTGTAAGATATAAAGTGAGGGAATTTATCAGTCTTTCATCTTTGTTTTACCAGAGGTGACAAATTAAATTAATATGTTCTATTAATTTAAAAAAATATATATTTTTAAAAAATAAATTTTTGAAAAATATATTTTTTAAAAATAAATTTTAATTAATAATTAAAAAAAACCAATTTTTAAAACCTTGGTTTTTTGTTGGCTGCCAATAAAAAATCAAGCTTTTGAAAATCGATTTTGTTTCCTTGGCAATTCCTTGGCAACTAATATTGGCCCGATGCTTGGCTACCGATCATTGGCAGTAGCGTGATCATCCCAAGTTTAAACCATTGGTGGTCCAATGATGGTTGCCAATTGTTTTGCCAAGAAAAAACCATTGGGCACCAAGCATGGCCCATTATTGAACCAATCGTTAACATTGGCAACTTCCCGTTGGGTGACATAAATCTTTTTCTACTGTATAAGTAGATAAATTTGTACTGTTTAATCTATTAATTACAAAATTGAAAATTTCAAATAAGTTATAAACATTTACAAGGAATTGATAGGTATTAATTTTTTTTATAGATTTTCTGCTTTGAACGTTATATCAAAAATGTGCTTTGCCGTAATTGCCTTTAATGAGATGTATACAAAGCATGAAAGCCTTTTACAGTTGGCCATTATAATTTCGATGCCTAGGTTTTTATAATATTTCTGTTAGTTTCAATACAAATTGTCTTCTAAAAATGTGTTTTTAATGATCTTTCTGTGGTCCAAAAATTGCTTACTGCAATACGTTTTTGGCCACTTAAAAATTTTAGTTTAGTTAGTTCCAAACTACCGAAAGTGAGACTTCGTTTATGAAATTCAGAGTGTAGTGATAGTAGGCAGTGTTAAATTTCACTTTTTCGCAAATTTTTTTCTTTTAATAATCATTTTAAAAAGTTAGTATGGCTAACCAAATAACAATTAAAAACTGTGAATTTATAGTTACTGATGCCGGAAGTAATAGTGATTGTTTGTTTAAATGTATCGCCAAATATTTTAATGATAAAAATTATGCCAAGTTTCGTCGAGACATAGTTAATTATGTTGTTTTTAATTGGGAAGAATATAGAGAAGAAGCCAAGCATGTATTAAACGTAAATACTCCACGATCTTACAAAACTAAAATGGGAGTTGCTGGATGCTACGGCTCTATGTTAGAATGCCGAGCTGCTGCAAATTTTTTGAAAATTAATATTAAAGTGATACGTATGAACTAAGACGAAACTTTTTATATCCTTTCATTTGACCATAATACTTCAAATGAAAAAATGTATCTATTATTTACAGGGCAGTATCAAATACAAGATTGCGATGGACATTTTCTTTTTTTAACGCCTTTTAATAATGATACATCAAACGTTATGGAAATAGATATATTAAATGGAAATATTGTAAATGATGTTTATTTCGACAGCCAAATTTTAGGTAGCATAAATATGAGTCAAACAAATGAAGATTCACTTAACAATACTAATTTTCAAGACTTGACAATCCAAAAACCAATTTTACAAGATTTAAGTAGAATGCTGTCAAATGAAACAAATTCAGAGTTGTCCAGTGGTAGTGACGATTTAATAATAACAAATGAGCTTTTAAAATGTGAATTAAATATTGAACCAACTGAGAAAATTTACCACTATTTTTCAGAAGAAGAAAAAAAATTAATTCTTCGTGCAAGGCAATATTTTGAAATGGAAAAACGATTTGAAGTCAATGACAAATCGAAAGTTGTTCAACGTACTGCAGACTGTTTACAAATTTCTGAAAGAAGTATAAAACGAATAACATCGGAGTGGTTAAATAAAGGAAAATTTGATATAGCACCAAAAAGCGGGAGGCCACCAATTGAATGTGATGATTTCTTAAAAGGAGTAATTAGAAGAAAAATTCATAACTTTTACATGCGGAGAGAATTTCCGACTACTAAAGCTTTGTATGAAGAATTAATAAATGACGTACCTGATTTGCCAAATTTTAAATTATCAACATTACGAAATTGGATGAAAAATTTAAACTTTTCTTATGTTAAGCTAAAAAGAAAACCAGTATGGATGGAAAGTAGTACAATAGCAGCGCAAAGGGACAATTTTCTTCGTAATATTAAATTTTCTCGCGATAATGGTCACAATATCTTTTATACTGATGTAACATTGTGCGGAGAAAATCAAACAAGAAAGGGGCCGTTCAAAAAATACGTAACGCTATTTTTCGGAAATTTGGACCCCCCTCCCCCCATGTAACGCAATGTTGTATACATTAGCGCCATTTTTTCTGCTGACCGTAACAAATAGCTTGACCCCCCCTCCCCCCTAAAGCGTTACGTATTTTTTGAACGGCCCCAAAGTATGGTTGGGTTGAAAATTTAGTTTCAAGTGAAAATAGTAATTTTGATTATTATCGCAATAATGTACAAGAAGTTTTCGGTCAACGGGGAGGATTTATAACGCCAACTGGATCAGGACTGCGAGTTATTATTCTACATATCGGTGGAAAAAATGGTTTTGTACCCGGATGTTTAAACTGTTTTATCGGAAAAAAAGGAACTAATGATTATCACGGTGAAATGAACGCGAAACACTATGAAGAATGGTTCCGACATGTGTTAACAGTTCTACCATCAAAATCAGTTATTGTTCTAGATCAAGCACCATACCATACAATGCTTGATCCAGAATTTCGAAATCTTACAGCTGAATGGTTGAAAGCCAGAATCATCGAATGGTTAATTAAACGTGGAGTACCAGTTCCTGACTTTGCAAAAGACTTTAATGATTTGACAAAACAATCTTTGTTAGAATTGTCACGAAGTTACCGTTATCCAAAACAATATTTGCTTGAAAAAATAGCAACAGAAATTCGTGGCAGTGAAATAAAATTATTGTGGTTGCCTGTTGCTCATTGTTGCTCATTTTTTCCACAGGAAAATTAGGAAAAACCCTTCTTCCTCATTCCCACTGAGCAGCACCTAAAATGTTCTTGGAAAGGGTCATTGATCATGTGACATTCGCTGGCAATTAATCATGCGCGAAATCATTCAAATTCAGATTTCACGAAAGTCACAAGTCTCAAGTGATTGATCCAAGGACACATACAAAGAACTTGAGAAGAATTGAGACAAAACTATGATAAGAGAGAGACGGGCGAACAACTCACTATACCAAAATATACTTTATTTCTAACACTACAGATTCGGGCCAAAATAAGTATCGATTCACTTCGTTACAATTTTATTTTTACTCTACTTCTCCACTGTTTAATGTACTTTTAATATTTTTGATGATGACGATAGTTCTCGTAGAAGCGTTAAAAAAATAAACTGTATTTCTTTCACTCGAATTGGAATGAAAGAAGTTTTTCATCTGCATAAATGTATCTCTTATAAAAGAGACGTGTCCAGGTTTATAATTGCGACGTCTTCAGAGAATATTACAAACGGGAATATCAGCTAAATTTAATGAAAGTTAACAAAATTCTACAAACTGATAATAAACAAATTCAAAAATTAAATAGTTATCAAACAATGAAGATGGATCAGAAAATAAAAGACTTCTTAAATGAAATATGGCTGAAGTAGAAACGGCACAACAAACATTTCTTAAATGAAACGTAAAATTGATAATTCAGCAGAGCCCTATTACCTCGTTGCCATATTTAAACAGATTCAGTGTTGCTTACCTTAAGAAAAAAGGAAGAGGTTTTATCAGCAGCAGGGGGCCAAAGTCCAGCTCTTAAGAGCAATCATAATTACAAGCAGCAGAAATTAACATACAAAATTATTATCCTCCTTCTGTTAGCACTCGACGATCACAAACATCAGAAATTTTCCCTCATGTCAGCATGAGCATTTTCCTCATTTCGAAACACTACCGGCGGAAATTGTGCGAACGCTAACATCTCGAGCTATTAAAAAACACACCCGCATAGAAAGAGTGATAACTCCGTTAAAAGTGAAGCTAGATGCTTTTTTTAAATTGCATTGGAAAGCTTATTAAATTTCCAATGAAATGCCACTATTTTAAGTTGTATTGCATAAATAGGAAGCGAGATATCATGTTATGAAGACAAAAAAATAATTCTATTTTTTTCGGAATTCTTACCCCGACTTTGACTCCTGGCAAAATTTAGGAAAGTTGATGAAAAAAACTGTTACTTTCGCAGACTATTCCTTGTAACCTAAGCTTTTAATAGAGACCAAGAACAGAAAAAAATGTTTACGAGTTTACGAGATATTACAAAAAGAGTCATACCGTGCGAAACAGAATTTTCAATTATTGATTTCTCTAAATCGCCGTTAATTATTCTTTTGTCTTCATAACATGATATCTCGCTTCCTATTTATGCAATGCAACTTAAAATAGTGGCATTTCATTGGAAATTTAATAAGCTTTCCAATGCAATTTAAAAACAGCATCTAGCTGTTTGGTTGTTGGTTTGTTGATGAAACAGTGAAATGTCCGCCTAAAAGAAATATTGCAGTATTTGGTTGTACGAATATTTCAGTGAAATGTTCAGGAAATATAAGAATGAAAAATGACTGAAATCTTAATTTTAAATATTCGTAAAATAAAAAAAACAATATTTCACAAATTTTTAAGTGAAATATTTTTGAAAGATTATTTATACAGATTGTAGAAATATCAAAATGAAATATTTCTAATGTGTGAATAATACATATTAAGGCAATATTATCTAGATATATTTGTGAAAAATAAAAAAAACAATAATCACAGAAATAAATTGTGGTAGTAATTGTAAAAATTACAAAAATTGTGTTTTTAGTTAAATCGTGATTATTTATTACACGTAAGCGGCAACATATGTAACATGATTAACATATATGAACAGTAAGTATAAAAGTAGAATTATATAGATAAATAAATTGTAAAAAATAAAAATTATAATAAATGTACTTTAAGTAATTCTTGCGTTTCTCTATTAAAGAGAATTCATATTTCGAAACTTAAAGTTTCTTGTAATCTTTGAGTACTTTTAAGACACAAATATCGTTCTCGTGAGTACGAGTTTTGTGCAAACCCATTTTAAGTGTAGTACTTTAGTCCGGTCGCATATTTTTTGATAAATAAATTGTCACGATTTTACTGAATACACAATTTTTGAAAAATATTTTCACAATCACTACCACAATTTATTTCTGTGATTATTGTTTTTTTATTTTTCACAAATATATCTAGATAATATTGCCTTAATATGTATTATTCACACATTAGAAATATTTCATTTTGATATTTCTAAAATCTATATAAATCCCGTGTGGAAAAATATTGTGGCAGTCTAGAGTCCAATGATTTCCCGATTAGCAATCATCAAGTCCGTCTAATTCTAGACGGTCCATCAAGTCCCGAATCAGTGACTTAACAGATTGGCTTATTAGAAAAAATCTAAGTCAAATATGTCCGTCTAGTACGGTGTTATTAAGACCGTCTAGATTTGGTCTAGGATGTTATATGCGCATGCGTCGATGAATGCCCAGCTGTTAAGTAACATGGCGCCTAATGGCGTCGCGTCGTTTGGCGTCGTTAGATCAGTCAGCGTATGGTGCATTTTCTTTGTGAATTTTAGTATTCGTTGTGGTTTCTGTTTTATGTGAATAATAATGTGCTATGTTGTTGTTGTTTTCTGTATAATTTAATTTTAAATGTGCACTGAAAAAAATAGATTTTGATGTGTTTCTATGTGTTTTGATTAGTCGGCTGAAGCTAGCAGTCGTACTCAGCATCAATGTTTAGGCGTCATCTACAAATATGCCTCTCCTTCAAATTTTGTAATACTTAATGATTTAAAAAACCATCGAGTATTGTTATTTGAGAATCAATATCCACTAAATAGCAAATTTAGTAAGTTTTTATTTATTAATTTCATTAATTAGTGGTTGACGCCTAAAGATTGGTGCTGAGTACGACTGATAGTTTCATCCGGCTGTTTTGATTTGCAGTAAATTTTATTTTACAAAAAGACTACTATCTCCAATGCCAAAGATTGGGAGGGACACAAAGCCTTACGCTTAAAGAAAGTTGAAGTGAAAAATACAGAAAGTTAAAATATTTTTTAATACTTTTTATATAAAAAAAAGTCATTAAAATTATTTCAAATATAATTAAGTTTTATTATTCTAAGAATAGTTGTCATAACATATAATGAGAAATTTTGAATAGACGTAGATTAGAATTTACTAGCACTGCTGATCAGACCAGAAACGCTGGTCTATTCTAGACGATAGCGTGGAAGTTTCGTTTCAATTCTGAACAGCCGCTCGACAAGACCGTCTGCCCTGGGTCTAGAAAGACGTTAGACAGTCTATTAAGCGCTTGGTCAGCGCCCTAAAATTTTTCCACACGGGATAATCTTTCAAAAATATTTCACTTAAAAATTTGTAAAATATTGTTTTTCTTATTTCACGAATATTTAAAATTAAGATTTCAGTCATTTTTCTTTCTTATATTTTCTGAACATTTCACTGAAATATTCATACAACCAAATACTGCAATATTTCTTTTAGACGGACATTTCACTGTTTCATCAACATGTTATGAACCTTTTATTGAATAATTTCAATATTTTAACGAAATATTCAGGACATATTCAGGAAATTTAACGTGCTGTGTGGGAGCTTGAGATGTTAGCGTTCGCGCAGTTTCCGCCGGTAGTGTACATTCGAAATTTGGTATTTTTACTGAAAGATGCAGAGTTGTTGATTTCCAAAATAATATTCTGTTATTACTTCCTCATAGAGGAAGTATTGTAATACCAAAATTTTTCGAGATCGATTTTTTGACATATCTTTATGATATTTATTTGTTTATACTTGTCTATACAAGTGTTTTACAACCGTAGAAATTTTTCCTTACAAACATTATTGGTTCTAAAACGTCCGCCAAGCGAGGCATCTATCCGACCGAGCTAATCTGTCGGTTAACATATCTTTATGTTATTTGACCTCAGGAGTTCAAAAATGACATTTTTGAAAAATGTCTTTCCGTATGTGTATGTGTAAACATCACATTTTCATAAATATCTCGAAATCATGAAGAGCTTTTGGGATAAATTTTTTTTTAAATTGTAGATCTCACCTGAGGACACAAAATGAGAATACTTTGAGATAGATTAATAAAGTTTAACTAAACTTTTTTTGGGATTTTTAATTTTGCAAAAAAACGTTTTTTGCCCATAACTTTAAAAAAATGTTAGGACACCTATAAATGTTTTTCCATAATTTTGTACAGTTTTTTTAGACGCATCTTTTGAGCCCCAATTGGACATTTTTAGTCCATATTAACCGGAGATATTAAACTTTTAAAAATCAAAATTTTGGAAAATAACACTTTTTTAAAAATTTTGTTGAAAAATGTAGAAGTAACTTTAAAATTATCATTACCAACTTGTAGAGTATTAAAAACGCTTCGATTGACCTATTTTTGAAACTAATTCGATAATAAATTTCAAAATTATTGGTATTTTAAAAACCAAAAATTGTGGAAAATGACATTTTCTCAAAATTTTTGTTTAACTATTAAACTATTAAAACTATCTTGTAGTATTGTATCAATCCATTGATTGACCCAAGATTCAATCACTTTTACCATATTTATAAAAAGTTATTCATATATTTTTATTATTATTATATCTATGAGGAAGCAAAGTGTATGAAATGAGCACCAAAATTATAAAAAAAATATACAACTTGGGAGCGGTTTTTACTTTTCAATACGATTTACTAGCTTCAGTTTTTAATATGATGTACTTAGGTCTGTTTCCAAATGAATAATGTTTGACTTTATTTTACTTAATGATGTTTTGAGGTTGGTTTCCAAATTCGTATTCTCTGGTTGAACGATTTTTATTCCCTTTCCTTTTTTTATTACTTTTCTAACATTGCGTAGGGGTTGACTTTGATGCACTATCTGACATGTTCCATGATAGTTTTTAGTGTTTAACAGTAACTCAGGTGACCTTTGATATCCGAAGGTTTCGTATTCCTTGCATAAAAAACTGTTTTTCTCTTGCATGTGTATCCTCTTTTATTATTCGCCTAATTGATGTATAATCCTTATCACATTCGCTTTTTTACATTTTATTCAAATATTGTCTTTTTTTCTTGGCAATGATATGCATTTTTGAAAAGAGAAAAATATGTGGACGAATAGGGGAGAGTGGGTCAAGACGGGGTACTTAAGGTTTAAAGTGCAAAAAAACGAAAATTATCGAATATATACTTTATTATTATTTTTAATTATCATCTTTGGGAATCAGTCTTTCGTAAAAAAGGCGTACAAAGGCCATCTGTTTCTTAAAAAAGCTTATAATTAATAATATTGAAAAAATTGCAAATCTCCCCATCTTGCCCCACCGGCGGGTAAGATGGGGTACCCGTAGGGGTAAGATGGGGTACTAAAAAAACAACCTATTTCTGTCGACAAATTTTACAAGTAAAGGTTGCACCTTCATCTTCATGCATAACTGCAGTGAGCCCATTGGCCGCAGACAACAAAAGCAGGCCAGCCTTCATTTGAGTCTAAATAATAATTATTACAATAGAGACAAGGTGTATTTTCCACTTTACCATCGCTAATTGATGATTTAACCTGACAAGCTTTTTTCTTTTTGGTCACTCTTATTTTATTCAGTCTTGATTTTAGTAGTTTTCTTAACTTCTCTTATTTCTTTTTTTTTTGCTTAATTTGTGAACCCCGTCCTGCCCCACTCTCCCCTACCCCATCTTGCCCGCACCTACGAAATTGAATAAAACGATTAATTACTACAATTTACGATTCAACAAAGAAAAAAAACATATGCTTCTCTTCTTCTGCAACCCTTGACAGTTAGAAAAAAATTTATACAGTTCATTAACTGTTATTATTAAATAATAAACGCCTCCTAAAAAAAGTGAAAAAATGACAAGAAAATCGTCGAAAACAGTCTTTTTAGTAAAACAGATAAAAGATTTGTTCTCATGGCTTTCAGGTTTTGTAAACAAGAAACTATCGTCTCGGTGCAGTATTATGTAAAATATAATCGCGATTGGTTAATTCGTTTGTTAAATAAGGCCGGTACCCCGTCTTGCCCCACTCTTCCCTATAATAGAATATACGATTTTACATGGTACATCACAGAAAATATGACTAAATAGAATATCCATTTAACGTAATACTTTCGAGGACTAAGACACTTTCAATATACAAATTAAAAACAAAGTTCATTCTCCACCTTTTTTTCGATGGAATGCTCCACATGTGGCAATGAACGAAATAAAAAAATCAATCCAGCAGACAATATTTCCAATCACAGATTATTCTATAAAATTTAACTACTATTCAGGAATATAAGTTGTGATTATTATCTTTTATGACTATGATTATTATTTTGCACTAGACCAAAAGTTCCCAACGGGGTCAATGCAGAAACAAAGCAGGTAATGGGCCCCAGTCAACTAATTTTCCTTACTGATAGATTTTATGTTTTTACCCTTCTGGATGAAAATTTATAAATAGTGATTAACTCACTTAATGATATAAGTTTGTTTAATAATGTTTAACACCCTGCTTCGAGACTTTATTGAATAATAATTTTAGATTATACTTGTTGATCGAAAATTTATACCGGTCGAACTACTACAAACTAAACAAATTCTCGCATGTCCTTTTAAATTCAGGCGTCTATGTACAATAATATCCGATATAATTTTTCTTGATTTTATAGTAATTCTTATTGTATTGTATTGTGACTTAATTAACTGCAGTGAAATATGTGATGAAATAAAATTATAAAGTACATCAAATGTACAAGTTTTTATAATTGCATTAAATTTAGTTTAATGGGAAAACTAATTGGAATTTTTGTGTTTATTCAAAGAATGTTTGATAATTTGAAAACTAAAGTTTTAACAAGAAATATTCTGCACAAATAAGGCACATTAACTAATAGAATCAAGATATTAATATTAAAAAGAAGGAACAGCATTTCTTAGTCAAATTAATTTCAACGAAGAACGCATTTCGTTTTAAACTAATTAAAACACCTTTATCAAGTGCTTTTAGTTGAATTTATCAATTTGAAGCGACACTCAGCGAATGATAAATTAAAAGTGTAAAAAATGATGTGTCAAAATGTGATTTATTATTGCAGATTCGTGATAGCAATAAATAATGATCTGAAATGTTTCAACATACGTGTTATAAGGAATAAATTGGAGTTACGTGTTATGATAATTGATTCTATATGCTATTACCACCAAATAAAGTAAAGTTATGTATTCTAGGCATTGTACAATTCTTTAAAATTGTTTCGTTTGATAAATATTGGTATTATATTTATAATTATATTCCTCAGATTATACTGGAATGAAGAATAACATTTATTTCCTTTTCTATTCAATGCTTTTATACAGATAATTAATTTTCATTAATAAATTTTTCTGAATGGAAGAAGACTGTTGGCTAGTAGGTTTTCATCTTTACATATATATAATAATTAACTTTGATTTTAATTAGCATTTAATTTGATATCATTTTCAATAATACGAAAGCAGCTTTGGAAGGATTGCTAAATATAATGAGCTAGATTTTATCAGAGGCGATTTATTTTACGAACTACAAATTTCAATATTGGCTTGAATTTTATGGAAAATAATTTACATTTTCTATTCATGTTCATTTATTACGTACAGCTGTTTTGTAATTTTTAAATTCTCCCTCATCTTTCTTTTGTTACGTAACATTTGTTGATGGGATAATTTTAATTAAACGCGGAATTATTTTATTTACTTTACAATGCTTGATTTTTTATTTTAATTAATATTTTCCATTTCGATTATTAAGAACAATAGCAAAATTTTAATTTTTAATTTAAATCAACGTTTAGAGAAAGAAATATAAGGGTATATTAGCAGGAAAAATTTGAATAAATTTTTCAAATGTTATAATAACACTTTAAAAAATGAAAAATTCTTAAAGAGATTTTGTTTTTATCGAGAGTTAACATGCGGAAATATGTAAATGTTGGAACATTTGCATTCTTTTTCTATTTTACGTTTCCCTGATGATCAATTTTTTTCCAATTCCGATTTTAAAAAGCCATTTGGGAAAGCGGAAACGACTGGTTCATACAGATTCGAGGTTTTATGATGGCAATGGCTACGTATATCTAGGCGCCTATTCTGCTCTATTCGTGGAGTACTGTCATGTAGAATATTTGCGATCGTCGTGATATCTATCTAGTATAACATTTGAATTGGGTGGACGGACGATGTTGCAATGTTGGTATTGTTTCAGTGCCTCCGGATATCCTGGATTATCCCACAAGCACGGATATGGTTGTACGAGAAAATAGCAACGTGACGCTTCGATGTGCTGCCAAAGGAATCCCTGAACCAACTGTCACGTGGCGCCGTGAAACAGGTGGTACCATCACTTTGTCCAACTCACAAGAAGGTAAAATTAATTTATGTATTATACATATTTATCAGTATTGTTCTTATAATTATTGTAAACATTTAACTTGAATAAGTAACCAAATTTAATTTTGATGTATCTGTTCCTTGAAGGGCTTATTAGCCCTAGGAACTTTGTTATTCTTAAATAAATAAATAAATAAATATTTAATTAAAAAAAATATTATATTTTTATTACAGTAGCTCGATAGAACAGTCAAGCACTTGATCATTTTGTTTTATTTATTTATTATACTTGTCTGTGAAACGAACAGTGACTATAAGGGAGCCACGCAAAAATATTAAAGAAAAAGAAAATGACGACGATTTGTATTTATCTGTATGACAGAAATGTATTTTATTTTTCTTTAATATTTTTTTTGTAGTTTTATTTTTAGAGTAATATATTTCAAAAACTACGCAGATTATTTATAAATAATCATTTAATTGAGGGGCCGGATGTAGCTACTGCCGCTACGCGTTGTCGCAAGGGATAATACAAGTCAGGTATAATGTAGTGAGAGGCCCAAAGGCGCTCACTGCTTACTGACTGGTATAATCCTTTTCGACAGCGCGTAGGGGCAGTTGTTATATCCGGACCCACAATTTACAATACTAAATAAATAATATTATTTAAAAGCAAATAACCTTAAATTATTAAACAGAAAAAAATTAGTTTTCTTGTGAGGTTCTCGTAGGATCCTCGCGATATTTCCTTGTAAGACATTTCTGACAAGATCCGAGCGTCACAGAAAATCCCGGGGCCCAACCAATTCCCTACATTTACATTTTTTCTTACTAGACTCAGATAGGTAAAAGGGGAATTTTACAAGGCCCCTATGAGAATCCTACTGCAATTTCTACATCGGAATGAGTAAAAGATGTAACTCTGGAATTGAGCATGATGCTAAAATTGATAAAAACACAGTTGTATTGATTCAATTAATTAAAAATATGAATGATGTACTTGTTCCTTCGAAGAAAAAAAATGTAATTGCTACGCCGTTGATATAAGAGGAAGAACATTTATTTTATTAAAATTTAAATTTAATCTTATATTATATTTAACGTAATATTCAAATATGTCGATAAAATATTCTAGATAATAGTTTTTATTATTTTTTTATCTAACAGACATTGATAATTATTCATATTTATATTTTCTTTTAATTCTAAATCATTTACTTGTGCCAAATACAATGGTTTGTTCTTGAACTTTTATTTTCCCTTTGGAATCAATACCCAAACACAATGGAAGTATTTCATCCAATAAGTCCTTCCTTAATAAACGGATTTATATTTAACGAATAAAAAGATCCGCAAGTTAAGTTTATTGCCCTTATGTGCTCATTATTTGATTTTAAATTCCATCGTATTTGCTATTTTCATTCGATATTTATATTTTATACACGTAAGAATTATTAATGAACCTATTTTTGTTCTTAATTAAGATCACACACGTATATTTACATATTCCGAAAGTATTCGTTTTTAAGATTTGTTATCTAACAATGTCATTTCAAGTAACTATTAAATTTTTCAATACATTTTAGTGAAATAAAAATTAGTATTGTCTAACTTAAATAAGAAATTAATATTAGTTGTGTTTTCTTTATTTATGGATACTTCCTTCTTTTTCTTCTAATTATGTTTAAGACATTATCTCCTCTGGACTGACAAAATCTTGTAATGAGTGTGAGCAGTCGTATATCACAGTCACACTATTAATTTTGTTAATCTTGTAGTTATCGAAAAGTTGCCTCTAGATACAAGATTCTATATGTCATCTTAGCTATCCACCTAATTTTAAAAGAGAGTTCACAGGATCTTTTATCACAGGTTCTTCCTGGGTAGAAGTTAATGTTAAACTGCACTGTACCATCCAGATTGTCTATAATGGGAAAGCCTCTCTTGTGGTATCTAATCTTTAAACAATTACCAGTGATATTATCAGATATTAAGCTCCCTCATAATCCTTACAGTTAGAGTATTTTCTTTGAATTTTTAGAATTAATTTATTAATTTTTTTAGATGGGCATTAGTGAAAATATCCGCCATCAGGACAAGGTCTGTCAAGAATTGTCATGCTTTCTAGAAGTGGACATCCATATGCAGGATAGTTTTTTAATTACTAAATAGTAAAATATAATTATTAAAATATTATTGTGTATCAAAACTATTTGAGATTTGATAAAGTTTAAAAAGGAAAAAATAAGTTAGATTAAGCGTTTCGGTATTTTTTGTATTTAATTGAAATGTTCGCAAAAACTATTTGATAATAAATATTAAAATGCATTCGAGTTAACCCTTTACCTGTCCAGTTGACGTTATCGACAAGAAACGACAATTCAATAGCAGAGTGGGGACAGTGGGAATTAAATTTAAAGACGCTAGAGTGGGAATAAGTCAGTACAGACAGAGGGTTACGATATATTATTGATAGTGCGATGCATACAATGACTTCCAAAACGATGGGAAAAATAAATATCACAATTCTTGTATAAAATATAAAAACATAATTTTACTGTTTACATATTCGACTCTTAGTTCTGTCCACTTTTGCCGGTAATTGTACACATTTACCAAGTCGGTTTGGTAAAAGTTAGAAATCAATTTTTTTGGAAATATTTTTGTTTAACTAGTTTTTATATTTTAAATAGTATTTTAGTATGCGTTTACGACTATTTTACTGATTTATTTAATTGTTTATTAATTAGTAATTGGGATTTGTTAATGAAATTGAAAATTAATTCAAATACTTAATAGGGGCATAAGTAAATACCAGATAGATTTCCATATTTAAACAAAAAGGGCATTCCAGTCAGAGCCTGATTGAAATATTTAATAGGGGCATGAATAGACCCAGTTAGATTTCCCTATTTGGAAAAACAAGGTATTCTAGTCAGTGCCCCATTATCACCTATCTAGACATTACTAGTGTGGTTGGCCTCACTAATTTCTCATTAGTGCCTTTCTTCAAATAAGGCGAAGTCGGGCAGGGAAGGTTTTACATTTTTCATTGGTCAAACCAATTATTGAATTTGCCTCACTAATTTTGTCACTTTACCAGGACTATCTCATAACTGAATTGGAGAGAATACAGAATAAATTTATGCGTTTTGTTGCAAGACAGGTAGGGATATCGTTTGATAAATATAGTCATGACTTACTGACTAGAGACGCATTTTGGGTATTCCACTTTCAAGCAATAGATTCTTATTCTCAGACTTACTTTTTTTGTACAAAACAGTTAACGGTATTATAAAAATTGCTCACCTCTATTATCTTTGTCAAATTTTACTGTTCCATTTAAACCTTCCAGAAATCCGACTCTACTCAAACAGTCAATACATAGAACTAATCACATGTTAAATTCGGTGATCGCTAGATTGACCAGAGAGTCTAACGAGTTTCACAATATTATTGATTTCTACAGTGTAAATAAACAAATAAATTTTATGTTATAATTCTCACTAATTAAATAATTGCCTTTTGCTTTTGTTTGATTTTAGCCAATGGATCTCATGAGATTTGAAAAATGCTGTTACTAATTTCAATAAACTTTATTTTTTCTAGATAGCAATAGTTATTTAGAAGATGCCCAATAATTTATTCCTCCTACCAAGTTTTCGTTAATAGTGATTAATGGTTTCACGCAATATAACCTAGAACACTTCAGATCCTAACTTACTTGAACTTTACAACGTTGTTTCGATACTGTGGTGTTGCAAAGATTAATTACTGCTGACATGACATTTTCTTTGTATCAAATCTTAATTGATCATTCATATTGTGTTCAATTTCCAAATTCATTATCAATAAAAGTTATCAATATTTATATGCAATATGTGAGAAAGGGAGCTTATGACCAAAAAATCGATTTTTGGATTTTGACAATTTCTTACATTTCAAGGTCTTAAAAATGTAATGCAATTATATTTTTAGGACAGAAAAATTTTTGCTTGTAAGTCCCCTTTTCTTAAAGGCGGTCACATTTTTGATATTACTAGTTTACTTGGATCTTTTTTAACAATGTTCAGACAAAAAATTAATTTCTCAATGAATAAAAAGGGGGGATTTTTTAGTAAATCATATTTTCTTGTTCGTTTCTAGTAGAGGAATTGAAATAGAAATAGTTTTCCCCTAATACAACTAGAGAGTTAAAATATTTCATTCTTTTTTATTAGGAGTCATTAATTTCTGTATTCTTAATAAACTAATATTTTCTTAGGCTTTGTTACTAAAATAGTAATGGACTATTGTTGATTAAGGAATTGTATTTTTCTAATAAATAACAAATTTATTTTAATGTCGATAATTCTTCTACATTTCTTCTATCATAAGATGGATTCATTAATTTCTTATAATGATATTTAGTAGATGTAATTTATCAAATATAATTAGGACTTTTATTTTAATCGTATAATTTATACAAAAGCTCCCAAATCATATAACGTGTATATATATACACTTATATTATTAACAATTCTGAAAGAAAATAAAATAATGATTTATAAAATGTATTTAAAATTATGTTACATACTTTAAAAATAATTATGTATAGTTTATTTAATTTAAAATTTATTTTAAATCTGAATAATTCATTTATTAATATAATCTATACAAAGCTTAGAATATATTTTCCCTAACATTCCTCTATTTAATTATATGGTAAAATTAAATTGACGTTATTCGGATGAGCATGCGATCATTGAAATATTTAACATAATAATCAATATTTTATTAATTATAGTTCAAACAATTCATTAGAATGAAAGTTATTGTCTAATGAGAATTAAAATTGATATTTTAAAAAACACATTTTATGAATCAAACAGTGAGATTGATTTTACCGAAACGTCGCTTCTCTTTTTTATTTTCTGACAACAATAAAATTAAGTCATAAAACTCTTATGTTATTTTATTCTCTTCAAGGATCGAATCTTCTTCTTCTTTTAAATATATGTTATTTATTGAAATTATTGTTAACTATAATTATTAATTAATCAAGGGAACGTAGTAATTTTTCCATTATAAAAATGTACTTCATAGAATGCACAACTGGTTCTAATTAATTGAACGTTATCGATCACAATACACTATTCCTGATTTTAGTTTCGTCAATAAACTCAATAATTATCCTAGACTATTAAAAGCTATTAAACCTTCCTCTACGTTGCGATTTTCTCTACTCTCTAGGAACAGCTATTCTCTCGAGTTTCAGTCGAAATTCCTAAGTGCTGACATATAATGCCCAGCCTTCGTAAGTCTGCAATTTGTATATAATATCTACATTAAGTAAATTAAATTGTATTAAATAATTAAAAATAAAAGAAATTGTAAAATTATATGGAACATTTATTTTTATGATTTTATTTTTCAACTTTTTCACCGATACCTTTTTTTAAATTAATTCTTAAATGTACTTTTCTCAAAGGTTTATTTTTGTTAAATAAAATCTTATTCTCTCGTAAAGAAAATATTGAAACTCAATATTTAACATTCATTTACAAAGTAAATTGCATACTTAAAAGCTCCAGTTCAAAGCTAATAACTAGAAATATAACTTCAAAGCTGATACAGAATATTTATTAATTAATAAATAGTAAATATAATTTTTACTTGATCTATTATTAATTAAATATTACATAAAAAATATATTTATTAAATCGACATTGGGAATAATAAATTAAATTCTATCAAAAAGAAATACTGGAAAGTTGTAATGAGTAATATTTAAAATCGTTATCAAAGAAAATGAAAAGATTTTGAATATTTCAGAAGGACTTTAATAATTTAAAAAGGCATGAATTTATTATTGTTTTGTGTCAAAAGTTAATGAATTATGAATTCAAAAAGAATACTTGATATTATATATAAATTTCATAAAATCATCTAAAAAACATCATTTAAAAGACGAATAATGTCTGAATATAAGGAAATTTCCACTTCATCAGAGTTACTTAATTGTTCTCGCTTTCTGTTTAAAAGTGGTAATGAGTTTTAGTATCAGAGTTTTAACAAAACGATTAGAAGAACCTTGTTCACTAAAAAAAGAAGGTTGTCGTGTTAAAGAAATCTTTTGATGAGAAAAGTCTTAATGATAGGTGCAGAAATTTGAATTACACGCAAAAAGAAGTTGCGATCAAAATTTGCTTTATTTACAATATAATCTTATTCATAAACAGGACAAAAAGCATTTCAAAATAAATTATAATAATTTAATGAAACTCATGGAAATTTTATCTCCATAATAACGAAACTATATTTCCCTTCATAAATTATTTATGTTGAATTATAATTTAATAAAAATGCTTAATTAAAAGGTAAATTGCATCAAATTTACTGTTGTATGTTTAATAAATAAATATTGACATATAATTAGAGACATTTAATGATAATTTCCTGTTCACAGTATGTGACTGTTAGATTCTCAATGGTAATTTTTTCGACCACTTTTTTTTTCAAATATTTAATAAATTGAGCTGAAATTTTGTAAGAAAGTCTAAAATATAATAAAGAAGGGCAGTGATGTGCAAAGGTTTTAACAAATCAAAAATAAATGAAAATAAAACACTTTGAAATCGGTAAAGACGAAAAATTGATTAGAAGTGGCCGTGACAACTAATCATTTTAAAGTGATTTGTAATAGTTAATTTTGAAAATATTAAAACTTTTGCACATCACTGTCCTTATTTATTGTATTTTAGACTTTCGTACAAAATTTCAGCTCAATTTATTAAATATTTAAAGAGAAAAGTGATCGAAAAAATTACCATTGAGAACCTAACAATCACATGCTGTTAAGTTTAAATATATTTTGTGAGAGTGTAAATAGACAAGTTTCTTATAGATTTTTATAATACACAAATTTTTCACATCATAAATAATAAGTTAATGAAGATTTTGAATATATTACAAAATTTTATTTAACATGTCTAATAAGCTTATCTAATGTCGAAATTCTTTCACGGTAAAAAAGTGACCTGTTTTAAATATCAAATTAAAAATTTATTAAATGGAGATATTTCATAAGAATTTAATTATTTTGCTAATAATGTAAAAAGTGCATTAATTATGAAAAATACTAAAAAAACAGACAATGATATTATCGCCACTAACTTTTAAATCAATTATTAACTCATTAGAAATATTGGATTGCAATAATTTATTTAATTTCTTTTTATCATATATCCCTAGTTTCCTCTTTTTAAATTAGTTTCAAAAATGAATCTTATTTGGGATGAAGATAAGTGAATGAGCCTCCCACGTAAAAAAATGTTGGTTACCTCAAAGCTACCTCAAGCCTCGCTTAAGGCTCAAGGCTCACTTAAGGCTTAAGACTTGTTTGTAGCTAAAAACTCGTCCAAATTGAAGACATAAGCCTCGATTAAGGCTCACTTTAGGCTCAAGACTTGTTTGAAGCTAAAAATGTGTCTATGACATAAGATTGTCATATGACGTTTAAAACTAAATTAAGGATCATTGCTTAGCTTAAGCTCAAGATTTGTTTGAAGCTAAAAGGTAGTCTAAAAATTAAGACTGAACTCAGACATAAGGCTCGCTTAAGGCTCAATACTTGTTTGAAGCTAAAAATGCGTCTATGACATAAGATTGGCCTGAGACATTTAATGCTTATTTTAGGCTCAAGGCACACTGATGGGTCAAGACTTGATTCAAGCTAAAAAGTCGTTAATGCTTTAAAGCTTACCTAAATCTCAAGAAATGGTTTAGAACAATGGTCATAAGTAAAGTTAAATCTTCAGACAAGCCTTGAGCGAGTTTAACATCTTAGACCAATCTAAAATCTTGGAGGAGCTTTCAGGTTGAAACAGCTCTTTAGCCTTAAGCGAGTCTTAAGCCTTAAACGAATGTTTAATTTCATACGAGTTTATAGCTTCAAAAAAGGTTCAGCAAGAAGCAAGCCTTAAGCAAGCCTTAAGTTCAGTCCTAAATTTTAGACGAGTTTTCAGCTCCAAACAAGTTTTGAGCCTTAGTCGAGCCTTATGTCTTAAGTATTAGACTAATTTCTAGCTTCAAAAAATATTCAGCCTTAAGTGAGCCTTAAGCGAGCATCATCTTTTAGTTCAGTCTTAAATCTTAGATGAGTTTTTAGCTTCAAATAAGTCTTAAACTTTAAATGAGCCTTGAACCTTAAGGTGTCCTTATGTCTAAGTTCTGTCCTTTGTTTTAACCCCTTAACTGTTTGAGGAAAATACAAGATGATTGTCCCAAAATGCCCAGCGGAATCTGATACTTTTTCAAATAGTATAATATATTTAAATTATAACTAATTATTCAATTATTTTCTAAAATATCATTAATGACCCTTATAATTTCTTATAATATGACGCTAGTATTGATATAAAGAAAAATATCTATCAATTTATATACAAATTATATTTATTTTTAGTGACAGTGAACACGACCCACGGGTGGGTCGGAAACAGTTATGGCCATACTTTTTCACGACCCACCCGTGGGTCGGAAACAGGCAACGGGTTAAACGAGTGTGTAGCTTCAAGTAAGTCTTGAGCCTTTAGTGAGCCTTGAGTCTTAAGCAAGCCTTATGTCTAAGTTCAGTCCTAAGTTTTAGACAATTTTATAGCAGCAAATAAGACTTGAGCCTTAACTGAGCTTTGAGCGAGCCTTATATCTAAGTTCAGTCTTAAGTATTAGACGAGTTTTTAGCTTCAAACAAGTCTTGAGTCTTAAGTGAGCTTTGAGTATGAGCCTTATGTCTAAGTTCAGTCTTAATACAATATGAGTTATGTTGAAAATTAAAAATCTTACTTTTGAAAGAATAACGATTATACTGGTGTTCGGAAATGCTAGACGTTATTTTGTAAACGTTGTCAATTGTGTTTGTTCTCTATTAAGTTTTCTAATAATTGTTTATAATATTGTACTCTTGGGGATTTTCTTCCTGTGATGGGCTTCGAACAAATTTCGATACTTTCGAAATAAAATATACTTGTTAAGAATTATATTCTCAAAATATTTACTATAACTTGAATTTATTTCCAAATTAGAAGTTTCATATGTATCGACAGCACAGCTGTCCTAATACAGAAACCTGCTCAACCTGAAAAATATTTTCGAAATTAATTAATAATTTCAAAATTATCAAATTTTGAATTTTAAGCTGTGCTGTCGATACATATGAAACTCAAGAGCTTATTAAAGAGATTTATTTGTGAGATTGATTCGAAAACATTGTTAACTTCTTTCACCTTTAATATAAATTACCGAATGATAAATTCATTTCCATTAATCATAATTAAATTAATTGATAAACCTTTTCAAGTTTCAGTAAGATGTCCGTAAAATTCCTTTGTAAATACCTATAAGCCATTGTCTTTACACTAAGCGCTTGATAATCGGAATAAATAAAATATTTACTCGAAACATTTTTTAAGTACTCTTCATTCATTTTGCAAGGTTAACTTCTCCAACAAAGTAGAGTCTGACTGATACTATCATAGCAAATTAATTATTTTTTTTAAGATGAATAACAACTTGTATGAGTTAGTTTTTTAATTAATAGATGATGTCTTTGGATATCACAAAGTTTATTATTTGATTGAAATAATCAGAGTCAACATGATAACTGTAATTGTATAATATGTACAACTGTTGGGTAATAATTTAAAGTCCATCATAATTGATTATTTGTGATGTTGTCTCATTAGTGAGATTAATGGAATTGTAGCTTATGTAAGTGCGTTCATGGAAATATGATTTACCGTTGCAGTGGCAAGCATCGAAGGACCAGAACTGGAAATAACACGTGTCACTCGTCTACATATGGGACCGTATCTTTGTATTGCTTCGAATGGAGTGCCACCAACAGTCAGCAAGCGAATTGTTCTCATTGTTCACTGTAGGTATAATCCACAAAGTACCATCCTCCCCCTTTTATTTCATCTTCCCCACAGTCACAAGTATCACACTGTTTCATTATGTAACATATATAGTCATATATATGTTATGAAATACTGTGAAATATAATATGTATGTATATATATTATAAAAGCACGCATGCTCGAAAATGTAATTTCTCTGCTAGAGACTCATCTCGACTAGCTGGAATGCAAACGCACATTGCTTTCTCGCGTGAATGAATTATACCTAAAGTAGCATTGTTTTCGAAAATAATGGGATTTAAACTTTTCAGACTAGTTGTAAAGTTTCACTATGCGAGCCATTCACATTTTCAGCACGAGTAGAGAATATGACATTAGCGTCGAAAACCCCCTTGATAATCTCAAAATTCTCAAGCGGCACGAGAAACAATTATTTTCCTTTATAAATTTATGTTTTGTTTAAGATAATCCAAAACATTCTCCATCTTAAGGCATTGTCTGTATAAAGTTTTCTTAAATCCTAATAGACTTGAAAGATTTAAATACATTTTTATTCTATATATTTTAATTCATTTCACTTCTTTTTAACCCTTTCGTGCTCCCGAGAAAGCCAAAGATTTGATTTTATTGAATCTTGTTACTCAGGGGTTTTTGAGGTCACTGATTACGAATCTAAAGTAAGATTTTCAAAATTTTGAAAATTCAAAAATCCAATATGGCGAACATTTTTTCAAAGTTGCTCAAATTTTCATAAGACTTGTTACTCAGGAGTTTTTGGACAGGATTTGTTTTTTCGCTGATTACGAATCTGAAGTCAGATTTAAAAAATTCAAAACGGTGACCCCGAAAACCCCTAAGTAAGAAGTTTTACGCGAATTTAAGGAAATTTTTAAAAATTAGATTTCGATATTTTCTTCTAAATATTTTACCTATTATTTATAATAATTATTATAATTTCGACTTTATTTTGAGAAAAAGACAATTTACTCTTTAATTTTGAATATATTTTCATTTAAAGATTGGGGCTTTAATTAAAAATACGTTTTTATAAATTATTAAATTTTATTATGTCAAACGTTGCTGATATTTAAATAAATGATTTAAATAATAAAAATAATAAAAGGAAGAAAATTTCCAATATTTGTTTCAGGCAAAGTTTATTAAATCACCTGTGTTGAACTGTCTTAAAATAAATGTTACTTTTTAAAAATGCAAACGTTATTTTAAAGCATTTAAATTATAAATTATATTAAGTTCGATTAAAATTTGAAATTATTTCTTATTATGTCTCTTAAAATAATTTTACTTATTAAAATGTAAATATCAAAGCTAATTAAATAATTTTCTTTCGGAATATAACAATTGTAATGTAAAGAATTATTTGAATCCAATAAATGTTTTTTAGTATCTATCATGAAAAGAAATGTAGTTGAAAATATTTTTAAAGAATTTTCTTTTTACAGTTCCTCCAATGGTTTTTATTGAAAATCAGTTAGTGGGAGCTTACGAAGGACAAACACTTATTCTCGAATGTCACAGTGAAGCTTTTCCTAAACCCATCACTTATTGGACAAAACCAACTAATGATACTCTCGTGACCGGTTAGTGATGACTTCTAATACTAAAACTTAATTTAAAAACCTACAGATGTAAAAAAAAAACCTACAGTAATTAATCAATTACTGATATCATTTTTTTAGGAAAAATTTTTTTTTATAATTTTATATTATTTCACAGATGGTAATTACAAAATTGAAACCTTCCCCTCTGGTTACGAGGTTGTGATGAAGTTAACCATTTTATCCATGCGTGCTCAAGATTTTGGATCTTTTAAATGTATTTCCACGAATTCTCTTGGCGAAACCGATGGTAAAATTAAACTATACAGTAAGTATCTTAAATGCATTCTGAAAATATTCTTCTTTCTTTTGATTATCATTTTTTTAGAGAAAAATATTGTATAATGTAAACAAATGTTTTTATTTTCAAAAATTAAAAAGTATACACAAAAAATGACTTAAAAAATAAAACGTGTTATGTCAAGAAGCAATCCTTTGTAATTTTAAGTCACGATTCTTTGTCCTGTGAAGTAAGCTCTGCTCGTTCGTTACAACGTTAATTGCCCGAGAGTTTCTAATTAGAAGCTTGTACCGGCTTATGAAAGAAAGGATGGCGCGTCTCTTTTGAAATTCCTTCAAAATTTAAAATTATTTAAATAAATGATTTTTTGCTCACTGTACTAAGGGGACGTACACATAATACGTCACGCGATTTTTGACCATTTTTAACCCCTCCCTCCCCTATTCCTACGCCACGTCACACACGTAAATTCCACTGTAAATTTTATACATTGGACATTATATATTATATTCTACACTCTAAATTATTGAATCACCCGTGTAGAAATTTCCCTACTTCGCCTTATTTGAAAAGGGGCGCTGATGAGGAATTAGTAAGGCCAACCACACTAGAAATTTCTAGATAGGTGATAATCGACTAGAATGCCCTATTTTTCAGATAGGGAAATCTAACTGGATCTATTTATGTCCCTATTAAATATTTCAATCAGGCCCTGACTAGAATGCCTCTAGTTGAATTCACACATTCTGATATTCTATTCAGGCAGTGACAAGGCGATCTAGTTAGAACCTCTCAATTTTTCCACATCATCACCTAATAGTCCAAGCGTGACGAAATTAGACAGGTCCTGACGAATTTTCCTAGTTTGCGCCTCACTTGCGAAAGGGCATTTATTCAGGGCCTTATTAAAGCCTATTTTCAATTTCTACACGGGCAGTTAAAAATAACTGATTTAGAAGCAAAAAGTCAGACGCTAAATTCAAATAGTAATATTTTTTTCTGACAATTAGTTAAAAATAACTGACGTTTCAATACAATTTTTTTTATTAATTCAATTAGTCACGTTTAACTACCTACATAGCATCGAAACTTTTCCAACAATTTATTAAAGATTTACTCGCAAGCTTCGAAATATTTAAATGCAAAGTTTAGTGAAAATTATGTAAAGATTTAAATATCCCACTTCAATAAATGTTTAGCGCGAAACTTTCCTGAAAATTTAAGTTAAATTTTCAGGAAAATTTTCACGAAAGTATAATAGTCGAAAATGTGATTCAAATGTTCAGGAAAGTTTTAAGCTATATTTTTAACCCATTGACTGTCGCTGACGCATATATGCGCAAAACTAAACTGGCCAAAAGTGGTTCATGACACATATATGCGCAACTTAGAGAAGGTGATTAAAAACTTCTTAACCCGTCAGCACTATCGCTTTTTTAGTGTCTCACTCGCACTCCAAGAGTTCCCTATAGGTTGAGTAGTGTTGCGTGAGACTTTTTCTCTATGCGCGAGTGCTGACGGGTTAAATGTTCCTGAAACCGTTTGCTCGGGGGTTTTCGAGGTCGCTGATTACGAATATGACATTAGTTTTCCAAAGTTCAAAATGGCGGATCCAATATGGCGGACGACAAAAATAAAAAATTAATTATAATGGCTTGAAACTGAATACTCGGGGGTTTTTAGGGTCGCTGATTACGAATCTGTTATTATTTTTTCAGGTTATTTATAGAAATTTTATTTCACCAAAAATTATCATACTGATGTCAGATTAACCAGTTTCAAACAAATTCAATAAATTTTAAAAAATTTTCCGCTATATTGAACCAGATATTTTGAATTTTGAAAAACTGATTTCAGATTCGTAATCAGCGACCCTGAAAATCCCCAAGTATTCAGTTTCAAGTCAATCTGATCAATTTTTTATTTCATTGTCCGCCATATTGGATCTACCATTTTGAATTTTGGAAAACTAATATTAGATTCGTAATCAGCGACCCTTAAAACCCCCGAGTAACAAGTTTCAAGCAAATTCGACGAATTTTGAAAAAATTTCCGCCATCTTGGATCCGCCATTTTGAATTTCGAAAAACTGATGTCAGATTCGTAATCAGCGATCCCACAAACCTTAGGGTACCAAGTTTCATAAAAATCCATTAAAAATTTTTTCAAGACACTTTTGGCCCAAACAGTGGAAATCTCGTTGACAGCCAAAGGGTTAAGAAAATTTGACGATAAACATTTATTGGAGTGAGAAATTTATATCTTTACAAAATTTTAAAATAAATTTTGCAAGTAAATTTTTCGAAGTATGCAAGCAAATCTTTAATATACATATTTAGAAAAGTTTCAGTGTTTTGTGGATAATTTTTCAGTTATTTTTAACTGATTCAGAAGCAAAAAGTCAGTCACTGCTGATTGTCAGTTAAAACCATGATTTTTAACTGATTCAAATTAAGAGAATATATTATTTATCATATTATAAATAATATACCAATAGATGTTAAACAGGTACGTGATACACGGAGAGAGAAATATATTAAATTTTGTAAAAATATTTTCAAATTGGGGAAAAAGTGCAACAAAGCGAAATTTTGATATAGAAAATACTAAACTTTAAAAAAAGTTTTGTGAAATTTATTAAAGTTATATTAGAATTTAATTAATATTCTTGATATTTGATATAATTATACTAAATTTCACATAAGTTTTTTTAAAGTTTAGTATTTTTTATATCAAAATTTCGCTTTGTCGCACTTTTTCCCCAATTTGAAAATACTTTTACAAAATTTAATATATATTCTCTCTCCGTGTAGATATTAAATAGTTTAAAGCATTTTTAACTTGTTTTATTTAGAAAAAGTGACATTGTCACATATAATTTCTTATAATCTTTGAATTTAAAAGATTGTGACGTAACACATGAGTTCACCCCCCCCCCCTATGTCACACTTATAGTAGTCACAATTCTCAGACCCCCTCCCTCCCCCTAGCCGCGTGACGTATTATGTGTACGGCCCCTAAAAACATTTTTTAAAAAATTTCAAAAATTTCAAAGGACATAAATACAATACAAAAAAAAATTGCATATTAAAACAAAAGAGTAAATAATGTTCAATATTTTTTTAATTAAAAGTTTTCTATTTTAGTTTAATCGACAATTTTATAATTTTAGTAACAAGTTATATTTAGAGAAAATCTTTCTACACTGTACAAATTAAAAGAGGACAAAATGTGCTTTAAAATGAATATGATATTTAAATAAATGTTTAAATGTACAAAATTTAATTGACAGGAATTAAAATAAGTACATTAAAGATTATAAAACATTTATATTATCGAGTCATGAAATTATCGTTTTGGTGTATTTTAATTTATTCGCACACTTAATAATCCTGCCTCGTCACATTATACCGCAGCGTGTGAATGACACTAACGTTTAAGCTTGGCCAAACTGTCAGAATGACATTCCAATTTGTCATTTTCAAACTCTGTATATGGCAGAAAGTCCATTCGTTCGACTGATTGTTTTCCCCAGGTGCTTGTAACATGAGCTATTATTAAGGATACCTGTTCATTAACTTGACAGTTGAAAATCCTTTTTTAATATCTCTCCCATCGCGAGTGAGTACTGTTATTTTTGATTTCAAACTTAACAAGTTATTTCTCGAGAAACAGAGATATTATGAAAAAGCAGAAGCTTAAAATGTTTGTCCGAATGCGTGAAAATCACAAAAATAATTGATTTCATATTGGGTAAGTCCGGGGGAGATGGACAATTCAAATATTTTACAGAATTTGTAAAAAAATATCACTTATTATTGGTTATTCTTCAATCTTTTGTGACTAATACACAGTAAAAAGAAAATCTTATTTTAAGGCACAAAAGCTGCCTTAAATTAAGATGCAACATTTTTAAGACAGTGAATGTTGAATTTACGCACGTTTTTCGTATCCTTTAACATTATAGCAGACAGTGTTGAATTTAAGGCAGCTCTTAAATTAAGATTTACTTTTTACTGTGTAATAAATGTAAAAAATAAGTCTAAAATAATTTGAGAATTTCAGATTTCTTATTCTTATATTGTTATTTTTTAACGGAGTTTTCAATTTGAAGTTTTATTGAGTTGTGCATAACCCACGCTTCGATATAAACAAAAAATGAATGAAAAAATTATTTTATTTATTTAATATTTTGATGTTTACTTCTGTCATGTATTATTGGGTAAGATGGCCATAAGTGACTTTTATTTTAATTTTTTATGTTAATTTTAGATATTCAAGAAATATTACAAAAAAATAACTTAAAATACCTCTGATAATAAAATAATTGATCCAATTGACACCAGAGATGAAAATCTATTCGTAGGTTGTCCCGAAAGTTAAAACCAAACGATATTGATTGAAGATAGTATTCGACACTTTTGGCTAACATGAAAACTGCACTTAATAATGCATTAAAAATTGCAATAATTAATTATTGCATTAAAAATGTTCAAAATGTGACTAGAAAAAGAGGAAAGTAATGTGAATGATTAAAAATTAAGTTTAAACTAAAAGCCAAAAATTATAAGTATTAACCATCTCTCCCGCACACATGTGGCCATCTCACCCGGACATTCCGGGAGAGATGGCCAAATGCACTTTTTCAAAAATGTAAATTTTAAGATTGTTTCTATGAAAACATTTTATTTCATTTTTCGTTATTTAAAATTAAGTGTCCAATGTTTAATTATTAATAAAATTTAAGACGAAATGGTTAGAAATTAAAAGATAATAATTTTGGTGTAAATGATTCCTGAGTTGATGGTCTTTATTTCATTAGAAAAAGGTGAATTAGTACAAATTTTTTGTTGATTTATTCAAATTTTCAAATATGGGTCAAATTTTCTCGAAAAAAAATTAAAGTTGGTCATGGGTCTTTCAATTTTTGTAGAACTTTGTATAAAGGTAGTGTTTTATGACGCAGAAGATTTTAGGAAAAAAAGATTTTAAAAAATGTTTTAAATTGTGGATTTTACCGGGCATTAAACATTAAAGTAAATTTTTTTTGAAAAACGAATAACTTTGATCCATTTAGTTAAATTTTGTTAATATTTTAGGTAATAATAGTTGATTATCTAACAAATTAATTTATTTAAACAATTATTAAATATCTACACAACACCCTTTATTTTTATATTTAATTATTTTCTGTGTAAAATGTTGAGAAGTGTAAAAAAAATTGGAATTTTCATGATTAATGTTAAAAAAATTTATAATTAACAATAAAAAATTGTTTAAACAATTTACTAATTTATGAAATTAATACTGAATGTTTATTTACGTTAATGACCCTTTAAATTTCGGGTAAAAAACTAAAAGAAATATACTCCAAATTGATTTTTTGCAATTATGTTCTTTTTTACAAAAGTTAATTAATTAATGTATTGTTTATTTAATAAAAGTGAAATTATATAAAATTTTTTATTTCAGGAATACTAAAATATGATTTCTAATGTACTTATAAATTTTTTGAATGTTAAAAACTTTATTTTATAGCAACATATCGACTTTTTCATACTTTGTTGTAAACAATTAAGTATAAATAAACAAAAATTAAAAAATCAGCATCGAGAAATCGATAGAGAATTTAGTAACGAAGAATTACAAAAAATTTTTGTTTAATTTGAATGATAATTATGACCTCTAGACTGATTTTGACACAAAAAGTACATTTGGCACCTTCTGTGTGACGCTTTCATTTAAGGGACTCGCGTCCTCTATTTTTATATCAATGTGTTGCTTCTACTTAACAGATTAACCACATTTTTATCTCGAAACTGTGATAACTATTTAAGAAACCTTTTCTACTGGTTGGAAATTATATTTTTTACAATATATAAACAAATACCTTAAATAATATAACTTTCTATTGATCAAGACACAAGGAATTCTCCCTTAATTGACAAAGTAAATAATTACAACTCAATTACCATTTTGATTCCATGCAATTCAACAATAATAAATGTTGAGTTCGGGACCGTCTACCGTATCAGTAATATTCGTTAGTTATAAATTTATATTTCAATAATTAATACACAAATTAAATTAATGAATTCCAATGAAACTTTAATTGAGCATTTATAACGAGATTATTTAAAATCAACGCTACAATAAATTATAATTGTAAAAATATTCCAATTGTGACATAAAAATAAAGTTTGTCAATAAAAAATATTTTATTGTTTTCAGAAATAGCGAAACCTGCAACTAGACGACCAAATTCAAGAAGAGATTCGAAGAAATCGTGGAAAGTGGATTACGGTCATGAAAAGCATTCGGCGGGAATAAAGGATTTAGCAGCATTAACCGAAGAAGATACCAGTGAGGAGACGAATGACTTCCCATCAGCGACTGCCTCATCCAATTACTTCAATCTTGCAAAATCAACAATCGCCGCAATTATGCTTTTAAGATTGTCGTCGTAGACACGATATCTTGAAATTTTGTTTAAAAAAAGAATCTTTCACGATTGCCATGAAATTAATTTAGTTATTTGTATCATTCCGCATTGAATTCATGGATGAAATGATTCTAACGAATCTAGGATTTTAAGTTAATTTCATCGATACTTTATCCTTGAAGATAACTTCAATTATTTGAATTCTCTTGAAAACTTTCGTACACTATCCGAAAGATACATCAAAAAGAGCTTATAGTTAGTGAATCTCCACTTTAGAAACTTTTGTTCAATTTAATTTTAAGTGGAAACTTGTAAAATAAGTTTTAACGATATTTGATGATTTGAAAATTGATATTTTCGTCACGGAATTGATGGTAACAATTGTTAGAAAACTTAAAAGCATTCTTTTCTACTACATAGAAACTTTGTTAAAAAAAATAAATTCACAAATGTTTTATTGTAAAAAAGAAAATAAATAAAAAAAAACGCGATCCATCAATTTTGGTTCATACTTAAGAAAATATCAAATCGCTTTCATTTGAAATTCGCCAATCTTCTGATATATTTAGAGAATCGTTTTCTACTGACACATTTGTCTTCCACGTCACGTGTTGCATTTCAGCAAAATGTTCGAACATTGCGTTCTCTTATGCTTTCAATTTTTCAACGGCAATTCGTCTCTCCACTGTCTCTTTAGAAATATCTTGAAAGAACAAGACAGAAATGAAAAAGGCAGGAAAATTCGTTCTAAAATATCGTGTTGTAAAATGATTGAGGGAAACGTTTTAGGAATGATTTCTATTTTACTTATAACAAAATAAATGTAACGTAAAGAAGAATGAGAGGAAATATTTTTCGATTGATGGGCAAAAAAATATTTATGAAATATATTTTGGGGGGTATGTGAATGAACAAATGTAATTTGAATTAAGAAGATGGTTTTCATTTACATTTAGTTGAAATGTTGACAAATTGTTTACTTTGTAAGTAAGTTAAGATTTGACTTTATAATTTTCAATGTGAAAATGTTATTAAGTTTATCAATAATGTAAATATTTAAATGCCTGATGTGTTGAAATTGAAATATTATTGTAATTGTACATAGAGCAGTAAAAATTGTATATTTCAATAGTATAAGTCTCAGGGAGGTTGTAAATACGTGTGTTATATATTAAGAACGATTCTTTGATTTTTTTAAATGTAAATACGTTGAACGATGTCAAATAGATCATAAATGTTAGTTAATTTCGATTTTTGTTGTTCATAATTCAAATCCCTATTCCTAATACATCAATATTTTATATTTACTTTTTAGATATAAAATTTTATTCCCCTTACTCTATAGAATTCTATGTTCATAGTTTTCCTTTTATTTCTTTCTCCTCTTTCGTACTATTTTTATATAACTTCCTTCTTATTCTCTAGCTTTATTATTTTATGTCATATTTATATTCTTTATTCTTATTTTTTTACTTTACTTCACTTATTTTCGTTTTTTTTAAATTCCCTTTTTGTAATTTTCTTTTTTCGTCTCAATTTTTCTTGTACACTTCTTTTCTGATATTTCAATATCTTCTTTTCATGATTTTTTTCTACATAGCACATGATATTTCTTGAATATTTTATTGAAAGATTTGAAGAATTTCAATGTGAAGTCTATGAAATGTTGGTAAAAATAGAGAAATATTCACTTGTAAAAAAATATTGCATTGAAATATTTCAAAAATTTAAAAAAAATATGCATCAATTTTTTAAAGACATTGCAGTCAAATATTTCACATCCTTAATAAAATATTCAGAAAATATATATGCTGTATGGGTTATTTGTTTTTTTATTTACTTTCCTGGTTTTAATCTTGGTTTTAATAATTATTCTATATTTACATTGTACGTTTTTTCAAAATATAAATTATAATAATATTAATTAAAAATAATTTAAATTACTAAGTATATTGTTCTTTATTATTAAATAATTCACGTGGTTAACATTAAAAAATAAAGTTTTAACGAAATCGATAAATATTTACCATTTATTTTTCATTTGAAAATTATAAATATATTTTTCACTTTTTTATTATCAAAACATGGTAATTTTTCAATTTATTTTTCTTATCTATTGATGGTTCCATTCTTCTAAAAAAATGTATACCAATTAGTTTAAATAAATGAATGTGACAGTTACATAGTATCAAAAATATGAAAATAAATAATAGTACACTTGAAATTATAAGAAAAAAAAATTTTTTTTGAAAGAAAGTGAAATTGCAAATAAACAAAAATTACCAACAACTAACAATACATTAAACCATTTTATCATAGAATGGTATACAATTTTCTTATTGAATTTTATCATCAGTATCAGAAAAATGTAAACTGAATATCTGGTACGTAAAAGGATAAAATATTACCAACAGTTGTAGCATTGTTCTGTTACCATCCTCTTATTGATTTTATGAGAATTCGTTCTCTAAGAGTTACAGGAATTTAGTTTCAGATGTCACCAGAAATAATGAAATAAGAATAGTTTTTAAAAATGAATCACAATGATCAGACTATACTCATTAAGGTAAAAAAGGTTTAAGGTTAAATAACAAAAATTATTTTATGATCAGCGTTATGTCAGAATGTAATTTACCATCATCATAAATTATTTCTATTTTTATAAGTAAGACTTCCGTGGAAATCTTATTTCGAAAGAGGATAAGAGTTGATAGTATTTTGAATTATATTTTTAATAATAATAATTAGAAGAAGATAGTCAGATTGACTAACTGCGAGTTTTTAAGGGCAAGGGACAGTCAGCCGCATGCAAAAATTAAAATTTTGATTAGGAAAAGAAATCCGCTGATCAGTTCGTTAACTATATCTTTAATAAGTTTTATAAATTTTTTCTAATCCATCTATTTGTTTGAGTGGTTAACGATTTTGCAAACATAGTTTCGAGAAAAGCACATTTATTGTTTTACAATCGATTTATGTATAGAAATAATAATTTAAGGGAATAATAATATTACGTCGGTGGAAAAATATAAATAATGAAAACTACAAATCTAAGGAATAGATAACACAGGCACACAAGAAAACAAAAGTGGTCTGTTTATTGAACCAGACCTACATGTCTTAAAGTATTTTTGCCCGCTGAAAACAAATAGGAAGTCAAAATTGTTCTATCACCCTCTGTTTTTTTTTAAATCGAAAAAACTACCCTTAAATGTTTTGATTCAAAGTTTTAGCAAAAAAATGAAATAACAGATTGTTTTTGACAACTAAACAATAAATTTATGTACTTCTCTTACAACAACTCAAAAGCACCCCAGACTTTTGTTTAAATTAAAGAAAACTACCCTCAAGAGGATAAACTCACATTTGACAGGGAAAAAATAAAAAAAAAGATTAAATTTTTAAACGGAAGCAATTACGTTTTTTATATAAAAAAAACTACTCTTAAAAGGTAGAACTCAGGGTTTACAAGAAAAAAATGAATTTTTTAAACAGAAGCATACGTTTCTGTACTTTTGTTCTCACAACTAAAAAACAGAGACAGAATTAAATCACCACCCTCTAATTTTTCTTAAATCGTAAAAACTATACCCTTATATAAATAAACTTAGACTTTAAAGGAAAAAAAAAATTTAAATGAGTTTTTTAAAAGAACCATTAGAAACCATGTATTTCTGTATCTTATTTTCAAATGAGCGGTGCGTAATGGATTTCATTTTCTTTTATTTGTTTCCCTTTTTTAAAACAAAGTGAAGTTAGAAAATTTTTTTAAATTTCCGCCTGAAAAATCTGAATTTTATCATTTTAAGGGTGGTTTTTTCAAATTTTAACTGAAACTAATAGTGACGTTTTAATTCTGACGCTGATTTTGAGTTTTTAAAGGAAAAATACAGAAATGTATGCTTCCTTTAAAAAATTAATCTTTTTTCTCATTTTCTTCATGTTAAGGGAAGATTTTTTAATTTTAACAAAAACAAGGGGTGATGTTTTAATTTTGACATTGATTTGAGTTGTTGAAAGAGAAATATATAAATTTATTGTTTTGTTTTAAGGGGGGAAAGAGCAGTTGTAAAATCCCATTGAAATATGACTATTATTAGGTACCATTTTCTCAGCTCCAAATGATTACTTTTCATCAAACTTTTTTTCTGATGATTTTATATACAAAAGAACTAAAATCTGATCGTTCGATGAAGCCAAATTTTTATTTCTAAATTTTCTGTGCCATTTTGAAAAAATTATTACTCGTTTTCTTGGTTTTTTTTGTAAATAATTAAATGATTTTAAATAAACTAATTTATTTGTAAAACCGAACGACCAGATTACAGTTTATTAATGTTCAAGTATTTTAAAAAAAGGAGAACCATATCCGTCAAGTTGTTTTCGAGAAAATGGTACCTAAATGTTTTTTACTTTATGTTTTTTACTTTAAAGTTTGGATTTGCATATTTAAAGGTGGTTTTTTCCATTTAAAAAAAGAAAGGGTGGTGGAGCAATTCTAACATTGTTTCTGAGTTATTGTAAGAGAAGTGCATAAGTTTATTATTCTGTTTTGCAACACAATCTGCTATTTTATTGTTTAACTTTAAACTTTGAATTTGCGCATTTAAGGCCAGTTTTTCGATTTAAAAAAAGAGGGTGATGTTTTAATTCTTACATTGTTTCTGAGTTGTTGTAACAGAAGTACATAAATTTATTGTTCTGTTTTCTAACACAATCTGTTATTTAATTTTTTTACTGTAAACTTTGAATTTGTACATTTAAGGGTAGTTTTTCGATTTAAAAAAAGAGGGTGATGTTTTAATTCTGACTTGTTGTAAGAGAAGTACATAAATTTATTGTTCTGTTTTGCAACACAATCTGTTATTTAATTTTTTTACCTTAAACTTTGAATTTTTACATTTAAGGGTAGTTTTTTCGATTTAAAAAAAAACAGAAGGTGATGGAGCAATTCTGACATCCTATTTGTTTTCAGCGGTCAAAAATACTATAAGACATGTAGGTCTGGTTTAATAAACAGAACACTTTTATTTTTTTGTGTGCCTGTGTAACTTATGGTGAGCGAGAATTATGATATTAAAAGAAATAATTAATAATGTAATGTCAAATATATGTCCAATGCGTCATTAATGAGGTGATAATTAAACCTTCGTAAGAAAGTTATTTTGTAACAAATAAAAAATAACGAAATAAAATAAATAAATTTGTATAGGAAATTATTAAACATTTAAAAATTAAAGTTTAAGTCAAAGTTACAATATTTTTGAAAAAATAGAATGTTTTGATGTTAAATTAAAATTAAGGTATAATAAGAATAAATTTTTTATTATAATTATTATAATTTTATATACAATGTCTTATATACGTTAGTAAAATTACAGTAGAGTATTTAAATTCTATTTTGTACATCAAGTGCCAGCATGAGTATTCCATCTTAGTGGTGAAATATTAGTTTTGTTTGTCGCTCCACGTGGATGTTGAGTGGCGTACAGCTTAAAACTCCAAAAATAATAAATTTAAACTTGATTCATTAGTGGAAAATTATTAGTTACTTACCTATGATATTATGTCAGCCCATATTATAATCTGTAATTTCTCTGTATTCATTCATTTTTTTATTCTGCATTCGTATTTTGTAATATAAAAAATATAAAAGCTACGGAGTCAATGCATACGTTAAAATTGCTTAATTATATTTTGTAACGTTTTCGATTTTCATACATAGGATGACCCAAACCATATTTTCTACATTTTTAATTTCTCATAACTTTTTGACTAATTAATTTCCTGTGTTGTGAAAAAATAATTTATCTTTATAATCTAGTTTAACCATATTCTTCAGTTTAAAAAATTCATTTTTAGACAAAAATAAAACGAAAAAGTCAAAAAGTTATTGGAAAAAAGGAGTCCTAAAAACGTTTTTTAGACATAAGAGCCGCGTAGATGTCCACAAGTCACCAAGTGTTTTAATTCTTACTAAATAGTTATTTACATACTTGTGATTACTCTATGTAGTTTCGTATATTACAAAAATATTTCAGTACTTTCAGATTGAATTTGTTTATTTTTAATTAATAAATTAGTTTTCTATTATTAAATTAACTTTAGGAAAAGAAAAATAGAAAAAACATTATTTTAAAAGTATTTTTTATTTTCTACCTCATTTTTTTGCAGCATCATCCCGTCATACAAAAAATACGTCGGAGCAGTTAATCTTAGTTTCGAATCGATCGATAACATAGTGAGTTTGGACACACGGAGGTGGCTCAGGCATTTCTTGGTTCTGGTTAGATATTTTTCTCTTTCTTTGTTCATTTCTTTTGTACTAGTTCTAACTTCTATTACTCTTGTTCCGACCCACCATTATTATTACGCTTGCCACTAGATTCTTCACGGGATCTGATGTGCAAAAAAAAAAAAATCCAACGTCGCACTTCATTTCGAAGTTACTTTCGAGAACGTGACAGTGTTCACATAAGCACTTCAGATTCTTAGACTAAGATAGAACTGGAGTTAATCCAGTACTTAGATCACTTGTCAAGTCGAAAATCCGTTTTTCTACTTTAAAAACAGGTGTTCATGAGTTTTTTTTTAAAACGCAAAAAAATGAAAGGAAGATAAAAGTGCGCTCATCAAGTTTAAATGAGTTTAGATTAGTTTTCCTGTTCTCAATTGAAGAGTTTCTTCATTTCAGGAAATATTATTTAACGGCATGGAAAATTGAACAATTTTAAATGGTGAAAAAGCCATGGTCAAAAAAAGCCATTTGAGGTTTATTCAAAAAGTATTAAAGCGATTTATCAGCCATTTAGAATATAAATAAAAAATAATATTAGGTAATATGCAACTACTGATTTTAGTTTGGATGTTGTATCTATAATAATAAAGTTTTTATTGGAATTTTAATTTTTGAGTTGCTCTGCACAAAACATTTCGATGAACTTTTCAAGCATATTACAACTTAAGTTGTAATATGTTGTAATATGTTGTAATATGTTGTTCACTTAAACAATTGTTTAAGTGAATGGAAAATAAAAGTAAATGTTTGTACGTAAGGAAAAAAAATATACTTAAAACGTATACGATGATAATTTTTGAAAATTCAACTAAATTTAACCACTTGTCCGAATGCATTCGTGTAAAAAGTTTATTTTACCTATTAATTGAACTAAATTTAAAATTTATTATAGCTTTTAGAAAAACTTGTGTTGGGCTTGGGGGTTAAAAAGCCAGGGAAAAAATCCATTGAATATTACGTAATATTCATTTGTTTTCTATTCATATTAACCTTCTTATTTTACAAAATTTCTCCTGTTTACTTAATAAAATTAATTAAACACGACGAAAACATAGTTCAAAGTGAACTTAAAAAAATAAAAAACGAATTGCTACAAAGTATTACATCTGTGGTGAAACTTAAGGAGGACTTTTAGAAAAGCTGTACGAAAAATTGGCACTGTAAATTGGAAACAGGTAAACTTAACATAATATTCAATTTTTCTTGCTAAAAACTCTGAAAAATTAAAATATTAAAAAAATAAGATTATTTGTTATATCAATAAAGGAAAACTATAAAAACACAAAAATTAATAATATATTTTGTTAAAATCGCGAGGTGGTTTTTCCCCCTACCAGATGGTGCAAAAAAGCCACTTGCAGTGCTTTCGTAAAACTCTTATAACTTAGTCCTTTCATGGGATAAAAAAATTTACGTCAAAGATTTTCAAGCTTAATAACTAAAGTTACAATATCAATTTGAAATTTGAGAAAAAAATTTTCAATTTCGATTTTATAGCGTTAAATGTAAAAACATGTCTTTTTTGACCCACTCTACTCTACAAAAAATTTTGATTTGTGAATAAAAACGGAAATACTTCTTCTAATTCTAGTGACAAATATTTGTAATGGTTACGTTGGAACACCCATTAATCGTATTATAAAACGTTTTAAAAAGATCACCCCAAAATTTTTGGTGAAAAACATTTAAAAGTGATAACAGCAAATGAATTTCACACAACTGCATGTTGCACTAGTTGTTTCAGAGTCATAGAAAAATAAAAAAGTCCAAATAGATTTGTATACTGCAGAAATTGTAGAACGACATGGGAGAAAGATGTTAACAGTGGAAGAAACATTTTTAATATCGACTGTCTTATCGTCTTATTAATTTTAAATAGGGTAGTTGCACCAGTGAAAGAATTGACACCAGTAAAAGAACAAATTGATTATTTATCACGATATTTCACAAATTATAACTTTTAGCAATATAAAAAAATATTTTTTAGTTCCTTATTTCTTCAAAATATAGTTTATGATAAAAAATAGATTCAATACGCAAGTTATCTCTGAAACTAATTTTTTTAATTTTTTGGTGGGTTATGAACATGACAATTGAATGAAGCATAAACAGAAAAAATGTTACAGGTTTTAGGTGCAATTAAGTAATATTTCTGGGTGTGAAATCAGAAAAATATGAATAATAGTAAGTTGCAAAATTGTTTTAGAATATTTGTAATGTTTTTCACATAATTTTTGTTATTGTTAGACACTGTATTAATATAAATTTGATATGTTATTTCACTAGAAAATGCAACTGTTCTTTTACTGGTCAACATTCTTTCACTGGTAAAATGGACATTTTTCAATATTTGATTAAAATTTGATATAATATGTTAAATTTATAAAATTTGTATCAAAGGATGCAAATTCTTCAGAAATTTTGCTATTCGTTGCATATGTTTAAAACGAAATTCATGAATGTCAGTTAAAAGTAAAAAATATCGAAAGTATACATTTATAGTCTAGAACAAATCCAATTAATATCTGGGTCATCAAAATTAATTTAATTCACAATTCATAAAAAGTAACCTTTTTCAGGTTTTCCAGGATACATGGCGTGGGATTTTAATTTTTTAATATTTTTATATTTAACCACATTCTTATATATAGTAATTATTTTTGTTATCCTACGTACTTATATACCCCTTACATAAGCAAAGATGCAGAATAATCACCAACATGATGTCTAACCTTAACTGGAATAACCAAGATCAAGAGAAGATGGTGGCTCAAAAGGTTTCACCGTATTCTCGATCGTCGGACTGCAGTATGGAATTTATTTTTATTTTATTGTAACACTATTCAAGAATACATAAGTAAAATATCAGTTTAAAATTTTTTTAAAAATAATAAATAATAATAAAATAGTTTTTAAAAGTGAACAGGGTCTCAGTGACTCTCAGTGTGCTTCTTGTTCGAAAATAAAAGGTGTGTGCTCCGAAGGTTAATATTTTGAAAATATTATGCTTTTGAAAAACAATTAAAAAAAAATAATTGATGAAAATAAAATTTAACTACCAATATTATTTATAACTTTTTACACTTACGGGGAAAATTAATAATTCTTGGAATATGAATAAAATCGGTTTTCCCTTATTGAAAGCAAACTGCTGACATTGTTTTACATTTAATGTCTTCGAGTAAGTATTCCACGGTCTTTCGATGGTTTATTGCATCTGATATTACATTTTTTACGAGAGACACTTGGCTGACTTTAGTGGTGAGTGACTAACCAGAAATTTTTTTTTCATTTCCCCTCATTTTTTTCGTAAATATAACGTTTAAAATCTCTGTGTTAATGGCAGATAAAGTCGAAGACACGATGATAATATTCGTCTGAAGAAAAAGAATTATTATGGAACATAGTCTTGAAATTCTCCAATAACGAAGGGGCAAAAGAGCTTTTCCAACTAAGCAGCTCTCGTACATCATCAACTTCAATCACTTCAAACGTTCCGGGAATGAAGGAATCTTCGACAATAAAGGTCCGCTAAAAGCTCAAAGAATTAATGTATGTAAATACTTAACAAACTTTTTATTCTTCCAGCTGAAATTATATAGAAAAAAGTGTTTAATGAAAAAGGGAAGGAGTATATTTAAATGAATTGCAAGCGAGTTATAAATTTTTTTTAAATATTTAGGATGGTTATCACTGCAAGACATCACTGTTCTATTTCGATCATCACATTTCTATTTAGATCTTATTAAGATGTGGTTTGAACAGTCATGTTCAGATTACGAATCTGCCCTCACAGCACGGGATATCCCGCGATTATCCCATTTCCATCCCGTGATATCCCTAGGATATCTCAGGGATATCCCATAAGATATCTCACGGGACGGAAATTTGGATATCTCAAGGATATCCACTGGATATCCCTGGGAGGTCCCTGGGATATGCAAAGTTTTCTTTCGTGGGTCATCCCGCGTGGCATATGTCAGCGCATGCGCTATGTCCAAGTTGCGAAATGTAAACAAACCAAAAGGTTACTAAACCAGCACTAAAATTGCAATTTTTCGACAGCCAATTCTCCCACAAAAAATAACATTTTTACACTTTCTTTACGAAAATGGAAAATTAGAGTGTCAAAGTTTCCAATGAAATCATTTTTGACTCTGAGCAATAAAAAGCAATTAGTAAAATAACTAATTAAAATGACCTGTAAAAGAGCATTTTTGACGCGTCGCGAAAAATAAACTGTTTGAGTATATCAACCGCACGAATGATGAAGAAGTTACATGTCAGCGATTGGACCTTCAACATGTGGAAAGGAAAATTTTTCCCTTTCCTCCTTGAAATTACAAGAAAAAGGGTAAAAATTTCTTCATCGTCCGTGCGGTTGATATAGTCAAACAGTTTAATTTTTCGCGACGTGAACTCTGTTGCTCGCTGCGCGTGCGCAGACCGTACCAAGGTCGCAATGACATCACCATGCAAAAAGGCACATTTTGTTTTTGACTGAAACTCAGTGGTTTTCTCATTTTTTCAGTTATTCAAAGTTTAGTAACCAAATTCGATACTTTAGTTCACCATTTCCATAAAGAAAATGTGAATTTATATTTATTTACGCAAATGGGAACCGCGAAAAAATGCTTCACTATTCGGTCTATAATGGGGCATTTTTTCGCTGTTCGCATTTGCGTAAATCAATATAAATTCACATTTTCTTTATGGAAATGGCGAACTAAAGTATCGAATTTGGTAACTACACCTTGCATAGCTGAAAAAATGAGAAAACCACTGAGTTTCAGTCAAAAACAAAATGTGTCTTTTTGCATGGTGATGTCATTGCGACCTTGGTACGGTTTGCGCACACGCAGCGAACAACAGAGTTCACGTCGCGAAAAATTAAACTGTTTGATTATATCAACCGCACGGACGATAAAGAAGTTTTTACCCTTTCTCTTGTAATTTCAAGGAGGAAAGGGAAAAATTTACCCTTCCACATGTTGAAGGTCCAATCGCTGACATGTAACTTCTTCATCATCCGTGCGGTTGATATACTCAAACAGTTTATTTTTCGCGCCGCGTCAAAAATGCTCTTTTACAGGTCACTTTAATTAGTTATTTTACTAATTGCTTTTTATTGCTTATAGTCAAAAACAATTTTATTGGAAACTTTGATACTCTAATTTTCCATTTTCTTAAAGAAAGTGTAAAAATGTTATTTTTTGTGGGAGAATTGGCTGTCGAAAAATTGCAATTTTAGTGCTGGTTTAGTAACCTTTTGGTTTGTTTACATTTCGCAACTTGGACATAGCCTTAATATCCCCGGGATATCTTAATATCCCGCGAGAATTTTACAAGAATTGCCTTTTTGAATATTGAAATAACATTTCCAGTTGATAATATGAAAACGATAAAATGGACTTTTTTTATGTAAATTTTTAAATTCAGTAGCAAATGATGGTTAGGTGTGTTAGGCAGCTTTACTGTTGAGTCCTATAATAAATTGTTCTATCTCTCGAAATCGCTTGCGCACGAACGGCGACCAATATAGCGAGCACGTTCTATATTTCTGGCTTGACAATGTGTTGGCGTGTTCGATCCGGAACGATTTGTTCGTTGACAAGCTGTTATCCATACAGGAGGAGAGGGGGGTGTTATACCGATTTCACAACCTATGGTACAGAACCACATCCGCAAATGACAACATCATCCTTGTTGATAACACATGTTACTACAAAAATTTTTTTATCTTCATTTCTTCAATGCTTTTCAAATATGAAAATTCAATTTTCTGTTTGCTTACAAGTTTTAATTTTTTGTTAATTTAATATCTAAAAGAATGTATTCATCTTCAATGAATTAAAATTTATAACATCATTTTTTTGTTTGTTCATTAAATTTTTCAAAAGAAGATGTAAAGGACACGAATATTATCGAAAAAAGAAGTGCTTCAATTCTTATGGGTACAAATAAATAGTAATTTATGACTGAAACGTGTGACCTTCTTAGGGTGGTTTACGAAGCACGAAAATGGAGACGAAACAATTCATCCCTTGGGTACTTGAAAGGGTGTTTCAGATTTTAGGTAAGATTATCCAAGGGATGCGTGGGTTGCAATTTTCGATTAGAACATCAAAATGTAACTCTTCACATATAAACCCAACTATCGATACAAAATGCATTATAAAACTTGTCAAAAAAGTTTTAAAACATATATTGACTAAAAATTTAAATTTATTTGTAAATTTTCTAACCTTATCAGTGTTTTTAAATAATTAAAAAAATAAAATTATACAGATAATTGTTTATTTTTATGAATATTAACTCGAATTATAAACAATTAATGAAGTGACGTCAAAACTAACGTGCTAATAAAACGATAAAGAAAAGAGCTTAAGAGTCTATAAATCGTTGGAAGATTATCCCATTAGGCAATTATAGAGGCTCAGTACATCTTTTTAGTAACAAGAATCAGGAAGTAAGAATCTTTTCATTAAATTCATTAAATTTGAGATTCGAGGCGAAATAAGTTATAGCACGGTTTCTCTCACTCTTCTCAAGGGGGTTTTATATTTCCTTAAGACAGCACAGCGTATGAAGAAAAATGCGAAGAGAGGATCCACTTACAAACGCTTTATTATACTCAGAAGCTTACCTCGAGTTCTAAGCCAATAATAGTTTCAGAAGAATTTTTTTTTGCAAACGTTGACGAGGGCGTAAAAGAAGAATAAGATTAAATTTTATATTTTAAAAGCTTTTGAAATAAAATGGTCTTATCCGCCCAAATGTCAGAGTTTATATCATCGAAAATTACCTTATATATTATATTAAAAACTTTATATACATATACTTGGATTATTTTGAAGCTTAATGATGATAATAGTAAATGAAAGAAGATTGTAATTTCTAAATTATAAAGTTGATTTTTTTTCAAATTAAGAAATATTTAATCATGAAAAATGATGAGAAAACGCTGACAATAATAATGGTGAGATAAAATTAACGAAAATTAATCTAGAAGAGCTGCCTTTCGGAGTAATAATGTTGTTGGTGGTATGAGAAAAGGAATTAACTTGTCCCGTAGGAAAGGATATGGAGGAAGGGGGTGGCGGTGCAAAAAATGAAGGGGTATGAGACAGGTTCGGTAGAATATACTATTTAAAAGTAAAGGGTATAAACGAAAAAGTGTGCATTATTTTTTTAATCCTCTTTACAACCGCTTTCCCAGTAACAGTTAACGGGCGCGTTAATTAACCTCGGTACTTTAAGCAAACTCACGTTCTCTTAGACTCTCAGATCCACAGATGTTGTAAAACGAAAAGAGACCGATCTTGAGAAAAAGATTCTTTTAAGGAGCATGTAATTCTGCTTTAACAAAAACTCCAAGAGATACTTGCTTCAAAGGAAGGTAAAATTCATTAAAATATAGAGAAACCAAAAAAGAAAAATATCTCGTTTTATGAAAATTAATTATTCAGTATTTAAGTACAAACTCTACGAAATTTAAAATACATGTTACATTGAAAATTTTTAATAATTATAAAATAAGAAAAATAAAACGAAAACATTTGAAAACATTCGGCCTTATTTTAGAAAAGATCTCAGACGTTAAAGATTATTCAACTAATTGATAATCAGCTAATTAAATTTGTTGAGTCAAAAAATATTCTTCTTCCTTTTCAATCTGTCTATAGAAAAGGCTATAGTACGCGAACTATTTTATTAAAAGTTACTGATGATGTCCTTCACGCTGTTGATCATAGAAAAGTAACCATCGTTATTTTCTTTGATTTTAGCAAGGCCTTTGATATGGTACCACATAATCTTTTGTTAATGAAATTAAAATCTTTTGGAATGTCAGGATCTATTTTAAAATGGTTTTAATCTTATTTATCTGGTAGAGTGCAATGTGTTGTTGGGCCTAATGGTGATAAGTCTGAATAGGGTCATATTGGATCAGGCGTATCACAGGGCTCGGTATTGGGTCCTTTGCTGTTTTTACTTTTTACAAATGATTTGAGGAGTGTTTTTAAGCATTCTAAGCATGTATATTATGTTGATGATCTGCAGATCTATGTGGACTCTAATCTTGATGAGTTGGATGTGAATATCAAACGAATTAATGAGGATGTTTAAGCAGTCTATGATTGGGCAAAGTCTAATCAGTTAAAAATAAATCTTACGAAAAGTTAGTCTACGATTAATGGTTTCTCTTGGAATATAAATTATTTAAATTTGTATATATGCCCTTCAATTAAAATAAATTACACAGTTATTCCTTATGTATCATCTGTTAAAAATTTGGGTGTTACTTTTCGCCAAACTCTCTCCTGGGATAAGCATGTTGGATTAATTTGTAGAAGTGTTTATGCAACCTTGCAACAATTCAAATCAAATAGGAAAGCTCTTTTTGTCCAGGTAAAAACTCAACTTGTCTCTTCATTGATTCATCCTCACTTTGACTATTGCTGTGCTGTTTATAATGATCTGACAGATGAACATAACGATAAACTTGAGAAACTCCTCAACTCATGCATAATATTTAGTTTTGATTTAAAGAGAGATGTGCATATATCACCTAACCGGAAAAGACTGGGGTGGATGAATGTCAGAAATCGACGATTGTTATTTATTGGATGCTTAACTTATTTGGTTCTTAACACTAAAAGGCTTCTTTATTTATTTGATAAATTTACATTCAGAAGTGAGGTTACTTACAGAGAACTAAGGGATCCTAATGTCCGATGTCCACAGGATACCTCTTTGTCGAACTGAACAATATAAGAATTCATTTTTTGTTACTGCTGCTGATCTAAGGAATTCTCTTCCATGCTCGATAACTAGAGCGGATAGTATTGGTATTTTTAAATCAAAACTTTTTAAATATTGAATTGCTCTTAATAATTTCTTTCTGTTGTTTTGTGTGGTTTCTTGTATTAATTTTATTTGTTTGTACATTTATATAATTTATATGATAATTTATTTGTGTTTATTTTAAGTTTACAGTATATGCTTTGTAGGAAAATGAATTCTACTAAATATTATAAGTATCCAAAGAGCTTAGAACTAAAATGTTTAGATAAAGGTTTAATTTTTATATGTTAATATTCATTGAATTAAAGTTGCAGATCATGCGACTTCGTTCTATAATATGATTACATGATTGGATTATAATTCTTGTTACTGTGATTCTTTTAAGCTTAAGATTATTTTCGCAATCTGTATATCTTTCTATTGTTTATATTATACACATATATATTGTATTTGTTTTAAATCATTTGTTGTTCTCATAGTTATCCTGGGACAAAATTAAAAAATTATAATTCTAATTTTCTGGAAGTAATATTGCTGTTAGTTTGTTCAATATGATAAACGAAAAGGACAAGGGAATTGTAACAGAAAAATAATTCAAATAATGTTCAAGATACACTGCAAAAACAAGTGTCTCATTTTGAGACGTTTTGTCTCCATATTTGAAACACATAGATGTCTTGTTTCCACATATTTGAAACAGATATGTGTCTCATTTTAAGACGTTATAAAATGTCTCACACATTTAGCACTTCATTTTGAGACACCATGTGTGTTTCGAGTATCCGTCTCACAGTAAGAAGACGTTTTATGTGTCTTATTAGTATTGAGTCACCTCTAATGTTTTAAAATGAGACACGAGATGAAATTAAATGTCTCAATATAAGACAGATTTTGTATCTCAATGGTTTAAACACTTAAAGCAACTCATTTTAAGACACGAGTGGGATACCAGTTTTTGCAGTGTAGGTAACTTCATTGTAAATAGTTCTAATACATTACTATTGTAGAAGTGTTCACAATGAACCCAGAAGGATTGAATGGTACAGTTTGAGACCAAAGAACAAAACAGACAATCTCATAATTCAGTAAGTGCAGCGGATAAAGAACAATAACAAAGATAGAAATTTGACCACCCTGAGATCAATAGAAGCAATGCTGGATCAGGGTTATAAATAATGAATAAATTGCAATCATCAAGTTAAACATAAGTTAAAATAACGAAAAGGATACATAACATTGTAATAAAGTAGAGTTGTTCACAAACAGTATGATCTCACCAAGTGATGACACCGCGTGACCGCGCTAGAACCCACATCAAATGCAGTAACGAAAGCAAGTTCCTATTCACATTTTAGTTGTGTTCATGATTCACTTTTCACTCGTTCCGTCTTACTAATTAACATTGACTGAGCCACTTGGAAATCGAAGTAAAAGAGGGGAAGGTGGGAGGGGCGGTATTTGTGGGAAGGTTTTTTGGACACAATAAACAAATCTTAGATTTAAGCAGGTAAACAAGCAAAAGGGGCTGTACCATTACAAAGACGATTGTATAATAAAATAAATACATTACATTGTCGAGTCAGGAAATTAATTATAAAAACCAATATATACAGGGTTATGCTTTTTTAAACATAGTTAAATTTTAAAAATCTTTTAGAAAAAATTGGTTTCATGTATGAATCATATCAGTTATAATCTGGTTGATATTATTAATAATGAAAACTCCAAAAATTTCAAAAATGCGCACCGCTATCAATAATTTATCGTCACTCAAATATATGGGCAATTCCACGTGAGATTTAAGTCGACCTCTTAAAATCGGCCAAAAATATTTTTTTTCTATTCTGTATCGAAAAAAACAGATACGTATTTTTTTATTTATGTTTAATTGTCCAAATTTTCGAGTTATGAATTTTTGAAAATTTGGACTTTTAATTGTAGACCTATATTCAGTAGCTTATAAGTCCGAAAATATTGAGTTTAGGAAAAAGTTGTCAAAAAATGAAAGTTTTAGTTTTCTTTCGACTTTTAAGAAATGTAAACAAAAAATTTTTTTTTAATTGTTTTTAAAAAAAAAATTTTTTTTTTATAGACAAATTAATTTTTTTTTAACTTTGGGCCGGATTTTTTTTTAATTTTTTTTTATTTTCTTGTACCTTATAATATAGAGAAGGTTTTCCAAAAAGTCCCGAAATGGGCCTGATGTGTTAAATGAGTTTTAAAATATTTTCAAAAATCACTTGCAAGCATCACAGTGGGATTTTTTTTACATTTAACTTTTTAAAACTGTTTACAGCGTAGACCCTTTTATTTAAAACAAAGAACACTCAAATATATTAAAAATTATACGCTGTAGACAGTTCTAAAAGGTTAATTGTAAAAAAATCCCACTGTGAAGCTTGCAATTGATTTTTGAAAATATTTTAAAACTCATTTAACACATCAGGCCCATTTCGGGACTTTTTGGAAAATCTTCTCTATATTATAAGGTACAAAAAAATAAAAAAAAATCCGGCCCAAAGTTAAAAAAAATTAATTTGTTTATAAAAAAAAAATTTTTTCAATAAAAAATTAAAAAAAAAATTTTTTGTTTACATTTCTTAAAAGTCGAAAGAAAACTAAAACTTTCATTCTTTGACAACTTTTTCCTAAACTCAATATTTTCGGACTTATAAGCTACTGAATATAGGTCTACAATTAAAAGTCTAAATTTTCGAAAATTCATAACTCGAAAATTTGGACAATTAAACATAAATAAAAAAATACGTATCTGTTTTTTTTCGATACAGAATAGAAAAAAAATATTTTTGGCCGATTTTAAGAGGTCGACTTAAATCTCACGTGGAATTGCCCATATATAAACATTAAATTATTCTTCATTTCATCAATTTCATTAATTGATTGAATGCAATTATTAAATTTAACAACGTTTATTATATACTTAAAAATATACTTATTAATAATGCAAGATTTTTAAAAATAAATAACTAAATATTTAATATAGATTGACAATTATTTTTCTGATATAATCAATTTAAGATTAAATTTTAAATGTACTCGTGTTTTTATTTTATTACAAATTTTAGATATATGTTAAGAAAGAAAATATAATAAATGATTAACATATTATCAGGTGAAATGGTAATAAATTAGTAAGATTCTGAAGACTTTTATCATGGCTAAACTTTAGCTCCTCTTGCAAAGGTGACCAAGAAGGTTAGTATTATAGGGAAGGTACATTTGGTAGATAGAAGTTTAACTTTATGGATCTGTAACTTGAATTGTCTAACCCAGAGTTTGTAAGAGATTCTCAAACCGCCTGTACTGTATTGAATCTGTACGTCGGTCCTCGAGTCACAAGGACACATTTACTTACGAGGTTTAAATCCGAAATGTAGTTCCATAAGTTGAAACATAGCCCAGTAATAAAAACATAGGAGTGGTTTTTAATGGGTCGATCAGAACAAGAACTGTCATCTCTATCAGGATTTCAATTCTTGTATCAAATTATGCAGATTGTTTACTTCCGACTATAAAACATTTTATTAAATTTTCTATAAAGTGAACAAGAATGTATTTTTTGAGGAATTTAACAGAAGCTTGAAAAATATTATTAATATAAAATTTTTTATTTTTCGAAAAAATGTCTCAGAAATTGTTAAAACATTATCTTATTTTTAATGTTAAATACCGAAACAATTATATTTTAAATTAAATTCTTGAATACTGCAATAATTTAAAATTTCTCTTCAAGGAATTTGATATTGAATGAAATGAACAATTTAAGAAAACATTGTTTCTACGTAAAAGTGTGTCATTTGTTTTTTCTATAGATAAAAAAACTTGCAAGGAGAAGAAAAATGTCCAGGTGTTGAAAGAATTTTTACAATCACGTTTCGAGAAGCGAAACGCGTGGAGGAAAATGAAATGCACGCAGCATCTCCTTTGCGAAAGAATGCTTTAGGAAAGCTCGTTAAAAGCTCTCTCGCTTTAGGAGTTTAGTTGAAAGCCCTATATTGCCGGTAGTTAGAATTTTAAAGCGATCATAAACACGTGTAAGAACAGTATTCTTTTCTTTCTCTTTTTACGTATATAGTTGTCTGTGACTTTTCAGTCATACTTTTTTTTCCCCGCCGGGGGAAGGGAGATTGGCCTTCTAAGATGGCAGATAGCGGTTTTATGGAAATTCTTCGCGGTTGAGAGCACGTTTAATGCTCTGAATAATATTCCACAACCTAGCTGGCAAGGTCGTATAATAGGTACTTGGAGACTCCACCTGGTAATTGATGATCTTTTTATTCTGCCTGCACGATGCACCTTATTACATGGGCCCCCTCTTGATTTTTCTCACTGACTGCTCTTCGTTCATGCTGTTACTCCAAAGTCTCTTCATATTCAAAAGTTTACTCGGCACACGTCTAGTTGACTTTTAGATAAGCACCTCTTATACTCGAGCATTTTGCCAAAACACCTTTAGATGATACTTTCGAAATTCAATTTTCCTTGTACATTTATGAATTTTTATTTTACTACCATATACTGTTAAACAATAATTGAAAAAATTTCTCATATTTTTATTTTATAATATGTATTTTATATGTATGTATGTATGTATAATATTCTTTATTGTATAAATTCATTATTATTACAAAATCTTTACAAGGCAAACAATTCAGCATCTATTCATTTATTACTATGTATTTTATAAAAATTAGGTTGCAACCTTTTTTATGAATTTTCTGAAAGTTGTTTAACACTGAGATTTCAAAGGGGAAAATAAATTCATTGCAAGTGATGAAAAGAAAGGGCAATAAATTTCCTGTGTAAATAAATTGATTACTTTCTTTTTTGCAATTCAAGAATTTACGTCAAGAAAACCTTGGTGTTCTTTTGCTTCAAAGTTGATATCTTGAAAATCCGTTTCTCCTGTTGTATTTGCAGAATGTACTCTTAGTCCGGAGCATGAGTTCTCAACTCAAGAAACTTTTATTATTGCCTGGAGGGATAGAATTCTCGACAAAAGGATATCCCAAATCACAATTTCCCAAACGAAAGGTCAAGTTAATATGTGTAAACTAGGTTTTAGTATTGTATACTTACAAAACAATCTTCTGAAATACAAAATTTGAATTTTCCACATCCACAATTTTCTATCTTCATTCTTTAAAATAATTTCTTTTTCTTTTGTCGATATACAAGTAAGTACTATTTTTTCCTCTTTTAATAGAAATAAATGTATGTTTGAAAAATAAATATATCTTTATTTATAATATTTAGTGAAATTGAGATTCATAAAAAATTAAATATTTTTTACTAAATTCAACGCTTCTTGGTTGAAATTGCATTAAATAAAAAGCGAATATGAAAGGATTAAACCATGTGTGTGCATTTTACAGTGTAGCCAGTATGAGTTATCTACCACCGGGTGGGTAACAATGTATGTTATGAATTCAACGTGTGCAGAAAAAAATGAACGAGGTGCTGATTTTCTGAAAATCATTCACCGTTTCATGTTTTTTTCCTCAAATCCCTTTTTTATGTCAGTAAAATACAAAATTTATTTTAATTTTTTTGTGTTCATACTCTTTGTGAATTCACGTGTATATCTAAAATACAATTTAACTGAAGTCTATTTATTTTGTGTTTATATATAAATTTACCAGAAATAAATATTTGAAACAGTACACAAACCATTTATATGAAATTTGATTATACAGAAAGGAAATATAATTTATTTAACAGCATGTGACTGTTACAGAAATCAATGTTAATTTTTTCGACCACTTTTCTCATAAAATATTAAATAAATTAAGCTAATTTTTTGTGAATAACTCTAAAATATAATAAAGAAGAGCAGTTATGTGCAAAAGTTTTAATAATTCTAAAATAAATTATAAAAAAATACTTTGAAATCGGAAAAGACGAGAAATTGATTAAAAGTGATTTTGAGAACTGATAATTTTAAAGTTATTTTTTTATAAATAATTTTAAAAATATTAAAACTTTTTCACATCACTGCCCTTCTTTATGATATTTTAGAGTTATTCACAAAAAACTAGCTTAATTTATTTAATATTTTAAGAGAAAAGTGGTCGAAAAAATTAACATTGAATTCTGTAACAATCACATGCTGTTAATAATTCTATTTATCTGCTAGTGTAAAATTCATATGTAATAATCACTCATGAATTTATAACTTGTTTTGAAAATATGACTTTTAGCTTACAAATTTGAAAATGTTTTAATCCTCGTAAATCTTTTTTTCGCTTTCATTAAGATTGATTCTTATAACTTATAAGGTGTAAAAATAAAAATTTTAGGAAACTTTCTCAACATCAGGTATATGAACTATCCGGATACAACTACCCAGCTCTTAAACAATTGAAAATTAAACACTGAATATTTCATTTAAAATTTTCTTTATTGAACCTTAAAGGAGAATTTTGAGTTTTTAGGGTCGCTGATTACGAATCTGAAGTCAATTTTAAAAAATCCAAAATTATGCATCTAATACGGCGGATATCGGAATTAAAAATTTAATTCATTTAAATAAAAACATTTTAATGAAACAGTGCTACCGCTTACTAGCCGTATAATGAGCTTCTCGCTCATTATAAAAGTATACAGAAAAATCATATTCATAAAAAGTAGGTATATATTAAGGTATATTATTATTATTATTATTATTTAGGTATATTATTTATTATTATATTTTAAAGAATATGAGCTTCTACTGTCATACTCATTGTTTCATGAAAAAAGAAAGAATTAAACTCACAAAGCCTAAAATTTATTATTTATGGGGTTCTCTATATCTGAAATTAGTTTAAAAAAATTGTAAATGGCGAATTCAAAATGGCGGACAAAATGTTTAAAAAATTATCAGATTTTTATGTCTTTTGACATTTAAGGGTTTTCTGGTTTGCTAATTTTGAAAAATCGAATCTTTTTGCATGATACTTGTTATTTGGGCGTTTTTAACAAACATTTTTTAAATTTTCTGCCATGGATCCGTCATTTAAAATTCTTGAAATCCGACTTCAGAATCATAATCAGCGACTCCAAAAAAACCCTTGGATATCCAATGTTGTGGAAATTACTTAAAATGAAAAATGTAATGTACTATGACGTTCTCTAAATTGTATCATCGATGGTTAAATTAAAAATTTAAAATACATTTTTGTATAGAGCAGGTGGAGATCTCCACCAAGAAGGAAGAAACCTCATTTCAATCTAACGCTCAACTCAGAGGCTTCAGCTTTGTAAATAAAACGGGACTTTTAAGTAAATTTGTAATTAAATATAGATGTTTAGTTTTAACTCTGATGTATCCTATTACACATTGTGACAATATTTAATTCTGAATTCACGTATATTTAAGAAAGAACCATTTGTTCAGTACTTTAAAAGCTTATAGCTGCATTACACTTAAATATTTGTTTTAGTTTTCATTCTGCTTTAGAAGCGGGACCGATTACTAATTCTGGTAGTACTTGTCCGAAGATTAAAGTTGAAATCATGATTTAATCCTCACACATTAGGCTTTCAGTTTACTTTGCACTTCAATGCACTTCTTTCTTTATTTATACGGATTTTTAAAGCCATGAAGAGTCAGATTCTTTTCACAACAAAAATTTTCATTTTTGTTCTTATTTTCCATGGAATTGCTCTCATTCACGATATACTCGAGCATGGAAAACAGAGTTATTAAAAACTCCCGAGTCTTGAGTAGTAAATCGATAATTTTAATTTTTTTTTAAATACTATCTTATCGATGGATTATTAAATATTTCAGTCAACATTTGCATGAAACAGTATATGTATATATACACGGAATGATTTATTCAGGTAGGATGAAAATGAAAATTTTCTGTTTTATTCTCTACTTTATTTACCTCTCGGATCTTGAAAGTTCCAATAAAAAGAAAACCATAATTATTTTTTATCGATCGGATTGTAAGAATACTGAGCAATGTTTCAGAGGCACTCGTAGAAAATGGCATCCGCAGTTTCTGCTTGAAAATTTATGGACTCATGCCTGATGGAGACTCATGTTTTATGAATGATAGGGAGGCACTTCGACAGCTACAGTGTCAAAGTGAAGGAAAGAGAAAGAGAGAGAGAGATACAGAGAAGTAAAGGAATTTGATGTGAGGGAAAAGGAGACAGTATATAGTGAGCACTCCATTTGACGATCCACTGCGACTGCTCCTCGATCAGCGAAAATTCAGATCTTGCAAAGTTTAAAGTTTCTCTAGCTATACGCTTCAGACAAGAGAATAGTTTAGCTATTTAAGATAATTTTATCGAATTGAACGACGTCTTGGCTGATTGCTTGGATTGGCCTCAACGTATATAGGAGTTCCTTAGAAATCTCTCTTATCGGGAAATCATCTACATGTGTTTGGTATGCATGCAAAACGTACATCGATCGTTTCACATCTTGAATTCAAAACCTTAACAGGGTTATTTAACTTCATATTGGAGTCTCGCGAATCGTCAGGTGTCTGTACTTATCAGACAAGATCAATAATAAAGGATAAAGATTTTTCATTTCTCTTACCTCCACCCCCTTCTTCTTCTTTCACCCACTCGATCGTTGATTGGAAAATAGGAACTTTTATTTTAAAACTTTTTATTTTTCCTCAACTCTTTTTGAATAATAAAGTCTATATAGACTGTGCACATGTACATAGGACTTTATATTTAGCTGAAATTAATAAAATTAATTCGTATAATGATTTTTACAATATTTACAAATACCTAATTTATTAATTTGAATTATACCAAAATTACGCTCCCCTGACAGCATCTGGATATTCAGGATATTCTACGGATGTCCTAAGGATATCAGGGATCTATTATATCCTTAGTATATCCCAGAGGTGTCCTGAGATATCTTCAGGACATCCTAGGGATATTTAAATTTCCGAATGTGATTAGGACGTCCGTAGAATATTCTTAAATATCCGTTTCTGTTAGGGTCAGTTATTAATAATTATTCTCAGTCAATTGATAAATTTAAACTAATATAATTATTGAATTTTAGAATGAATTTGTGAAATAAATTACTTTTAGACTGTTTACTTATTCATCATATTAATAATGGTGTTTAAATATTTAATCACTCCAAGAAAGCTAAAACTGTTATTTACATAATGTAGATTACTAATTAATTCATTATATCAAAATAGATATTTTAAAATCCGTTAAAACTATTTTACATGAGATACTTTAAGTCGGATTATTTTGAAATAGTAGTACAAAAATAATGAATATAATTTCCTTTGTGAACTATGTTTAGTGGTGAAAATAATTGTCAGATAAGTGATATAATTATTGTGTTAATATTTGTCCTTGAAAGAAGAATCAATACTTCTATCCCTCAGCTGTTAACATCGACAGCTAAAACTTTAATCCTTAATTGACTAGTAATTTTTGCCTATACAAATCCTTGGTCTTTGTACGTGTGTCCCTTTTGATAGACTTTTTTTCCTGACTTTTCGGGAGGATTTTCAAACTTTCCCTAACTAGTGACCATCCTTTAATTAATCCTTTAATCTCTAAATAACGATCAGTGTAACGAAAGATTCGATCTTTGATTGAAATTCATTCAACGTATGTATAGTTTTGGTCTGAAATTACTAAGTATTCCTAAGAGTTGTTAACTGCTTAATAGAGATAATTATAATCTTTCTAAATTTATATACGTACATTACCATTCATGATAATAGTTCAACAATATTTTCATGCTAAAGATATAAAAAATTTTGTATTAATATCTCAAGCAAAAATTGGTGTACATTACATAATGTACACCAATACTGGAATTAAGGATTTGCATTCATATTTAATAAATGCAGAATTCAAAATGAAAAAAGGAAAAGTAAAGAGCGCAACAATCAAATACAAATTAGCGAAATTAAAAAAAAGTTATGAAGGAGAAAAAAAAGAAAGACAAAGAGTAAAAAAACACCCACCATAAAGTATAAAAATTTGTATGGTTTTGATCCAGGAAAGAAGGCGTCTTTTGGTGGTTTTAGTTGATTAAAATAATATGTTCCATCTAATGAAGAAAAATAGATTGATAGACATATTTATTGGCGAAGTAGCAACATTAGATACCAGGCGCAACAATATCCAATGAGGCAGTTTAAAAAAGACAGAGGAATTGATATAAAAAAGTATTATAAAAATTATGTGACTGAACATGTGGAAAGTGGAAAATTATTCAAAAACAAATCCGGAAGATTATCGACAAATCATTAATTACTAACTATAGATTTATTTTTCATATTGATAAACATTTTTACCTTCAACAATTTTATTTCTAGCAAAAATAAGCTAATCAAATAATGCTTGAACATTCTCTTTCAATATTGGACAATTTTTGTTGAAATAGAAAAATTTTTCATTGAGAACAATCTTTTAAAAAGGAATTAATCGACTGAATACCTAATCCGATTTTGCATGAAATCCTATATGTTGATACTCGTAAATCAGAATACTCTTTTCAAATATTTACATTGAAATGGTAGAACAGAGAAGCGATTCCCGAGGATAATACAAAAATGAGTTTTCTTTACAGTATACACTTGAAATTTTCAGCAAAATAACTGTCTGCGTGTATCTGCTCTCAAGGATTATCATTCCTAAGATTGTCGAAATTTTCTAAGTAAAAGCTGCAGGAATGAGAGTTGATATATACCACATATACATACGAGTATTTTCCTCCCCCACGTGTTTTAGCATCTTTCAGAGATTATCATGCGCAAAGTGCTTGAAACTTGTATAGATATAGCATTACTTTACAGAGAATGAGAGAGGGAGTAGTGGGACCAGAACGGGGTGAAGGGGTGAAAGTGTCAGGTGGTTGGGGGTCGAGGCTTGGTGTCTAAACAAACTTTCCGTTGTCTGCAACAAGAATGATAATGCGGATAGCGTTCAGCACGTTTTGGATTAGGTTTCGAGCGCTGTTGGAGAACGCGTGAGGGTAGAAGTGAAACTCTGAGGGTAGGGCGAATACAGAGAGAGAGAAAGAGCAAAAGGTAAAAGGGATGGGAGTTCGAAGAGTGAGAATTGCAGAGACTAAAGCCATGGGAAGCTTCGGATATGGATGATGGAGGAGAAGATAGGGGTACGAGGCGAGCATGAGTTGATATTAGGTATTTAATAGACAGCTCTAGGGAGTTGCTCGGGCGAGCGAGAACTGAACCGTAATGTTGGCGAAGGATTTCTCATAAGCTGACCTCGGCAAGGAAGGTGAATATAGTGAAGAAAGACAGAGAGAAAGGAGAAAGAGAGGGTGGGTTTCTAGGAGGTGGCCGATAGAAGTCGACCTGCCTCGCCCTTCGAAGGGAGGGTATAGCTGGAACGGTGTTCAGCAACTTTCCAAAGTGGGAAAGAAGTGGAAGTTGTGAAGAAAGTCGAGGGAGTTTGAGAGGGAGAAAAAGAGAGAGAGAGAGAGTGAGAGGCGACGATGAAAACGAGGAAAAGAAAAGGGAATAACTTGAATCTGAGTTTTCTCACGATAAGCCTGGATTACCTGGCGCTTTAACTTAGCGACGACCGCTCGTTTCTCAGGTGTCGTTCTCCGAGTGTCACCATATTGGATATTTTCAGCCATCCAGGTATTCGTCCACCGACCACCAGAGAGAAAGAAATTCCATTCTAACTTTCAATTAGGATCAGTTACGTAATTTTATTCCATAGAGAAAATTTAATAATATTTTTTTCTTTTCATTAATGTGTAGATAATAATATAAACATCAGTGACAATCCTTTCGAGTACAAGAAATAAGTTCACTAAAGAAAAATGTAGAAAATGTTACATTGTTAGAATGTAATCTGGAACAATAAAAATCGAAAGGGCTGGATGTATTTACATGAAAAAATCTTCATGCGACTATGATGAATAATCAATAAATTCTGATTTGACATTGAACAAGATGATTGAGTTTCGAAGAATAACTCAGAGACTATTTTCCTTCTGGGTGGATAATAATTTTCAAAAGACTAAAGTTCATATTCCTATAAAACTGGAACATTGTCTGCCAATGCTATATATGACGTACTTTGTCTCTAAATTTCACCTCTGTCTTTCAATCTCTTCCATCTGGCAGAAATCGGCGCAATGCATATTCAATTTTGAGAGGCCGCTCGTTCCGGAGACATGCAGAGACATCACGTCCGTTCCAAATTCCAGTCAAAATCGATTTACGAGTCAACCATGTGTTTTATTGTTATGAAAGAATGATTTAAGTAATATACGCATCAATTATCAAATCAATTGTTATGCAAGTAGGTGAGAAAGGGAACAAATAGAAAAGAAGCTAATTCCAAAAAAATCAATTTCCTTATGACTATAAATAAAGTAAAAAACCTTTTCTGATGATATTAGAGAAACATTGTGTCAGAAATAACTGGTTCGTTTCGGTTGGTTTGATAACTTTACAAACGCTGCACATGTGTCGGTTATAGCTTGAATTTCGCATGTATATAGAACTCGACTGCAAAAACGTAGAGTGTAGGGTGATATCTCTCGTGACTATGTCTCTGGATCAGCGAGATCCACACCCACTCCCACCACCCTGAAAATCCTATTTAACCCATTCTGTATCCCCCCAGGTATGTGTATACACTATCATCGAGAGTTGCGCATTGTGTTGAGTTATTTCCACGACACCAGGGAAATTATAGAAGCTTCTGTTTCCTTTTGCAGTATTTGTATTCTAATTACGAAACTACGAATGCTCGAACAAAAAAATCCATTTCATTTGAAGTCATTCAACTATTTTCCAGTGGATATTTGATGTACTACTCTATACCTTAGTAAAATTTAAGGAGAAACTGATTTTCACTTTACTAAATAGCCAGAGAATACATTATTTTCAAAATCGAAAGACAATCTTCTCTACGTGTATGTGAATACAATTTAAAAAATGCAACAACTCTTTTCATATAAAGTTAATTGTTATAATTGTAAAAAGGTGCACAAAGCGTTTGCATAGTTTGTTTTTAATTTCAGATGATTTTATAATTTAAAAACTTTTATATATACAGAGAATGAAAAACAGTTTGTAGAACTCATTAAAAGAGAAAAAAATTGTCGTGGATTATGCAGTTAAACTACATTTTAATGAGTTTTCACAGCTTATAAATAATACATACATTTTTTTTAAATCCGTGAGAAATGTGAGTTCATTACTCAATGCAAACTCATTCAATGAAGAAAATATCCGTAACAATTGTTTGCACTTGTCAGTAAATTTATAAAAGAATCAGTACCAATAAAATTGTATAAGTAATTTAAAAACAAATTTTTTCATGAAAAAATTTTCTGAGCCTTTTTTTCTTAAGTGATTCTACTTGCATCTAACTTTAACTGTAACAGCCGCAATTAGGCACTTAACAGGAAGTGTATATCAAGTGGGATTAAGTAAAAGAAAAGATGTCTGAAATTATCTCTAGATGACCCTGGTTAATAAAGTCAAAGCTCATCAAAAAATTATTCGGGAAGCTTTTTATCTACAAATCTAACAACTAATTACCAACAAACAATTTATTAAATTTTTTTCTGGTTTAAAAGATTATTCTATTAAATAAAAATTAGTAACTGAAAACTTATCTAAAATCTTGAGAAGTCTCGTATACATTTTCTATCCTACTGGTAGGCTGAAATTTAAAGAATCTTGCAAGCATTACAAACGTCTTTAATCCAAAAAAAAGAAAATTTGTGGAATAAAGTTGGAAAATGTTAGATACTTGTATAAGAGCTCTTAAAATGCTTTTCCATTGCAGACTAATTGCGCTCTCCTCTTTTGTGAAAAGCTCGTTTAATTAAATCGGTATATTAAGCCTTCGACTAGATGCAGAACGTCGTTCTCTTTCATTTTCTATAGCATTTATTTCTGCACGTACTTCGCTCAATTCTTATACTTCTCTCTTATACTCAGTTTTCTCTTATGACCTCCCACCTCTTCTTTCAGTCATACTAAGTTTATATTGCCGACGAGCACGTTCGAGTTTACGATCCACGTTAATTCCTTGTGGATAATCGCGCAGCACCTCCGCGGCAAAAGAAACTTACCGAAACTTTTACTTTGGAAAAACAAAGTCTCGAAAAACTGATAGATGACGGGTCTTACATAAATATTTTCCCCATATATATATATATATATAGTATACACATGTAGATAGATACAATAAGAAAACTTTTCAAATTAAGAAAGAAAAATATTTTCTCTTGTTTTGAATTATTTATTGTATTTATATTAAGGATAGGATAATTCATATACTAAAGATGAAAGGTTGTATGTGACCTAACACTTAAATAGTGTCCCGTGAGTGACGTTTTGAAGATGACTGTAAACAGACAAATTCTAGAAACCATAAAAATATAATAAGTTCTTACAACTTTTTGATCTTGCTTTACGACTTTTTAATTTTTAAGAGATCCCGAAATTGGAGCCGTCGATTAATTCTAATTCGCCATCTAATGAAGATCCACCAATATTCGGTCATAGTGCCGATTCAAAAGCATTGGCAGCCAATATTTTGGGCGCTTTCAATGTTCACGCTCGGAGTGCTCTGAAAAGGCCAAACGTGGTTGGTTGGGTTAGTGAAATAGTGAATTTTGATTGGCTAAAACTCTTAATTGACAGTTTCGCACTCGATTTTCACGATCGATCATTGCTTAAACGACTATTTTTAATTATGATTTTGCTTTTGATGGTAGACTTGCATATATCAAAGCGCGACCTTCCATAGTCGCTATGAACTTCGTTAAAAAAGTGCCTTTATGTTATTTTTGACCACACAGCCCAATTTGATGACGCATAATCGAACTGTCAAAAACGCACCTAGGTTTTTGTCATTATTAAAAATATTGTCTTGTACTACGACACAAGTAAGTAATCGTATAATTTTCTTTCATCCGAACTATTTATAATGGTGTTGAAAGGGGTTCCTTGTAGAATACCGCATCGGGAAATAAAAAATAAAATAATTAAATTCGGAATGTAAGGTAAAAAAATCTGTGTTATCATTGTGTAATTCTTTTTATCAATAGTATATTAAATTTGGACTCAATAGAATGAATATGTTTATTTATATATTTGTTTATAAATTCCAATAAGTAATTGCTTTTTAGTAAGAATTCTTTAACAAATTCAATATTTTTAGCATGGAATTTTTTGTCACAGAACTTTACAGCTTTATCAATCAGATTATAAATTATAGCAATTTTTTAAGTCAAAAAGTGTTTCGATTAGTAAACAAAGATAAAACATCAAGATTAAACAAAATGTGATTATCTGGAACAGTAAATTGTTTAATTTTTTCAATAAAGTCTAAACTTGTTAGGGGATTATAGGGAACCGTGAATCTTATAAAGAAAATTATAAAAAAACGTAAATGCACGAAGTAATTATCATTTATTCGAAAGAAAAGTAATGGGATAAAAAACAGTGAATAATATCAAAAAGGCTTTAGAAAGCAAACTGAATTAAATGTCAAGAAAATTGTGGACAATCTTTAAAAAGCGAAAATTATGAATCTGTGACACTCTCCTTCAATTCGAGCTTATTTAACACAAAATTCAAGAAAGTCTTAGTCCAGTGTCACAAAAATGATGTTTTGGCCCTGTTAAAGCCTTGGTCAAAATGTCTGCAACCATCCTTTCAGTAGTCGAATAATATAAATTTATCTTCACATCCGCATGTTCTAAATTTTTCTTCGTGTTAGCTGCTTTTTTAATTTCACTATATATGTTTTATTTTTCAAATATATCACTTTGAAACGTATTTTAATCCTGAAAAGGACTTTCTTTTTTGGAGAAGGTAAAATGTAGGAAGTTGCTTGATGCACACCTGTGGCACACCTGTGTAACTGATATCTGTCTGCTCTCTCGGGACTATAAACTTCGTTCTGCAAAATGAGAAGTGCCGAATGTACTTTTGCTAAGTGCAAGCAATCATAATTTTGATGTACAAATATTGTGAACCATATGTAAAAAGAAGCGGGAGATTTTTAATTTAAAGAAACATTTTTCTACTTCTCTCTTCTTTTTAAACAAAACACTATTTATTTTTTAACCTGAAATTTTTTTTAAATCCTTAACACTGTTGTTTTTTTGAAGATAAATTATTATCATATTTATGTTATTTATTTTCGATGAATATTACGTTGTAATTTGTTTTGATTAATATATATTGTAAGTAACAAAAATTATGAGTGTTACGCTACACAAAATATGGTTAAAAACTTTAATGTCGATCGTTAAATTGTAAAGACGATATCTAGACGGTATTGAATTTCATGTGAGCGAACATTAAATACTGTCGGGGCAATAAGGTCAGTTGGAATGTGTTTTAGGAGATGAATATGTGGAATAAAAACGATCTTAAAATTCTCGGACATAAAAACGGCAAGCTTTTTTATGTCGTAATAATATTCAATGTGCTCGAAGGGTCAGAAAATAAAAAAAGATACTTTGCGAAACCTCCTTCTCTTTTAAAAAAATATTATTGCAATTAAAATACGCGAATAATAATAATAATAATAATAATAATAATGCCTTTATCATCAACTTTTGATAATGAAAGTGGTGATTATAAATTACTTCTTATAAAGAATACTCTACCTAGGTTTAAATAATTTTAGATGTACTATTTAAAACATAGTACCAAAATAGAATTATTATTTTTTCTTTGATAGAAAGGAAGGGGCAAAGAAGAAGTCTTATTTTTTTGTTTACATTTCAAACGATAATTTACTTAAAATTACTGACAATGAATGTGAATAGTTTTTATGTTTGTATGTCAAAAGGTGTCGTTTACCTTTGGTTCACAGGAGGTTTGTATAACGACGATAGAGAGGAAGTAGCAAGTACAAAGGACACGCAAGCTGATAAGGAAAAACGTTAGATAGCTCCGGTGACGTAGCGTTTGGCAAATAAAGAAAAAAGAAACGGAAAAAAGAGTAAGAGATGAAATTCTCGAGTCATCTATTCTCTGTGTCAAGGGAGAATCCCGTGCGGTGAGAAGGAACAAAGTCTCCGAGTAGCAAAAGGGGTGAATATAGGGGATAGAAGGTTGTGTTCTGTCAGACTTCCTTCCCCCTTCCACCCTTCCTTCCCATAGAATAAGGACCGCACACTCAGTGTGAGAAGTAAAAAAAATTAAAACAAAATAAAAACACGAAAATAAAAAAAGGAGGGGAAAATATTGTTAGTAATGGTGCGATTGTATCGCCATTCTCAAAGAGTATTCCATCCGGAAATCAGTTTAATTATTTTTACTATATAATTTTTAAAATCAAATGTAAATATACATTTAAATTTCTTTTTTAAAATATTTTTTCATGATTATTATTACTTTCATGAAATTATATAAACTTGTGCTAGATGATGAATATATAAAAATATTATTAATGGAAATTTTAATCGAATGTTTTTGACAGCTTGTGATGTAATAGCATCTATATACATATATGAGGAAGATACGTATAATTATTCAGTGAATCATTGAAAACAAGTAGATGGATTTGCAAACGATTCGATCTCGTGGTCGGCACCAACGCAATGGATAAATTGCTCGTTTCGGAGTAACGATTATCGTTTACCCTATCAGCTTGAAATGTTGTGCAGTGGGTGAGTCAATTCAGTGGTCGATTCCGAGGACCATCACAATCGAGTGAAATTGGACACCTAGAAAATGGGCTTGCTGTTAATTTTTCGAGCAAATTTAATAATCTCTTCTTCACATGATTTCACCTTTTCATCAATAACTTTCTTATCACTGTAAACATACATAAAGTATTCATTTAACAATTATCGATTTACTATAAAATTAGATTTTTTATATTCTATGTGTTGTGACACTATACACAATTATCGAGAAAAAAAGAATTAAACGTTTCCTATCTACAAAACAACTTAAAATAGTGTTAATGTGAAATGTTATAAACGTATCATTAAATTTCGAAGAGTAAAAATTAGAAGTAACTTCGAATTCACTTCCTTTAAAAAAGTAGAAAATGAAGTTCATATGACCTTGAACTTAGTTTCACTACTACTTGAGAAATTTGCGAAAAGTAAATATTTCAATGCCCAAGGGCAATTCTATATATATTTTGTGAATTTCATGTCGGTGGATTAATTAACTTATTCAAATGTTTATTCTTTGTAAATATTGTCCGAAGCTTCTAAAGAAATAAAAAAAGTAGATATAATGAAGAAAGAAACTTTATTATAATTTTTAAAAAAATAATTTCTCTTTGTGTACGGAATAACTGGATTTTAGAATTCTTTGTGTAACCTGATTTTAATGGTGCTATACTTCCGACAGGAAAAGTAACATCATCTTTCTTCATTAAGCAAAAAGTAGTAAACAGAAAATCTGTTTGTTTAATTGAAAAAGAAACTAACATAAAAAGGCCCAATTTTTGCGTAAATACATAATTATTACAATTTAAATGGAACGAGCATTTTGAAATTTCCAAAAGTAATGAAAACAGTATCCAATAAAATAATCTTTCAAAACATAAAAGAAAAGTTCAGTTTTGTACATTATAATAAAGATTATTATTCAGGATTGAAGAGATAATTAATACAGAGAATATCGATAGATTTTAACCTTTAAATGTCTGACTAATGGATCTTATTCATGTTTTTACGATCATATCCGGGTGGAAAGATGGCTTTTGAGTATTCAGTGACGCTCGTTTTGAGAAACTTCGTTATGGCGAATAATCGTCATAAAATCCTTCGCGATCGTCGGACGCACGTTGATGATACTTAACCAAGAGAAAGTTTAATCTACAGAGAAAATGTGGTCGAACCTTTAGAACTTATGGATCACTAAATGAAATAAACCATTATGGTTTATTTCATTAAATTTTACACGCTGTGAATTAAATATTAAAAGAAGAAATTTTAACAAAAATTGAATTTATTTTCCGATCTTTATTTAATTAAAAAACACAAAACAAAAATATTGAAATGAAAGAAAATAACTTCTCATTTGATATAGAAAACGCATGGTATAATATTTACTCGTATGATGGAACTGTATCTAAAGATAAAAATAAAATTCAAAACCGTTATAGAAAAATGGTTTAATAATATATATATAAATAAAAATTTTAATTAAAACTGCTATATTTCTCAAACAACAACCCAGTTTGATAAACAAAAATGCTTTTATACAAAAATGAATTTCAAAAAAAAAATTTATTTAAATGAATATCAAATTTTTCTTACAAACGTATTACGTTATCAGTTTTATTGAATTTTTGTATTATCTCCAGGAGAGTATTTAAATAATATAAATTATATCAAAATTAAAAATTTTTTTTCATCTTTAAATTTTTTAAAAAATTTTATAAATGTGAAAAACGATATTATATATAAGAAATAGATTCCTTGGCTGCTTGTCAGCAAAATGTTTGAGGGTTTGAAAATAAATCTCATTGCATTGAATTTACAGCACGTGACTGGCACTAAAAGTAAGCACGCCAAAAATTACCACTGGAATAACACTTTCAAGAATATTTCGCGAAAAGCGTGTCCCATAATATATGAAAACAATTTCATTAATTACTTACTAAACCGAGAGTGCTTTTTGTCATTGTAATAAATGGTTGTAACTGTACGAAATTCAATCTTCCATTATTTGTTTACATCAATTTGTTCGCAATATTAAATTATTCAAATATTTTAAAATTACGTTCTTTTGAAATGCTCAAAAATACCACGACAATTAGTTTCTCATATTTTCATTTTCTAATTTTATCAATCTATATTAAACAATACTTTTTTTATTTATAACTAGCTGTCGTACCCGTCTTAGACGGATTTTAGTTTTTACTGATATATTTGAAGAGGTGTCTACCAAACGGAAATTTAATTTGACTGGGAAAAACTAATAATTATTAGTTACCATTACCTATTTCATTAGGAAAATTTTACTATTTGAATCAGTAAATGACTTTTCCTATAAAATACTATTTTTATCTAATTTAGATTCACAGAACAGTATTTGTCAATTTGTAGTACTTTATGCGTTTGTATCACGGAAAGAAATATTCTTAATTTAAGAATATATACTAAAATAGGTGCCAAGGATATTTCCCACTTAATTGAATACTGCCATATACACAAAAATTAATATTTTAAAAATATTCTATGTACTCGAGAGCTAAATCTATCACAGATTCAGAAAACCATTAAATTTTTGTTTTAGATAAATCGGTCTAACCAGAATCTTGCCCTAAAATAACAAAATAATTTATTGCTTAATTTTTTTTTTTGGTTGGTTGTTTTGTTTTCGTTTCCGTCCTCAAACCCGTGTTCAATCCCCAGCCCCCACAAATTGTTTTTCAAAATAAAAAAAAACTTTCTCCAAAATTCCTAGCTTCCCAAAATTAATTAGAATAATAATGAAATATATAATAAAATGAGCAAAATTAATTTTTTTATTTTATTATAATATTTTTTTAATATTTAACAAATATTTGTCATATTTTTTTCAGTAAATTTACACCCATAACCTATCTAAAATTATCAGTGATAATTTCCGAACTTATCACGGATAACTTCTAGATAATTCGCTGCGAATTAACATTTCAACTTTTTAGCGATTTCGTATTTTAAGTTTTCAGCTTATTCGCTTTTCAATTTCGCAGTTAATTTGCAAAAGGACGGACATTTGGTTTTCGCCTGAAGTTCGCAATGCGAATTTCCTGCGAAATGTTGTGCTATGTGGGTATGGGGGTATGTCCAAGTTGTGAAATGTAAACAAACCAAAAGGTAAACAAACCTAACACAAAAATCGCAGTTTTGTAACAGCCATTTCTCCCAAAAAAATTAATATTTTTACACATTCTTTACAAAAATGGAAAATTAAAGTATCAAAGTTTCCAATGAAATAATTTATGACTATGAGCAATAAAAAGCAATTAGTAAAATAACTAATTAAAATGACCTGTAAAATAGCATTTTTGACGCGTCGCGAAAAATAAACTGTCTGAGTATATCAACCGCACTGACGATGAAGAAGTCCCATGTAAAATTAATATTTTTCAACTCGTTCTAACTAAAGTCCAAATTGGCATACTTGAATCGAAAAACTGTTTATTCATTAAAAATTCTTAGTTGTGGAGGTTAATGTAAAATTTGAAATATAAATTTTAATTAATAATTATAATTGTTTCCATTAAAGCAATTAATAATAGTTAAATATCATAACTTTTTTAAGACTATTTTTCAAGGAGAAATTGTAAAATGTATGCATTTTATAGCTGCAAGTAATATTTGTCGGATTGATTAATTTCGCAAGTATTTTGGAACACAATGTAGTGGTCGAGCACCTTTATGCTTGACTTAGAAATGCATCCGCAGCGACAATTTACCGCGACGTCGCGCCCGACAAATTAATTCCTGCCGGAGTAACCACCTAACACCTTGTAAACTTCAGGATGATTAACTGCTTTAACTAATAATGGAGAATAGGCGTATCACGGTTAAATGTTACTCTTGAGCCTTCATCTCCGTGTGCCTTTTGATCCGTTGCCCAATAATATAACAACCACAATCCTTAAAGGCTTACCAGATTAGTTTTCGCATTATCTTAAACTCAAACAAACTCCAAACTAATTTCAAATCATTTGCGGTCCTTTGGCAAAATACCCGTTCGTAATCCTCGCGTATAATTCTCAGTAATAACATTTTTCTTTTATAAGTTGACTTAGTATACGTGATTCGATTATTTCGTATTTCTAAACCTTCTTACTGTTTAATAAATATTTTTAAAAAATAATTTTTTATTTAAAAAGACGATGTATTATTTTGTTCAAAAATTTAATTAGTAATGTGGAATTCTATTAAGTTTAGAATATTTCATAATAATACATAAATATTGTAATATATCGGAGACATCATAAAGACAACTAAAAGACGTGTATAAGAAATTCTATGTAATATTATTAAATTATTTAAAACCGTGTAAAGACCTGATAAAAATAATTTGCAACTATATAATTTTTCTTTTACTCATATAAATTCATAAACGTCAATATTGCGAATTTTCAACCAATTAAGATGGGTTTAACCTTTGCCATGCCATTTTGTTATTTAATTTCTTACACATTTCGATAAAATTTTGATCTCGGACAATGTATGTTCAATTTTTAATATATCTATATTTATTTTATTATTCTTGAAATTAAAGTACTACCTGTCGAAATAATTGTTACGCTATTTAGGAGTTTATTATTTAAATAAACAGTGTTTTAGTGCAAGAATTTCATTATCTATTTATGTAACGAAGATAACTGTGCAACCGTCTGACCACAAGCGAGCATTTCTACTACTCGTGTGGAATAACAGTTTCTGTATTCCAATAGGTCACAGGAATTTATAACCTTAACGTATATTCATAAAATGTTGTAATTTGTAACATTTTAATGCTTTGTTTGTAAATTGAAATAATTACAGTTTAATTTATTACAATGTTATTAATTTTTATTAAATTTGTGTTTACAAGTTTAAATAGTGATTCAGGTGATTTAAAATAATTTAAGGAGTTAGGGGAAGTAAGCTTCTAAATCATTATCATCATAATACCCAAAAAAAGTTACTTTGACAAATTAGAAATTTGTGCTTTTCTTGTAAAATACATTGCAGTCTCAGGACGTAAGAAAATTTAATTGGACAACAAATCAGATCAGAGTTTAAATATTTTAGATTAAATTAATTTTTTTTTAACTTACACTTTAAAATTCCTTTAATGCAATGTTGATAAGGTAACCATCTCATTGTTGCAAGTTTGAAAATTTTGTTTGATTCTATGAAATAAAATTCTTGAATATCAGTCAGACAAATAGCATGTTTCAAACTTTGAGAAAAATTAGATATCATTCATAATAATTGTGTGCAAAAACGCTATAATTGTCATTTACAATTACCAATAATTAATGGTATTTATTTATGAACAAATTACGGGTTGAACTTCTAGGAATAAAAATTTATATTGCTTAGATATTTAATAGAGCATTTTTGAGAGTTAATGATAATTTTATTCGTTATATGCAGTCCTGCTTTTTAAATTATTATATCTGTAAAATATTTCATTCAATTTAGTCGCACATAATTTACTAAGATGAGTTCTACCAATAACTTATTACTACCTATATTTTTCTCGGTGTAAATTGAAAGCAAGTAATGAAAATAAAAATTGCGAATTAATCGGAAAGTAAATAGTAAAAAATTGGTATCATCATTAAACGATATTTGTTTTGAAATTAAACAAAAAAAGTGACCAGTCGATCGTTGGGTGAGCAATTAACTTTCAAAATGTCACGTGCATCCGCGTAACTCACAGAATCCGATGTCAAATTTTATCCACTAATAAATCATTTCTGGACTGTCAGGGTTAACCGGCAATCTGCTTTCGAGGTAGGCCCTTTCGATGTTTAATATGATCTCAATTATCCGTGACAGATCCTGTCATCTCTAATTTTGTCTATCGAAATGCGAACCACATCTATTAGTCAATTTTGTAAAGCTGTTAAACACAACTACAACTATTCTCCTCAGATTAACATCCTTTGTATTTTGTTCGAGTCTCTCTTGCTCACGTTTCTGGAAACATAATCATTTTTATTCAGTTTGATGTTTTTAGTTAATTTGGGATAAAGATATTAAATTACTTTTAAAAAATAAACTTTTTGAATTATCATAAATAAACGTATTTTATTATCATGCAGCTTAGTAAATTTTATGTACATCGACTTACGTGCCTTGAACTTGGAGTCACTGGAACAAATATTAGTTTATTCTTCGGTCAATTCACGGCACAACTAAAATAAACTCGTAACATAATTCAATATAGTTTAATTAAACAAAGTGGTGCCTATTTACTCAGGCGGCTTTAACACATCCCTTCATAGTCAGGTGATCTTCACAAAATGCACACCTATCCGCGGTCAGGTATGTTAAAAATAATTTTTGTCGGCCCTTTTGCTCTTCAATTCAGCCTTTTCCGTTCGGGTCAGGCTTTCAGCTCTATGACCTCTACCAGTCAGGTCTAAATAGGCATTGCCTTGATCAATTGATCCCTTCTCCTTGCTCCGTCGCTGTTCCTCAATTTCAATTTCCCTTGTTCTCGTCCGCAACAATATGGGTTAAAAAATGATCAAAATGAACAAAAGGTTCAATAAATGTATTTTTATAACAAAAAAACACTTTTGTATATCAGTTGATCACTCGACAAACTGCTCAGATTTCCTTATATCAATTGATTTTATTAATCGACAATTATGTGGTGGGGAAACCTTCATTGCACTTAGTTGTTGCAAAGTAAAGTTTTACCACCTTGGATAAACCTGTGACAAAGGTAGAAAAATTACTACTTCGGAAGCAAACCAAACAACTCTTTTACATTTTTTTTTAAATGAAAAACTTTTTTTTTTACTTTTATTCACAATTTGCACTTAATTGTTGAGTTGAATCTGTCACAAAATTTTTAAACACGATAAGTTTTTTAATCACTCTCTCACTTTTTTCGTCATTACAACTTTTCTAATTCTTTTAAACATAAAACAATTATTTTTCATTTTTACTTAATCACTAATTTTTTTAACAACGAACTTTTAGTTCGTCACAATTTTAATTAACATAAAACTTTTTTATCAGTAAAACAATATTCTAGTGTCTTCTTTTTATCTCACTTTATATTTGAAGATACTCTCCATATGAGAAAATCTCTATTTTCAAAAATCTAATATTAATAATTAAATTAATTATGTGTTGACTTTTAATAAAAATTAAATCCAACCGATTAAATTATTCTTGAGAAGATATTTTCCTATATGTTTCTTATAAAAATTGAATTGTTAGAATTTTATTTTCTTGCCGCAAGGAAGTTATAAAACAAAACGTAGTATATGACAAGTATGAGTGAGAAAAACGGATTTTTCTTGATTTATCGTGAAAAATAATAAAAAAAAAGGAAGAACCGAAAGAAATTGGTGTTCTCTTTCTTCTCTCGAGAGTTCTCTTTCTTGTACGTTCTGACTTTGTTCCTTCTTTTTCTGCCATCGTGTGGAAGGAGGGCAGTCGTAACTTTGGATCCGACTTGGCCCGTGAGGGAGAGAGAAAGAGAGAAAGCTAGACGATGGCCAAGCGTGATTTCATGTCGTTACTCCTTTTTTTACAACGACTTTTTTTCTCAGCTCTCGGTTAGCAGTAATACCAGAACTGAACCTAGGTAACAGTCTCGGCAGCGAATCGTAAATTATTATTATTATTATCATTACCATCTTTGGTAGCGTTATGGAATCCCCCATGGGGATAACTCTGCTCCTCACCGTTCTGAATTCATTAGTGTCGAAAGAAAAATTTCTGTGACACAGAATCTAACCGAGAATTCTATGTCCCACTGGTTTCAATTCGTTAACTGCATTTTTCCTCTTGGACTTTCAATTTATGCTACTTAAAAAAACTTGGAAAAATTCAAACATAAGAATTTATGCACTACTTTAGTCTTTCTTACCTCAAGCTTGTTTGCAAGATATGAAACTTATTAAATTTCAAGAAATTTATTGCCCACTTTTGAGATTTTATGATTTTTGGTTTTGCTCAAATTTGTATTTTTAATTAATTATTAGAGTTAGAGGTAAAACCTTTTTAATTTAAAGATGTTAGCGGCTAAACTCTTAGCATCCAAACAACTTGCTTATAAAAAATGCCAATTATAGATTATTTCTCTAGTAATTGTGATTATCAAAGCGTTGTGGGAACTGAAAAATTTGGTAATTAAAGGACATTCTTTATTTAGTTATATTAATTTATATTATTTATTTTTGGATAAAAAAAATTAGAATTTATAGATTATTGATTATTAGATCTTATTTGATAAAGGCGGAGTGAAAAGAGAGAAAAAATGAACAATTTCCTCGGGCTCTACTCGCTCCAACTGAGAGTCAATTTGTAAATAGTACCTCCGCGCCATTTCAGCTGCATTTGATAGGTTGAAAACATTATTGAAAGGCAGTGACAAGTAATATTTAGTTTGGATTGCTCTTGGATCCTTGAGATGCATTTATTTATGAATCGATTTAATTTGCTTATTAATTTAATTATTTTTACAGTTTATTACAATATTGTCCTTATTTTAGTTACACAATATAGAATATGAAGGAGAACTCAACATTTTTCTACCATGGTCGAGGACAAAATTAAAAGAGCAAAATTGCAACGTTACAAAATATAGAAGAAATCTAGAAGATTTAGAATACATATATAATTAATTATAACAAAATGTTCAGCAAAATTCCACTTTCCCAGTCGACAAATTGTAAGCAGTGTTCATTAAAAAAGCGTTTGCAACTGTAAAAGTGTAAAATCAGTTTTCGTGTGCATTTACTGCACGTCCCTACTCCTATTTGCAACGTTTGGTCCCATGCCAAGATTACTGCCTTTCCTGCGGCTATCGTAGCACCACTGTCCTTGGTAGAATACGTAAATCTATTGTGTCGTGACGACGAAACGTAGATATATAGGATATAGTATATATACATAAATGCTCCAAATACTCAGCAGAGCTCGAAATCAGCTTCCATCTCCGGGACGTTATTCCCCTCCTCTCTCTCTCTCTGAACTTTCTCTGGCTCGCATGTGAATATTTTAATTTTCCCAAAATTCTCTAGTTCTTCATTTCGTTCACGTGGCACTCTTTGCTAGCCAATATTCTGGCTTTATCTCTTGGATGTGCTTGATAAAAATCTTGATGAGGACAATGCTAATGAGACACGTCAGTGTAGACAACTGGTTGTGTTGAGAATGAAAGAAGAGAGCTTAATGAACGAGACAAAATAGAGCTTCTCACCCAGACAGTGTCACTCGGATAATAATAGTAATGATGGTGATGATAGCGCATTATAATTGCAGTAACATTCCTTGTGGCTTTTGCGACACTAAGGATAATTGATCGACAAGTATCAGGTACAAAATTGTAGGTACTGTAGAACATTATTATCGTTTTTTTAAATACCTTTTCTATAACATAAGACAATTATTATTACATTAATTATTTAATTTTTCAACTCAATAATTTTTCGTTTCAAATTGAAGCATACGTGCATAACTTATACACGCAGAAAAATTCGATTAAAAATTTTGGAGTTCAGTAGGGGAGACAGAGGAGGAATGTAACAACGCTTATCCTTATGTAGAAACGAGTAGATATGCAAATTAGGTAAAGAAAGACATTCTTGTGAATTTTGTTTTGAAAAGAGAAAGAAATTCATGGTTAAATTTGAAGAGAGATAGTCTCATGTTAGTTTTATTGAAAGACGAAGTATAGAACAGTAAGATTTTCAGACGAAGATATTCTTATGGCAGTTGCACTTGTGTAGAAAAAGATAAACAATATTAAACGAAGAAGCTCTTATGTTATTCTTCCTTGATAGAGGGAGAAAAGTCTAGCGTTAAATCGTTAGTTAAGGCAGTAGTCTCCTTTAGAAGCCGAAAAAAGCGTTTTTCAGCAATTTTTTTAAAAGGAAGGAAATGATTGCGGTAAACGAAATTTTTAGGTGCTATTCTACTATATTTCAGCTTAAAAAACAATTTTTATTAAACAAATTTGACCAAGAACCAAATTATGTACTTTTTGTGCGGGGTCCTTTGTAAATATTAGATAAAAGGAAAAATTGTATTTATTTTTATTTATATTATTGTACTTTAAACTTAAAAAAACTTTATTTTTGCTTAGGGAATTTTGGGAAATCTGCCCATAGATACCTTGGATTCTGCACTCCAAGGTTATGTGGGGTTGGTATAATAAAACAAAAAAAATAAATTAATTAATAAATAATATAATAAATTTAATAAACTGGCAACCTACTTCCAGCTCGACCCATTAAAACCCGTAACCCATCTTTTGGAGTCCTTTACCCTCCCTCGGAACTGTCGTAAGACTTTAGCCTTCAAAGGTGGCGCTTCAACTCTGTCGCTGATGCGACCTTCTTCTTTCCATGCGGTTCTCCTGCGTCGATAGTTAAAGAATTTAAAAGTATTTTAATGTCTAAGCGCAATTTACAGCACAACAATAAAAAACAAATGCTAAAAAGTGTAAAAATTCAAAAGATATAATAATAAACGGGTATAAAAAAACAGAAACATATAAAGTAAACAGATATATGAAGTTAAAAGATAAAATTGTATAAAGACATATAAAAATCACAAAATAAATTAAAATTGTATAAGGACAAATAAAAATCACAAAATAAATTAAAATTGTAATACGACAAATAAATTAAGATAATACGGAACAAAACAAATTTAAAAGCTGATTAAATTACGCTTTTTGTCAGCCGTCGAGTTCTTTTCTCGACATAACCGAGATTATAAAATTCTAGACATACCGCCAATTTTCTTCTGAATGGATCATCAGCGATACCATGTTCTCCGGTGTAACTTGACTGTTTACACCTTTGAACATGGCCCGCCTCTCCTAGTCCTATTTCTTGCATGAGAAGAGGGTGTGCTCTGCGTTGTCCACAGGGAACTGGCAGTACGCACACACCTCAACTTCGCGTAATTTAAAGAGATACAGGTACGCGTTAAAACACCCGTGCCCTGTAAACGCTTGCGTCAAGTAATAGGAAACCTGACCTTGTTTTCTATTTATCCAGGTGTCGAGTGCCGGGATAAGGCGATAAGTCTATCGACCCTTTTCCTCACCATCCCATCTTTCCTGCCATCTGTCTATGAGCCTGCGCCTCGCTACTTTGCGGATCAGGCCCTTGCTAGGTCTAATTTCCTATTCTGAAGAATTTCTTTCTTTACAAACGAGAAAGATTTCCTCCCTTTCTCTTGCCAAATGATCTGCTGTCGGAACCCTTGCAAAGACCTGCACAGCACTAGTAGATACCGTTTTATACGCAGAGATGATACGCGTTGATATCGATCTCTGCGCCAACAGTATCTTTTCACAGATAATCATGCATCTTTTACTCCTCAGGGATGGGACCCATGCTGGTGCATTTTAGCATGGGCGACACTCGCCACCAGTCTTCTTTTTTGTTCACTGGGTCCGCCTACATTTGTCATTAACCGTGAAAGATTAGCTGCATACTCGATCGCCTTATTGGACGCCGTAGCCATGTGGTGGTGAAAGTTTAATCTTCCATTCAACTCCACACCAAGATATTTAAGTTGTTTACTCCACTTGACCTTGAATCCGTCTATCACGATTCGTGGGAACTCATAACCACATCTGTCTTTGACCAGCAGTGCCTCAGTATTTTCCAGGGCCATTTCAAGACCTCTGGTATTCAGCAAGCTTTTTGCTAGTAGCAGACATTCGTTCACTAATGTCCCAAGAGCCTCCTCACTTTCGGTAGTGCACACGAACAATGTGTCGTCCAAAAAGCCGATGATCACCGCACCTTCAGGCAGATCCAATCGCAGGAAGTCATCGTAAGATACATTTCATACAAACGGAGCTACCCTCGAGCCTTGAGGAGCCTCACGCTGCATCTCTTCCTTAAGAGTGCAGGTGTCTCCCTCATATGTAACCCACCTGTCGCTAAGATAATTATCCACTATTTTTTTTCTCATCGACTTGATAAGATCTTTCCAACTTGCGGAATTAAACGTGTTGTGTATGTCAATTGCTGCCAACGCGCAGAAGCTCTTCTTCTTCTCTGGTCTCAATTTGTTTTTTCCTGCTTTAGCTATGCCCACTACTGCCTGGATGGCATCAACTATAGACTTGCCTTTACGGAAACCAAATTGGTGATCCGATAGACGATTCTCTCGGGTCAAGTGGCCTTGCATTTTCTGCAGAACCATATCCTCTAGAAGTTTACCCATCGTATCTAGCAGGCATATACATAGGTCTATACGACAAAACTTTATCCAGAGGTTTTTCACCTTTTCTTAGGAGGACTGGACTCTGCCGCTTCCAGTCGCGGAAAAACTCTCCTTCCTCAAGGCAAAGATTGAAACATCTAAGCAGAATCTAGGGTGAAGTGTCGATAACCAATTTTAAAATCTCGTTACTAATCCCATCGATTCCAGATGCCTTACCTGTTTTCAATCTTTTGCCTGCGTTTATTAATTCACTATGTGTGAAAAGTTCTTCCTCTTTGACTTTGCTTTCCTCTTTGACCGCTCTCACCTCTCTATTCAGACTGATCGGACTCCTCACCCAACCAGATTCCTCAATTAAGACAGATTCTTCTAGGGACCGGACAAACTTCTCCTTGTCGAGTCTCTTAATATTCCACGAGGTTTTGCTACTAGGAACATCCTATCTTTTTCCTCCTCGTGTGTCTCCTATTGAGACTGAGATCTCAATGTACTAGTGGTCACTTGCGGTATATTCCTCAGAGACCCGCCAGTCCCTTATGCGGCTAAATATTTTGGACGATACGATCGTTAGATCTATAATCGATCCGATCGCACCTCTTCTAAACGTCTATGAGTTTCTCCGGTTTATCACTGATAGGTCGTTCCTGGAGATCATTTCTCCAATAAGAATTCCTCTCTTGTCGAGCATCGTCTCACTCCATTCTGGCGACTTTGCATTAAAATCGCCAGTGACAAACCCATTGCTCGTCTCCAGGAACTTGTCAACCCGCTATTCTGGGTTGCAGAGTTTAATGACGGCTCTCTTCTCCTTATCCTGATACCAAGGTGCGAGGTCGCTTCCTTGATACTGCTCACTGCAGAACAGGATGTCGACCTTATTTTCCCTAGCTATTTGCATCAGGAGCACCTGTGCATCCTTACTTGTATGCAGGTTGACTTGAAGGAGCTTTAGGAATTTGCCCTTTTAAGTTTCTCCAGTTCCTCCTTGTAAACCGGGCAGGAAATTCTACCAGGAATATGGTTGACTTCCGTTTTTCCCAATTCTGTACACGTTATGCACTTCGGTTTATCGTTAGTGCAACTCTTAGCGAAGTGGCCCGTTTCAGCGCATCTCCGACAGTTTTTTGTTCTGTCGGGGCCATTGCAAATTCGGGTCACGTATGCATAGGCCAGGCCAGGCACTTTTACATCTTGTCACTTTTAAGTGTGCTCTGATAGATGCGTTTATCCATCCTATGCGCACTTTGCCTAGCTTAAGTAGACACTCGCTGTCCGATTCATTTATACAGACTAGTGCCACTTTCGTACCGCCGAAACGTGTCAGAAGTCGGGGCAAGTCACATCTAAGTCAGGCTTCTGCAGCTTCTCTTTTAAGACGGTTACAACGTCCTCTTCTGAAGTTGTTTCGTCAAGATCCCGAATTTCGAGGGTCCTTTTATTGACAAGAGCCGTAACATGAGCCTTGTCATGCAAAACAGAAGTAAGTTTCTCCGCGAAATTCGAAGTTTCTCCCTCTTTCTTTACCACAACAAGAACCTCCTTTTTTAATGTTCTTCTAATTTTCAGAATTTCGATGCCAGTTTCCTCTAGTTTAACCGAAGTTATTCTCTTGGTTTGTTTGTGCTAATGAAGGGTTTCGGTATAAAACGCAGGTTACAGCGAATTACTTCGTTCGCCTTCCCCAAAGCTATCTTTCCATTCTGAACATCCTTACTGATGTTCTTCTGCTTTTTGCAAGCACGCCACATGCCTTCCAGTATTTTAGGGATCAAGTCGACTTGGTCAATAAAATTATTTTCGGAGCTGCTAAGTTCCCTATCCACAGAATTTTTGTTTTGGCCCCCTCCAAAATTCTTAAAGCCATCTGCACCGGCTGATAAGGGAAACGTCACCGTCGCATTAGACAGGGATGAATATATTAAAAAAGCGGAAATATTATTATCGGATACTGAAACATACAAAGTTATAAATACAGATTCTTTTCCGAAATTACGCACAAAAACCTATAATATTTTAAAATATTGGAATATTAATGGTTATCTTAATAAAATATGCAACGATTATTCTCTTACTCAAACTAATACTAATCTTTCAAAATTTTATGGCTTACCGAAAATTCATAAAAAAGAAAAAAGGACAAAAAGGGACGCCTTTAAGACGTCTTTTAGACGTCCCTGTGCCCACTGGGATTAGAACCCATTGACGGGTGGTCCAGGCGGAATTAGGTGGTCCACGCAAATTAGGTTAATATATAGAAAATTTCTAAGTAGAATGGTTATGCTTAATCCAAAAAGTATTTCTCGGGGACTCTTGTCGAAGTGCGTAAGGCCAATAGGGCAGGAGTATAAATAATAAAAAAAATAGTAAATTTCACAGAATTACACTCACAATTAAAAATCGAAATTTTATTCCATTAAAACAATTAATAAGACACGATTTATATGCTGAACGCCGAGACTTCACCTTTGAATTAATTACGGAATCTGATTCCACTTGCTGAAAGGAGAATATTAGCTTTTACTAAGATATTCAGAATTGATCGTAATTGAAAATCGTTACTAAACTTTTTGGGATAGTGAACTCAAATTTAATATTTCTTCCTACGATAATAGAAATCATTCAAATTGTTTTATACTCAGTCCGAAATGTGAATTTTCATTTTTCTTCTTGTAGGCTAAACAGAAGTATATCTGATGTTTACATTTTCTCTAATTTCGATTATATCTCCTACTGTAGGTCAACGGTTCTGAAAGGCTGCATATTTCAAGACGTGACTATTACCAAAAATATTTACTTTTCAGAAATCTATTTATTTCTCTGTAAAATTAACTAAATAATTAATATAAATGGATTAAAACTATATCCTCTATTAATTATAAATATTTATTTTGGAGGACTACGGTCAATATTCGCAAGATCTTTTAAACTACCACGTCGACATAGCCAATATTTATATGCGAAGTAGCAGTATTAGATGGCAAACGCAAGAATATTGAAGGACGATGTTAAAAAAAGACAGAGGAATTGATATAAAATTATTATAAAGATTATGTGACTGAACATGTGTAAATGGAAAATTATTCAAAAACAAATCTAGACAATTATCAGCATCTCATTAATTACTCAATAGATTTATTTAAAAGCTGACAAGTATTGCCCAAAAGTAAATCTATAAGTAGATTAAAAATGAGGAAAAATGTGTCACATCAACGCGAATGTGAAAAAATAATGAATTTTGTAATACGAAAAAAGAACCATGTTTCCTTAGTTTTGGAGACGGAGCTATGACAAATGTTTGTAATGATGGTTGCGTAGGAACACCGATTAATCGTATTAAAAAAAGTTTTAAAAATCGTTCAACAATTTTGAGTGAAAGACGTTTAAAAATTATAACAGTAAATGAATTCCACACAGCTATATGTTGCCGTTGTTGTTTGAAATTCATCAAAAAATTAAAATGTCCACATTGATTTGTATACTGCAGAAATTGTAAAACAATATGGAAGAGAGATGTTAATAGTGGAAGAAACATTTTAAATATCGGTTTGATAAATGAAGTAATAATGGCTCGATCTAAATCATTCGAGAAATGTACGTTTAGATTTGAGAATAATTAAAAATAGCAACATGGCCGTGGCGTTTTCATATTTTGGGGTTAACCTGGCGTAGCATTTTTATTTTTAAATATTTTTGTTTTTCAATTTTTAACTATGTAGGGTAGTTGCACCAGTAAAAGAACAAATCACGATTATTTATCACGATATTGCACAAATTATAACTTTTAGCACTATAAAAAAATATTTTTTAATTTCTTATTTCTTCAAAATATAGTGTATGATGAAACAATAGATTCAATATGCAAGTTATTTCTGAAAATAATTTTTAAATTTTTTGCTGGATTATGAACATGACAAATGAACGAAGCATAAACAGAAAATAGGTTACAAGTTATTATAAAGGTAAATCGAGTTAAATAATATTTCTGGGTGCTTAATCAGAAAAATAAGGATTTATAAAAATATTTATAAAATTTGTATTTTTAGGAATTTTACTATTCATTGCATATGTTTAAAACGAAATTCAAGAATGTCAATTAAAAGTGGGTAGCGGGGCAAAGCGGTGAGTTGACGATGACTTGCGTATATCAAAGCGCGATCTTCCATAGATACTATGAACTTCGTTAAAAAAGTGCTTTTATGTTATTTTTGACCACTTGATGACGCATAATCGAACTGTCAAAAACGCACCTAGTTTTTTGTCATTATTAAAAATATTGTCTTGTACTACGACACAAGTAAGTAATCGTATAATTTTTTTTCATCTTAACTATTTATAATGGTGTTGAAGGGGGTTTCTTCTAGAATATATTTATCATAAAACTGTATTGTTATGTTAATTTTTTATCAAATAATGAATTTTTTGTGAAAACTTGCATTTGGGGCAAAGTAGGGAGGTTATAAAGCATCGTATTTTTTTTGTCAAATTTATTAATCATGTAGATGCATGTTTCAGCATGGTCCGAAATTACATAAAAAAAAAATTTCTCAACAAAACATGATCGTTTTTATTAATAAGAAACCATTGTTTATAATTATGTTTACTTTATAAATTTTATATTTGTTTAATAAGTATTTAATTTTGACTATTGAAATATAATTTTGAAAACAACTGATAGTTAGCGATACAAATTAAATCTTTCAAAACGGTTTTTTTTCTTCTAATTAGAATCAATGTAGTAAAATATAAAATTATTCATTTTAGAAAATAATAAAACATGTAAGTAATTTTTACGTGTGTGAGAACTGTTAAAAATTTATCATAGACATTTGCAGGTGAAATGACAAAAATTTTGAAATTCACTCTAAAATTATCTGAAATGAAAATGTAGATGGACTTCACTTTAGGGAATGTACTCACTTTAGAGAGGTGAGTTTAATAAATTTTTTTTATTCGACATAAAAGTGTTTTTTTACTTGAACATATAAAAATGGTTAACTCCTTCTCCCTCTCTCTCTCTCTCTCTGCACAATTTTCCAGGTCGATTATTCACTTTACCCCTCCAACTGGCGCATCTCCTCCGCATATCAAGTCGTGAACCTGATGCTCTAGAGTCCAGCGCATAAAAGCGAGTCGCACATGAAGGTTTCAAAAGGGACGAAAATTGTGTTCGATATATAGTGCGAGGGATATATGTTAAAGGACGGGCACTCGATAAAGGGTCATTTCGAGGGTCTCGGGTACGTGTGTGCTTTCCCTTCACTGCTAAAACTAGAGGTAGATAAAGTCGAAAACCTCTCTTCGAGTACAAGATAGATAGTGTATAATTTACCAAACAAACAGAGAGGAAAAAAAGAAGAGTGGGTGGTGGGAGGGGCCAATTCATCTGTGCCCAAAAGTTTTTTGAAACTCTTGTAGAGGAAAAAACAGTGTCAAGCTGACAAGTTGAAGAAAACTTTTTGCAATAAATATACACGTATCAGAAAAAAACAACAAGGCTCATTAGTACTGTTTTAAAGATAAGGACTAAAAATTATTTACTTGTTTAAATAAAATATATTAATAAAATTTATCAATAAAATTTCTTCTAAAAACAATAAAGAAAATGTTTTTAAATAGTATTAAAGGTGAAAATTGTTAAAATAAAAATTTTTAAGAAATATTTCCCAAGTTGAAAAATTCCATGAAAGTACCTCCTGGAAATTCCATAGAACTTCTCCATCGAATTACATTAAAAATAATTTGAAATCCTAGGAAAAATTGTATTATTTATGATAATAATTGAATTCTTCAAACAAATTTTTATTATATTTTTTTTAAATCATTGACATCCTGTAAAGAATTGTAGTATTTATGAAAATAATTGAATTCTTGGAACGCATTTTATTACATTTTTTTTAAATAATTGAATTCTTTTAAGAAATTTTATTAAAATAGCAGATTTTGAAAAGATTTGAATTTCAGCAAAGAATTTCATTATTTGTGAAATGTAATTGAATTCTTGCAAAAAATTTTTGAAAATAATTAATTACATTTTTCGAGGAATTCATTTAAAATTGTATGATAAATAATTTAAATCCTAGGAAAAATTTTATTATTTATGATAATAATTGAATTCTTCAAACAAATTTCTATTATATTTTTTTTATAATAATTTATAATAATTGAAGTCCTGTGAAGAATTTTATTATTTATGAAAATAGTTAAATTCTTGGGAAGGATTTTATTAAAGTTTTTGTAAATAATTTAATTTTTTTTATTGAATAATTTTATGGAAATTTAAATTATTAAATTTCATAAAGATTTGAATTTGAAATTTTTTGAAAATGTTAATTCCTGTGGAATAATAATAATGATTAAATATTTATTTAAAAAAGAATTTATTGATGTTTAGTTTGTTCTAAAAAAAGTGCTCGTTCAAAAATTGGCAACTGCTAGCACTAGTTACGAACGATATTTTTCATAACAAGGTGCAAAAAAGTGCCCTTTTTTGCACCGCGTTATGAAAAGGAACATAAAGCAATTGCTTTACAGGTACAAGAAACTTAAGTAGTACGACCAGGTAACTAGTCAGACATCGTCTAAAAACTCTATCCAGACAGACTTTATTATAATGCAACCTTTTATACCATTAGAAGTATAAGAATAATTAAATTTCTAAATTCTTGCAATTTTTTCTTCAGTTTTATGAAAATAATCCAACTTGGCTGATTTAATTTAAAAAAAAAAATTTTTTTCCCTTGTTTTGACTAATAACCAAGTCTCGTGGAAAGTTGTTGCCTCCGTAAAAGATGGTTTCTGAGTTTCAGGTGATGTAATTAATAACGGTTCTGTACTATTTTCGAAAGAACGTTCACTGATTTTCTCGGCATGAAGATTGTGTTTCATCATCAGCTTCTAAGATGAAACGCTTCTGCCTGAATCCACACGGGAGAGCTCAGCAATTAATACCCGTAAAATTAATGAATGCTACACATTAACGAAGAAGGTTACATTCAATCATTTCCTTTTTTTAATGAAGAAAAGCGAAAATAAGCAAATTGATTATACTCACAATGATTAATAACAAAAATTATCAATTTTTTATTCTAAATCGAGTAAGGGAATTTTAATATTCTATTTTTTTTCAATGGGGAACATTTTGATAGAATTTATATTTAGAATAAATTGAAAACAGAAATAGAATTTAGTTTCTTTTTTATTCATCGATGTTTCTAACTGAAAATAACCAACGAATCTCAAGTCGTCTTTATTTCTATGTAATGTAATCACGAGACCAGTTTCCGTTGCTTCGAATCTCAAGAGAGCAGGAGCACAAGAGGAGAATCTTAAGCGTGCTTGCTGTTCAGTCGAAGGCTAGCTCCTTCAAAATTTGAAGCGATCTGCACGGACGGCTTTCACTGGGCAAAGTTAAAAGCAAACTGCCGATATATATATATACATGTATATATTCCAATTTCAGTACGTTTCCGAGTTTAATGTCAAGTTTTCCCCAAGGGCAATTTTAATTTAATAATAACAGCTTTTCCCAGAAAGTGCCTATGTAGAAATTCACGTTAAAAAGTTTTCATTCATTACAGTATAACAAGGTACAAGTTTTCAGCATATTCACGTCGAAAAAGAATGGATATTCCAATACAATGAAATTCGGAAAACTTTATACAGAAAGTCACTATCGCGTGTCAAATATCGTTCGACTCTTTATTTTCCTATATATATGTATATTTAAGTCGAACAAAGAAAACGTGCTTCCTCGAGCGTGTACAGTTCTTTTTTCATTATTTGTTTTATACAAAAAGGTTTTCCGGAAAATCAATTAATGAAGTTAGCACAAGAGAATGATTTAGAACCAAGTGAATATTTGCCTTTTGTGAAGTTGCTTTCTTTCTTTCTGTGTTTCACGAGATTGTAAACTTCTTCTTCTTCTTCTTTTTCTTCTTTAAAGAAATTCGATTCTCTTTAGGGCGATTTGTATTCGATAGATTTTTTTTTTTTGCTGAAGAACGGAAATAAAGTCCTTAATGTAAATATACACGAAGGTTCGAACAAATTGTTGGATAAAGTTGGACGGAAGTGAATTTTATACGCTTGAATGAATTTGACACGCGAGTATTTTGCATCAAGTGGCTAACTCTGTACAACTCATGAGGTAAACAAGGGTCATCCCTCGTTTTGTATTCCTTCCTCATGATTCAAAATTGTCGATGTACGCGAAATATTCTCTGTCATCTTTTGCAACAAAATTTACCTTTAGAATATTTAGATCCTCTTGAATTCTATCTCTTTATTGAATAAAACATATTTTTCACTTTAGTTTGTTTTTTAGCTTCTTAACCAATTCTATCTGAATCTTTAACCCATCATATACGGTTAAATTAATTTAAACCGTAAAAAAGTTAACAAAATATCGACCAGTAATAAAATTTTGATCAAATTTGAAATTTTTTATGTGGCAAATGAAAACTAATATTGGTAGGTTTTCATCCAGTACCGGAACATTCCCTTTATTTTTCAAAAAGCTAGAGTTTATTGAGCCTTTAGCTTTTCATATTACACATAAAATACAAAAATAAGACAAGGTCGCATTTATTTAGAATAAAGCGAGTAGTTGAAAGTTTCACGTAGAAAGCTTTTTTAGGACTTTGCTTGTAAAGTCTGTATAGCACATGGTCTTACCTTCTTCACTGATAAAGAATCCCCATTGAGTTTACCTCAAAAGGAAAAACAACTCTAGCTGAGAAAAAATTTCTGATCCTCCTTTTATTTTACAGGATTACACTTTAGAAACAAAATGGAAGTAGGAGAAAAGCAGAACAACAATTATAAAAATTTAGTAAATTACTATTAAAATTATTAGTCAATCTAAATGTGTTAAAAATAATTCATTTGACAAAACTAATAATTCAATAAATGAATAATGTGAATATAAAAGTTTTACATTTGCAAATTAAGAAACAAATCAATTTTTTTTTCCCAACGAGAATTTAAAGTTTCAGCAAACTGTGAGAAAACTTTAGTTGATGTGTCATCTAATCCTTATTTACGCAACTTTTGTCTTTGGTTGATTCTATCAGTTTTCAATTTAAGTTTCTATTTTATTCTGAATTTCCATTATCAAGACATTCTATTGATACACTATTGTCAAAGGAATTATCTATATCTTTTGAAACGATATGACACAAAGAAAGCACTTATCTTCATTCAATAGTCACCAAAAAAAGAAAAAAAACGCTTTTCAACTACTTCACATTGAAATTGATTTTGCGCTCTTGGAAAAACTACCACTTTGCATGATTAAAGTGCCGTTTTACCTTTTTGTAAAAGTTTTTTTTGTGGATTTTCAAATTATTTGCGTCATTTGCATGACAATTGGTATTTTTCATCTAATAGAAGACTCGATTCAAGAAAATATATTTTTTTTCAAGTGTTTGAAAAACAATTTTTTTTAAAAAGATTTTTTTTAACACAGCTTTTGGAAAAGTTGGTAAAATTTTATCTGCTTTGAACTATTTTCCCACGATGATAAATTTAAAACATTTGTGATGACAGAGTTGAAATTTGGGAAAAACAAAATTCTTGTCTATTTCAATGATATGGTACACAGTAAACTCGAAAACTGGGGAAAGAGAAAAACTAAGTGAAGACGAAGGGGAGAGACAAGAGTTTCAGGGAGTACTCAGTATCATGGGTAGCTCCAATGAAACTCGAAACTCTTCAGCTTCTTATTTTCTTCTCTTTTACGAAACGTGACCTGCATCCGACAGGCAAACTCGTCTTCTTTCCTGCTCGATTCTCTCATATTTAGCTCATTCAGTTTGTCCCCTGCGAAGATGAGAAGAGATTCGAAAATCTTCTTTATTATTTTCTATTACATTTATGTTATTTTGATTTTCAAAGTGAAAGTCGACAACAATAACAAAAAAATATTGAATTGTTATGTCTCAAAAGGGAATTAAACATTAGGGTGTCCGTAAAAGAGGGACTTTCGAATTTTGTTTACGCCACCCCCCCACCCCCCCGTCATTTGGTTCCAATAAAATAAAAAAAAAATTTCCAAAATCTGAAGTCGATTGATTAATATTAATACGTGCAAGTAATCGATCGAAGTTTCCCATTAAAAATACATGGAAAAAATTCACTTTAAAAAAAATCATCATTTTTTAAATTTTGATGCAAAAAATTCACCAGGTCACAAATTTCTTCATATTTAGCTGCACTACAAAATAGCACTATATATGTAACGTTTAACACGTAAATGTTCGCGAAAATTCAACAAATTTTCTTACTCGGGGGTATTAAGGATCGTTTATCAAGAATTATAATATCATAAATTAATTTTTCAAAATTTTTGATCCAAGATGGAGGACTCAAAATTTTGATTTTCCACATTTTTGAAGTAAATATTTTAAATATTAATTTATAGATTAAACCTCCCGTGACGGTGTTTAAGAATATTTACTTCAAAAATGTGGAAAATCAAAATTTTGAATTCGCCATGTTGGATCAAAATTTTTTAAAAATTAATTTCTGATATTATATTCTTGATAAACGATCCTTAATACCCCCGAGTAAGAAAATTTGTTGAATTTCCGCAAACATTTACCTGATAAGACATTGCATACATTGTGGTGCATTTTTATGACCCACTTAAAATATACACCATTTTGAAAATTTTTTGAAAATTAAATTAACTATAATAATTTGAATTTCTTTCATTCATTCACTTTTTCTGTCCCTCACACTCTGAAGTTATCTTTTGTTTATACTTTTGTTTTTTTATCTTTAGATAGATTGTATATTATATTATTATGTTATAATTATTTCTATTTTATAATTAATTCAAAATTGTAATGACAATAATTGAAATCTTTAAAAAAAATTTCATATCTTTTCATTAAAAGACTAAAATTTTGTTAAATATTATGTTTTGTCAAATTGAAATGATGCAGATTTTTGTTCCTTACTTCTAAACAAAATTAGAAAATTGTTAAACAAATGTAATTAAGAAATAGAAAATTTATTTATTTTGCATTATTTTTGTTTATGAATCACAATTTTTTTAACCAAATTATTATTTTGTTTTAGAAAAAGAAGAATAATATTTGCACAATTCCTATTTTTAATCTTATTTTTGGAACAGAATTTTCCACAGGAATTAAGACTTTAAAATTCAAACCTTTTTTAAATTAAACAACTTATAAAAGTAATATTGTTGTAAAACATGAAGATATCTATTGCTCCGAGTCAAAGACTCGGAGTGATCGATTTCTTCATGTTTTCTAATAATTAAAGATGAACGAGAGATAAAATCATTATTTTATATTATAAGAATATTGTTACACGGAAAATCTTTGTTCAAGAAAGATTACAAAATTTCTTTAGGAAATGAGGATATGGAAAGAAATTTATAAAAATAGTTAAAGTGCCTATTGAATTATTACTAATGGTTTTTTCTGATAAAATAAAGACTATCTTACAACTATACGAATACATATAACGCTCGCTTTCGCACGCACGCATATAAAATACCACGAGTTGCTTTGAATCTCTCTAATATACTAAACCTGCGTTTTCTTAGCCACTTGTGAGAAGAAATAAGGTTTTATTAAAATTAACTTTTTTTAATTAATTTAAATTAAAATAAATGTAATATGGAATAATTAATTAAAGGTTAATTTTTTCGACTGAAAAGATTCTATATTTTGACGAAATTAAAAAGCTAGTAATTATTTTACTTATACATTTTTATATTTTTATATAAATTTTAATCTTTTATTCATTTAAATTTATTTATTACAATATTTAAAAAATATATATGCAAAACCACTCCTTAAATCAATGCTAACCAATATAATACCTAATTTACTATTATAAATTACGAATTCAAAGTGGAACAATTTGTGACAAACAATTTTATTTTCTTAAATAGTGTATACACTTAATAATTAAAAAAAAACAACCATTAACTTTAATACATAAATTTTATAGGTCTAATAACTTGACAGTATAAACTAATTAACACTTTTTACCTCATTTCGGAACGGCTCCATGATCTCTAGTGAAACAATAAAAAAATAATATTCTGAACATATTTATGTTCAAATTTAATTTTTCAAAAAACTATTATTATGACTTTTACGAATTATACTATGAATTTAATCAATTCATTATTAGTACTTTCAAATAATCCGTTAACCAAGCATTATCGTTTGCCGGTTATGTCAGTTTAGGCTAGGGTCTTAATCACCACTCACACAGATGTACTTGCGTAGTGCTTACTGCTCATCAAACGATTCTATTCCAGTTTTGTAATTTTCGGAAACGCAGAAATAGAAATCTTACATGACAAAAAATTTTAATACTTTTAAAAGAATTATAAAGAACTATTAAATCTTTTGAAAGAAATATAGAATTATTTCAAACATTCTCCGAAATTATTTCTGAAATTTCATTTATACCTTTTCCTAAAATATTAAAAAGGATTTTTTTCAGTTTCGTAAAAATAGAGAAAAGTTTCATTTATTATACAAAACATTTATAAACAGTCATAGAATTTTTTCCATATCTTCATTTCCTGAAGAAATTTTGTAATCTTTCTTGAAAAAAGATTTTCCGTGTACTTTAACTTCATCAAAATTATTTTCATCATTTTAATTCAATTATTATTTTCTAGAATGTTAAATTATTTTTTATGAAAATAATAATTGAATTCCTTAAAAAAATTTATTATTTATGAAAATAATAATTAAATGTTTGCATACAATTTTATTAAAATTTTTTTTAAATAATTGATTTCTTTTTGTGAAATTTTATTAAAATAGTAATTTTTGAAAGAAAATTTTTTGAAAATAATTGAAATTTAGGATAAAATTTTTTTTTGACATTTATGAAAATAATTGAACTTTGGAGAAGAATTTTGTTATTTATAAAGATAATTGGGATTTTTTTTCAAATTTTGAACATAGTTGAATTTTATAAGAAGAATTTTTTTTTGAAATAATTAAATTTCTGCAATTATTTTTAATTTCTATAAAATTGAATTTTTTAGTGTTTTCAACAAAAATTTAAATTAGAAAATTTTTTAATTATATTATTTTTAAAATTGCTAATTTTGTTTAAAAAAGGCAGGAAAAAGTTAGCCGAGCGCTTTAGCGTGCGAATTGTTGCTGGATTTTGTAAAAATGCTATCTTGTAGTGCAGATATAAATCAAGAGATTTGTGACCTGGAGAATTTTTTGCAGAATATAAAAAAAATGCGAAACTTTTCGGAAAATTTTTTTTTATTTTATTGGAACCAAATTGGGGAGTGGCGTAAACAAAATTTGAAAAAAATAAATTTTTCTATATGTATCTTACGGACACCCTACTAAACATACCCTAAATTATATATATTTAAATTGTCCGGCATCGGTGATGCATGTCTGATTTATTCACAGAGCGGAAGGCTCTGATTTTAAGGGACAGGTTTAAGAAAGAGTAATTGTTAAAATTGAAATTAAATTATTAAAGATTTTATTTGAATCCTTTACAATTAGTATGAGAGAGAAAGAGTATATCCAGATATCTGCAGACATGCAGAAAAATTAATTAGAAATTTGTGGAATTAAAGGCGAGAATTTTAATGGAGACAAAATTTAAAGTATTATTTATTTATATTTAGAATTATTGTTAGACTCGTAGACTCAGTACGCGATACCTCCTTCACTATGAGGTCAAGGAAATGACCTTGACTAGCGGAAACAGAGAATGCAGTAGATTGTAGATTTCCCTCAAATTGTTTTCGGGACAGCCAAAGTGAAAGGTCCGGAGTTCAGGTGTCGATGCAGATTAGATTGAACATCCCTCAGTCTTGGAGTAACTAAATTATTTATTTGATTTTGATGTCGTGGAAATGCTGTCTTTAGAAAAACAGAAATGTGCCTCGTAGTAGAAAATATCTCCTTGGATGAACTTGACTAAGACGAGACTGGAAGAAGGCATTTGGTACTTGTAGAGGTTTTTAGGACTGGAGTCGAAGAAGAAACTTGATGACAGTACACAACTAGTTAACTTGGTGGCGGTTGCTGGAATGACACGAAGAACATAGGTATCTGATTAGACGGTGATTTCTGGACTAGTTAACTTGAAGGCGTTTCCTGGACTGGCAAATTTATAAATATAAAATAGAAATATCTCACGACACATTTTATTTTTTATCTAAGCATAGCAGATTTAAAGGATATTTCATGAATTTTATTTTTTTGGAAAATTGTGAAGTAAACGAACTTATAAAACATCTGTTGGTTTTTGTAGCCAGGGGGTTGTTGGAGAAGTGAAGTATGATTTTAAGTCGCGTACAAAAAAAGTGTTTGAAACCAGGTAGTCCCATCACGAACCAAAGAACTTTTCGAGTTTCGACAGGAAGGGAATAAATCAAGCATAGTTTCCTACCCTGCACCAAACCAGTTGATGTGGCAAAGCGCCTGTTTTCTAAATGTATAGTTTGAAAAGATGAATAGCCACCATTGTAATTCTTCATGCTCTTAACTTTTTAGTTTTCAAAATTGATTATTGTTATCGATGGATCCATTTTAATTGGGCAAATTTTATTTCTAAAACTTAAGGAGTTATTTTCCCTGAAAATTTCAAATATATACAATTAATAGTTTTTGACATACAGTACCAATACTAAAAGGCACCTTAAATGACAGGTAGCTATCGGCAGATCCTAATAACCAGACTTAGAGGAGAACGGGGCGAGGCAGCCAATTGCTTCTTATTTCTGCATAATTTTTTCAAATCGTGCGCTATTGATAATGTTGACTGCTTATATTAGTTTACTTTAGTTGCTAACAGATGGGCATTATTGCTGCAGCAGTTTAGCAATTACAGTATCATTTATTAAAAAGACTTTTTGGATGTAACTTTTCTAAGAGTTATTTTGGTGATTTTAGTTAATAGAGTTACACGAATAAAATTCTTGTAAAGTGAATCTTAATGCAGAATTTAGTGCTGAAGACGATGGTGTTAATGGAATTGCGATATTTTTAATATTACGGGTTTTGTGGATGTTTTCTTAAAAAAGTACTCGTGGGGTTAGGCAGCCAACACTAAATTTTTCGTCTTTTTGTGTTGATTTTATTGGTTCTTCTAAATGTTTTCTCTTTTTTTCCTGCTCCAATACATTTTAAACTTAAAATTGAATTTTATAAACCATTTTTTAAGAATAACAAATTTATATTTCCTTAAAATGGTAAATTGAATTTAATTAATTTTATTATTATAATATTATTCAAATGTAAATTTTTGAAGTTTACTAACAATATAAAAGTAAGTTAAGGACAACTACCTTGTTATGTTTTACTAATTTTAACTTTAAGTTATGTTTTTTTAACTATTAAAATAGTTGACTGCCTCACCCCATGTTTTTTCAAATATGCCAAAATGTGGTCCTTTGGGAAAAGGGTTGTAGAAATTTTCAAGTGCAACCTACGTCAAAATGTTCTATGGCGATTTTGTAGCCAATAAGACAAGCTTTCTAACGCGATATTAAAATTGAAAAAACTTATTTAAATAACTGCTTCGCTAACCAAAATGTGAAATCTTGGCTGCCTCGCCCCGTTTTCCTCTATATATGTTAGAACATTATTAGGCGTAGGTATTTTTATTACAATTATTAGGGGAGACTGGGGTGAAAGGTTAAATTTTGCATATATTATTTTTTTAGACAATATAATCCGCTAAGATGCAAATATTTATATATCAATATTGTAGGGCAACTTGTCCTCTACAACTTTCAATAAAAAAGTTCCTGATATTTTCGCAAAAAATACATGTTTTCTCCTTTTTTGAAAATTTTGTTTTTTTTAACTTTTCGCCCCATGCTGGGGCGAAAAGTTAAATTCTATTTCTAACCTACTAAAACTATTTTCTGATAGGTGTTAAGTAGTAGATAAGTTAAAGTATACGTAAACAAGTAATTTAGTTAATAAAATATCTGTGTTTATTTAACAAAAGCTTTAGAACAGTTATAAAGTTAATAAATTAAAATTTCAAAAAAAAAAATTTTTTGGTTTATTTCACGTGAACGGTCTTGTTTTTTGCCAGAGTACTTGCCTAATGTCAAATAAATAATTTTTAAACAAATAATAAACCCAAAAAAACGAAAAATGTAAAAAAACGTTTTTCACAACATGTAAAAATACATTTAACTTTTCGCCCCGGGTGAATTTTTGGCTTTAACAACAAATATAAAAAATCTGACTAAAGATATTTATCAAATACCTTTTAGGTATTTCTTCAGGGGACCCAAATATGGACCTAATAAAATCGCCGTGAGAATAAATTCAAAAAATATACTTAAAAGTTGATATTTTCTTTTACGACAAAATTTTCAAAAGTAGGGTGAAAACAAACTTTAAATAAGGACACCACAAAAATGAACAGAATGTCACATAACTCCGGACATTTATTTACAGTGATAACACCATTCAATAATTAAAATTGCAATGCTCTAACTATTTCCATTCGAAAGATAATGAATTTTAACTGTTTTTACAGTTTAACCTTTCGCCCCAGTCTCCCCTATCTACTTGATAAAATTAATTTTTAATTTTTCCCTAAAGAGAAAATGGATTATAATATAATTTACACAAAGTAAAATATTAACAAAATTAAAAAATAAAAACCTAATGAACAATGCATTAAATGTAGCAGGTAGCTAAATTAATGAATAAATTATAATTATTAAAATTATTAACATCTAAAGCCGCAATTGAAGTAATAAATGTTCTCTTTGTACTGCACACGAAATCAAATCGAATATATGTAATTAAATATTTTAATTACACTGAAATAATGACTTTTCGGTGGAAAATTATAGAAAATGGTCACTAAGCCTATGCCAGTGTCGAACATCAAGCTAATTAAAGCACGAATCAGCAGATAAAGTGTTAATTCGACTCGCCGCTGACGTAATCCAATCAGAGGTTGGTTAAACTCAGTAATTCGACAGTAACGAGAAGATATCGTATATCTCGATAGGGAGAAGGAGCCACAAAGAGAGAAATGGGGAGATCAAACAGAAACGAGAAACATGATCTAATTATACGGTTACATTTATTATGTGGACAACGAACGATTTGTAAATACAATATATACTAATGGAAATAGAAGATAAAGTAAACATATTGAATTGAAAAAATCTATTTAAAAAGATATTTAACTACGAAGTTTTAAAAATTCCACTAAAAAAATTTATTGAAAAGGGTTTCTTGAAAAGTTAGAAAAATAATTATTCAAAAATTATCAAATATAACGTAAAATTATTTCCATAATCTATGACATTTTTAATTACAAATATTGTTCATCTATTAACACGCTATAATAAAATTTATAGTCCACAGATATAAAAAATCAAATAAAAAGAATGTGAATAGCAGTCGTTAAATTTTTTTCTGTTGGGATAAAACTGTGAGGCCGATTATTCATCAACTGAATCTATCCTCGATCCTGGCGCCGTCGTTAGTTCTGGTAATCCCATTTCTGCTCGACAACGAGTCATTGTTCCCGAAATTCGCCTCACTAGAAATTCACAAATATGCAGAGAGCGTCCGAATTGCAAAAGGCCGCGACTGAAAGTCTAGCAAACTCAAATCATCCGAAAGTGAACTAGTTTACTAGATTTTAGAAATTTCTTCTTAAATCAGAAAATATTTTTGATTTTATTTCAAAAAAATTCTATATTATTATATCTATATTATTATATTATTTGTTTGAAACTATAATTTTCAAAAGAAATGGAAATCTTGTGGCCATTGATTATAATGTATACAATACCGTCGGAAATTATCGGTACGGCTTCACGCGCATAGCTCAAGATTTTTCTGTAAAAACAAATGTCAGATTAATTATTAACAAATATACCATTCGAAAGCTTATAATATTCTACTTTAAATGTTATATATTTGAAAATTTTAATAACTTACACAAAGATTTTAGCAATCGACAAAGTTTTTTTAAAAAATTGCAAATTTTTTTTACAATTTTTTAACTATAAAACATTATAAAATTATCAGTTATTTTTTAGTGTGGCAAAATATATGTTTACAAATCTAAATATTATTACATAATAGTTAATAGTTATATATAATATGCTACTAAATTTCAACAGTGTTGCAATTTACCTATATGGCTATTTCGGCTAGGCTAAAAGATCCTTTAACAGTATAGATCAAGTGGATTGTCTACTACTTGCCAAACAAGAAAATTTTCAAGTTGCTTGAAACTAGTTTACACAGTTCGGGTTAAGTAGCTTAGTCGGAATCGAAATTCCAAGTAGTCCAAACTAATTAGTCTAACAAAGTATTTTCAAGTATTACAAATCGTAACAGTAACAGAAATAATAATAATAGTAATAATAATTTATCTACAATATAAACGGTCTTACAAAGCTAGAGGTTTTTAAAATCCAGAGTAAGATATTTAAAATTCAAAATGGCGGTTTTAATATGACCGATAAAGTTTGTAAAAAATGAACTAATTCTATTGAAACCCGTCACTCAAGAATTTTTGGTATTGCGGAGTACAAATCTGGTGTAGAATTTCAATTTAATTATTTGAAGTGTTCGAAAAATCTTTCTGACAAGAAATAAATGGTGAGGCCATCTTCTATAAGCTAATTTATTTAAAAACACGAAATTATAGTTCAAATGACTTTGTTCAACCTGAACAAACCTTCTCATATATCAAAAGAAGATAGGAATTTACTAATAAAAATAAGAACACTATTGAATATTTAATGAAAAGTCTTTATTGGATGTTTGTTATTTCTGATAAAGGCAATTCAACTATTTGCCTTTATAAATTTAGATAGTTTAAAAAAAATAAATGACCTTCTTTAAGGTATCACAACATATAATATTCTCACCAAAAAATGTATTGTCTGCTTTTGAACCTTAAAAATTCTTGACAGATTAAATGACAATGATTTTCTCCAATGTAAATTCCATAATATCAACCAAGTTTAACAGACACACTTTCACGAAGATTTTACGGTCTTCCAAATAGTAATTATCTCCGGTTAATATGGACGAAAAATGTTCAATTAGGGCTCAATAGATGCGTCTAAAAAAACTCTACAAAATTATGGAAAAACATTTATAGGTGTCCTAACATTTTTAAAAAGTTATGGGCAAAAAATGTTTTTTGCAAAATTTAAAATCCAAAAAAAATTTAGTTAAACTTTATTAATTTATTTCAAAGTACTCTCATTTCATGTCCGCAGGTGAGATCTACAATATTTAAAAAGAATTCAACCCAAAAGCTCTTCATGATTTAAAGATATTTATAAAAATGTGATGTTTACACACACATACGGAATGACATTTTTTGAAAATGTCATTTTTGAACTCCTGAGGTCAAATAACCGAGCAAATAACATAAATATATGTCAAAAAATCGAACTCGAAAAATTTTTGTATTACAATACTTCCTTTATGAGGAAGTAGAAATGGAAATAAATTTCACGTTTTTTGTTTCTAAATGAAAAATTGTAATTGGTAAATCAAAGCTATTAATTTTTTTTCCCTTTTTTAAAATAATGTAAAATAATTGATTATTTTAATGACATTGCCCCAGTAGCACGTAATGTTGGGAACATTCCAGCAGTATTGCAGTAACAACAACATTGAGGCAATATTGGTAATGTTAAGGCTCTGCTCTCAATATTGCTGTAATATTACGTGCTACTGAGGTGATAAAAATTGTGTTTGGCAAATGAAGGTTATTACATTTTTTTTGAAAAAAATGTACAAAATTTCTTATTTTAATAGTAGTTTAATTACCCGTGTAGAAATTGAAAATAGGCTTTAATAAGGCCCTGAATAGATGCCCTTTCAAAAGTGAGGCGCAAACTAGGAAAATTCGTCAAGACCTGTCTAATTTCGTCACGCTTGGATTATCAGGTGATGATGTGGAAAAATTGAGAGGTTCTAACTAGATCGCCTTGTCAGTGCCTGAGTAGAATATCAGAATGTGTGAATTCAACTAGAGGCATTCTAGTCAGGGCCTGATTGAAATATTTAATAGGGACATAAATAGATCCAGTTAGATTTCCCTATCTGAAAAATAGGGCATTCTAGTGAGTGCCCGATTATCACCTATCTAGAAATTTCTAGTGTGGTTGGCCTTACTAATTTCTCATCAGCGCCCCTTTTCAAATAAGGCGAAGTAGGGAAATTTCTACACGGGTAAACTTAATTAAAGACGTTTTAAAAAATTTAAGTATAATTTAATTTAATTATTTATTTAATTTACCCTCTATCTGTTGTGCAAAATATGTAGCGACATGTGAACAGTTTATTTACATTCGATCTTACACACACATACATCGCACGTCAATTCTGAAATTACTAATTTCAGAAAAATTAATATTTATTAAAAATATATTAAAAATATAAAATAAATATAATTAATTTTATATTAAAAATATAAAATATATTAAATATATTAAAAATTAATATTTCAATAAAAATATTGATTTATTTAATTGAATTAGTTAACTTGTTTATTTCATCGGTCTTACTTGAATACTAAATACTTAAAATTTTTATATAAAAATATCATTCGAACTTATCACGGATAACTTCCAGATAATTCGCTGCGAATTAATATTTCAACTTTTCAGTTCGGTTTAATTTGATTTATATTAATCTCATAAATTTTCATACTCTAATTACTCCTTAATTATTTAAAAATTCGCAGACAAAATTTTATTATTCTTAAATTTCTATAAAATATATTATATATAATATTATTTTTAGCTATTATAAAGCTGAAATTGTTATTATAGATCGTAATTAAATACCAAAGATTGATTTTAAATGTGACCTGGTCTATGAAAAGGGACCTTACGTGTCAAAAAATAATTTTTTACTTTTTTGTTGATTCGGATAGGGTTTGAAACGCTCTTTAAGATGGTGAAAACCAACAAATCATAAGTTGATTAGAAGTTTTTAAAAAAATTTTTTAAAGTCAAAAAAAAGAAGAGTAAAAATACGAAAAAACTGATTTTTTGTTATTATACAAATTAAAATAACGAAGACGATAATTTTTTATTATTTAGAAAAGTTGACAGTTTCTTTGACAACTGTCAACAGTTAAAATTCAAATTTGATATCATATTCGTAATCAGCGACCTCAAAAACCTTATTACTGTCTTTTTTTTACAAAAAACGATCACTTTTTAGAGAAGTTGACAGCTGTCAAATTGTCAATTTAACATCATATTCGTAATCACCCAAGTAGAAATGTAATACTGGCATAGTACTGACCCAGTACTGACTGCCAGTATAGCAGTACTGACTCCAGTACTAAATCAGTACTGGGAAATCCCTGGCTGGTAACGCTGTCCAGTACTGATTTTTTACCGGCAGTCAGTACTAAGTCAGTATTAAAATATCACTGGCAGAACACCGCCTAATTACTGATTCGCAGGTAAAATTTAACAAATTTGGAAAATGCTGTAACACGTTCTCTAAAACAAAATTTACCTTTAGAAGCTTATATTAATTTGTTATTTGATTATTAAAGAAAAGGGAGTAATTTATTGAATACTAATAATTATTATTATTATTTCTGTAGTAAATAAACTTTTATGAGTAACAATAAAAATGTAAATAATTAGCAAAATTGCTTTTATTGAAATAAGTTTTTAAAAAAATTTTCCTTTTTTTTATTAACTTATACAATCTTATTTATTTTAATTAATTACTAATTTATTATTATTATTATTGTTTATAATTATTTAAATTTATATTTTATGTAACACTGTTGAGAATTATACACTAAACACTTAGAACTAAGACGGAAAAATATCGCACGCACGGGGGATCGAACCCTAGACTTCGAGAACGCAAGACGAATACACTAACCGCACAGCCACGCTAGCTTGGAAGTGATTTTACTTCTTTTGAGTTATGAGAAGGATATATATACAGTGTGCTATAATAATTAATTCACTGTATATTATATTTATTTAAAGAAAGATTATTATAAATATATGTTTTATATATTTATATACATTTTAACAAGACATTATATATTAATTAATAGGTATAGCATAAAAATATGATAACAATTATTAATTTAATTATTTATTAAAATAATAATAAAAAATATATATTTATACATTTTTAAAAAATAAGAAAAATTTTATTATTAATAATACATAATAGTAAAAATAATTAATAAATAATAATTTATTATTATTATGATATACCTATTAATTAATAATTAATAATATATTAATTGTTTGAGTTTATTGTTGATAAATAATGTTTTTAAAAATCTTGGAAAATATTTTAATAGTTAATAAATCAAACGATGTTGTTATTAATATAGTGGCCGGTTTAATGCCATTATAAGAAATTTTGTTTGTTTTTTAACTCCTTCGCAGTACTGATTTGGTGTTATGCCACTTTTCTGCCAGTACTGATTTTAATACTTTTTTAACTCCGACGTATTACTGATTCGGTTTTGGAGTCAGTATGCTCCCAGTACTGATCGGGTTCCGAAAGTCAGTACCGACGGTCAGTACTGAGTCAGTACCATGCCGGTGTGTAACTCCGTCCTAACTCCGGACATTTCTACTTAGGCAGCGGCCTCGAAAACCCTTACAAACATGTGTCACTTATTTATACTTATTGTTGCTAGTTAGAAAACTAAGATTATTTTTTCTATGTTTGGGGAGTTTGTTATTAATTTATGTAAACAATTATTAAAAACAATTTTTCATTACTTGTATGTTGTTTATTTTGATACTGTGATTTACGGCGAAGAAAATAAGCCTAAATTGATTAAAAAATATTAATATTTAAAAAAGTTACAAGGGTTTTTCTAAGTTAAACTTTAAGTGCTGTTTTCTCGAAAACTTGTTTTCGCACGTAAGGTCCCTTTTCACTGTCCAGGTCACAAATATCTAATTAGTATTAAAGAAAACGAAATATGTGATAACCTAATTCCAAAAATAAATGAAGGTATTAAAACTAGTGTTTTATTCGTTTCTATTAACAAGATGTCTTTACTAACTAATTAAATTTACTTTACTAACTAAACTAAGCATTAAAAATTATTTTTTTTCATTAAAATCACAAAATTTGCAACTGTTAAATAACTAACGTCGACATGTGTTACAACTCACCTTGGTACTAGGTGAGTTGTAACACCGGGAACTGTTTCGGATTTTGCAATGTTTCGTAAACCCTTACAACTTTTACATTTTTCATTTTTGTTTCATATACTACACAAAACTACCTATCCAAAAATACAAAGCTCATAAAAATAGGACAATTTTTGGCTGAGTTATACTGGATAATGAATACACAAAAAACGGTTTTTTGCCCCTAAAATTAAATTTTGGGGGTGTTTGAGTGATTTAATACATGCTACTTTTTTAGTTTTTCAAGATGAACAAGTTAGGATAGGTTCGATATAAAGTGCCATTTTACTGTCACACAGTGTAATAATAATAAGAAAATTAATTTGGATAAATTTCGAGGAAATCTTAATTTTGCTTTCATAACGTCATTATTTAAAATCAACGTTACATAGTATAATCAAGTAAAAATTATATTTCTTTTTCAGTTAATAATTAATATTTAAGAAGTAGGGTAAATATGGGTATTATCGAGGAATTTTGTATACGTCATACATCCAACTGGTTTAAAAATTATAAATAAATGTATATGGCTTTGTTTTTTTTAAATGAATATTTAAGCTTTCTTTTCTTTAAAAAAAATTGCCAATGTTATAGAAAATAGTTTTAATCGTTAAATAAATGATTAAATAGAAGACTCCTTTGCTTGTAATTTCGCGGGACTTGTAATGGCTTGAGGGTATTTTCGCGTGTCAAATATCGCGGATGAGTGTATTATGGCGTGGTAAATATCGCGGATAATTTATTTATTGCTTTTTGGATTTTTGTAATAGTTACTTAATTAAAATGTAGTAAATGTAAAAAATTAAAAGGAATAATAATATAGTTTTTAAAAATATAAATATCGCAAGAACTTGAATTAAACAAAATTTTAAGCATTATAATAAATGGACGAATTCAATAGTAAACTAGTATCACAAGAAGAAAGATACTTGGTTTTATTATAATAATTTAATTAGTCTCATAATATAAAATAACACTCTGATAAAATATTCTAAAGCAATTATTATCAAATATTTCTAACGTATAGTCAATTCTCATTTGACACTTTTGCTCCTTTTTTATAGCTATTAAAATTTTTTCCTTAAATATACAGATCTCACTTACTTTAATTTTTTTATCTTTTTCATTACTCTTTATTTTCTTGCTTGTATTTTGTAATTGTTATAAGATTTACTAAAATTCTGAACGTTCAAATAAACGAAATTTTTATTGTGTCTAAATGTGTTTAACAGTTACTGTGCAAAGTGGAAAAACAATGTTAATTCAACATTTATTTAGTTCAAAATTAATTTTTTTTATATACATACAAAGTACTTTTATTAAAATATAAATTAAAACAAGCAAAAATAATATTGGCTATAATTTCAACGTTTTAAACTTTAGAGACACACTGCTAACCTTACTTTCAAGGGTTATGATAGGAGCCGCGAAAATACCCACATGTTAAAAAAAAGATGTCTCCATTATCGTGACTGTAAATGTTTAATAAAAATCAATTTTTTTTAACTAAACAAATTTATTTTATGAAGAATAACAATAAATTTACCAAAATATAAAAAAAGAATCATCTCTTAGAGTTTTATAGAACATAAAAACAATAATTTTTGACACCACTGTAGAGTTGAATCTCAAACCAAGGTGAGCCATTTTGAACTTTTTTCAGACAACAAATTTTAAAACATTTTTAATAAATTGATTAATAGAAAAATAATCAAAAATATGATGCATATTATAATGTCTTAGTTATCAGGTTCAAGGAGTGATTTTTTAGTGTCAAAAATTTTTTATATTATTTGAAATATTCATTAAAATATAAAATACCGCGATAATACCCACTTTTACCCTAATTATATTTTATGGTTAAATGAAAGAAAATTCGCCTTCACAATTTACAAGGAAAAGTAAGATATAGAAATTTTAGCAATTTGTGAATAATCAGTCGTCTTTTCGAAGAATTTTCCTTTGCAACGGCGCTCACTAATCAGAGAATTGTTGCTATCCCGTGATTGTCAGTGGCTAATAATGGAAGCGCGGAAACCGATATCGACTCAGCAGCCTCTAAAGCAGCGCCTCGAATTGATGAGACTGGGGGTCTATGATGTAAATGTAGTTATCATCGAGATCCTCACTGCGGTATTAGAGAATTGATTGATCACGCAGTTATATATATATATATATATATATATATATATATATATATATATATGAGGGACAGTATTATGCTGCGGATGCTAATTCCCAGTCTGCGACGACTCCATAACGTGCAAATTCAAAAGCATGCCGCTTGCTTGTTGAGATTTCACCGAGTCTGAAACTGAGATAACGTGAATCTGAGATGAGTTAGACCAGTGCTCTGGTTTCTCTCTAACTTATATATAATAGCATCTAATCGTATTGCGCAAGCTGCAGGGGGAATTGAGTCCTTTTGAGGTACATAAGCAATTTTAATGAATATTATACAAACGGAATACATAATAAGATGCTGTATATTATAATATAATATTAATACACATGTAGATAAATTATGATGAACAATTTAAATAAGATATTACAATTTATAATTTTCAATCTTTTTTTGCTTTTTTTAAGATTAAAGTAATTTATTTAGTAACTCAAGAATATTACATGTAATATAATTTAAGTTCCGATTGAATACAACCGTTTTTTTTTTGATTAATTAAAACAAGAAAGAAATTTCTCACTAAAAGACAAAATATTTTGTAAGGTGGTAAAAATAAACAATTGCAAAGTAAAAGAAAAACAATTTAATGAATCAGACCGAAGTATTTTAAGTCATACAAATGCAATTGCTAATTCATGAGATGAAGTGCCAATCAATGAAACAGTTAGAAAATTAAGTTTCATCAATTCCATCAAGTTCAAAATAAAGTATTTAACATTTCATACATTTTAATTGTGATCAAGCAAAAATCTTCTATTTTTAAATGTCTATTATCACAAATTTCCCTAAAATTTATTATTTATATATTTCTGGGTTCTTTTGATGTCAAATCTGAAGTTAGTTTAAAAAAATTGTAAATGGTAAATCCAAAATGTTGGACGATATTTTTAAAACATTATCAGATTTTAATGTCTTTTGACATTTAAGGGTTTCCTGGTTTGCTGTTTACAAATTTGAAATAATTTTTAAATAGTTTTAAATAGAAAATCCAATATGGTGGATACATTTTAGTTTAAAAATTTTTTTTTAAATAAATGCATTTTGGATTTTTGAAATCTGACTTTGGATTTATAATAATCAATGACAATGGAAACCTACATGTGATAAGTTTTAAACGAATTTTATCAAATTTTAAAAATTTGTGTGCCATATTGGATCCGCCATTTTGAATTTTGAAAAACGAACATCAAATTCGAATTCAGCGGCCCCAAAAACCCCCGAGAAACATATTTCGATTGAATCGCATGAATCTTGAAATAATCCGCCATATTGGGTCACCATATTAGATCCGACATTTTGAATTTTGAAAATCTGATATCATATTCGTTATCAGCGACCCCTAAAACCCCCAAGTAAGACTAATCGTTCTATCTATTTAAAGAAAATTTATTTTTCATATAATTATACACATAGATAGAATTTTCAAGGGTAATCTAAAGTGCAAATATATATGAGAAACAGTAGAGAAATAATATTCTCTGCAATTAAAATATTTATAAAAATACTTTTATATATATTCCAACAAATAGAATTAATCTCACCGTGAAAACTCATTTACTTATTTTCCTTTTAATAGTAAAATCTCACTGAAAAAAATAATAAAAATCACATTTAATACTTATATTTTATAGATATTAGGATTGAAATCCATGAAATTGAATTCACAAATTTAATAGAGAAATGTTTATAATTTACAGTTGATATAAAGCTAATAACAAATTAATTAATTACAAATAAACCCGTTTGCTGAAAGTTTAATGAATGCTGTCGTTTTCCCGATATTTCCCAAATGGTTATTTTGTGTAGGTGAACAATTTTAGAAGTAACTTTATAAATCAATTCAACATATGCATACAGATTATGCAATTTCAACAATAATTGGTTTAATTTTTTTTAATATTTAATTTTTACTATAAATATGTTTTGTAGACGGACTAATAGAAATAAAGTACAGAATTTTAAAGTCAATCTCTCCAAAATAAAATAAAAAGGAGATTAATATTAACAATAAATAGAATTAATTTACCCTACAAGGTCGTGAATCACCATGACCTTGAATTAGGTAGGAGGACACTTTTCCCAATAATTATTTTTCAAAAAATTTATTTTTTCCAATTAACATTTTTTTTCAAATTTTTAGCAATAACAATTGCAATCGTTTCCAAAATATGACCGACTAACTTCATTGTTGTGTATAAATAATAAATGCGGAATGGGAAAATTTTCTATCAATACTAAATTAATATCCTATCGTAATACAATAGATATTACCTATACGAAATACTTAAGCCTCCTTTCAAATTCTTTTTGAGAAGCATCATTATTTATTTGAAACGTTAGCTAAATAATTAATTGAAGTTAATTACTTATTTCTCTTTTAAAGAATAGTATAATTAGATATATATTTGAAACATTAACCAAATAATTAATTGAAGTAAATTAATTATTTACCAAATTATAAAATTCAGTAATGCATTTGAGCAAGTTATGACAAGAGAATATTCAGATTAATTATTTCTCTCTTCTGTCAAGAAAAAAATATTGTTATTAAATTGTTTTAAATAATCAAATATTTTGAATTGTCAAACAGTTTCAGATGAGTTTAATAATAATAATTAAGTCCAGTTCGAATGTCGAAAAACCGACATTCGAATTAACCTAGTTTTCGACATCCGACATTCAACATTTGAATTAGGAGATTCAAATGTCGAATTTTCGACATTCGACATTTCGGCGCGCTAAAGCGCACGGCTAACTTCTTAGGGTAAAATTAACAATTTTAAAAATAATAAAATTAAAAAATTTGTAATTCAAATTTTTGTTGAAAACATTTAAAAAATTCAATTTTGGAAAAATTACAAATAATTTCAGAAATTCAATTATTTTCAAGAGTGATAAAATTCTTCTCATATAATCCAATTATCTTTCAAATTTAAAAAAATTCTCGTCAAAATCTCAATTATCTTTATAAGTAACAAAATTCTTCCCCAAAGTTCAATTATTTTCAAATCAATTTCAAATTCCCAAAAGTAGTACATAAACATTTAATTATTTTTACAAATAATAAAAATTTATCAGGAATTATATTATTTACAAATTTTTTAAAAATTCCTTTGCAATAATTCAATTATTTTTATAAATAATAACAATTTTTTAAGGAATTCAATTATTTTCATAAAAAATAATTAAAAATTGTAGAAAATAATAATTGATTTGAAATGATGAAAATAATTTTGAAAAAGTTACTGTAATAATATTCTTATAATATAAAACAATGATTTAATCACTCGGTCATCTTTAATTATTAATTATAAGTTATTGAATTTAAAAAGATATGAATTTGAAATTTTTAATTCCTATGGAAAAATAATATTGATTAAAAATATGTATTTAAAAAAAAAGTTATTGATGTTTTCGAATAATTTTACAATTAAAGAAATTCATAAATAAATGTAACAAAACATTTTTTTAAGTAAAACTTTTTCCTTTATTTTCGAAAAATTTAAAAAGTTTCAATTTCATTTTCAATTAAAATTTGTAATTGACAAATAAAATAAAATATGTAATGTTTTTTTCCCAAAAGAAAAAAATGTGTTTCTAAACAATATTATTATTATTGAGAAATATAAATTATGCAGAAATTGGGTATATTTCCTATTTCTTAATTACAATTTTTTAACAATTAACAATTTTCTCATATTTTTTACAAATAAAAAGGAGAAAAACTTGCATAATTTAGATTAGTCAAACGAAATTTGTTAAATAGAAAAATAGCATATAATATACAAAATTTATTTGTTAATCATAATTTTTTTATATTTTGTAATTTCAAATATTGTTTTATTATAAATCATGAAAAAATACCTGCATTTTTTGGATCTGTTAAACAATATTTTTTAAAGAAAAAAAAACAAAAGCATACACAAAAACTAACTTCAAAGTGTAGACAGACAGAATGAAAGAATGAAATACGAAGATTATTATAGTTAATTAAAAATAAATAAAATTTTTTTACAAAGGTCTACTTTACATAAAATTACTCGAAATTAATCTGTGTTTAACTTTTTACAAAAGTATTCCACTTTCTTCTCATGCAATAACATTCTCTACTTCACAGCTATTTAGTTCGTCACAATATTGCACCAAGTACAAGGTTATTTACTTGCATGACTCATAATGTGTACCAAAATATTCGAGAGTTTAAAATCAGTTGCAACAGTTGAATTAATTTTATTCAATCGTAACAATTACCCTGTAACATATTTTTCTCTTAGTGTAAAAAAAAAGATATTTTTGAATAATCAGACTTTTATCCGTGCACTGCTAATTGGAATTAGTGGGTAAATTTAAAATTATTTCAGATTCGGATAGTAGAGAGAGTACTTAATCAATCTTTACGATGTAAAGTAAAGTTTCAATCACACTGAAATATGAAGTGCCTCGTTTGATTTTTCATGAAATGTAAAAAATGTTGTTCTTCAAGTTTGCATTTTTACTTTTAAATAACTTTGATACTCAGTTTCGATCAGTTTTTGCACTTACGCAGTTTATAGATGTGAAACGGAAATATTAGAACCCATAACTTTGAAAACGCCTTATATGTACATAGGACTTAGGGATCAGCAACCACTAGAGAGAGAGAGAGAGAACCAAGTGCAGGCAACCAAGGGAGAGATTTAGTGAGATCTTACGAGTAAAGTGTAGATATTGAGGGTATATCACTCACGTTGCGGCAACCCTAGTAGCTATGCTTCTCCCTTGTATAGTTCTCGGAGAAACATCATCCCTGGTTTCTCTCGAATAGCTGGTATACAAACCTAAACTAGCATCCATTCACCTTTACACGCCATCACGGATCTCTATACAGAACAGACAGAATCGACCTTCTATGTCCGTACTACTATTTGTAACCCATGCGTTACATTGTCTTCCACGGTAATGCAAATTAGAAATCCGCCCACTCGATTACACAAATACGAGTTTCTAATGCCGCGTGAACTCAAACAGTACATTTCTGCAACGAACGATAATTAGGTGGTGGAACTTAGAATCTCATAAATATATCGATTAGCCATCAAGCATTCAAATTTTCAATATACCCTCTCCCTGTATCAACTTCTCATTAATAGTTTCCATTATTAATTAAAGACAAAATCACACATAAAATAATTTAAAAACAATTCACATTTCAAAGATAGTGACATTTATAAATTTTTAAATTTCATTTCGGGACCTCAAGCACAAATTAGTTCATATTCATATTTAATAAATGCAGTATTTAAAATGAAAAAGTAGAAGTAAAGCGTGCAACAATAAAATACAAATTAGCGGAATTAAAAACAATTACGAAGTACAAAAAAAGAAAGACAAATCATTAATTACTCACTGGATTTATTTAAAAGATATCAAGTATTCTACGAAAATAAATCCATATAATTAGAATAAAAATGAAAACATATAATAATATAATAATTAAAAAATCATCTAAAATATTTTATTACATAGAAAATATTAAAAGTATATACCAATGCTTAAAATCTCTAGTTACAGCACTGAACTGAAACATATGTGCAGTGGTTATTAATTCTCAGTATCCATTGCGTTGAACTGCCGAGTGCGTTAAGCGGTGCGACTTTAGTCCAGCGGGACCTGGGTTCGCTCCCCGTTACCCCCCAAGATTTTTTCGGTGAAATTGTTTATATAGATTATAATTGTTTATACTAATAAAAAATATTTGTTTCAGTGTTGTTGTTATTAATATTCGAATTTAGAATTTTTTTTTAATTGAATTAAAAATCAAAAAGTAATGTAGAAAATTACAAGTAATAATTTACTATTTACATTATTTTTATATAATAATTCAACTAATTAATTAAAAATTATAAAATACTATATAATTTTTTATTCTATTCCATTTATTATGTATATATTATAATGCATACAGAAATTTTCCAAAAATATTTTTTATTGAATTTCTTTGGTGCTAAATAGAAATTTTATATTAATTGCATGAAATAAATGTGTTAACTACAGTAAATCTTAATATTAAACAAATTTTCAGTATTTCAAAAGAATTAATTTGTCTACTTTTTCTACAGAACCGTTGACCAGAATTTATAAAGTTGGGCTAGATAATAACTTGATGAAAAAAGCGTGACACTCCATTCCAGTTATTAGCCAGTTGGCTTGTAAAGTAACTAGACAATTTCAAGCGCGACTGGACAGTTCCTTTATAATAACTAGGACAAATTTCTACTAGGGTAATGCCTCGATCTGGATCATTCAAGAAATGTACCTTTTGATTGAAGAATAATTAAAAATAGCATCATGGCCGTGGCGTTTCGGGCCGAGGAAAGAATAGGATGCCCGTTAGGGTGTCCGACTATCGAATTTTGTTTACGCCACCCCTCAGTTTATTTCCAATAAAATAAAAAAAAATTTTTCCAAAATCTGAAACCGATTGATTAATATTAACACATGCTAGTAATCGATCGAAATTTCCCATTAAAAATACATAGAAAAAATGCACTTTTTTAAAAAAAATCATAATTTTTAAATTCCTATGCAAAAAATTCTCCAGGTCACAATCATACGTTTTAATTCAGAAACGCATGAGACGGAGCAGTTTTTGCAGTTAATTCTATAAACAGAGTTCACAATTTTGTTTGTCTTATCTTTACTTTTTTAAATAAATTTATTATTGTAATCAGCGAGGGGGACAGAGTGAATGTTATACGTTCCTAAATTAGACTGTTCTATTATAGAAGCCATTTGTATGTGGTAAACAATATTTTAGGTACCGTAAACTGGGGATTGTTTTTTATTAATGGGAAACTTTATTGAGTTCACTAAGTGATAAATATGTTTATTTTGTATTTACAGTAAGAGTTTAGAAACAAAAACCAAAATTCACAAACAGCGGGTATATAAGGAACACAATTATTTCTTCCGAATTGTTAAAGTGTGTTGTCAAAACGTAAGTTTTTCGTAATTTATTGTGTTTCTTATCACCTAATTTGGATTTTAGTGTTCAAACACAGTTCGAAATTGTAAAAGAGTGTTGGGACAGACAATTCGCAAAAAACGACCAGTGATTCTATCATCGACCTCAACTGATGATACCAGCAACGTTTAAAACACACATTCGCTCTTTTAGTTTTGCTTTTACATTTGTTTTATATTCTGTGTTTACTTTCGAGTAATACAAAATAACTTCTTTAACTTTAAATACGTTTTCCAATGATTTTTACCGCGTTGTTTCTAATAGCCCCATTTTGAAATTTCGAAAAAATGCGTCTTTTTCGTCTTTTTTGCTAAAAATTCCAGCTTTGATCAAAACAATTATTTAATCCTTCAATGTGCTCGCAATATTTCAATACACAAAAAAGTTGCAAGACTTTAAAGTTGTGTTATGTCCCAAAAATAATAAAATTATGGTTTGTAACAATACTTTATTTTAAATTTAATTAAATATTAAAATTTAATTAAATTTACTTTTTATTTACTAATACAATTTTAAGCCTAGATTTGCCATTTGCGTCCAATAGCTTGGGATTACTTTCGTTGTTTCTTCTTTAATTTGATTTAATTAGAAGAAATTAAGGATGGTAGAATTTAAAATAAAAAAAAGGAATGAGAGCTTTCTCTCACCGAGCTAATTTACAGTTTAATACTTGATCTCGGAGTCAAAGGTAAAGATATTTTCAGGAGTCAATTGTATTTATATAGTAAATAATAATAATAAAAAAAGGTTTGGAATGAATTTATACTAAGATCAATCCAAAGATTAACGGAGTACAATTCATTCCAGGAATAGGAAAGTGTGTGTCAAGATTTAGTAAAAGAAATGAGACAGCAATTAAATGTTTTACTCACTTTTTAATGTAAATATTTGAATCTGTTGATGAACCAGAACTGGAACGATGATGAAGTTGAGATAGGAGAAGTTGAATATTAACAGCATGTGATTGTTAGGTTCTCAATGGTAATTTTTTTGACCACTTTTCTCATTCAATATTTAATAAATTGAGCTGAAATTTTATACGAAAGTCTAAAATACAATAAAGAAGGGCAGTGATATGCAAAAGTTTTAATATTTCTAAAATTAATTATTACAAATTACTTTAAAATTACCAGTTGGCACCGTCACTTCTAATCAATTTCTCTTCTTTACCGATTTTAAAGTGTTTTATTATAATTAATTTTGCTTCCTCGTGAGGAAGCTTTTTAGTCGTTTAATTTACAAAATTTTTAAAAATCCTTTTAACAAATTTTATTCTATATAGGACTATGTTATATAAGACCCTGAACAATTGTCCAGATGTATATATATGTTTTAATGAATTTCGCTAAAATTTACCAGGTATATTTATCATAGAAATATCTCGAAATGGATAGATAGACTTTAAAAAATTCTCAGAAAAAAATTTTTTTTAAGTTGGTTATTGAAGTTAATCTGTAATAAAATCTTATTCTTTGCATCAAGACGAATCAATTGGTATATAAAAAGTATAAATTGTATGAAAATTTACAGAGTTAATCACAATTAAAGCTGAAAAATTCGCATTTTTATCAAAAAATGAGTTCTTTCCGCAAAATTATGTTGCCGTATAAAAAAATCTTACTCATTTATTTCTAAAATCTTATTCTTTGCACCAAAACGGATCGATTGGTATATATAAAGTATATATTGTATTTAAATTTATAGAATTAAAATCAATTATAGACAAAAAATTTGAACTTTTAATAAAAATTCATTTTTTTTTTTAAAATAATGTTGCTGTACAATAAAATGTTATTATTTATTGAAAAATGAATCAAAAATCTTATTCTTTGCATCAAGACGAATCGACTGATGTATTTAAAGTATATATTCTATTGAAAATTATAGAATTAATTACAATTAAAGTTGAAAAATTCACTTTTTTACTAAAATTTTTTTGTTTATTTAAATTTATATTACTGTATAAGAAAATTTAATTGTTTTTATCAAAAGGAATGAACTTTATTTTATAAATGTCAAATTGTATTAAAAATGATTAAAAAGTGAAATATTTTTTTGCTGATCGTAAAGAGGAAGCAAAATGTTCATGTAATGAACATCTGGATTTAAAACTTGTTTTAATTATTATTAAAGCTTTTGCACATCACTGCCCTTCTTTATTATATTTTAGACTTTCTTACAAAATTTCAGCTCAATTTATTAAATATTTAAAGAGAAAAATGGTTGAAAAAATTAATATTGAATTTCTAACAGTCACATGCTGTTAATAATTTTTAAAACAAAGACTTTGAACTTGAACTCGTAATTTGAATACTTTAAGAATTAGAAGATATTTAATACGTATTAAATTTTTGCAAAAAGAGAAATTTGTAAAAGATATAGAAAATGACATTCAATATATACCTCTATATTCACTAAATTTTACAGATCAAATTTCTGCAAGTGTTGATGAGAGAAATTTCATCCGAAAATATACGAGTTTACTTCACGCTATATCGCGTGAAAGATTAATGTTGAGTGATTATTTTTTTCTTATTTCTTTTTGCTTATAAAAGAATACGAAAAGTAAATGAGAATGAGCGTGGGGTGCCAACATGGATAACAGTAACAGCTAAAAAGACGGGGCCACGGCAAACGAACACGTTTGGATCATGCAAGTTGGCTTGGAAACAATGAAGTGCATTTTTTTTGCACCGCAAGTCTGAGCGTTTAGTTCAAAATATTGTACGGCAAGACACCATCGCATCGTCTCGCAAGAGAGAAAAGTCCATGCGGAAGTTGTGACCTCAAAGAATAAACGGCACGGCAAACTATGTGCTCACGCAGTCGTGTGCAGGAACATTACTGTTCAAAGGAATAGTGAACAGCATTTTTCTTTGAAAAAATTTTCAGAGTCACTTGTCAGGAATAACAAAAAGAAGCGTACCTTCATTATTGTTAGACTTTCTTAACATTTTTGCTCTTCTAGTTGGTAGTTGTAAAAAAATGAATAAAAGCTGAAATAATACTGTTTAAAAAAAATATGTATACATTTTGAACGGAACATGAGTTTAATTAACTAAAATAAAAAATATTTTTTCTCGTTTTAAATAATTAAAAAAATAAATTAAATTACATAGTTTTTCATCTTCATATTTTCTTTTACATTAATTTCATAATGGTTCGCAAATGTCCTTTTAAAAAAGTGAACAACTTCTTGTATTTAAAGTAAAAAAAAATTTATGAATATTTAAGTAGACGGGTGGCGTTTAAAGTTGAGATATGGTAAGTTGACATTCGCGAGGTGAAAAAAATATCGCTATGAGCCGGGAGTGTGAGAAGGAAAGACGCGCGAAGTCGTCAGTTCTTAACCTGCAGAAAACGTGTACGGTGTACGGAAAGAGAGCAGCTCAAGTCTACGGTATCACCTGGAACCACAGTGAGCGGCAATTTAACTTTGTAGGTACCTGACTTACATCGTAGTGCATACAAATGGCCTTCAGGCTCAGGAGCAACACATCACTCAAAAAAGAGGACCTCAAACCGTTCCATGTAGTAATGTTTTATGTCATCTACAATGCAAAATATCACATATGATTATCTTCATAATTTATACATTTCATATGAAAGAAAATTATATTCCAGAAGGAAATAAAATTTAATTTATTAAATAGTCAAAGCGACATAACTTATTATTTTTGTAAAAAAAAATTCATTATAAAATAGAAGCAAAACCTGTTTATTAGTTTTTTACATTGAAAAAAGTGGAAAGCTCTTGTTTTGCATGAAATTTGAGGTAGAATCCCTCGGCGAAGAATTATTTGTTTCCACGGAAATGAAAGCCGACGATGCAAATCCCGTCAATAAAATGGTGCTCGTCGCCGTTGGAAAAGGCCGATGAGCTTAATAGAAATTTAATTGATCCTTCGGCTATACGCGGTCGAGCGTAATCCAAATTGCGGCGCCGCTCAACACGCGAGAACGATGGTACGAGTTGAAAATTAGAGGGATACTGTAGAAAATAGAAAAAGGAGCTGTTGCAAATGCCATGGAAAACAAGCGCGTAAGCCGAAAGTGCAATGAAGACGTGTTAAAACAAACTAGTAAAAAAAAGGAAGTAGAGAGAGGATGTAGTTTGCAAAAAGTCTCTTGGACTATGGAGAGAACGCGTGTGGACATGAGAATAACAACGACCAGGTTTATTGTCCCACGCGGATCAATTCTCCGCTACAATGTCCGTCGAGTTTTATCCTCGTTGAGCCGTAACACCTCTCCTGCTCTCGCTGAACCGAGAAACTCTAATCCCCACTAGCAACATAGCTTTAACATTCCGTACAGTCTTGGTGCATCTCCTAAGTCTACTTGATTTAAAGTCATAAACCAGTCAACTGAATTCATCCGATAACTGACGAAACTGCATCCTCACTATTTCTAAATGGAATAATTTGAGACGAATAGGATAATTGTACAAAAGTAGTATGTAACGATTGCTCTTACCAATATTATTTTTATTTTTATTAAATGTCATTCCCAGTGGTCCTTTCTAATTAATTATATTTCACATTTTATAATAATATTATTAGCGCGACTTTTCAAATGAAAAGTTGTAGATGACGCAATATTCGCGCTTATCAGATGACAAAAGCACATGTTGATCGACGGCGAAATTAGCGCCAGAGAGAGATTAATGTCTCACCGATACACTTTACGTGCAGTATAATCTTTGTTTTTTTGTATCATTTGCACTTGTAATTTTTAACCTTTTTAATTAAAATAATACTACTAAATTGCTAGTTGTTTTATGTGAGTGAACCTTCTTACGCCTATTTCCAATTGACGGAGAATAATCGTCGTACCGTGCTTATTCCTGAGGCTGAATTCAACTTCGGTAAGTCCACTTTAATATTCTCACTTGGCTCAATACACGCAGAAGGCTTGTTCATCATTCTTGGCATTTTCACCTGAGGAAACTTTGCTCGAATCTTTTTGTGCGCTATCGGTTAAGTCGAACCCCCTTTTTTTATTCTTAACATTTTTAATTAAATCTTAACACGGTTGTCACAAGTAATAGTTTTACAGTAAAGGGAATATTATTAACAAAATATTTCTTTTTACAGGGAAATTATCAACAAGAATTATTCGCTTCGTGGAGCTTCACTTCATTCCCGAGAACCAGCTTAATAGGGTGAATCCCAGTATTCTAGGGGATGGGGACCACATCAATCTCTATAACAAGTTGTAAACCTAACTGTTTATCTGAATCATGTCCTTCAACATAATATGATAGTTATTAATAGCCAAAACTATAGCACTAACAAAGACAACCGTGTCTTCACTTTAGGTTTTTAACTGCAGTATAAAGAAATATATCAATTAAGCTATTTAAAATCTAAGTGGTATTAGTAATTTTGTTAAGTATATCCAAATAAAACAATAATACTAATACCATAGTCAATTAAGCAGCTTTGCTTAATGAGAGGCTATCTGCAGTTACCCTCTTCTCTGGGCCAGAGCCTGCAAGTTCCTTTAATCCAAGTCAGCTTCAGCCACAATTAGAGTATTGATGAGGCATTCAAGTTACAAGGGGCATTAAGTTATTCAAATATCCAAAATAGAATACAAAAACGTAAGATATTACATTTTCAATTATTTATATTATTTTAAAACTTTAAAGTAAATAAAAAACTTTAACAAATTTTTATACTAATTTCAAATTTTACATCAGATTTTCTAAATTGAAAATTATTAAACATTCTTGGACGAGGAAAATTGTTTTTCGCAAAAATTGTGGATAAAGTTCCAAAAGAGGTCCCCCCCCGATTTCAATAAAACTTGGTATATTTGCGTATTTTGGTGCCCTGATTACGAAAATTATAGTAAAAATTGGCGACTAAGTCATCTTCATAGTGAAAACCATAAAAAACACCTTAAAAATGCGGTTTTTGCATTTAACTTCTAAAAAACGAAGAATTAAAAAAAATGTTATGTACAAAAGTTGTAGGTCTTAACAAAATAAATATTTTATGTTGTATATATTTTTGCCCAAAAGTTAATAGTTTTCAAGAAAAATGAAAAAAACCATAAAATACCATAAAATTGTGCAAAATATGAATTCTAATAAAAACAAGTAAGTATTAAAGAAAATCAGTAACATTTATGTAATTCAGGTAGCTGATTATAAAAATCATATTAAAAATTTGAATTTTATGGTAAAAACCATAAAAAAACACCATAAAAATGCGATTTTTGCATGTAGCTTTTAAAAAACGCAGAATTAAAAGCCCTAAAAAGGGCTGATTGATTTGTGAAAGTTTTGCAATCTTTCATTAACTATGTTTTTAATGTAGCCCTAAAAAGAGTTGATTGCCAATTAGTCTGTGAAACCAGGATAAACGCTTTTCATATCCTTTAGTATCTGCGAAAAGGGATCAATTTGCAGTTTTTTATTTCTTCGGCGCCAAAGAAATTCACATAGATGGTCTGCAAGGCCATGGTCATCTTTGTGAACTCCTCCTTGTGATAGAAACCGACGCATCCACCTCCAAGAGGACTCGATATTCTGCGTGTAGGCTCCTGTATTGTGGTTCACGAATCTTCGGAATGATTTAAGGTTCCATGCACATAGCCATGCTCTTCTACATTGTTGTACCCTTTCCACAAATCTGTATGGATTTCTGTCCCAACAACAACGTGTTTCTTTATAAGTTCGATTAACGTGTTTTGATCACGTTTGTTGTCAGGACAGATCTCCAAACGATATTTATGTTCATGGCCCCGATGAATCATACCTAAGATCCACGAACCTTCAACTACACGTCCTCTTTCATACTTACGGTGACCAATCTTGCATTCGTCGATTTCTACCATCTCACCAACTCCACCAATTTTACCTTCTTTTTCGAAATTATGGTCAAGTACGAGCATACAGACCTCCCGACAATATGAAAATCTGTCAGCAACTGTTTCGCGAGACAGTTGCTGATTCTCAACTACACTGCATTCACGTATAGTTTGTTCAAAATTAAAATTGACGGCAAAGCTATACGTGAGCATTATGCAAGTTGCAGCAGAAACATGGCTACTTTAAAACCATGTATTTAATGCAACACTTTTTTTATGATCGTACTTGCCCTTCTTTTTGCAAATAAAGTTGCCACAGACTAATTGGCTTTCATTTAAGCTCATTTTCTTTTTGTGCTTTAAGCAGTACTTTTTTTAGGTATGAGTTCAATATCACGAAGCTATTCAAGAGTCTTTTCTCGACTTTGTAATATTGAACACAACCTAAAAATGTTATACGACTGGTCCATTTTTTTAAAAGCTACACCTTTACAAATCGTATAACAGCGAAAACAATACTAGGCAATAGTAGAAGTCACAGAGATAATGTCTATATTGCAGTCAGACTTGATATGAGCAGGAGTACCTCCAGTAATAAAATGGTAAGAACAGGAGTGGAATGTGTAAAGTTGTTTCGTTACGGGGGAAGAAAAAGGGTTTTTTTTACTGTTGTAGGGGCATTGGTTCTGTGATCAAGTACCTTTTAGTACCAACTAGAAAGTAAATTTGAATATCTTTTTAAATAATATACATAGAATACAATAGAAGTAGATGCGGCGGGCTTCGCCCGCCGAAGCGTTGTTTCGTTGAGTGGGCAAAAAAAAAGTTTTTATTCTACTGTTGTAAGAAGCATTGGTTCTGTATTCAGTACCTTCTAGTACCAAGTATGAAGTAAATTTGACTCTCTTTCTAAATTAATTCAATGTAGGGGCATTGGATCTGTAATCAAGTACCTTTTAGTACCAACTAGAAAGTAAATTTGAATATCTTTTTATTAATACACATAGAATGCAATAGAAGTAGATGCGGCGGGCTTCATAAAAATCCATTAAAAATTTTTTCAACACACTTTTGGCCAAAACAGTGGAAATCTCGTTCACAGCCAAGGGGTTAATTAATTAATGAATTTAGAATGAGAGTTTTATTAGAAATTTTTTTGTTTTTTACGTTTTTCTCGAAAACTATTAACTTTTGGGCAAAAATGTATAGAACATAAAATATTTATTTTGTTAGGACCTACAACTTTTGTACATAACATTTTTTTAAATTCTTCGTTTTTTAGAAGTTAAATGCAAAAACCGCATTTTTATGGTGTTTTTTTTATGGTTTTTACCATGAACATGACCTAGTCGCCAATTTTTACTATAATTTTCGTAATCAGGGCACCAAAATACGTAAGTATACCAAGTTTCATTAAAATCGGGGGGGACCTCTTTCGGAACTGCACCCGTTTTTTTATTTCTAGTATTAGCGAATTTAAAGTAGTGAAAATTCTCTAAAAAATTATTATTTGCATTCTTTGTTCAAAAAGTTGAATAAATAATAATTTTTTTACCTTCTCTATTCTTCAGAATAATTAAAATATTCGTAATGAAGATTATTTTTAATTTGAAAATGAAAGTATCAAATAACCATTTTGGGTGCAGTTACGAATATTTTAATTATTCTGAAGAATAGAGAAGGTAAAAAAATTATTATTTATTCAACTTTTTGAACAAAGAATGCAAATAATAATTTTTTAGAGAATTTTTACTGCTTTTAATTCGCTAATACTAGAAATAAAAAAACTATTCACAAAAATTATATTCAACCTCTTTAAAAAGATTTAATTATTTTCACAAAATATTTGAAATTCAATTATTTACAATATTGAGTATTTTCATTAAATTTTACAAAAGAATTCAATTAATTTAATATAGCAATTTCGAAAAAATCAATTATTTAACAAAATTTTATACAATTGATTTTTCACAATAATTCAATTACTTTCAGCAATAATAACATTTTTCATGAAAATTCAATTTTTTTAAAAAATTTGTGATACAATTCTAAGCATGAATTTAATTATCTCCATAAATAATAAAACTCATTAAAGAACTTCAATTATTTTTAATACCATTTTAAATTAATTAATCGAAAAATTCAGTTATTTTCTTTTGAAAATAATTATTGTTTATTTGTATAAAGTTTTCCACAAGAATTCAAATTATTTAAACTAATAAAATTTTCATAATATTTATTATATCTCGTGAAAATTAATTATTTAAAATAATACTCATGAAATTATTATAAAAAATTAAATTACTTTCAAAAATAACAAAATTTTTCACAGAAATTCAATTCTTTTTAAACATTTTTAAGGATGTACGTGCACGTTTTTTTGAAATTAGAAAACACACTTTTTTTTACATAGGTATATCAAAAGTTTTACTTAAAAAAATTTCTGGCAAAGTTTGGAGTCAGTTTACTACAGATTTATTGAATAATACGAACTTTAAATTATAAATTTTTAACATTGATTCTTATAGAGATATGTGAAATTTAACCTTTTAATTAAAAAAAATGTTGAAAGAAATCCAAATAAATTCATGTCTTTTTTAAATAAGTGAATGGGGATATCAGAAATCATTTTCAAAAAAAATTATACTATGTTACCGGAAATATATTAACAAAATTTAGAAAATTAAAATATGATCTGTTACATTTTTTAAATAACAAAGGAAGAAGAGCGGCAACGTTACTTTTACTTGCGATATTAAACTGGTAAACAAAGAAACTGATATTTTTATTATTTTATGGTTTTAAATGTAATGAAATTGAAAGTAAAATAGAAAAAGGTTTTTTTTAAAAAACTTCCTTCCCAACGATAAATTACATGCACTGACATTTTTCTGCATTAATAAAGAATATTCTAATTCTAACCAACTTATCATAAAACAATCACATTGGTGCTATTGACGGCTGCGAAGTTGTCAGATTTTAACACGACAGTTATAACATAGTATTAGTTTATATACGAATATAAAATTTGTCTAGTGTGTGTGACAGTAACAAAAAAAAGTTTTTTTCTGAAGTATGAATATATCCCATATGAAAAATCTCATTTTAAGGTTTATATTTTTGTCAGGGAAAGTCGTGCACGTTCATCCTTAATTAAATTTCACAAAAATAATGAAAAATAAATATTGCAATATTTACTTTTTTATTTATTTATTTTTCATTTTACAATAAAATAACCTAATTCTATAGTATGTTATGTAACTTTTTGTAGAATATTATAGTTATTTGTCAAATATTATAGCGATTATTGTATGTTTGTTGAAAAGTTTGATTAAAAAATTTAAAGGACTCTGCCGACTAAAATATTTATTTATTTTTCAATAAATGATTATTTTTCTGACTTTTAAATTTTATTTCTTTAAAATGATATGCATTATTATGAAAAATATTTAAAATAAGTTAAAAAATACTATATTTTAAAAAATCAAGCACATTTAACGTCGGAAAATGTTTATTTTTTTGAAATGCACTTGCTTTATTTGTTAGTTGCTAGTCCTAACTTCCGCGCGATATAGAACAAACTAAACGTGGAATATCTTCTAAATAAAATGTACTTTTAATTAAATTTGCCCATTTTAAAATTTCGTGGAGTTATATACAAAATACGGCGAAAAATTTTTCCTTGGATATCATTTTTTACAAAGGCAAATTTTAGTCTACTTATTTCTTTCTTAAATTAATTAATTTTATGACTCGAAACCTTTATTTCTTTATTATAAGATGTAGAATTTCAAAGAAAAGTAAAAAAAATTAAAAATAGTTTATGTAATAAAAAATAAAGCACATTTGATATTGTTAAATTTTCCTTTTTTCGAAATTCATTTCATATTATCTGATACTTCTCCTAACTTTCACATTATATTCCCTAAGCTAAACATTAAATCTCATCTAAATTTAATATATTGTATTAGATTAATATGCCCATTTTGGCTTATTTTGTATTTTAAAAAAATTATAAGCGAAATAATACATAGTGGTCCAGGAGATTCTTTTTTGTGGCTAAAAGTCTAAATGTACTAAAAATCGCTTCAAACTCGTTACTTGGGGATTATCGGAGTCACTGATTACAAATCAGACGTCAGATTTTTAAAATTCAAAATGGCGGATCAAATATGGCGAAATTTTTTTTTTTAAATTCAACTAATTTCATTCAAAGTCGTTTCTTGGGGGGTTTTATGGTTGATAATTTAAAATTCGACACCCGATTTACAAAATTCAAAATGTCAAAACCAGGGACCGACACGGCCACGAAAAAAAACGAAAATTCGTGCCGTGCCTAGGCACGACACAAAGTACGTTTGGTAATTCGTGCCGTGCCAAGGCACGACACAAATAAAATTTTTGAAATGTGTTGTGCCAAGGCACGTTTTAAAGGCACGCATGGAATATTGTGTAGAATCTCAAAAGCAATATTTAAGGCACGACACGATTTAGTAAGTGTAATTCGTGTCGTGGCACGGGCACGAATTACCAAGCAAACTTTGTGTCGTGCCTTGGCACGACACGAATTACAAATCGTACTTCGTGTCGTGCCAAGGCACGGCACGGGCACGAGATGAATTTTTCGTGAAAGTCCCTGGTCAAAACCAATATAGGGAACAAATTAAAAAAATTTCAACAGATTCCCTTTAAACTCGTTGCTTAAGTATTTTCGTGGTCGATGATTACGAATCTGACGTCAATTTTTCAAAATTCAAAATGTCAAATTTAAAAATGCATTAAGAATTTTAATCTTTCTGGTTATTTGCTCTTTACCGAATCCAGAATCATAGAGCGTGGACGTAGAAAAATCAAATTTTGAAGGGGATCTGTTGAATTTTTGAAAAATTGTTAGCTATATTGGATCTGCCATTTTGAATTTTGAAAATGATAATCTAATGATTCTAAATGATCTAAATGATGATCTGATTTGTAATCATCGACCCCGCAAACCCCGGAGCAATAAGTTCTAAGCAATTTTTAGTACATTTAGACTTTGGATTATAAAATAGGGTCACTTGTCCCACTGTAAACCCTAATTAAAAAAAAATTTCTAAAATGTTGGGTCCATCATTTTGAATTATTAATTACACATTCTTATTAAGAATTCATAAAAAAGCCTTAGGAAAGTATTCACTGCTAAATTAAATAACTTTTTAATTTTCTGATTTGATGTATTGGATCCACAATTTTGAATTTCCAAAAGCAGACATCGGATTCGTAATCAGCGATCCCAAAATGTACCTAATCGTTAGAAAGTTTGACATTAAAAAAAATAAAATATAAAAAGTTACCCTCAAAAATTAATTTTTAAAACAAACAAATGAATGCAGATAACTTGCTAACAGAGGGGAAACTTACGATTATTATAAAGTATATTTTGTCTATCTTAACTTTAAAAAATATTAAACTGTGAAATCTTGTAAAGGTTGTGTAATTAAGAAAATCAACACCGTAGAATAGTTGTATGCTAAAGTCAACACAAAACAGAGAGCTGTAGAAGTCAATGAGAATCTGATTCTGCACTTTAGCAACATGTCTTGTTATATACTCATGATGCTAATACTTAATTTTTACCAAAACATTGATTAATAATTAAATGTATAATAAACATTTTCTCATAATGTTTTTACTTATGGAGAGGGATTCTTATTTTTATTGTATTTTAATTTTTAACTATGTATACTAATTATTTTTTTCAACCCACATACTTATGTATCCCCTACATGTATTAAGAGAAAGAAATTTTTTTGAATTACGTTTACTCTAAATGCAAAAGAATAAACGTGTTTATTAGTTGCAATTTGTGCGTAAAAAATGGTATAGAATTTATGAATTTTCGAAATAATTTTTCATAAACGTGATTATTAAAACCGACTGTACTAAAAATAGTTCTCTTTTATCCATTTCATGAAACTGGAATATTATATAAACCTTGATTGAATATTGTAAAACTTTTCATGGAATGTATTAAAACTTTTGATTGCATGAAACCTTTTTTTTCAAACTAACTTTTTGAAGCGTACTGTGAAATTTTTATAACTTTTTATTGAATTGCATTAAACGAATTAAGAGATATACCTACAATAGAGTGAGTTGAATTAAAAACTTTAAGATGCTAATGTATTATATATATATAAAATATTTTTTCCATTAAGTTGTAAAAAATTTATTTTTAAAGTTCGAGAAAATAGTTTCGTTAAATGGAAAAGTTAAGAACTGGGTGTCAAGAAAAAGAGAATTAAAAAAAACCTTTTTTTGTAACTAAGTTTCTTTACTAAGTAACTTTTCACATGTGAGTATTTTTAGAAGAAATTCTCGATATTAGAAGAAACACTACATCATTTAGGATATTAAATTTAATAAGCCACCTTTATCGTTGAGAATGCTCATCTGTCTTATAATTGTTTTAATCTAAGTTTCATATCTTTGAAATGGCTTTCAAGTGTAAGAGGGAGATATATAACTCTGCTTGTGAAAAGGATTTGATAGCAAAAAAGGTTATTTTTCCGAGTCTGATCCGTCATATTGGTAGAGTTTTTACGTTTGCGTGTGCAAAAGATGTGGTAGAGGTAAAGTAATCCCTGATTATCAAGATCGAATTGCTGTGCCAGCAGTATCCAATCTTTTTCACTGTGATAAACACACGTGTCTTATTTTGTACACGCACGTATATTTCCCATATGTTTTCCGAGCTCATTTTCATCCAAACCTCAGGGAAAAGCGTTCCAAATGATAAAAGCGATGCATTTCAGCCAATAATCTGATATTCTCTACACATAAACACATTGAACGGATTCAGAATCTCCTTTAGGAGCAAACTCACTTTGAAGTAAACATATTTGTATACACTGTAAAAAAATGGAGTTAAATTTTAACTCTCCAGTGGATTCTATAAAAGTCGCACCCGCATTGGAGAGTTAATGTCAGGTGAGTTAAATAAAGAGAGTTAAAATTTAACACCCAAATGCTAACTCCCCATGGAAAATATAACTCGCGCGGGTGTTGAATGAAGGGAGTTAGAAATTAACTCTCTTTTGGAGTTGATTTTTAACTCGAAAAATTTAACTCCCAACTCCCGAGTCCGTTAACTCCCTAAATTTTTTACAGTGTATATGTATATTTTTATCTAAAATAAGTATAAATCTGCATAATTTATTTTAAGGGGTTACATATGGTTCAAAACGACCAGAAAATGTAGAGGAGTGTGTCTAGGGATGAGACGGGTTTTGTTTTTGACCCATAAATTGTAAATGGGTAAACGAAATTGTAAATAAAATATACCGTTCGAAAAGTAACTTAAATATGCAACTTTTATTCAAAGAAAGTATAGTGTTCCGATGGACACAAAAAAAGTTATGATCAATTTTCCGATTACATCGCTTTTGTCAAAAAAATGTGTCCTTTTGACTGCTTCATCGAAAATCAAAAAACCAAATATTTTCTGTTAGCGGGTAAGTGTAGTTCGTGATTGAAAGAAGGAATTTGTTTTTGTTCATTAGAACCGATTTTATTTGGTTTAAATGATTTTGAAAATTGTAATTTTTGGAAAAAAAATGCTGCTAAACATTCGAATTTTAATTTTAAAAAAACCATTGTTCAATCACGAGCTGTACTCACCCACTAACAGAAAATATTTACTTTTTGATTTTCGATAAAGCAGTCAAAAAATATCGTGACCACCGCAAAAGTCAGTTTGTTGGAAGGGGTCTCAAAGAATCTCTTGGTAAGGGCCTGATTTTTATACATACATTTTCTGGTCCTTAATAGATTTTAAATGTTACAAGGAAGAGTATTTTATAAAAAAACAAAAATTTCAATCTTTTTAAATACTTAATATAATTGAAACAATTTTCTTATCAGCTTCACTTAATAAAGTGCAAAGAGGAAAATGTTTTATGACATTGGTGGTAAAAAGTGTTTAAAGAGTAGGAAAAAAATGTGACTTTTGTCAGTGAGAAAAGTAGGTTTAAAAGTTGAATAGTCATCTCTTTGGTATTAAAATTCTCATTAATGAATCTGTACACGTAGATGGGAACAATTTATCAAAGAAGAGGGGTAATTATTTCTCTTTCTTTTTCTTGTGCGGAAAAAATTTCGACGACTTTCAATCGGACTTGGGACAAGTATTGGAGTGTGAGAAGAAGAAAATCCCCGATAGCACGTGACCGCGAGATTCCTGACTTTCAGTTGAACGGAGTTTTTCGCAAAGTTATCTCGTAACTTGGAACGACTCATTACGTCGTACGCGTTCGACTCGAAAGATAAATGGAACACGAAAGTTGGACGGCATGGCGAATTTTAAGGTCGGTTAGGAACATTAAAAATGTATGTCGTCACCGCGCTTTTCTATACTATATACACCTTTGAAGGCGATAATCGAGCTTTAATTCCACCATCTTCCAACACCTTTCTTCGCTTTGCACCTTTCCCGCTTTTTTTTCATCCTTTCTCTATTCTTTTTTTATCTTTCTTTTCTCACCCATCAGTCTCGCACAAATACAAACTTGCACAAACGTGCCTGATTCATACCCAACGAATTTGCTCGCACCTAATATTTTTTCTTTTTTCTTCGTTCCACAGCTAGTTGACAGATAAAACTTCATTTTCCGTCTCTCTTTGCCATTTATATACGATTTTTCTCGCAATCGCGAACATCCATTTACGAAGGAGCTCCTTCAATTTCTCGTTACGTCCAATCCCACGCGACACCCTACCCAGCCACCTTTCTATTGATTTACGATGGCTATTTGCAAGATCACGCCGGGCCCGTTAAAACTTTCTATAACTGCACCTTGCTCCATTATTTCTAGCATAGACTATTCTTTGTCAATTTAAAAAAAGAATTTTCTCATTTTTACCTTATCATTTTTTAAAAATCAAATTTTTGTTCCTAATCTCAACGAAATGACAAAATAATTTACATATTTAAATCATATACTTATACAGTTGAGTAAATTATTGTAATATTCTAATTATTAATTATGTTCATATCATTAGTAATGATCGATCATATTTAATGATAATCGAGTTTATTTAAGGGGTCTTGTAACTTTTTTAGCACTAAAATCGGATGATTTTAAAAAAATTTTTGCTCATAAGTTTTAAAATATAATTGATCGAAAGTTTTTACATGTCATTGTGTATGTTAAGAAGTTTTAAAAAAAGGATTTCAGATTGGAAAAAATATATATACCGTCCTTCTGCAGAGGGCGCTTTGTCTACTGGTAAAAATTACTTTCAATTATGGTTGTCACTGTAGCTCATAGCAGAATCATCTAAAATAAAAAAATCAAACATAATTTCAAAATAGATGACTTAATACAGGACCTAAACCTCGATATACTTAAAAATATCAAAAATTAAGAAAATGGCAAGCTTTTGAATCTAAGAATCTGAAAAAACACAATTTTTTTAAACATAAATGATACACAAAAAGTGTAATTTTGAACATTAGTAGTAAATAAGAGGTTTAGGTCCTGTATTAAGTCGTCCATTTTGAAATAAAATTTGATTTTTTGATTTTAGACGATTCTGCTATGAGCTACAATGACAACCAATAATTTTTACCAGTGGCCAAAGCGCCCTCTGTAGAAGGAAGATACTTATGTTTTTTCAAATATGAAATTCTTTTTTTAAGACTTCTTAACATACACAATGATATGTAAAAACTTTTGATCAATTATATTTTCAAACTTATGAGCAAAAATTTTTTTAAAAACTTCCGATTTTAATGCCTAAAAAAGTTACAAGACCCCTTAACTAAGAATAGTTTTATAAAACTTGTTACTACATTGTAAAAAGTAATGTAGAACATTACATTGCACTGAAATGACATTGAACGACAGGTAAAATAATTATTGGAAATTGTAAAACACTTAAAATTAAAATTATGTTATAAATAATTTAAATGGAGTCTCTTGTCCACACTCGGAACTGTCGTAAAACTTTTGCCTTCATTTCTGTCGCAGATACGACATTTTAAAATATTTACGGATATCCTGTGTCAATGGCTAAAAGCAGAATTAGCTACGCAAAAAATTAAAATCACATAACTGTACTTAAGGCTGATTCTATTTCAATTCATGTAGGGCGAATAGGTTAAAAATTCTAAATCAAGTTAAAGGTAATTTTTCTTGTTCTTTAGGACAAATAAAGAGACACGTATTTTTTTATTTAGCGAAAAAAAAATTTTTAGCTGAGTTATGAGTGTTTGAAAATTATAGGACATATCGTAATTTTTGAGCTAAACAGCTGACAAATTATTTTCAAATCTTTCTAGTTTTTGCAAAAATAAATATTTTTTAATTTTTTTTTCTTAATTTTAGTAGTGTTTTGATACTTTTTCTTTGCAAACTTAAAAATTTGAAAAATTTTGAAAATTAACAAAATGGCGGCCATTTTTTGATAAATCAAAAAAGTCAATTTTTCTCAAAAACATCATTCTTTACTTTTCTTAAAATTTTTGTGTGATTACTGGATGAAAAAAGGAACTTTTTCCAAAAGGTTTCATGTTCGCTAAAACTGTTTGGAAGTCGCTATAATTTTTTTCAGAAAATAACAAATCTCATTATTTTCTCTCTAAATCTGAATCAGTGAAATTCCACTGAAAATCAGAGTGAAATTTGACTGAGAATCAGTGACTCTATTCTCGCGATTTGAATCAGTGGAATTTCACTGAAAATCAGTTAAAAATAACTGAAATTTCAGTTATTTTCCACTGATTCGCCAATTAAAAAACTACTGAAAATTTCTGTCACACATATTAAAAATTTCTGTTATTTTTTAATTGGCCAATCAGTGAAAAATGACAGAACATGACTCGGGAGTTGGGAGTGAAATTTTTCGAGTTAAAAATCAACTCCAAAAGAGAGTTAATTTACTAACTCCCTTCATCAACACCCGCGCGAGTTATTTTTTCCGTGGAGAGTTAGCATTTGGGTGTGAAGAATTAACTCTCTTTATTTAACTCCCCTGGCATTAACTCCCCAATGAGTGCGTCTTTTATAGAATCCCCTGGGGAGTTGAAATTTAACTCCCTTTTTTTACAGTGTATATATATTTATTGCATGTTTATTTGCTTTTCGATGATTAGTAGTGTTTTTGGTACTTTTTATTTGCAAACTTGAAAATTTTGATAATTAACAAAATGACGACCGTTAAATTTGGTCGCCATTTTGAATTATAAAATTTTAACCAAATATTCTAACTCAGCGATTCCAAAAACCTCCAAAAGAATATTTTTCTTCAATTATTTTTAGTATTTTTAGTTTTCGATTTTTTGAAAAATGGCCGCCATTCTGTTAATTTTCAAAATTTTCAAGTTTGCAAATAAAAAGTAGCTACCAAAAACACTACTAATCATCAAAAAACATAAACATGCAAAATATATATATGCCGATACATTACTCAAAATAATGAGATTTGTTATTTTCTGAAAAAAAAATTATTGCGACTTCCAAACAGTTTTAGCGGACATGAAACCTTTCAAAATTAGTTCCTTTTTTCATCTAGTAATAACACAAAAATTTTAAGAAAAATAAAAAATGATGTTTTTGAGAAAATTGACTTTTTTGATTTTTTGGAAAATGGCTGCCATTTTGTTAATTTTCAAAATTTTTCAAATTTTCAAGTTTGCAAAGAAAAAGTATCAAAAACACTAATGAAATCAAGAAAAAAAATTGAAAAATTTTTATTTTTGCAAAAGTTAGAAAGATTTGAAAATAATTTGTCAGCTGTTTAGCTATAAAATTACGATATGTCCTAAAATTTTCAAACACTCATAACTCAGCTAAAAATTTTTTTTTCGCTAAATAAACAAATACGTGTCTCTTTATTTGTCTTGAAGAACAAGAAAAATTACCTTTAACTTGATTTAGAATTTTTAACCTATTCGCCCTGCATGAATTGAGATAGAATCAGCCTTAATTTCAGTTTATCTCGCTATATAATCAATAAGAGAAGAAAAAATTTGTTAGTAAGTTTTTAAAGAATTATTTTCCTCTTTTATTGCTTACATCAAAAATATTTCAAATAAGTCGTATTATCTTTTTGAAAATTATTTTCAGATTTTAAGCACAAATTGAATATCAGATTTTACAAAATGTCAAGCTAGAGTCATTATTTAAAAATTATTAAATCTAGTATCAAATTTGTATTTGGAAAAAAATGTCATATGCTAAAAACAAATTAGTAACTCAAAATAATTACATTATTCTTATCTTTGTACTTACGTGCTATGGAAGATGGACCTTCAATTAAAATTTGAAAGTGGAGAAAACGGGAGAATCAAGGAGAATCGAGTGGTTCGAAACGTTTTTAATGAGATCCTTGATGAGACAACGACTTTGAGGGGAAAAGTCGAAAGAAAGAAAGTGTAGATAGGATATTGCGAGGTCAAAGAGTAAGAAGGGACTTTGAATTTAAAGTGCGAAAATGGCCACTATGGATAGGAAAAACCTCGGGTATAATACTTTTGCGGCTTTTCTCAAAAGTTTTCATCCCGCGACCTATACTTCTTCGTCCTCCCAGTGGTCCAAAGACTCACACCACGCAATCTTTTTGGTCCAGTTATGAATAGCAACGAGTTGAAAAACAAGAAATTTTCCGACACTGTTTTAACTTTGGAAATATTTCTCTTCTTTTGTAGAAATTACATTGTTTATCACAATACATTTTCAAGTAGAAATTTTTAATTTAAAATGAAATTCAACTTATTGTAAAAAAATATTTTAAATTAATATCTAATATAAAAATTTAGAATAAGATTTCTCAGTAGCCCCTCAACACCTTCACCATGGGTTACTATTTTAGTAAGATTGTGTCATTTTATCTAGTATTTAAAAACTTTATTCGATGTTAAAAATTTAGTGTAATTTATTGTCTAAAAATAAAAATTAAGAAACTTAAATAATGCCTCTCTGAATTTAAAATCCTTCTTCTCTCATTACAAAGAAAAAATGTTGTGTTTTCACTTTATAAATATATAGTGATTGCAATTAATAATTAAAATTTATTTGCAGATATTCCTGAAATTATTTAATATTGTCACAAGAAAATAAATTTTTAATACTATACGTTGCAACATTAACGCACACAATGATACTCTACTGATTCAATTTACAAAAAAAAATTAAATCTACAAAACATACTTTACTCCATTTTAGTAATAATATTTTTGAAATAAAATGAAAATTTTTATTTACATACAAAATCATAAGCTGTGAATTTTCAATATTTTTTTTTGTTATTTTGATACGGGGATTTTCTTCAATGCAGAATGTGTGACAACGTGTAGCCACGTTAATTTTAAAAATTCCGTCAACTGGAATAAACATCTCTCCTATCGGATGGAAACTGAATTAAAAGTAAATCTCACAATGTTTTCGTTTTATTATTAAATTCACTTGTAGCAATTTTATCGTTTTTTATTTGTTTTGACGATTTTTCTCTCATCGAGAGGAAATGAAATTTAGTCGTTCGTAATCGTTTGTATCCATCGAAAATTTTTCATTTATGCAATAGAAAATTCGTTTCGTAAAAAGCATCTACGACGACAGATCGAATTCTAAAAAAAATCCTTTTATTGATTAATTGTCACAATGAAAGGGCAGCACTCTCTTCCTGAAAATTAGCTGGTTTTCTCTCCTGAATTGATGTGTTTATCCCACATTATTTCAAGAAGAGGGTCACGGTGAGCTTGGACTAAGTTCAATCCGAGATTCAACCCAAAAGTTCTTGCCTATACAATTTTTTTCCGGTATCGTTGCAGTAAAGCCATACGATAATTTTAAGACAAAAAAAAATCAGTCGATGAAATTACAAATAAACTCAGTATTTCGAATTTTTTAAGGTTATTGTATTCAGTTTAATCAAATTAAGGCCTACAAATTTTAAATTTAACTTTTCTTTTTAACACCGACAAAGATTTTCCACGATAAAAAGCACTGAAAATTGCTATAGAACCCCAAGAAATTACAAAATTGATATAGAAATTGTCGTTTATAATCAATTTTTCACAAATTTCGGAACGAGGAGCTGCTTGTAACACAGGCCGACAAGATTTACTAACCAAGAATCAGATAATACTTTTCCGAAGGCTTTTGAAGTGCTGAATCCGAATCCGGCCTCAGAATAGACACTGAACGTTAAAAATCTTTTTTTTTTTTTGAATAATCGTTCATTCAATTTTCTGAGTTTATCGAATTTTTCGAAAAGTGAATAGAAACAGACAAAACTTTTGATAATAAAGAGAAATATAACTACAAACATCTAAATTTCAAACAGTTCTGCAGATTTTCGGTATAACTGAATACAAATTCGATGTCAAATATTTCCATCTTTAAAAATATCCCCTCCTAATCGTTTTAAAGTGAAATTAACCAAAAATCGATCACAGCAATTTTTTCTAAATTAATCAGATAAAATTTTTCTCCTGCAGAGTATGTCTTTAACAGAGGGATATGGATGATCCTCGTGACCGTAATCGATTTGGTGTTAAAAAATAACGACGAATCAATAAGCCATCAGTGTTGGCTGTGACAGGTATCAGTTTAATATCGGGTGTAAGTGAGGACATGAAAAAGTTTTTTTTTTCTTTTTTCAATAAATTAGAACTGAAAAGGTGTGAAAATTGACCTCAATTCATCAGAAGTGTCGATGTCGATAATTCACAGGACTCAACTAATTCTCCGTATATATCCATAAAGGTAGGGAATAGAGGTGGTGGTGGTGGTAGTAGTTGGTAGCGTGTCGGCTAATTGATGCTGGTTTATTAGCTGCCTCTTTCGGCAGCAGGCGCGAACTGCTGCAGTATTATTTGATGCCTGCCTACCGTGGCCTCCTATGCCTCGATGCATAATTAATTTGAAATTGAACCGCATCACACGTGGAGCCTTCAAGAAACTGCAATTGAAATGGAAATTAACTGGTGCTTATTTTATCGATTTTTTTTTGTAATGCGTCATTAATATTACCTAATTATTAATATAATTGATAAGAAAAAAAAATTAATTTTACATTTGATATATCAGAAGCGGGAAAAAATTCAATTTCCAGTTTAATTATTAATAATAATAGTTATCTTTTGAACGTAGAAATCTTTTTTGAAAAAATAATTTAAAAGTTTAATGAAAGTTTTTAAAATTCATATTTTTAAATTTTTATCAACTTTCAAATAAATTCCAAGAAAACAAAATAGCAAAGTATGAAGGAATCTGAGATTAAAAGTTAGTCGTGCTCGTGTAACACCCTTTATAGTCTTTTAGTCCTTTTTATAAATTTTTGTGCAAGTCACCTTTTAATATTAAGTATATTTAAATATAATAAGGACTTCTACCCTATGATAAAATAAATTAAATTTTTTAAATTTAATATTAATTTTTTTATACATTATAATACATTTTTTCAGTAAATTTAAATTTAGTTTTTATAAATCTTGTGTAAAACAAATAGTATATTTTTCTGCGATACATATACATTAATTTTATCAACTAAAACTTTGTTTTTTGTAGGAAAAAACTTGAATAACAAAAAACAAAAATATGAATTATTTAATAGTGATTAGAATTTTATTGTTAAAAAAACTCCCATTGCAACTACGGGCTTTTATATCAAAACTATTTTGTTAGAACTACAAAATATATTTTACGGTTCGCAGCTCAGAAATTGATTTCGTTAACTCCACACGAGAATGAATTGAAAGGATGAGATAAATCCGATTATTAGATACAAAGTTACAGCTAAATTTGTAAAGTATTTTTTAAAATTTACAGGTTCAGCTCGAAAATGTTTTTATTGCTGACCCGTTAAAAAAATTGTTTTTTCTCAGAAAATATTATTTTTTTTATAATTTTACATTATTTTCCTTCATACTAACTGATTCTAAGGATTTAGTAATATGTTAAGATCGCAGTAAATAGAGATAAATACAGAAAAATTTTATTCCTCTCAGCGCTTTAAAATATTGTTTCTACAATTGTAATTCAATATGAATTTCAAATTTTAAATAATTTTTGATATTTTGATAGAAAGTTAGATGATATTTAACAGAAATTTACCAAAAATGCAGAGAATTGTTATATTTTACAGGACGACTATTTTGTTTTCAAATTTACATACTCACATAAATTTTACGCATGTGAAGAGTTATTTGAATTACAAAAATATTATTTCAAACTGCTTAAATTACACAGAGAAATCTGGAACATTGAATGAAAAATGAAGTTACCTTAAATTAGTTTCCCTTTTTATGCGAAAGCAAAAATAATTAAATTCTTTGTTCTATTGAGTAATTTTTTGTATTAATTCTTTGAAAAGGTTCTAAAATTCCTTTTTATCCTACAGATATAAAAATAGAGTTTTTTTAGCTGATGACAGGCAAAAGCCATTCATTTGTTAGACCGTTATGAAAATGGCCACCCACTATTTCTATAGGTTAAAAGTGACGCATGAGCACATGCATTCTTTTGCCTCAGGGAAAAAATTGACGGCATTTTTATACAGTTTAAAGTTTAAATAAATAAATGACTTATATTCCTTGTCGTCTGTTATATTCTAAAAGCATTTTTATGCATTTGGAATAAAAAGTAACGTTAGTATGTAAAGTTTAAAATATTCAAATTTTACTTTGATTCTTCGATTTTTTGATACAGTTGCGAAAATAAACTAAAAATACTCAAAGAAATTTTTTCAATTCTCTTTTTGTAATATGTAACAATATCCAAGTTCGCATGTGCGTTCTGTCGAATGGCGTTATAAAAAAAATCAAAAATTTTTAAACAAAAAAGTTGTTAATGTTTTTTATAAAAAAGTCCGATGTTTTTCAAATTTTTGTTTGATTTTCAATTTTTTCTACTACGAAATAGCAGAAAAATATAAATGTTACAAATAACATGACAAAAATGTGTATGCTACAAGATAGGACTATCGAGAAAATTAAAAATTAAAATGGCGGCTCAAAAATGGAGTCTGAAGTTCAAATTTTTTTGCAAAATTTACCCGAAAGTACGAAATTGTTAAAAGTGTTTAGATTAACTTGAAACTTGTTACTCCGGGGTATTAGGGGTCGCTGATTACAAATCTGAAGTCCAATTTTCAAAATTCAAAATGGCGGATTCAATATGTCGGACAATTTTTCTAAAAGCTCATTAGATTCGCTTGAAATTTGTTACTCGGGGGTTTTCGGGGACGCTTATCATGAATCCGAAATCCAATTTTCAAAATTCAACATGGCGGATCCAATATGTCTGACAAATTTGATTCGTTTGAAAAACGACTTGTTACTCGGGTTTTTTTTGGATTTTTGGGCTAAATAAATGTAGAATAGAGGAAAGTTATAGAGAATCCTTTATCTAATTTTTTGAGCTCCTGGGAGTTGAGTGAAGTTAGCATTTTTTATGAAAAACTGCCAAATTGGAGTATAAATACCTGTAAATCATGGTAAAACTTAATAAAACATCTTTTATGTAAGCATTTGGGATCACTGAATATACAAAAATAAAGTTGGTGTTTCAAAATTTAAAATGGCAGACTAAATTTCTAAAATTAAAAAAAAATAAATTAGAAGTTTTTTGTTTAATTTTGGAAATTTAGTCCGCTATTTTGAATTTCGAAACACCAACTTTATTTTTGCATTCAGTGATCCCAAATGCTTACATAAAAGTTGTTTTATTAAGTTTTAACATGATTTACAGGTATTTATACTTCAATTTGTCATTTTTCCATAAAAATGCTAACTTCACTCAACTTCCAGAAGCTCAAAAAATTAGATAAAGGATTCTCTATAATTTTCCTCTATTCTAAATTTATTTAGCTTTATTTTGGTCAAAAGTTAATTATTCATTTTGGTCAATTCCTTTAAGAGAAATTAGGTTTTGAAAATGAAAATGCAAAAATAATACACTGTGTGTCGGTAGCAAAATATCCTCAAAATTTCTAGTAGGCAAACTTTACAGAAGCTTGCCAAGTAAGTTTAGCACGAAAGCTTATAGCCAGCTTATCTACTGTGTATTTTCAGAAGATTTTGCTACTTGCAGCCAGCTTGCACTGCAAGTTTCGCAATTTTGATTAAAGTTTTCTGCAGACTTGTACCTAGGTTACAAGTTTTTGAATAAATGAACAAACTATAGTTTGTCGAATTATTTAAAACCTTTAAGGAATTATATACTTCTTTGCTTATTTTTGCACCGCGAACTGAAGTATTTTCCATCGTGTATGAATTGGTATATTTACCTTTATGATTTCCGCAGAGGGCTATATCGTTACTTGAGCAACCCAAATATTTACTTTTAAATTCTTTAAGTGCACTCAGTGAAGATTGAAAATGCAAGAGCCGCAAAACTCAGCATTGAATTCTGTCAGATTCAACAACAACGAAATCTGTCTCCATTCTCAAGGGTGGTTTCTCTCCATCCTTCCAACCACTCTCACTCTTCCATTGAAGCAAACCAACATATCCCTTTTTCCGACTGCGATCGTTCTGTCGTTTCCTGCCGAGGTATTGAAAATAAATTTAGCGGGAAATCGGTATGTCATGGCGTGACTAGCTGGAGGGGTTTTGTCTGGGACAAGAAGGTGTGAGAGTGAGAGAGAGTGGATGTTTGCAGGGAAGGTGGGGGAAACGATAAGATGGGTGAGAAGAGATGCCAGTTTTCTCGAGGTGTACGGGGGTAAAGTTTGACGTCGAATTGATTGAACCACACGACGATGGTGGAAGAAAATGTACAAGACGAAGAGAAGTGAATGTAGGATCTGGTCACGCAACTTCAAAACCCTCCTCTGAATGGAAAGTGAAACAAACTATCGTGGAAATTGCACGAAAACTTTTTGTGTGAAATTTTGCCTCTAGTTCCTCCCTGTTTCTTTTACAGTCAACACAGACACACACTATACGTACACTTGAAGTCAGATCTGTCGAAGGTTTTCACACTTCTCACTTGCCCTTAGAGAACGTTTGAAAGCACGTCGCAAAACTACCGTGTCGATATCTTCCACAAGATAACGGGGCAAGTTTTACGCTCGGGGAACGATTTTGCACGTTCACATTCAATGTGGTAACTTTCAGATATACTCTGTTTCTCAGAGATCTTATATGCTGCTTTGCAAACTGAATTGTGTAGGTTTCATTCTATTTTCGAGAGATGAAGATTATCGTGCTCTATAAAAGTCAGACCAGATTGGACCCTTTGCTTTAGGCAACATGTGAGAAAAGAGAGAGAGAGATAAAATGTTGATGAATAAGTGAGGGGAATGGATAATAAAAAGAATTGTGAAGAGAAGAAGAAGAAGAAGAAAGGAGAGTGGTACTCGTTTGGTGACAACTTTACTCTTTCCATTAATCAACGGGTCCTGCTTTTGTCGAGAAACAGAGAACTGGTCGGTACGCCACGCTTCGTGGTTACGTTGTTCTCTTGCTCTTAGTGCGAATACTCACCCCAACTCTCTTTCGAGAAAAAAAGAGCAAAAAAAAGCACGAACATATACTATATATATGAACCAACCACAAAGTACCGCTGGGAATTGTGAGTAAGCAACTGCGTAACTATCAGACAGCCATTGCTTATTTATTCATTAGAGTAGTTTTGCTTAAATTGGAAGGCAAACAAAATACTTTTGAAGGAAAGCAAAAGCTTTACTAACCCTCTTTCTTCAATAGGAAAAGTTGCATGGTTAATGAACATCGTGAAAGAATTTTTACAAAAAAAATAAGGAAGATGACTAATAGTCGGCCGCCATTTTGAATTTTTAACAACTGGCTTCAGATTCCTAATCAGTGAACCCAGAAAATGTTAGAAACGTAGTGCTGTAAAAATTCATTGAAATAAATTTAATAAAATTATTTTTGTCCAGCTAGATTCGCTGTTTAGACCACTTTTAAAGAGCGGCGCATACTCCGCTTAAATTGCAAGTCAAACAAAATACTTCTGAAGGAAATCAAAAGCTTTACTAACCTTCTTTCTTCAATAGGAAAAAGTTTTCCCAAATTTTCCACTTTCGATTGAATATACGTAGAAATATTCAATAAAAATCAAAAATCACATTTGGAATTATTTTATTATTTCGAAGAAAAAAATTTTTAATAAATAATAAACATTTTTAATTTCAATTACAAAATGATGAATCTATTGAGGAATTAAAGGGTCGTAATAAATGAAAGATGGCAGTTGGACAACAGGATTTTCTCGCGCGGGAAGTTTGCTAATAGCATTTGAAAAAAGGAATAATTAAGGAGAGGAAATAATGAGATTGAATCTCCGAAGTAGACAGAAGCTACGGCAAAGTCGGAGGAAGTGAAAATAAAATTTGTCTGCACTAGTCGCTCTGAGGCGGCAAGAAAAATATTATTCGAGAGATAAACGGCAGTGACCATTAAAAGCCAATTACTTGGCTAATTATTCTTTTGTCGAGGTTTTCAGAACAGCACAGCTTCACTGAATAAAGATATAGACTAAGATAGCTCCTTTGTTGTCAAAACTTCCAAGCGGATATCGCCTTTGAAAATCTTTTCATTTATTTCAAATAATTTTAATCGTTTATTAAATAACCGTGAAATTTTATTTAATGATTAAATTCTGAAAAAAGTATAACCTTTCTTAATTTACAAATTATTTGAAAGAATTTTAAACAAAAGTTACATGATAAAACGGAAGTCCACTATGTGGGGAGGATATCTAAACTGCTGTTTTATTCTTCGAGCTTTTCATCATTCATTGCTTTTGTTCGGTGAGTTGAAAGAGTAGCCGCGGTAAATCTCAAAAAGAATCTAAGTTGATTTACGTGACAATTTTCCATTGGCTTTCTTTTATAAAATTCTTTTTCTCAGGGAATACGATACAAAAAAAATCTCTCGACTGCGAGATTTAATTCGGCCTTTGACTGAATCGAGTGGTCGTAGTGTCGATGTTCAAATCTCGTGTGGAAGGCGGAGTTCTTGTTCTGCAATCGAGGCAAAAATAACGCTGATATCGGATCACAATAGAGGCACAATGGACACTGGGGAACGGACGCGGCTTCTCCCAGCCGGAACTCAGAGAAATTGGCTAGAGGTTTTCTGACCCCTGATGCCGCGACCTTCCCGTGAGATAGTTTGAAAACTTTGGGAGCAGGTGGCCGAGTAGAGTTCCTGAGCCTTTCAATGCCTTCCGCTATACTTTTGTCTGCACAAACTCTATATATATATTTTTTTCAATTCAGTCTCGCGATTCTTTTCGTCTTCTTGTCTCGCGCTACTTTGTTCGATCATTCTTCCGGTATCGTAAACCGAACAAGAAACCGATTCTTATACTTGACTTGGGTGAAAACTACGAATTCGATTGGATGTGCAGTGAAGAATGAAACTTGAAGAAGAGATCCAATACACCATCCTTTCTTTTTATACATAGTGTATTTGACGCCGCACTTTTTTCGCTCTTGAAATATAGGAATTTAGAACTTTTTTTATGAAATTGAAACATTGGTGTCTGAGCAGATATTTAATGGTGGCTGTCGCTAAAGGATAATAACATCTAATGTAATTTTTAATATATTCCTTAGTTCCTTTGGGCGAAGATTAGTGCTAATTAGCTTAAGATCAATAAAGTTTTGATCCCAGATTTGCTTTTAAATTTCAGTAATTGTTAAGTTTCTTCAACTCCAGTTTAGATTGAATAAAATTATGAGAATTTGCATTTGTCCACATCATCACTACTACGTTTTTGACAGACAAGAGATGAACTATAAAATACCTCTTTGGTTCTATTAGGGCTAATCAAAAAGATCCTCTTTGGAAGTGACATGATGCTTCCAAACAGAGGTCCCCTGATTAATTATCTGAACACTAATTTTGTCACACTTTACGTCGCCTGAAGATTCAATACATTTGGCATGTCGCCAAGTAATTAAATCTAGAATTTTAAAGAAAATGGCTGGACGCCAATATGTTCTATACCATATGTAACCGTAACCCCCACATTAAAAGTAAAATGCGTTACTTCTAATTAGCGTTCTGTTTAATGTTTCTTTAAAGGAGAAAATTATTGCGGTAAACGAAATTTTTAAGTGATATTCTACTATATTTCAGCTGAAAAAAACAATTTTTATTATTAAAAAATATTGAAATTCTTCTAAGTTATAACGATTTTTCTGAAGCGCCTGCAGTCTGCACTTGCAAATCGGTGCCGGTGATGGAGGTCGTGCGATGCATCTGAAACAGTCAAACCAAATTTTTTTTAATTTTTATAAGTTTCTTTTCTATTTGAACTAAAAAAATACTGAAGAAGTTATAAAATTCCACATTTTTTCGAAGTTTGAAAAAAAAATTCACTTTAAGTTGCAAAAGAAGTAGTTTAAATAATACTTTTGTCCAACTATTTTAGTTCAAATAGAAGATAATTTAATACTGAAGCTAGATCACTTTGATTTTTGTCGATCGGACAAATATTCTTTTTGCTATCGCCGGCACCGTTTCTCCCGCGTTATGCGCTCAGCATCGATGTTGTCTGCAAAATTCTTGCATTGCTGCCCGATGACAATATCGAGGAGCTGCATAGTGGAAAGCACAGATGCATAGGCCTCGTTAAAAATGCCTGCAGACAAATTTGCCGCTATTTCGACAATTTTAAAGCCGGAATTGACGTGTTTTGGGTTTAGACGCCACACAAGCGAATTGATTCGAATTTTGAGTGTGCGTATACACCTTTTCAGGTGTATACAAGGTTAGGTAAACAATAGAACGCATAAAGGGGCGGAGCGCGCGCTGGGGTCTGCTCAAGTATTTACACGTTCTCGACGTTCGGTCACAAAATCTGTTCTACCTTCGAAAATATGTCGAATTGGCCTCTAAAATTTTAAAGACATATTATTCGATTGTTTTGGAATAGATTTAAGACAAAAAAAGTCGATTTTTTTAAGCCTATAAAGGAGACTACTGCCTTAAACCCCATTTTCATATGAAGGTTTAAATTCTTTGTAAAGAGTAACCTTTAAACAAAATTAAATGATTTAGGAAAATATGTAATTAAGTCTAGGATGCTATAAAAGCTATTGGAGAATAATGACGGAGAAAATGGAATCTAATGAGACTGGCAATGCCGAACGCACGGTGCGTCTAGTCAAAATTAAATGAAAAATGATATTACCTCAAATTTTTTTGTTGATTCTGTATCCTAGCCGTATATAGACATATCTTATGAAGAAACGAAAATTGTAAGTTTAGCGCTTTCTTTTTAAGAACTTGAATTACATTTTTTGATAATTTTTACATTTTTCAACATATTTTATATCATTTTAAACATAATTATATAATTGCGTAAAAACTTAAAAGTAAATATAGATCCAAAAGATTGATGTATTCCACATTCAGCGTATGCTTTGTTATTGTTTAGTATTGGTTAGCCCCGCTAGCATTGATTTGACAACAACGAAACAATAATTTAATATAACATGTACATAATTACACTCTTGAAAAAGCGTGGTTATAAGTGAAGAGTATTGTAAACTAGAGTAGCCCTTAAAAGTTTAAAACTGCTGCCAAGTTGTATATTAACTATATTAATCTTCGTATTCCAAAATTCATTCTGTCTGTCAGAGTATGAGAGAGAAAGCACGATACAGAGTAAGAGAGGGAAGTATCGTCTCTTCTTTCAGTTTAGAGTAGGAGCGAGAGAGAGGCGAATAGTTAAGAAAGTAACGCCTACTTTTTTTCGTTTGGGCATCATGGTTTTCTCTATTCTCTGTGACAGATAGAAAGAGTGAGTAAAAGAGTGGTAGGGGAGTTAAAAGTGGGGACTTTTACATTTAATCGAAAATACCAAAGGGCGTAATGTTTCCTTATTAATTATATTAATCTTCAAGTTGATTCTGTCTGTCACAGTATGAGAGAAAGCATGATAAAGAGAAAGAGACGGAGGTATTGGCTGTTTTCGGCATGGTCATGGATCGCGATCCGGATCACAAAGTAACCAATCACAGCATAGGAAAAGTGATCTGGATCACGATCCATCGCGATCCATGACCATGCCGAAAACGGCCATGATCTCTCATTTTAGTGTAGTATAGGAAGGAAAGAGAGACGAATAGGTAAGAAAGTAACGCCTATTTCTTTGGTTTACAGAAGAGCATAATGTTTTCTCCATTTTCCGTGTTAGGTAGAAAGAGAGGAACGGAAATTGGGAGGGGAAGGAAAAGTGGGAAATTTCACTTTCAAGCCAAAATACGAAAAGGGCGTCTTATTTCCTTATTGGCTAATTATTTTTCTTTTCTCACTCACAGATAGATTAAGGAGTGAAAGAGAGGGAGATCGAAAACGAGGTAAGAGTGAGGGGTATAAATTTTATCGGTATTCCATATACTAAATGGACATTTTTCACCAATTTCTGACCCCCCCGCCTCTGGTTGTGGACAATCGTGAACATTTGGCAAACCCACTCCCCTTTACACTTATCCACGTGGACAATGCACATTTGGAAAGTATGTAAGTATTTTTTTTAATATTACTCCTGCATTTTAAAAAGTAATAAAGCTCATTTTAAACATATTTCAAAGCACGAAATTACGAAAATGATTAACGTTTAAAATAATAAATAAACACTATAATTTAATTAAACACTTTATTTATTTATAATTACATATTTCCAAAAATTCAAATACATACGAAAATAATATTTAAGAATTATTTTTAACATTTTGGAGAAAACATTTATTTTCAAAATCTTTAATTAAAATTCATCAAATAATTAATTAGTTTATTTAAATTATACAAAAAATCTATTAAGAAATTCAATCCTATTTATTAAAAATTGTATTAAATTTTTTTTAGAAACTAATTCGTATAATTGTTCTATAATGATTATTTAAGATTTAATTATCTTCGAACAATGTAAATAAAAATTTTTGAATATTTACTTTTTGGACTTATTGAACTTTGACAAATTATGGTCCTGTGAATAATTAAAATTCTCAAAGAATTTGATCATTTTTATTAATTTTTTTTCTAATTCTATTATTTTTAAGAGTTTTACAAATATTAATTGTTTTGGAAGATAATTCAATCTTAAATAATACAGGCACACAAAAAAATTTTTTTTTCGTGACCCAGAGGACAGAACCTTATATTCCTACTTTTTAGGGGTTACTGAAACCGAATATGACCATGAAAAAATTTTGTACTTGCCAGTTTTTTCGCTACCACACCCTTTACACCTCCACACGAGAGTGAGGGGGTTGGCATTTCAGTTTTCAAAAAAAGTCGAGTAAGGTGTCTATTCTTATGTATTTTGGGTCGCTGAAACCGAAAAAGACCACTAAAAACAAATTCGTCCATCCCTTTACCCCCCAGAACGCCCTAAATACACACTTAAAGGGAGTTAAAATTTCATTTTTCACGAAAAGTCGAATGCAGTGTATATTCCTATGTTTTTTGAGTCCCTGAAACCGTAAAAGACCACCAAACATAAATTAGTCCTCTCCTTCACATCATATTCCTCTCTTACTACCCCCTAAAGGGGATTAAAATTTTCGGTTTTATGAAAAGTATAGACGACTTTTCATGAAACCAAAAAGTTCAACATCTTCTCTAGAGATACTTAGGGAGTGGAGGAAAGGACTAATTTATGTTTGGTGGTCTTTTTCGGTTTCAGGGACCCCAAAAACATAGGAAAAGACACCGCATTCGACTTTTCGTGAAAAATGAAATTTTAACTCCCTTTAAGGGTGTATTTAGCGCGTTCTGGGGGGTAAAGGGATGGACGAATATGTTTTTAGTGGTCTTTTTCGGTTTCAGCGACCCAAAATACATAAGAATAGACACCCTACTCGACTTTTTTTTAAAACTGAAATGCCAACCCCCTCACTCTCGTGTGGGGGTGTAAAGGGGGTGGTAGCGGGAAAACTGGCAAGTACAAAAATTTTTCATGGTCATATTCGGTTTTAGCGACCCCTAAAACGTAGGAATATAAGGTTCTATTCTCTGGGTCACGAAAAAAAAATTTTTTGTGTGGCTGTGTAATTGAATACACTGAAAATATTGAATTTTAAAAAATTAGAACCCAATTTTCATTAATTTTTAAATTTAATTTAAACAATTTTCAAAAATTGTAACAAAATAATTAAAATAAATTAATTATTTTTCAATTAAATTTTACAAAATTTCAACTATTCAAAAAGAATTTTTTATGTATTGTCTCAATTTTCTTAATTTCCATGAAAAAAAATTTTTCCTGACATTTCCCTGACTATGGTGTTAATATAATATTATAATAATTTTAAAAAAATAATGATTTTAATCAAATTATAGTGTTCATTTATTATGTTATTGATTAACTTATTAACGCCTGAAAAAAGAAAATTCTTATCAATTTTTTTTTTCGATTCCTGTGTAAAAAAGAATTTCGTTCATCCCAAAACTTAAATATAGCGGTTATTATTTCAAAAACACAAAAAAATTTCATTTTTTTAAGTTTGATCATTTTTTTACCCTTTATCCCCTTCCCAGTGTATGACGTCTATAAAGGCAAAAATAATTTGTGCCACCAGTGTGTATGACCGCTATAGTGGCATCTAAAATAAAAATCTCGGTAATAAATGAAATATGAATATCAATGAATATTCTAAAGTTTTGGGGTCGCTTAAAATGCTGGTTCGGGGGATTTTGAGGTTTCTAAATCCAAATCTTTAGTCAAAATTAAAAAATTCAAAATAGCGGTTCCAAAATGGCCAACGAAAAAATTTAAAATCAGTAAACTTTGAAATTTGTCGGTCGCCATTTTGAAGCCGCCATTTTTAATTTTTAAATTTTGATTGTGCTGATTACGAATTCGATTTTCGTTTCCAATAAGTCAAAATAGCGGATCCAATATGGAACAAAATTTTTACTTTATGCAATTGATCTTAATTTTGTGATTCGGTGGTTTTTAAGGTCGATGATTACGAATACGATGTTTGTTTTCGAAATTTCAAAGTAGCTAATATAATATGAGGAAGAGAAATTTAAAAAAATTTCTATCCACGCTCGCTGGTTGTGAGTCGGCGCAAGTGCTAAAACAGAAGTCAATTGTCAGTGAGCGCTCCTAGGACATTTACACCTACCTGACTTGTATGAGAACTCCCGAGTAACAAAATTAAAGTCAATTGCATAAATTAAAAAGAAATTTCCGCCATTTTAAATTCATGAAAACTTACATCTGTTCGTAATCAGCGACCCTAGAAACCACCGAGTAACAAAATTAAGGTCAATTGCATAAAGTAAAAATTTTTGTTCTATATTGGATGGGGGGTGGTCAAAGATTGGTGAAAAATTGTCCTCGTGGTTTATGGAAGGCCCCTAAGCTTATACCGCGGCTTATATCATGACTATCAATAAATCTCGGTGTCAATCTTTTGACAAAGAAGGAAGAATACTTTAATAAAATAATTCTTCTAATGTGTAATGAATTTATATAAAGTTTTTCTATCGCTTGACTAAACTAAAAACTGAAAATTTAAGGAAATAATTATAAAAATAAAAAAATATTATATTTATGTCGTGAAACCTGCTCAGTATGTTAAATTTAATTTTTGGTTTTCATGTTTTATGTTTTTTAAAAATTCTTCAAAAAAACATTTTTATTTACACTCAATGAAATAAGGTCTTAAGTATAATAAGACAAAAGCAGAAATATCGCGCGCGCTTTAGCGCGCGTAGCTCTGCTAGTTTTTTTATAATTTTGGTGCTCATTTCATGAACACTTTGCTTCCTCATAGAGGTAATTGAAATCTTCTGGGTTCAGGCGAAAGATTCTTAGTATTGATTTACAATTAGACATGATAGCGGTTGTAGACCTGACACGAAAAACACAAGCAGTAGATTCGGTGAAGATTTCTGGACTAAATCGAAGGAATACACTTGATGACAGTACACAACTAGTTAACTTGGTGGCGCTTGCTGGACTAACTCGAAGAAGACCGGTAGTTGATTCGGTGGTTACGTCTGCGTCTGGACTGACAAATTCGGTAAGGGTGGCTCCTTTTATACGGTTCCTTTTGCAAGGGACAATACGTCATACTACTCACTTTGATTGCTTTCAGGATCAAAAAGTTATTATTGATTTAATTTAGCTCCTGTTCATTTCAGAATGCTAACTATAGGACCCCATAGAAAGATGACAAAATACAGATGTCCATATTTGGTATCTGCTATCCAGGTGAAGACTTCGGATTAATATTGCTTTGATTACAAGAAAATAAGGATTCAGATTTTAACTTTACAAAATATTATTTTATAAATGTAAAATATAAATACGTCGCGAAGACGTGACATTTACTAAGCAGGTTAACTTTTGGAATGGGTGACAAGAGAAAATATGGAGCATATAATGGTGAATTTTAGTTACGTAGTAAATAAGAAATCAACAAAATGTATCATGAAACTTTAACAGCTTCAATAAATAGAAGCATAAGAAGCACGTCTTGTAAGCAAACCTCTCTTCACCTTTGATGAGGTATTAAATAGAATTTAGGATTACATGCATATTGTACTTTTGAATATTGTCATCTATAAATGTATAAAACTTTGCATCCAAGTAAATGTTACCGTTGGGTAAAGTAGCACACATCACTTGAACACAGGTGATGGATCCCAGTTGACCAATTTTCCTTTCATGCTAGTTTTCATGATCTTCTTCCCACAGATGATGAATTTACAAGTTGTGGATTCTTCATTTATTTATCCAATTTTCGTTACAGTGATAGACACAATTTCCAAACTATATTGAATATTAGTTGTGGAATAAACCTGTTGATCGAAAATTTATACTGCTCGGACTTAATATTTACTGCATTCATAAGCAACGATACCATCTATGTTTACTTCCGAATGAATTTGTTCAACATCACAATTCTGTATTTTTGATTTTGTATTTAATTGAAATAAATTCTAGTCGAAAGGTCATCATTACCTTTTCAGTTAAATCGTAATAAAATTGTCACTGACCATAGTGAATCCCTTAAAAGAAGTAGAGAGTGAAACGAAGAAAAAAAATGTTTTAGTAGTAGACGATTCGACAATCTGTGTCCTGTTAACTCATTGCGAATTCCGCATTGTTCGAACTTAAACGCGAATATCGCGAGTTGAGCAGTATACTCTCTAGATATTGGGACTCGCAGAGTTCGCAGTGCAGCCAACCATCAAATTGGATTTCACGAGGAGTATGAGCTCCAAACAAGTCGGCGGCATATTGTATAGTTTTTTTTCTACTTTCTCCTTTTTTCAAACAAAATAACTCCGTCAAGAAAATGCTGCACTCGTAATACGATACATTCAGAGAGATAACAGTCTATCCAAAATGTTATTAGTGTCATTTATTGGAGCAAATGGATCTCAACGTATTGGTGAAGTTTGCAGGAATAATTCGAAATAACAAGATGATACTTTATAATAAAAATGAAAAACATTCCTGATGATTTATTTTGAAACTTAGTTTTGGTTAGAATTTGAAAAAAATGAATTTTCTCGAACTTGCGAATCTTTTACTCTGAAATTGACTCAGGGGAAATTTACAGATTTACTTTGATAAGTCTTTAGGTAATTCCCTCTAGTGACAAATTACATGTGATCTTTGAAACGAAAGTTAAATTATAAAAAGTATATGGAGTGTGTAACTCCTTTTTCATTTTAAGCCAAGTATAATAAAGTAAAGATTTCCTTCTTTCTTAAAGCCATTAGGCCACAAAAAAAAGGAAATCTTTACTTTGTTAAATTATAAAGTTTAATCCTATATTTCTTGACATTAAAGAAAAATTAATTCTTATTTTGTTTTTTTACACTTAAATTATAAAGATAAAATTCATAGTTCGATTTTTGATGAAATTAGAAAATTTGTGTCTGGTGATATAATTTACTTTTTAATGTGAAAGATATTTTTTAAACTTGAAGGTTTGTTTTAGTTTAATAAATATAATTTATCTATTATAATATTATTTTCGGTTAGCTTTGAAAATCTAAGAAAATAATAAAGTTTTATGAACATTCTCAATTTTCATCTCTTGGAGTAAAAAATATGAACTGGTTTTACGAATAATGCAGTTGTTTTATAATCCTTTTTATCCTTTGAAAGTATTATCCTCATAGTTAGTGGAATTTCACTAAACGAATTTGGCTTATGATCAGACTCGGATTGCTATTAAAACTTCTTCGCTCCTTTTGTAATTACAACGAAAAGTTATGACATGATATTCAGGGAATAAGGTTTTTTTACACTTCGTATATACATGTGGGGAAGAATTTTGCGATGAATGAAACAAGAAATAATTTTCTTGCGTGGGTGAAGGATACTAAATTCCGGCTAACTGATCAGGAAACTCACTTCTCACTTGGCAATAAATCACGCATAGGCGAGCAGAGTCGCGCGCGATTTCCATGCAATCGGTCGAGCAAGTACGCGCTCATCACTGATCGATCGTGGGTTCTTCGTTCCAACGACACTGATGAGTTTCTAACCACTGGATTAGGGTTGAATGGTTCGACTACTCCTGTCCAGTAATGGCAGTAATGTCCCACGGTCAAAGCATTCGGAAGTAACTACTATTCCGTTGGCAACTGGAATACTCTAAAATTCACTAAACTTTGACTTCATGAATTACACTAAGCTCCCTTTACTAAGACTTTAATGGCTTCACACAAAATTGTTTATTACTGTTATTAAAACTTAAGTTTGTAATCAGTCACAAAATGTAAGAATAGAACATTTTTTACTAACCTGTCAACAAATGAAAAAAATCAACAAAACTTATAATTATTAAGTTAGATGACAGTTGTGACCAAAATTGTTAATTTATATTAAATGACCAAAGAAGTAAATGAAACTACATTACAAAAGTAAAACATTTAATATAAAACTTATAATTAATCATTTAATATAATGGTTTGCAAAAGTCTTTCCCATTTGATATCTAATATAAATATCAAAAATGTTAAATATAATTTAATAGTATTTAAGTAATTGAAAAGTTTCGTTATTTTTAAGAATTAAATTTAATTGCAAACATTGTAAGTCAAGTTTCATTAAATAGTTAAACATTTATTTTAATTTAATAAATTTGCAATAGGTTAATTGCTTTTAGTTTCGATGTACGTGACTAGTTGTAAAGTGGTAATGGGCATATTCAGTCAGACAAGTTCTTCTCTTGTGATTAATGAAATTCAATGATAGGAACATATATTTGCTACACAGTAATTATAATTCCATTAATATTGTTCTTTCACAAAGATAAAAAAGTAATTAATACTTCAGTGATGTTATGGTCTAAATTATGAAAAGTTTCATTTTACTTTTATTTCACATCAGTAATTTTTTCTAAAGAAAATAATACATTTCAAGATTGAAACAGGACTTCCCTAAATATAACATATTGTTCTCTAGATGATCATTATTTTCATCATATAAATAATTTTTGAATGTCAAAAATTGATTCTCATGAAATCTCATAATTTTATTTTTATATAATACCTCATAATTAGTAGAAAATTTTGTTTGACAATTTCTAGTCTTAACTGTAACTCATATTTTAAATTTAACATTTTGAATTTTAAACTGAACGAACCTGAACGAGCACGTAGTGGGAGAAACAAAACAATACTATATTTCACCTCTAAGATGGCATGCGCTTGACAGCTGAAGAATGAAATACAGTTCCTTATTCATTATTCTAATTTCACTAGCATATTTAAAGAAATTGTATAAAAAATTATATTAATTATTATACAGGGTGTGCCTAAAGTATGGAACTCCTTAAATATTTCTTAAAATAGGGTAAGTGCGGGTATAGTCGGACAGTACTAGTAGTCGGACACTTTCGTGTTTTTTGGCAAATAAATAATAATCCATTGTGATAATTACTTTAAAAAGTATACTAGACGAATGTGTGAAGTTTATATTTTATTAAAATAGTGTTATTTTCGAAAATAATTAAACAAGAAATATTTTATTTAATGTTTTAAAAATCATGGTGTCCGACTATAGATACAACCATTTTCGAGTAGCGCGATGAGTGGCACAAAGTTTTGTTGACAATTAATCATAAATATTAAAACTTATAGGGTTTAAATATTATATTAATAACTTCTAATATGCTTTAATTCCATTTTCCAGCAGATAGCAATTAAAAAATTATCTTTTTCTTTTTATAAATTCAAAATATCTGACAGATGTCCGACTATAGAAACAAGGGGAAAAAGTGTCCGACTACTAAAGAAGTCGTAATTTTTTATTAAAATGTTTATATTTTATTAAATACTCAAGTATTTGTAACAAATTTATATGATTTTTAATCCTGAAGAACTCCTTTAATTAATAATGTGCTTATAAACACAGTAGATATTTGCTATTTCAAGAAATAAAACATAATTTAAGATTGTATCCTTAAGTGTCCGACTACTAGTGCATTTACCCTATGTATTTTGTGGAAAAAAAGTTGTTAGGATTAAAAAAATGTATTAATTTTAAAACATTTTTTAAGTATAACAATTATTACAAACTAGCACAAATAACGCGCGCGTGAAGTTTCTTATTTCACTTCTAATATATATAATAACAATAATGTAATTTTTACATTACATGTCACATGAAAATAAAAGACTTAAATGTTTATTCCGTTAAGAAAAATATGTTATCTTTTAAGGTTGACTATTGTTCATAGAAAAGCGTAAATGCCAATGAGACGATAATAGAAGATATGTTCATTAAATTATTTTTAACTTATTAATTATCAAAAATAAATTACATTTAATTACAATTAATTACTTATTTTGCTTCTAATAGTTTTCTTGTCAAAATTAATTAATATTATTTTCATGTCATTAACATTCAAAAATTAGCCGGTTGAAGCTAGCAGTCGCGCTCAGCACCCTCCCCTAGGCGTTTTGTTTACAAAACTAGGTGCTGGCTATTGTTTATAACAATTTTGTTTCTTTAATTTTTAAAAATTCATCACTGATGTGAAAACTACAATTCTCTAAAGTTGCATCGTTTTCTTATCCCTCAAATTTTTTTATTTCAAATTTACTCAAAAAAATTTATGGGAGGGTGCTGAGCGCGACTGCTAGCTTCAGCCGGCTTCAAAAATTCAATTATTCAGAAGAATTCTACTCAAAATCACTATTTTTCTAAATTTATTCAGGGAAATCAGGAAAAAGTCAGGGAATTTTGTCAAAAGTGCTGGAATAATATTCAATTTCAAGAATTCATAAGAATATTCTGAATGTTATTTTTAATCATTGAAAAGATTTTATTTATTTCAAACTCTTCCTGCTTTTAACAATGATTAGACTTTACAGATTTAAAATTGATATTTTAAATAATTTAAGTTTTGAAAAACTATTGAGAAAAAATTATTTTTTGTGAATTATTTTGGAATAATTTGTTATTTAAAAATTGAAAAAAAATAATTGAATTTTATGAAATTTGTATTCAAAATTTTTTTTTATAAATAATATAAATAAATAGCAAATGTCACGCCCGCCAAATAAAGTATTTAATTTATTATTATTATTACTACTCAAAAGAATTCGATTATCTTTACAAAATTTCAATAAAAAATTCTTCGAGAAATTTATGAAAAATTACACATATTATGTAATCACGAAAAGTAATTCAAATATTAAGAAAAAACCAAATTTTGTGCAAAAATTATGATTATAAAATAAAAATTATGCCTATTTTTTTGTTTAGTAAGAAAAATGAATTTCGTTAAAAATTGTATAAAATTTATCACTGCTTTGCTAACTTTGCATAAAATTTCATATTTGTGCCTTCAAAAAATGAATTAATTAAAGTTTTTTGAAATGTTATATCAGTTTCACGTTATGAATGATTCAATCACTTTTTGTTACGACAAATTTCTGTTGAAAATAACATAAAAAGTAAAAAAAATTCTGACCAAAAATTTTGACTGCTTTGCTAACTTTTCACAAAATTTCATTTACTTTTTATAAATAATAAGATTCTTTTTAGGAATTCAATTATTTTCAAAAATAAAACTTATCGGAGAGTTTTTATTATTTTTAATACAATTTTAATCGAATTCATCGAAAAATGTAATTGTTCTTAAAAATTTTATGAAAAGTCGTTAATAGAAATAAATTATTTAAAAGTGTTTTGATACAATTCTTTATGATAATTCAATTTTAAGAAATTTCAATTATTCAATAAATTATTTATTTTTGCATTTAAATTATTGAATTATCTAATAAAAATTTATTTAAAAATGAATTTCAGTTAAACTTTTAGATAATAATGAATATTAAAAGCATTATAGCATGAATCTTAAGAAATAATTAAATTTTAAAAAGGTTTCAAATCAAATTCTTTGAAAATTTGTATTTTTCATACTTATAACTAACAATTCTGTAGAATTAATTATTTTAAAAAAGTTTAATTGAATTTTTTTCCGAAATTATTTGAAGTGTTTATTTTTTAATACGTATTCAATTAAAGAATCTCTGAATAATTTAAATTTCTTAAAATTGATTTGTAAACAAGTGGATTTTAAAATTCTCAAGGAACTTTTTTCAAAAATTATTAAAAATAATTGATTCATGTGAGAAAATAATAAAGATTAAATATTTATTTAGAAAAGTAGCTACTGATGTTTTCAAATAATTTTGCAATTAAAGAAATTCGTAAATAAATGTAATAGAACATTTTTTGGAGTATCCAATCATTTTTAGAGTGAATCAGAATATCCTTTGGGGTCAGGGAAGAAATCAAAATTTTGTGAAGCAATTAAGTTCTTCATATTAAAAAAAAGGAAAATATTTTGCAGAATTTAAATTTGTTAATTATCTAAAATGTTTGTTACAAAATGCTAATTTTTTAGAAACAAAGGAAATAATAAATAATATAATAACATTAATAATTTTTTCAGATTAATAAACATATTTTTGAATTATTTGAGAAATGAAAATAATATTATTAAATTAAAAACAAGTTGTTCATTTCATGACCATTTAGCTTCCTCAATGTATAAAAATTGCGGTTTTGCAAACTTTTGAAAAACTTTGCACAAAAGGGTTCGTCCAGAAGATTTGTTAAAAATAAAATTATATAAATCATTTATAATTTATAAGTTGTTATATAAATATTTGGTGAAATTTACACTTTCATTTGCCAATTGCTTCTTTTTTATGATAGAATAATCATTTCAAAATATTAATATTAATATTAAATAAATTATGAAAAAAATACAAAATTTGAATTTTTTTTAAAAAGAAAAATATTTATTAATTTGATAAATTTTGATAAAATATATACTTTGTATACATCAATCGATTCGTTTTCTTGTCAGGAATGTAATTTTGAGAAAAATTAATAAAAATATTAACAAATAAAAAAATTATTTCAAAAAATACAAAAAAAAAATTTTTTCTGAATTTTAAAAAAATTGTATAAAAAAAATTTTTGTAGATATTTTCGAAAATCCTTGTGTCAGATTTTAGGTATTAATGACTGCAATAAACCTGCAAAATTTCAGGACAATCCATCAAAATTTGTCTGAGATAATTTGTACACAATTTTTGTGACATACACACACATACATCTGGACATTTGCTCATAATTGAATATACATATGTTTTAGATGAAAATGAGTCCATATAACCTTCTTTTGAAAAATTGAAAATCGTCACCAATGCAAAGCTTCCTCATGAGGAAGCAAAAATAGTAAAAAAATAATGAAGTATAATATTATCTATCAGAATACAACAAAAAAACAAAAGCATGCACAACAGTCTAACTTTAAGTGTGGACAGAATGGACAGAATACGACGATTATTATAGTTAATTAATAATAATAAATAATAATAATAATAATAATAATAATAAATCCGTGCCCGGTTGGAACTTTTGTTCTACCTGGGGCGCATTTTTGCGCGGGGTTGCTGGTCCTCTATCGGATGCGTGCCAGGTGGCGGATAGGTTAGCTTCCTAGAAATAGGTGGTATCGAGGAAATAAAATACTCGACGCGGACCAAAACCAGCAAACAAGAAACACCCATCATGAGCGATTGTAAAAACGAGGAAGAATACCTGCGGGGTAATGCTACGGCTAAATCCCTCACTGGTTCCGATCGTCAAGCGCCTAGCGTGAGGACGGTGGCCAGTGGCCCAAGGATGCAGGAGGGCAACAACGCGTTGGTAGTGCCACAGATCATCGTGGACAGGTCGGAGAGACGAGGGAGTACGAGCAGTGTGACAAGTCAGACCAGCTGCATTTCTGTCTTCAGTAATGCTTCAGCGAATGACATTGCTAGCTGCAACAAGGACCGAGATGAATGCATAAAGCTGCGGGAGGAAGTGGCAGCGAGCATTCTAGAAATGGAGGAGGAGGTCAGCAAGATGCTGAAGTCTTGTGAAGTCCAGAAGAATGTCAATAGGACAATCAAGGATGGACTCAGAAGCTTAACATCGCTCATAAGGGACGTAAAGGAGAAGCACGCAGCAGCTGCGAAAAAGGACGAGAGTTTCTACCAGGGTTTGACCTGGTCTGAAGAAGCTAGACAAGATCGCAGAGTTAGAAGAGATCGTTGTAACGCAATCGTGTTGAGAAACGTCGTCTTAGATGCTCAGAAGCGGAAGAGAAGTGATCCTGAGCCTGCGAAGGATCCAAAAAGGAAAAAGGAGGAGAGACCAAAAAAGACTGGAGGCAAGGGGATCAAAACGGTTCCAAAGCCAGACCAGGTCAAGAAGGGAAGAGCCACAGTGATTGTTCAAGTGGCCGAAGGAAAAACTTTCGCCGAAGTGCTGGCGAAAGTTCGAAAAGAGGCTGACCTAGAGGCCAGTCAGACAAGGGTTGTGGGAGCCTTACCCACTAAAAAGGGAGACCTTCTCATTAAGATTGGAGGGTCTTCAAACAAGAAGTTGTTCGCTCAAGAGGTGACTAAGGTTATCGGCGATTTGGGAAAAGTGCAGATGGCGGACCGGCAGACTGTGCTGGAGGAAGGTGATGGTCCTTGGACCAAATAAGCGAGGTATGAAACTCGCTGTCGTGGTCACCACCCAGGAGGATGCTACCAGACTGGAGAAGATAGGGCACATCAAAATCGGTTTTGTGTCCTGCAGAATCAGTAGGAGAGTTATGGTCACAAGGTGTCACAAATGCCTTGACTATGGCCATATAGGCAGAGATTGCCAAGCAGTAGATAGGTCGGCTGCGTGCTTCAAGTGCTGAGAAGCTGGCCATAAGGCAGCAGATTGTAAGAAGAGCCCATGCTGCTTCTTATGCAAGGCAAGGTTCGGCGAGGAGGAGAGTATCCAACATGTCGCCGGATCAGGAGGATGCAAGGTCTTCAGAACTGCCCTAGAGGAAGCCAAGAAGACTTTGTCAAGGACAAGAAGGAAATAAGGCCAGAACAAGAGCGGCACGGAAAAGTCGCATCAGCGACTAAACGGGACCATCCATCTACGAAGTTTGAAGCCAATAGGTAGTTCCGTAGGTGAATAATAGGTCTAATATTATTGGGTTTTTAACATGGTATGGTCGATGTGAGTCCTTGATGTCTAAAATCAGAAGGCAATCGACAGAGTCCTGTATGATTCAATTTGTAACAAATTGTTTCTCTATAAAAGATTTTAATGTTTTCATAACCTTTCCAATTGAATTTATTCGGTTGTAAAGTTTATGTTAACTACCCAGCAGAAAGCTAAAAAAATAATAATAATAATCCCCGCCGGGTTGTCCACTACCGAACATCATCGATGTCTTTGACGTGCTGGGAGAAGCGGATCCACTGCCAAATGTCATTGATTTCTTTGATGTACTGGGAGAAGTGGATCCACTGCCGAACATCATTGATTTCTTTGATGGGCTGGGAGAAGTGGGTCCGCTGCCAGACATGATTGATTTCTTTGATGAGTTGGGAGAAGTGGGTTCGCTGCCAGACACGACTGGCATCTTGGATATGTTCGGTAGACCTTGCCGTGGTGGCGGGGCTTTTTACTAAAAGACAACCAACAGGGTGGTACCCTGATTCTAAAACAAAAAAAAATATGATTATGAATCATAATATCAATGAATTACCCCAAGGAGGAAGCCCGAAAGGGGACAATACTCTCGACGGTGTCTCTTCGAACACCGCCGCAGGCCCCACGGATTTTGGGGGGGGCCAAAACAATAATCAGCCGATAATCTATGAGACAAATGTCTCAGACCAGTTCCTGGCTATTCCGGGAATTTTCAAAAGCTTGCGCCAAGGATTCAAGCGCCAAAAGAACGTCAGTCGTGAAATCCAGGATGGCGTGACGGTTTTGGAAGGTGCGTTCGACATAATCTGTAAGAATTTACGTTTTATCCCCAAGCCTTTCAAAGACCAAGAGCCGCAACACCCAACTGTGGTAGTTCCACAGCAGACGGAGAGCACTACTGCACCTCTGAACGGCGCAACGACATGTCCTAATAAGGCAAAAGGCGTTAATAAACGCCCCAGGGAAGGTGCAAGTCCAGATGCGAGTCCGCGACGGGCGACTCAAGGCGGGAAGAGAATTAAGCGAAAGGAGGCTCCACAGCTTGGTTCTGAGTCGCTAGTTGGAACAAAAGAGGCGCCCTCAAACAGTCCTAGCAAGTCGTATGCTGGGACCGTCTTGAGGGACGGAGCGGACAATGGAGACGGTTTCAAAGTTGTTAAAAACAAAAAAAAAACGGACTCCAAAAGAGAAACCCTCAGGTGAGAAAAAAGAGCTTCCGAAGCCCCCTTTGAAGCTAAGGAGCACGGAAGCTGTTAAAATTACGGCAAGCGACCCAAAGTTTTATGAGGGTATCTTGCCGCTAATAAAAGCAAAGGTAAGGGAAGTGTTCCGGTTGTGGGTACCCTTTTGTTTTTGCCTCATAACATTTGTCCATGTGCATATTATACAAATATATGTGTACGAATTTAAAGCTAGAGGTCTAAGGTGACTGTCAGTGAAGGAATTAAATTGATTCCTTTAAATAAAAAAGTTTTATTAGAAATTTAGTGAAATGGGAATTTTTTGACAAAAAAAATTTTGTACCCGGTTGTGGGCACCCTTGAAAAATCCGCTAAAAATGGAAAAATATTAAAGGAAACCAACACAAATAAAGAAGAAATGAAAGTTTCTTTATTTTAAGAGAATTTGCCGGGATAAAGAACAAAAATGATGACACGTTTTCACACTATGCTCATCGCTAACAAAAGCATAATGCTTGCATGTGAAGTAGCTAGTACGCATACCATAACGCACTTCTAATGCACTGAACGACTATATTCATCGCATTTAATGGAGTTTGCGGCTGTCACTTTCCTTGGCAGAAAGTTTAGATAGATGAGACAGTAGTCCTCATCATTGTCAGATGGTAGATCCTCCTTAACATAAAGGTGCCCACAACCGGGAATGACAGTCATTTTTTAAAAAGACCAACACATTTTGTGATGCAGGATTTTGGTTAAACACGAAGGTAAATCACAAAATATAATGACAACACTGCAAAAAAAAAAATTAAACCCTTCTTTTCTGAACGAATCTACACCCATATGTTGCTCTTCGAAAACAATACAAAATTACTTTTTTATTTATTTAATGCAAATTTTCTTTATTATGCTCACATCTTTTACACAAATGCATATATTTGTTTCGTTATCAATACGAAAAGTCCGTATTGTCAACGAACACGACTTGCAATACTTAGATCAGTAAAGTCTGCTTGCCGTCGAAGTTTACGTAGGGGTGCCCACAACCGGCGCACTTCCCCTAAACCCAGAAGATACGGGTACCGTGATCCGGAAAATCAGGAGAACTTTTAAACAGGAGGTTCTCGTGATAGTGAAAAAGGGCGGAGAGACCTTAAAATTTGCAGATGCACTATCTTCGGCCCTGCATGGTAAAACTGAGGTCACACCTCTAGTGAATAAAAGGTCTCTAGAGATTAAGGATTTGGACGAAGCCACCTCAGAGGATGAGGTAACTGCAGCACTAAGAGAAAAGCTGGGTAAACCCGACCTGAAGATGGAGTGTCGACTTTTGCCGCGCTACAGAGGAACTAAGGTTGCTCTGGTACGTCTGACAGAGGCAGAAAGTAACACTCTGCTAAAGCTTGGTAAAATAAAAATCGGCTGGATAAATGCTCCAATTCGCAAGCATGTTGAAGTAGCTAGGTGCCAAAAGTGCCTAGCATACGGACACTCAACCCGAACCTGCAAAGGTCCCGACAGAAGTAAAAACTGTCGGAGATGCGGCGGAGAGGGACACCTCGCGAAGAGCTGTAAAGTTAAGCCGAAGTGCCTTACGTGCTTGGACCTGGGGAAGCCAGAGACGGATCACGATTCCGGAAAGAGAGCCTGCCCGGTTTACAGAGAAGAACTGCAAAAGATTAAAAGGGCAAATCCTTAAAATTTTTGCAGGTCAACCTGCATACAAGTAAGGATGCACAGTTGCTCCTAATGCAAACAGCAAGGGAAAATGAGGTCGATATCCTATTCTGCAGTGAGCAGTATCAAGGAAGCGACCTCGCCCCTTGGTATCAGAATAAGGCGAAGAGAGCCGCCATAAAGCTGTGCAACCCAAAATTGCGGGTTGACAAGTTTCTGGAGACGAGCAATGGGTTCGTGTGGATAGAGGTAGCTAATATACGTATGTATAGCTGCTACTTCTCACCCAACGACCCACTGACAAACTTCGAAGCCAATATCTCGTATTGGAGAAATGATCTCCAGAAACGACTTATTGGCAGTAAACCGAGGCAATACATGGACTTTTAGACGAGGTGCGATCGGATCAATTATAGATCTAACAATCGCATCGTCTAAACTATTTAGCCGCATAACCGACTGGCGGGTCTCTGAGGAATATACCGCAAGTGACCACCAGTACATTGAGTTCTCAGTCTCGATGGGAGACACACGAGGAGGAAAAAGACAGGATGCTCCTAGTCGCAAAACCTCCTCGTGGAATATGAAGAGACTCGACAAGGAAAAGTTCGGCCGGTCCCTAAGAGAAGCCCTTTTAATTGAGGACTTGGGCTGGGTGAAGAGGCCGAGCAGTCTGGATAGGGAGGTGCGAGCGGTGAGGAACATGATAGTCACCGCTTGCAATGCGTCAATGCCACGCAAAGGCGCCATTCCCGTAAGAAAATCCTTGCACTGGTGGTCAGAGGAGCTAGCCTCCTTGAGAAAGGAATGCCTTAAAGCAAGAAGGACATATACCCGATCTAAGGGAGATCCCTTGCTGAAAGAGGCTTTCAAGGAGGCGAAAAAGAACCTCAAGAAAGAGATCCGCAAGTCGCGACGCCGTAGCTGGAAGGACCTAATCGAGGAAGTCGATAAGGACCCATGGGGTCTGCTTTTTAAAATCGTGACTAAGAAATTAGTGACGAGGCAAAAGACCCCCGGCCTGGACAATCCCGATTGGGTCAGAATGATAATAAGTTCTTTGTTTTCTCCCGCAGAACCATACCTTAGAAGGGACTGGAGTTATTTCAAAGTCGAAAAGGAAGAACTTTTCACACTTAGTGAACTGCAAAAAGCAGGCAAAAGATTGAAAACAGGCAAGGCGCCTGGAATCGATGGGATAAGTAACGAGATCCTAAAGTTAGTAATCGACACTTCACCCCAGATTTTGCTTCGATGCTTCAATCTTTGCCTTGAGAGAGAAGAGTTCTTCCGCGACTGGAAGCGACAGAGGTTAGTCCTCCTGAGGACAGGTGAAAAACCTCTAGATAAAGTCTCATTATACAGGCCTATATGCCTGCTAGATACGATGGGTAAATTTCTAGAAGATATGGTTCTGCAGAGAATGCAAAGCCACTTGACCGAAGAGAATCGTCTATCCGATCACGAATTTGGTTTCCGTAAAGGCAAATCCACAGTTGATGCCATCCAGGCAGTTGTGGACATAGCTAAAGCAGGAAAAAACAAATTAGGACCTGGAAAAAAGAAGAGCTTCTGCGCGTTGGTAGCAATTGACATACGCAACGCGTTTAATTCCGCAAGATGGAAAGATCTCATCGAGTCGATGAAAAAGAAAAACATGCCGCCCTACTTGTTGCGGATAATGGATAATTATCTTAGCGACAGGTGGGTTATATATGAGGGAGACACCTGCACTCTCAGGGAAGAGATGCAGCGTGGGGCTCCTCAAGGCTCGAGGGTGGGTCCATTTGTATGGAATGTATCTTACGATGACTTCCTGAGGATGGATCTGCCTGAAGGTGCGGTGATCATCGGCTTTGAGGACGACGCGTTGTTCGTGTGCACTGCCGAAAGCGAGAAGGCTCTTGGGACATTGGTGAACGAATGTCTGCGACTAGCAAAAAGCTGGCTGGATACCAGAGGTCTTGAAATGGCCCTGGAAAAGACCGAGGCACTGCTGGTCACAGACAGACGTGGTTATGAGCTCCCACGAATCGTGATAGACGGATTCGAGGTCAAGTGGAGTAAGCAAATTAAATATCTTGGTGTGGAGTTGGATGGAAGGTTAAACTTCCACCACTACATGGTTACGGCGTCAAATAAGGCGATCGAGTGTGCGGCTAATCTTTCACGGTTAATGCCAAACGTAGGCGGACCCCGTGAACAAAAACGGAGACTGGTGGCGAGTGTCGCTCATGCTTAAATGCTTTATTTAGCACCAGCGTGGGCCCCATCCCTGAGGAGTAAAAGATGTGTGACCATCTGTGAAAAGATACTGTCGGCACAGAGATCGATAACAACGCGTATCATCTCTGCATATAAGACGGTATCTACGAGTGCTGTGCAGGTCCTTGCAAGTGTCCCTCCAGCAGATCTTTTGGCGAGGGAAAGGGAAGAAATGTTTCTCTTTTCAAAAGAAAGAAGTTCCTTAGATGAGGAAATAAGACCAAGCAAGGGCCTGATCCGCAAAGAAGCGAGGCACAGGCTCATAGAAAGATGGCAAGAAAGATGGGATGGTGAGGAGAAAGGTCGATGGACTTATCGCCTTATCCCGGCACTCGCCACCTGGATAAATAGGAAACACGGTCAGGTTTCCTATTACTTGACTCAGGCGTTCACAGGTCACGGGTGTTTTAACTCGTACCTGTGTCGCTTTAAATTACGCGAGAACGAGGTGTGTGCATATTGCCAGTTCCCTGAGGACAACGCGGAGCACACCCTCTTCTCATGCAAGAAATGGGACTTGGAGAGGCAGGCCATGTTCGAAGGTGTAAACAGTCAAGTTACACCGGAGAACATGGTATCGCTGATGACCCAGTCAGAGGAGAATTGGCGGCAAGTCGAGAACTTCATAATCTCGGTTATGTCGAGGAAGGATCTCGACGGCCGCCAAAAAGCGTAATTTAAACAGCTTTTAATTTTGTTCGTTTGTTTTTTATTAATTTATTTTGTGATTTATTTGTCCTTATACATTTTTTAATTGTTTGTGTTTTTTATTCATCTTTGTACAGTTTTATGTTTTCAATTTTTTATACGCGTTTATTTTTTCTTTTTTTTATATATCCGTTTATAATTTTATCTTCTGACTTTTTACACTTAATTACACATTTGTTATTTTTAATTATTGTTGTGCTGTTAATTCCGCTTTATATTGAAATAGTTTTAAATTTTTAACTATTAACGCAGGATGACCGCAGAGAAAAGCAGAAAGTCGCATTAGCGACAGAGTTGGAGCGCCACCCTCGAAGGCTAAAGTCTTACGACAGTTCCGAGGGAGGGTAAAGGGCTCCAGAAGAAGGGTTACGGGTATTAGTGGGTCGGGCTGGTAGTAGGTCGCCAGTTTATTAAATTTATTATAACATTTATTTATTTATCTTTTTTTTTAATATTTCCCTTTGTTTCATTTTACCAACCCCACATAACCTTGGAGTGCGGAATCCAAGGTATCTGTAGGCAGATTTCCCAAAAGTCCCTAAGCAAAAAAAATAATAATAATAATACTAATTTGAATTATTAAATGAAATGAATATTTGAAATTTTTGAATCAATTACAAAACAATCAGAAAAATCAATAACAATTTAAAATCTATATATAAAAGTAATTCTCATACATTTCACATTCGAATTTAGATTCTCTTCAACGTCACATGGATCATAATATATTCATCTGAAACTTATTCTATCGAACTTTGGTCCTGAGTACTTCAAAGTACGTTAAGAATGTTCGCAAGTCACAAATCTGCATTATAAAAGTAAGATGCTGTAGGTGTTGAAAAAGTTTGCATACCTAAGTATCCATGAATTACATTTTTCACCAAGCATAAGTAATTTTTCATTATGACTCAAAATGTTTATACTGACAAAAATTATTTAATAAATTTAAATTAATTAATTAATTATTTATTTTATTTAAATTTATTTATTATTTATTATTTAAAGCATACAATTATTTTTTACTATCTTTTACAAAAACTTTTTATCGCAAATAATCTTATTGAATTGATTTAATATTACGTAAAAAAAAATTTACCAAATTTTTTACAAATCTAAATATGAATAACCTACATTCTTTAAAAATACATTTTTTTGTTCTACTTCTACTAGAGAATAGGTTTTTTTTAATCAATTCTCTAACTAAAAATATTGTTCACACGCAGAAGTGACATCACTGAGGCGTATGATGTGGAGATAATGAATTAATGTGACCATCAGACCATTCAGTCGATATGCAATTTGTACCTTAAAAGTAGAGACAAAGTGAAATGTAATCAATAAACGAAATTTTTTATACATAAAGCACTTTATTATTCCATTTTTTTTATTTTTTATCAATTAAAAAAATTGCTTCCTTTCATAAGGCAGGAATACTATAAAAAATAATCAACGCTCTAAAGCAAAATGACATTTTTTCCAGTATCATTCTTACTTATAAGTCGTTAACTTTTTTTACAATAATTTATCAATAGTCATGCTTAAAGAAAAAGATGACGGGCAAATTATAATTAACATTTCCTAAAAACTGGAGAAAACGATTTGTTGTAACTTAATTACAACTACAGCTCATTGGATCAATAAAGAAAGCATTTTTCACTCTAAAATTACTTTCAAAATGCTGGTGCGATGAAGGTAAATTTTATGAGAAATCGTGTACAGGCATACTCAAATTTCTCAACGGATGTAAAAGCGAACGAAGCGTTTCTCAAGGGATTGCTTAAAATTAATGACGATCTAGTGGATATTCCACTTTTATTCATCAAGTTATAAAACTGAAATGCTTTCGCAAGGGTGCGTATGTGCGGATACACCGAAACGAGTATCGACACGGTTGAAAAGCAACGAACCGTTATCGCTCGATTCCTGCTCCATCAAGTGGAAAGAAACAGGTCACACTCAGACTCCTTCAGTCGTACGGGAAGCGAATTTCTCAACATCGATGAGTTTATCTCGGTTTTTTTTATTATCTCCACTGCTTTTCATTCTATCATAATTCTTAAATGAAGCTCTTAATTGGGCTAAGTGACTCTTATCTCACACTCAAAGAAAAAGGAAAAAAAAGTTGATAAACATTTTTTTCTATTGACAATATTTTTATAATTGGTAACATTTACAGCTGACCGAATTTGTCCCATTTATAAATGAATTGTCCCATTTCTAAAAAATAGTAAATTTACATTTTTTATTCAGAATCACTGAATTTATTCATTGTTTATTTTTTCCTTAACAAAAGCAGAAAATAAATTATTCATTCATTATGCAAGGTATGGTTGGGTCTGTGACTGTAACTATAATTCATTTTATCTAACAGTTGATTCCGGTCCTTGTACGCGGCTAGTATTACTTTAATTTTGATTGGTGTGGTGTTAATCGTCGTCCGGGTTGCCAAACCACCCCAGTTTTCCGTTTACGTTACACAAAGTTACGGTAAGTGAATTTGATAAATTTTTGGAGTATATTTCATTTTTACAACTTTTATAAATTTTTTTTTACTTTATTAAAATATGAATAATAGGTTAGAGGGCCCCAAGGTGTCCACCCTAAGGAAATTCTTGTGCATTATTTGGCAGCACTGAATGCTTCAGGTTATTTTCATTGTTTATGAAGACGAAGTTTTTGGTTATGTTTAGACGTATATAACTAAACGCGTTTGTTTCTAACACGATAGGTATGTCCAAGTTGTGAAATGTAAACAAACCAAGCACTAAAAGTGCAGTTTAGTAACAGCCATTTCTTCCACAAAAATTAACATTTTTACACTTTCTTTACGAAAATAGAAAATTAGAGTGTCAAAGTTTCCAATGAAATCATTTTTGACTATGAGCAATAAAAAGCAATTAGTAAAATAACTAATTAAAATGACCTGTAAAATAGCATTTTTGACGCGTCCCGAAAATAAAACTGTTTGACTATATCAACCGCACGGACGATGAAGAAGTTTTTACCCTTTCTCTTGTAATTACAAGGAGGAAAGGGAAGAATTTCCCTTTCCACATGTTGAACGTCCAATCGCTCTCTGGAACTTCTTCATCATCCGTGCGGTTGAAATAGTCAAACAGTTTTATTTTCGCGACGCGTCAAAAATGCTATTTTACAGGTCATTTTAATTAGTTATTCTACTAATTGCTTTTTATTGCTCAAAGTCTAAAATAATTTCATTGGAAACTTTGACACTCTAATTTTCCATTTTCGTAAAGAAAGTGTAAAAATGTTAATTTTTGTGGGAGAAATGGCTGTTACAAAAGTGCGATTTTAGTGCTTGGTTTGTTTACATTTCACAACTTGGACTTGCCCTAAAAATTTGAAAGTAATGTTTTTAACCTCCGACGGTTTGTCCCGAGTTAACTCGGGGTAAATTGACTGTACCAACACGGTTAAACTTGAGTATACTCGGGGTTACCAAATAATTTGATAACTCGTCAACAATGCAACGGAATTACATGATCTAAAGTGGAAATTAAAGATAATGCTATAAGCTTTTCAAAAATATTTGTTAGCAATGATAACAAATTTTTTTATCAAAGTTACATAACTTTAAATGTTAGTTAAACAAGCAAGTTTTTTATTAAGTGGATAATGTGCATTTAATCAAAAAGTTTATGAAATCAGCTTATGAAAATCATTTCTCAGGGGGTTTTCGGGGTCGCTGATTTACCGGGCATCAAACATTGAAGTATATTTTTTTAAAAACGAATAACTTTTGTCCATTTAGTTAGATTTTGTTTATATTTTGGGTTATTATAATTGATTTTCTAACAATTTAAAGTGCAATATTAAAAAAGAAAAAATCCCAAATTTGCCCGGAAAAAAAGTCAAAAACAATTTTGTTTTCAAACAATTTGTTTACAAAATGTTTATAACAATAGTAATTGTCAGTTTCATTTTTTATTTTGTTGACATTTATATAGGTAAACAATTTAAAAATCAAAATAATAGGAAGGATTAACTATGCAGAAGTAAAACAAGATCGTGCAACACATGGATCTCAGATGTGACGCATTCACGTAAGTGCCTGCAGGACAAAAAATTCTATATTTCGGTTTGTTTTAAAGTCTCCAGGAATTTTTGTTTGCAAAAAATTCTGGAGAAGATAGAGAATCCAAATATCGTAGTTTCAAAAAATCAAATGGGTAAAATGCCCGAAAAAATGAAATAAAAATTTTTTTTTACTTTTTTCCGGGCAAATTTTGGATTTTTTCTTCTTTAATATTTCATTTTAAATTGTTGGAAAATCAATGATTATTACCCAAAATATAAACAAAATCTCACTAAATGGACAAAAGTTATTCGTTTTTTTTTTTAAATGTACTTTAAATTTGATGCCCGGTAAAATCCACAATTTTGAAAATTTTTTTAAATCTGTTTTTCCTAAAATCTTCTGTCATAAAACAGTACATTTATACCAAGTTTCACAAAAATTTAAAAACCCATGACCAACTTTGATTTTTTTGAGATTTTTTTGTACCATTTTGGTACAGATTTCTGCAATTCAATTAAACCATAGGAGTGTTAAAGTGGTACTGCGATTACAGTTAATAGTTTAAAAACTATAAACTTTGTGGTAATTTTGTTTACATATAATACAATAATATTATAAATGAATGTAGATAAAATTGTGTGTTATACAATTTTTGATAACTTTTAAAAAATGTCGTCCTGGCCCTAAGGTGACCACCATGTGTTTTTATGTAAAATCACTTTAGCATTTTTTCTATGATGTAATATTTATCAAAATATATTATGGAAAATGTAAATTTTATCGATTTGGAAAATTTTATGATGAATAATAAAATAATTTAGTTTTTAATGTATGAAATAGGATAAATAATTAACAATACTTTAAAATGGCTTCTTATAAGCAAAAAACAGAGTTTGCAACTATTGTTTATGTGATTATATGCCAAAAAAAGTACATTTTAAATAAAATTACCTTAAATTGATTTTCTCAACTATTTTTTTAATTTTTCAGTGAATTTTTGAATGGTGGCCACCTTGGGGCCACTTTTTTTTAAGCAAAATTTCATCTGTTTTTCCAAAGTCGTCTAAGTTTTATTTTCCTTAGTAAAATAAAAAAATTTATTTGCTTAAAATTTAGCTAAGGAGATACAGTTTCAGGGCGTATATTATTAATTATGTTAGATAATACCGTTTAGGAGTGACAGTCGTTCAAAAGATGGGTGGCCACCTTGGGGCCCCTTACTCTACTATATTGTCTTCCTTTACAAAAAAACGAAGAAAACTAACTACACTGAGAAAACTGGAGAGTCAAATTCAGAGGTTCAAAAAGTGTATGTTTCCTTTGCTTATGAAGAGAGTTAAATAGTCCTTCTAAAATAAATTTTGAATTGATAATGGAAATCTACTTGTATATTCTCTCCCATTATATCTGAGGGTTAAAAGTTGCGCACAAAATGTGTACGATCTGATGCGCGCGAAATTATTTTTCTGACATTTTATGTATTTAATTTAGGGGTTAGGTTGCCATATTTATTTATTTCGCGCCGGATAAGGAAGGGATTTCTCAAGATGGTTAATTTGTCCCTCTGTTATAAACTCATTTTCCCTCCAAGAGAAATGGCACGAATATCTGTCAATGGTGTATTTGAACATTTAGATTGTTAACAAATGTTTTAAATGTGGAGTGCCAAATCACCCCAGTTTTCTGTTAAAGGGTAAAAAAATTATATTTCTCTTCTAAAGTTAAAAGTGACTGACTTAATTAAAATATTGGTTTTCACATTAAAAGAAACTGATCTTTTAATACTTCGGTAAAAATTAATAACTCAAAATTTTTAAGAATATTTTATCTTTAAAAAATTAATAATTACTATCGAGGCAATATAACTTCTGAATATTAAAAAATTTTTAGCTTAAAATAAAAATAACTGAAGTTGAAAATTATTAAATTTTAAAAAAATATTACAAATTCATGAAAAAAATTATTAATAAGATGGATTTTTGATGAATTTTATCCTATTACAAAACCTGAAATAGAAACATGCATTAATTTTGAGATATCGTATTAACCGACTTTGATTTAAAAAGTACAAAATGTTAATTAAAAAATAAAATTTACCATTGGAAAGAGCATGAAAAAACCTTTCAGAAACATATTCTACAAAATTTTTCACATTACAAGTATGTATTCAAAAAAAATTGAAAAATTAGACGGTGCTTAGCAAAATTGGTAAAATTGACCCCCTCTACCCCCGCCAAATTTTCGAAAAAGTAAAAAATGTTTTTTGGGTTACATTTCTACTTGATAGATTAACAAATTCTCTGAGTTTCAATTTTTTTCAAGAAGTTGAAATTTCAACTTAGGACATTTCACGTAAAATGCCTCACCAGTACTGGACCAGTACTGATATGCCAGTGTTGTCTTTGAAACACTGGCACAGTACTGGCTTAAGGGGCAGTACTGGCGTAGTACAGAAACTTTATTGAAGCCAGTAATGAACCAGTACTGTCAAGCCAACTGCTGGCACGTATATTTTAGGGACTTTTTAGCCACCTCCCAAATTTCACCTCCATTCAAAAAAGTTTCACTTTCAATTTCTCCAAAAAACATTTCTTTTTCAATCAAAAAATGTTGTGTGAAATTTTAAGTAAAAAATTTTTTATAGAAAGTGAAAGTTAAAATATTTTCACTTTTAAACAAAAGATTTTCAATTTCACTTAAAAAATGTTCACCTGCATTCAAAAAAGTCTCGCTTTTAATTTCTCCAAAAAACATTTTACATTCAATCAAACAATTTTGTGTGAAATTTTAAGTAGAAATTATTTTATAGAAAGTGAAAGTTAAAATATTTTGAGTGAAAGTGAAAGTATTTTGCTTTAAATTAAATTGAAAATTTTTTAAATGAAAGTGAAAATATGTTGCGTAAAATTCAAATTGAAAGTTTTTTGAGTGAAAGTGAAAATATTTTGAGTGAAATTAATTGCAAATGTTTTGATTGAATTGAAAGTGAAAATATTTTTTGTGAAATTGAAAATATTTTCAGTGAAAATGAAACTGAACATTTGTTGGCAAAAATTAAATTAAGAATCTTTTCAAAGTGGGAATTTTTTGGGTGCAATTGAAACTGAAAATTTGGTAACAAAAATTAAATTAAGAATCTTTTAGAAGTGAATATTCTTTGGGTGAAATTGAAAATTTGTTAGCAAAATTGAAATTAAGAATCTGTTAGTAGTAAAAATTCCTTGGGTATAATTTTAAGTGAAAATTTTTTCATGGAAAATGAAAGTATTTTGGTTGAAATTAAAAATTTTTTAATTGACAGTAAAAGTGAAATTTTTTTTGTAAAAGTGAAAATATTTTGGGTAAAATTGAAAATGTAAATTTTTTGAGTGGAGGTGTCAATTTTGTGAGTTAAAGTGAAAATTTTTTGCGTTAAAGTAAAAATTTCCTGAGTGAAAGTGAAAATTTTTGCGTGAAAGTAAAAATTTCATTGATGAAATTGAAAGTGAAAATTTTTTGGGTTAATCGGAAAGTGAAAATTTTTTAAGTGAAAGTTACGTGAACGCACTCATGAAAATTAAAAATATTTTGTGTTTAAAATTACCCTTCTTTTCTCATGGTTTTCTAGATTTTTGCCATAGTTCAAAATTGAAAATTCTTCACACTTGAAAGTATGGTTTGACATTTTGGAATTGGTACATATTTATTTGTAGTATAGGAAATGGCCACAAGCAATGGTGATTTAGTTGATCAATGTTTCAAAGTAAAATTTTGAGAAAATATTTTGTAAATTTTAAAAATATTTTACAAAAACAATTTTTTTTAATAACTAAAAAAAATTATAGGTGTTTAATGATTATAAAGTTGCGACACTGGTTTTCTGCTACATTTTCTGGTAATGGTTTCTTCATAAGTCATTTCCTTTGAAAATGATGCAATTTCGTGAAAATAATATATCTTTGAAGCCATGTATTTGTCTATAATCACAAAGTAAGAGAGCTGTTTCGTAAAGCTATAGCTTTGCTTATGTACGTGAGATCGTTATTTCATTATGGTTAATTTGAGACTGAGAGCACCCATAGGGAAGTAGGGTGAAGAGTAGAAAGGTAGAAGGAGGGGTGAAAGAGAACAAACGAGTGACTGAGGGCTTACGTCATTAAAGCGACTACTAGTGAAGATTAATGAGCTTCACGTTCCTCTGTACTAGATGCTTTGCCAAATAATATTTACTCATATTTATTCCAGGTTAATATTGAATCAGCGTCATGATTCACTGACAACAATGAAATATCGTTATATTTATATCCCAAACGCAATTCTCTAAGTTTCACTGAAAAGTATAATTAAAACAAAAAAAAAATATAATAACGAACATGTTTATTATAAACAAGAATTTATTTCGTAATATCTATAGATGAAAAATTTTTCTCCATTATTTCGGTTATTCAAATATTTAAATAATTCTGCTTTAATTTAAAAAAATAATTAATGAAATCCGTTCTATTTACTTTTTATCAAGTGAGAAAATTTTAAATAATTTTTTCATTTCGCTAAATAAAAGTTTTTAATATTGTATTCATCCAATTAAAAATCGTACCAATTTTAACGAGATTGTGTTATATAAAATAAAGAATAAAATTCAACTATTAAAATCGTATTGATATTATGTCTTCTGTTTTTAATAAGTTCTTTTTAATATTTCGGTATTAGGTATGTAATTGTAAATTTTCGTTGTGTTATTTTTTCAGGTAACTAGAATTTTTCTTTTGTACGTTCTTTATAAAGAAAATGAAAAGTTATTTTCGGATTTCGTATGCTCCTTTTTTGAATATATATTCCCTTGGAAAGGAATAAGTAATTTTGGAGGATAAATGTTTGTTTCCTGTTGAGACCATGGTCGTTTGAGGGAAGCTGCACCAGAAAAGATTTACGAATTCCTCAGCTATTACTATTCCCTTTGGGTGCAATTTTACGAGACTCGATGCCTCCACTTTCTTTTTGTGGTCAACCACTCTTCTCTCTGAGAGCCCTACTAACCCTCTTTATCCCCTTAAACGTTCCACCATCAATTCATTGGATTTTAGCGTGTGAGCTGGTTATAGCGTTCATGAAATGTGCCCCGACCGAGTTAAAAATTGGCTTCTAATATGATATACGTTGGTCACCATATGGTTGGAAAAGTGCCGCAAAGGAGGACGATATTTTCAGTTTCTTCGGTGCCTTCTTCTCTCGCCCATACTTTTCCCCCTATCCACCATAACATATTATTGGAAAGCGATAGTATTTTAGCGTTGGCGGTTCTCTTATGGCTTGACCATATTTCACTTCAGTTCCATTCGACTGAGAGTAAGAAAGATAGAATAAGAGAAAGAAAGAATGAACGAAAAGAGAATCGTCTACACACACACATATATATATATATATATACTTATATACATATGCATTTCTCTACTCTCACCCCAAAAAACTTATTACGCGATTCTTATTCAGAAACTGAACTTCTTCTAGGTCATAAAAGTTTCAACTTTTGCAATGCTTATCAGTCCTACTTTATTACAGAATTTCAAATAACGTTTTTGAAAAAGTTCGAAACCACGTTGTAAATATAAAGAAATTTCGATTATTTTAAAATTTGCCTAATAGTGTAAAATAAACATATTAACAAACGTCTTAACACCTTTGCAGTCCAATTAAAAATCGCTTGTGGGCAAAAAAACGGTAACGTTTATCTAAAAATATTAATTTTTTTGAAAATTTTCTATATAGATCTTTATAATAAAGCTTGAAAATAATTATATAGTAGGGGAGATTTCTATTCATTGCGATTCATGCGATAGAGCTGTTGACTTAAAATGTGTAATTTTAATGGAGCTTATTTTACTTGTCCAAATTGTGATTCAGATTAATTTCATTTTCTTACTTTTTCTTTTCTAATTTTAAACTAATAATTAAATATTTATAACATTTTTAATATTTCTAACCATTTAATAAATATATTTAATCGTTATTTTTTATTTTGAACCTAATTTAGGCAGTGGCCCACAATTCCCAAACATTTTTAAAAATAATGAAAGAGCACTCTTTGGTAAAACTGAAATTTCTTTTAGGTAAGTGATAATTTTAGAAAACTGACTATGTCATATGTTAGTTTATACCTCCTTTACTGGCACGCAGAATTAGAAATTTGAAAAAAAAATTTTTGTGTAAGATATTGAGCTAAGAAAAAGTGTAGCCCATTACTCCAATCTCCCTTACATATTTGAGCTTAAATTTATCTTTTAATCTTATATGAACAATTTAAAAAAAGTTGTTTAGAAGTTAAATAATAAGTTTAAAAAAGTCATGTCCATTTTTGAAAATTCAAAATAGCGGATCCAATATGGCGGACCTTTTTCAAAAATTTTTATTTTTAATCAAACAAATTATCTTTTAATATCCGCCATATTGGATCCGCCATTTTGAATTTTGAAAATTTAATTCTATATTCGTAATCAGCGACCCCGAAAACCTCCAAGTATTGATTTTCATAGCTGATTTTCTAAACTTTTTGATTAACTGCACATTATCCACTTAATGAAAAACTTGCTTGTTTAACTAACATTTAAAGTTATGTAACTTTGATAAAAATATTTGTTATCATTGCTAACAAATATTTTTGAAAAGCTTATAGCATTATCTTCAATTTACACTTTAGATAATGTAATTTAAATGTATTGTTGACGAGTTATAAAATAATTAGTTACCCCGAGTATACTCGGGGTTAACCGTTTTGGTTTTCAAAAAAAATTTTTTTGTTTTTTTAATGATACACCTCCAATTTTTTTTTAAAAATACCCTAAAGGTTCCTCTTAAATATATATTTTTTCCAGATTTTTGACAAGTTTAATTTTTTCAAAAAACGATTTTTTTCAAAAAAAACCCAAAAATTCATTTTTTTCGGAAACTTAAACGATTTAAATGAAATTGTATGTTGTAAACATAAATAAGACAATAAATAGTGTAATTTAACGATTACTCTGAGTGATAGAATTATCTTTAGTCCAATAAATAAGACAATTTAAAAAAAATATTTCAAAATTAAAAAAAATTCCAAAAAAATAATTTGGAAATTTTCAAAAAATTTTTTTACTTTGTATTAAACTTACACCTGCAATTTTTGCTTTTAAAAATTCCTTAGAGTTTCCTCTTTAATATATATTTTTTGCGATTATTGAAAAATGTACATACTTCTTTGAAGAAACTACTTTTTTGAAAAAAAGCTAAAAAAATTCATTTACGGGAACTACTTAACCGATTTAAATGAAATTTAAATGTGTTATAAGGGTGAATCTCTCAAAAAGAACAAATTCTAAATTGTAATTAAAAAAAAAAAGTTTCAAAAAAATTAAAATGACTATTCTTATGTGAAGAGGAGGATTATAGTAAGTCTCTAAAATATGTGGTTACGATCTTTATAAACATTATTGTTTAAAAAATAATTGTTTCATTTTTTGTCGCAAATACAAAGAGTGAATTGGCTTGAAAATGGTTACTTTAGGGGTTTTCGAGGTCGCTGATTACGATTCTAAGGTCAGAATTCAAAAATTCAAAATGGCGGATCCAATATGGCGGTCAAATTTGTAAAAATTGATTGGATTCTTCTCAAATTTGTTGTCTAGGGGATTTTGGGGTCGCTGATTACAAATTTGATGTTATTTTTTTAGAATTCAAAATGGCGGATACAATATGGCGGATAAAATATTTGAAAATTAATTGGATTCTATCAAAACATGTTACTCGGGGGTTTTTGGGGTCGCTGATTACGAATTTGCGGTCATAATTCAAAAATTATAAATGGCGGATCGTATATAGCGGTCAAATTTAAAAAAATTAATTTTATTTCTTTGAAATTTGTTGATTAGGGGTTTTTGGGGTCGCTGATTACAAATCTGATGTTATTTTTGTTTTAAATTCAGAATGGTAGATCCAATATGGCAGATAAAATGTTTAAAAATTAATTGGATTAGCTTGAAATTTGATACTTGGAGGTTTTCGAGGGTGAAGATAACGAATTTTATTTAGAATTTATTTTGAAGCTTATCCAATTAATTTTTGAATATTTCGTCCGACACTTTAAATTTTAAAAAACTAACATTAAATTCGTAATCAGCGACCCCAAAAACCCCCGAGTAACGAAATTTAAGCCATTTTACTAAATTCTAAAATATTTCGTCCGCCATTTTTAATTTTAAAAAACTAACATTAACTTCGTAATCAGCGGCTCCAAAAACCCCCGAGAAATGAGTTTTAAATTTATTTATCATTTATTTAGCAAAAAACGAAAAAAGTACTGTCGGTAACGGAATGGAGTTTTGTTAATTTCGATAGCTCCGAAATATATTGATTCTAATGTAAAAAGATAAAATTTTATTAACAAACAATCAATAGTATTTGCTATATTTTATTTAAATAAAGGAATATTTTATAAACTAATAATAATATTTATAATTTACTTATAAAAATTTAGAATTTACTGCGGTAACGAAATGGAGTTTTCTTTCTGTCGATGCCGACTACTCAACTGAAAATCTCATTTATACGGAATATTTTCTTTTCTTTCATCCTAATTCGCACTGATCTTCAATCACGCTAGTATTCTAAATACTATTTACCTCTGTATTGCTCCCCTAACATGTTTGTTTATCTTTAATTTTTATATTTGTGACCGGTAACGGAATGGAGTTTTCAATGGCGCACAAAACTAATTTAATTCTAGAAAACAGAATTTGAAATATTTTGCCTTACCTTTTCCGGATTTAAGTAAAATAAAGAATAATTAATAAATATTAGTAAACAAGAGATGAAATTAGATTTTAAATGGGAAGTAATATTCATTCTTTGAGTAAAATTAGCTTTATGCACGGTAACGGAATGGAGTTTTTGCACCATATGAATATGGATATTTCAGATAATATAAAATTTTTATTTTTTTTCTCATATGACCTGATTAAATCGTGTTAAATACTATCATATGGCGGCCATTATTTTTATTAATTTTAAATATTTTTTAGAAAAATGTCTTGAACGTGTCATTTGTCCTTTTTGAGAGATTCACCCATAAACATAAATAAGACAATTTAAAAAAACATTTCAATATTTAAAAAAATAATTCTAAACTAATTAATTTAAAATTTTCAAAAAAAAAAAATTTTTTTAAGAAGTTTCGGAAAAAATTAGTTTTTAAAGTTTTTTTTTTCAAAAAAGTAATTTTTTGAAAAAACTACATTTTTTAACAATCTGGAAAAAATTTATATTAAAGAGGAAACTCTAAGGTATTTTTTAAAAGAAAAATTAGAGGTGTATCATTAAAAAAAATCAAAAAATTTTTTTTGAAAATTTTAAAATTAATTTCTTTGAAATTTTTTTGGAAAAAATTTTGAAATTTTTTTTTAAATTGTCTCATTTATTTTTATAACATATTTAACTTCCATTCAAATCGTTTAAGCACTTCCCGAAAAAAATGAGTTTTTTTATTTTTCTTACCCCCTCAAAAGTATTTAAAATATTTCACGACCACCGTGATTCGTAATCAGCACACTCGAAAACCTTAGTATATCTATCTCCACTCAAATAAAATTACATTTAGAATTTTCTTTTTAGGTGACCATATATGGATACTGACACAAAGGTGGCTTGACTTTTTTAGCCATATATGGGTCATGTACTGTCAAAGAGTTAAAATTTGCCTCAAAAGGATAAAATGTCATTTTAACTTACAGTTAAGTAGTTTAAGATTCGTCTGACCAGGTTCAGAATTTTCTACTGCATGTAGAACGCTGAACGTCTGATCATTTTATAGTTATACTACTGTAGCTCCAACTTTGTCTGACCTTATACTGACTATACCACTTACAATCTTAACGCATTTACTTTACTTCGTACAAAGAAGGATCCTACTTTAGATCCTCAAAAATATAGATTTTTTTTACTAAAATCTTCTACAATGAGTTCCCCTTTAATTATTTTTCAGAACAAATTTTTTTTTTTTAATTTAATATCCTAATTAGTGCACAAATATCGATTTATGCACAGCAAAAAATTAAAATGCCAGTTAATTAAAATTTATAATTTTATTTAATTAAGAAATCGTTACTTTGTACAATTAGATTAAAATTAATGGAAAATTAATATTAATACACTTTCAAATATTCTTTTATTCATTAATTAATTCCAAATTATTCACATTCTAAAATCAATAAATTTCTTTTTTTACGTGTAATTAATTTTTCGATAAAATGTTATTTTCGATGGAAAGTAAAATGAGAAATTACTTCAATTATACACTGAGAAAACTGGAGTATTGGACTAAAAATCTGGAGGGACAAATCGTTGATATTTGAGAGTTAGCTATTGGATAACAATCTAAATGTTCAAATACACCATTGACAGATATTCGTGTCCTTTCTCTTGGAGGGAAAATGAGTTTATAACAGAGGGACAAATTAACCATCTTGAGAAATCCCTTCCTTATCCGGCGCGAAATGAATAAATATGGCAACCTAACCCCTAAATTAAATACATAAAATGTCAGAAAAATAATTTCGCGCGCATCAGATCGTACACATTTTCTGCGCAACTTTTAACCCTCAGATATAATGGGAGAGAATATACAAGTACACGAAAAAAATTTCCTGTGAAAATTACAAGATTTCCTGTGCCATCTATGAATGGTGGTTGTAGTATCCACAAACGGCTGAGTTTGGGAAATACACAAACCAGAATGAGTCTTGTCACAAACTTCAGTTTATGATTCAACAGCTTAAACAGTCACGCAGCAGACGACAAGCAGACGTTCACTTGAATTTTCTTGCGCATGCGTGGATTTCTTGGTGTTATAACAGATTGGTTTGTGGTACACACAAACCAGCTTGTTGGAAGCACAAAACTCGCCTGCATAAAGCACAACTTAACCTATTTGTATATTTTACGAAAAAGTTTGTGTTTTCTATAAGAAATTTTTTTCGGCGTAGATTTCCATTATCAATTCAAAACTTATTTTAGAAGGACACAGGCGCGTCTTATGACATTTACATATTTATATTATGCTTATTTTGGAACATTGAATCACATATGTTTCTGACAATTGAATTTTTCTTAAAATATCACGAAGTCTATCTCTCTCACACTTATATACGCTACTGTGCTAACCTGTAGATGCAGGATATTCTTAACTATTTTCCGGGATATGCAGGACATTTTATGTCAAATGCGGGACTTTTTGCGGGGCGCTAGCCTTTGCGGGACAAAGGGGAAAAATCCGGGACGTATGGTCACTTTACTCTCTTCATAAGCAAAGGAAACATACACTTTTTGGACCTCTGAATTTGACTCTCCAGTTTTCTCAGTGTATTTACCGATTTGCATTGTACTTTAGTAAAATCAATAAGGCATAAAATTTCTTTTTTTATAAATTATATTTTTTAAATTAATGTAAAAAATAAAATGCAATCAAAATAGAGGAAGATAAAACTTTGAAATCCAGCTGTGCTTCAAATGGTTAATGAGTCGTTTTTGTACTATTGTCTATAATTACGACATTCAAGAGAAACGATTAAATCCACTTTATAATTCAGGTCAGCGAAAACGATTATCGTTTTACTGTTTAAGACTTCACAAGTGAGTTCGAAATTTATATCTATTATACTTTTTAACAAAATTAAATGATATCTCATTATCATTTTCCAACAGTTATTTTGACTTTTTGATTTTATTCATTTTGTAATGTGTCACTTCCAATCGAAATTCAACCAACGTGCAGATAATTTTTTTTAAATCTAATTTATTTCAATTTCCATTTTCATAAAATGGGGAATTTTACAATTTTATCTAGTTTGTCTTTTATTCATTTTTATATGCAAATTATTTAAACAAATTTTTTTTATAAAAAATGTCAATGGAAAAATATTTTTTGTATCAATATTATTTATAACAAGCTGTCGTACCCGTCTTCGACGGGTTTTAGTTTCTACTAATATATTTGTAGAGGTATCTACTAATCGGGAATTTAATTTGACTGGGAAAAACTAATAATTAGTTACATTAACTATTTCAAGAGGAAAATATTACTGTTTGAATCAGTAAATGACTTTTCATATCAAATACTATTTTTAACTAATTCAGATTTATGAAACAGTATTTGTCAATTTGTAGTACTTTATGCGTTTGTAGTATTTCAATTAATGTATTAAAAATTAATCCTAATTTTCAAACAGCTTTTGGAGTTATGTAGAGTCTCATTCGAACTAATTGTATCGCAAGTGGACCCTACCTTACGACTGCTAAAGTCTAAAATAAGACCTATATTGTAGGCTGAATTTAGGGCTTAAACTTTGACAAATAAAAATGTTACATCAATAAAAATTAAAGCAAAAATCAACTTTTTAAAAACGAATTAATATAATAAAACTTTTTTTAATTAGATAAGAAAATTCATGATTTTTCCTGGTCGAATTAAATTTCCGGCTATTTCTCGGTTTTCCTTCGCGGTTGATAGACACTGTTAAATGTATTAGTAAAAACTATAACATGTTATCTGCCGTTTGAAATAAAAACTTAGTTAACTGACATTTATATCGAAACGAGAAAATAAGGAAAAACTGTTTGCTTTCAGAACCCTAATAAAAATTAAAAAATTGTTCAATTCAACTTCACATACTGGGTATAATGATGGTGCTCTATTTAATTATGAAATTAAAAATTAATTATTTAAACAAATTATATGAAAAAATGCACTTGCGTGTTTTTCCGAATGCAAATATGAAGTAAAAAGTTAAGTAAAGTCCTTTGCGTAGTTGCTCAACAAAAATGTACGCGAGCTCGGTCCTCCGGTTTGATGGAAAAACTTACCTAACTGACAATGACGTCATGTGGTAAGGGGACGGCTGCTTGCTGCTTGCGACCCGAGGATAAACCGAGTTTAGCCGAATGCAGTTAAGTAGTCGTTCGGCTCTGTCTCGACTGACTTTTTGACGGAATAACTTAGGTAATTGCAAGCGTTGCAGATGCAAAGTTTATATTTCAAATCCAACGCTCAGACTCGACTACTTATTTGATACAAAAAACACACAAATGCCTTTAACTAACAAGTAACACTACCCAAGTGCCATACGCCGATTTTTTTGAAACTTGGTACACATATGAAACAATGAAAAATATTTGACACGTATTTTTTATATCAGCCCGTTTTAAGTTTTAAGGGTAGAAAACACCCTTAATTGAATTTAAGGGAAGAAATTAGTGTTTATGTTAAAACTTACCAGAATGTCAAGAAACTTGTTACTCGGGGGTTTTTGGGGTCGCTGATTACGAATCCGGTGTTAGTTTTTCAAAGTTCAAAATGGCGGATCCAAAATGGCTGACGATAAAATGAAGAATCAATCGGATTTAGTTGCAGAGTTTCTCGCGCTTTGCCGAACCCAGGAATAACCAACGTGGAGGTGGCGAGAACTATTCCCTTATTTTTATTTTATTTTTTTTTAATTTTTATTGTATTTTTTTGTAATTTTTGTACCTTTTTAATTTTTTTTGTGTTTTTTAATTTTTTTAAAATAAATTTTTAAATAAAAGAGAATATTCTCAACAATTTACTTCATGGTCTGAAATCTTTGCAATAATGTGGCAAGTTCTCGTCAGAAATTGCAAAAAAGTGTTGTATGCACATGGATTGATTGCACCATCCACATCTCATTACTGCAATTTTCTGACAAAATTTACAACCAGCTTCACAACCTTTTAAACAAAAATCTGCAGGTGTTTCGCACTTATCTGGTTTCTCTGAAATGTATAACCACTTTTCCACCATGCATACCTAAATAAATTTTTAAATCTAGGGGACGAAAATTGATTGTGAATTAGAGACTGGATTTTTAGGATGCTATTTCGCAAATGTAAATTCACATCGTAGTTATAAAGAATGATCAGATCAGAAAATTGCCTCAAGAAATTCTTCCATGGTCTGAAGCAATAGACTTCAAGCGGCTGGATTAATCCAGTAGTTCCAGCAGGAATTGTGAAAATTTTGATGTCTTTATTAGCTTTGTCAACATCATCAAACTTTTTTTCAGTTTGTCCATTCCAAGAATCTAAACAAAGGACAGATTTTTCGCCTGCAATGGGCAAAAAACATTCCTTAAACCATTGAATGGACAGATCTGACGTTAGTTTACCTGATCTCGACGCTAATGCAACGATATTGTCTGCTTTATATATATTTTTCTCCACAATCGGTCCAAATTTACCACCTGTTTCTTGTAGCACTATCAACAATGGAGATTTTAATTCTCCATCTGCAGAAACGATTGGCTGGATAGTATAGCTATGTGTTAAAGAATTAAGAAATTGTGCTATACACTCAACTTTCAGTGATCCTTTTAATGTTAGCGTACGACCTGCATGTGTTTCCAAATTAAATCCTGACTGATCAGAATTGTAAACGTTGCTTTCTCCTATTGCTTCTTTCAATAACTCTGACCTCACTTTGGAGACGAATTCACGAGATTTTTGCAGTAATTCGTCTCTTGACACTACATGTTTTCTAGTAACGAATTTATTTATTTTTCTAGAGACGATTCCATGTACTACTTTAAAATTGTGAATCCATTTTGATGAGGCGGTAAATAAATTAATCGACAAATCAACTTTTTCTCTTCCTTGCAAAGCCCATCTTTTAATATCGATATCATGAATTGGAAGTGATTTTTCCATGGCACTTTCAAATTGCTCTAAAACGTATTCTGATATCTGTAGTACTTAAGTAATTCAATTAAAATTACTTAAAGCAGTTTTTTGTTTTGTTATTCTTTTCTGGTTGTCTTTATGATTTGACAATTCACAGATGTAAAAATGGCGATAAATCCAAAAAATATTGTACGTTTATTGCAAAAAAGTTTTGATCAGCCTGAATATGACATATTGATAGATTCCATCATTACAGATGATGAAAAAACTCTTGCAACCACTATCGAAAATTTAATTAAAGAATCAGTAGATACAAGATTGTCAATTGAAGTGTTCGATACTCTATGCTTTTATGAAGATAGCGTACATCCGAAACCAACTGTCATTGAAGATGAAATAGATTTCGGAATTGTAGAAAAAGGCAATAAGAAAACAAAAGTAGATGTTGATATTGAATATAAAAGAAAAGCTGTAGAATTTTGGCGTTCTGGCAAAACTAAAAACCTTTCTCTTCAAAGAGTACGACACCATTTTAAAAAAGTTACTGACCTCAAATTATTGTACAGATGGTAGGAACAAACAAAAGAAGGTGGATCTAAACATGATAAATTACTACAGATATCAGAATACGTTTTAGAGCAATTTGAAAGTGCCATGGAAAAATCACTTCCAATTCATGATATCGATATTAAAAGATGGGCTTTGCAAGGAAGAGAAAAAGTTGATTTGTCGATTAATTTATTTACCGCCTCATCAAAATGGATTCACAATTTTAAAGTAGTACATGGAATCGTCTCTAGAAAAATAAATAAATTCGTTACTAGAAAACATGTAGTGTCAAGAGACGAATTACTGCAAAAATCTCGTGAATTCGTCTCCAAAGTGAGGTCAGAGTTATTGAAAGAAGCAATAGGAGAAAGCAACGTTTACAATTCTGATCAGTCAGGATTTAATTTGGAAACACATGCAGGTCGTACGCTAACATTAAAAGGATCACTGAAAGTTGAGTGTATAGCACAATTTCTTAATTCTTTAACACATAGCTATACTATCCAGCCAATCGTTTCTGCAGATGGAGAATTAAAATCTCCATTGTTGATAGTGCTACAAGAAACAGGTGGTAAATTTGGACCGATTGTGGAGAAAAATATATATAAAGCAGACAATATCGTTGCATTAGCGTCGAGATCAGGTAAACTAACGTCAGATCTGTCCATTCAATGGTTTAAGGAATGTTTTTTGCCCATTGCAGGCGAAAAATCTGTCCTTTGTTTAGATTCTTGGAATGGACAAACTGAAAAAAAGTTTGATGATGTTGACAAAGCTAATAAAGACATCAAAATTTTCACAATTCCTGCTGGAACTACTGGATTAATCCAGCCGCTTGAAGTCTATTGCTTCAGACCATGGAAGAATTTCTTGAGGCAATTTTCTGATCTGATCATTCTTTATAACTACGATGTGAATTTACATTTGCGAAATAGCATCCTAAAAATCCAGTCTCTAATTCACAATCAATTTTCGTATGGGAAATTGCGACACGATTTTAAGTGATAAATATACCTTACTGTACCCTTTATATTGAACATATAAATTTTATTTTCTAAGATAAATATGACAATGCATACTATGAAATTTTCAAACTTAAAACCTTAAAATATCAAAACAGAAATTGTTTGCAACATCAAATTCATAACTCTATACTTGTTAATAAAATAAATGTAATGAATGTAATTTAAAATTTAAAAACATCAACCTATATCAATACCAATTTCATAAAAAATTAAACAATATTCAACAAAAGAAATTAATTAGAAATTTTGTCGAAAATCAAAAATATGATTTTGGCTTAAAAATTCGGATTTATTATTTATATTTCATTTTTACAGTGAAAATAAGTTGTATTTATATTAAAAAGTAGCTACAGAAAGTGTCACATCAATTTGACAAAAAATTAAAAAAGCATTTTTTTGATTTTTTGAATTTTGTGAAAAAAGCTATAACTTTCGTTCAGCTTAATATTTTTCAATCGGATATGGCTATAAATTTAAGTTAGACTAAGACCAAATAGACGGTAAAGTTTTGTTTTAATCGGTCAGGTAGTCTTTGTGTTTATCCCGGACAAAATATTGCAGACATACATACATACACACATACATACATACATACCTAATTTTTTTTATTGGCATTTTTGGAATTCTGACTACTCGAATAGAAAAACTAAACATGAATTTTCAAATTCTATGCAATGTACAAGCAAAAGTCTGATCTTATTTATAAAGAAGATAATGATTTTTCTAACAGCAGAAATATATATATATATATATATATATATAAAAGGAGTATATTGCTATTGGGCAGAAATAATTTATTTATGGAATAGGACGGGGGTGATAAAAGTCTCTGAGAAAAAGACGGGAATTGAGTCGGGGTATTGTTCTTTATTACTGGCCAGACTACCGTTTGAGTAGGTTGCATAATGCATTATAGTTCTTGTTTGGCTTTAGAAATGATGCCGCTGGTTTCGACTCCAGGGATATTCGACTTGTGAACAATACTATTCCATCGATTTTCCAATTTCACTTCTATTCCCGCTGACGACATTTCAATGTCTAGTTATCGATTTATTTAATTTGCTGATAACAAAGATTATTCATTTTCAATCAGTTCGTTTGGAACATTAATTTCAAATTTTACAATAGAGAATTTCAATATTCAAATGAAAATGATTTTATAAATTATTTTCCCAATTTTTTTTAATTATTAATTTAAAACTCAGTGTAGAAAAAATTTTTTTTTTATTACCAAGAAAAATCATTTCTAAGCATTGAATATTTCATAATTATAATCATGAAATATTTCTCTAAGAGAAAAAAATGTCTTTATAAACAAAGAAATTGCTTTTACATCAAAGAAAATTCTCTTTACATCATATCAATAAAATTGTCTTCATATCAAAAGAAAATGAAATAACAATAAAATAGAATAGGGTAAATGCACTAGTAGTCGGACACTTAAGGATACAATCTTAAATTATGGTTTTTTTCTTGAAATAGCAAATATCTACTGTGTTTATAAGCACATTATTAATTAAAGGAGTTCTTCAGGATTAAAAATCATATAAATTTGTTACAAATAGTTGAGTATTTAATAAAATATAAACATTTTAATAAAAAATTACGAATGCTTTAGTAGTCGGACACTTTTTCCCCTTGTTTCTATAGTCGGACATCTGTCAAATATTTTGAATTTATAAAGTAAAAAAGATAATTTTTTAATTGCTATCTGCTGGAAAATGGAATTAAAGCATATTAGATGTTATTAATATAATATTTAAACCCTACAAGTTTTAATATTTATGATTAATTATCAACAAAACTTTGTGCCACTCATCGCGCTACTCGAAAATGGTTGTATCTATAGTCGGACACCATGATTTTTAAAACATTAAATAAAATATTTCTTGTTTAATTATTTTCGAAAATAACACTATTCTAATAAAATATAAACTTCACACATTCGTCTAGTATACTTTTTAAAGTAATTATCACAATGCATTATTATTTATTTGCCAAAAAACACGAAAGTGTCCGACTACTAGTACTGTCCGACTATACCCGCACTTACCCTATTTTGTTTTCAAAAAATTATTTTTAAAGTGACATAAATATCAGTAAATTTAAACTACAAAGGTAAAAGTAACATTTTGAGTTCAATCAAATAAAAACTTGTAGAATTTATACAAAAAGAAGTGTTTATTACTATCGATTTTGATTTATATTATAATATTATTGCTTTATGTATAATTGATTTCGCTTTCATTTTAAAAATTAAAAAAATACAAAAGGAAAAGAATCCAAATGGAATAACACGGTTGGGATATGTGTCAGATTGCTCAATCCTCTCAAAGCTAAGAATAATAGAATTTTTGAGCTGTAGCAGATTTTCAACTTTACGATAGAGTCTAAAAAATCATGGTTATTGCTGACAGAGCAGCGTGTGGGTTCGCATGGCTGCCTGCAAAAATAATGTGACATGGTCTCTGGTAACGTCAGCTGTTACTGTGCGCTCTATATTTCAAGTTAAATCATTTAAGCGTTTCCTATGAACCACCGCTCAGACAATATATTCAGATTATAAAAAATTCAAATTACTACTTCACAAATAAAGTTTATTACATTTAGAAAATTGCTTGTTGCAAGAACCATCCATCATCTAAATTAAAATTGAAATTGAATATATAAATCGAATAATTCTATTTTTGTGAGATAAAATTTGATAATAAATATAAAATTTAGAATTGCAAAAAATTATACTTTCATTTGACATTTATAGTCTATTTAAATATTCTTTTTGTAAAATAAAAAAGTTTCAACGTTAAATATATTTGTAATCAATCATTCCAAAATATCTCCATAGAATGAAAAAAAGACCAAATAATAATTTTTGTTTAATTAATTTTTAAAGTGAACTGTATGAATAAACTTTTATGCAAATAAGAAAAAAAGATTGTTAATGGTCACTCCAATGAAAGATATCGACCCTTCTAGAGAGCAATACGAGTTTCAAAGTCCTGAACAAGTTCAGCATTTTGTTGGTTGAGGAAATCTCGTCAAGGGCTGCGTTTCCAACACTCTTGTATGTTCATGTGTACACATAAACATAGATATATGTTTCTTCTCTGAAATCCCTCAGGGTCACGACAGACACTTTCTAGATTACATTCGAATCCGGAGACAGCCAAAAACAAGCTGTAATTTGATATTACATATACTTTATATTTCTTATAAAAAAAACTTTGGGAGTGAAATTTTCTTGGTCGTAAAATAATTTGAATTATATTGGTATTGGCTTTGACTGCCTCTGAGATAAATGGATAAAATTCAAAAGTTTACAACTCACGATTATGTCTTGTCCCAATGGGAAGTAAACGATTGGTTCAATAATGGGCCATGCTTGGCGAACTCCGTTCCATTATTGGAACATTAATGGCAACCATCATTGGACCACCAATGGTTTAAACTTGGGATGATCACGCTACTGCCAATGATCGGTAGCCAAGCATCGGGCCAATATTAGTTGCCAAGGAATTGCCAAGGAAACAAAATCGATTTTTAAAAGCTTGATTTTTTATTGGCAGCCAACAAAAAACCAAGGTTTTGAAAATTGATTTTTTTAAATTATTAATTAAAATATATTTTTCAAAAATTTATTTAAAAAAAAAAAATATTTTTCAAAAATATATATTTTTTTTTAAATTGATAGAACATATTAATTTAATTTGTCACCTCTTGTAAAACAAAGATGAAAGACTGATAAATTCCCTCACTTTATATCTTACAGTGGAGGGATAACTGTGAATGTCTTTGCGAGAGAGGAGCAGGTACTTATATAGAGCCAGTGAAACAGGTCACAAGCGAGAAGAAATCACTAGCATGCACTCTGGCGGCGCTTGTCGGAAGTGGCGCAACGTTGGTTGCCAAGCGCTGTGTCGATAACGTCAGGATATGCATGCGCGCCAGAAAACAGTTCCGACAAGCGCCGCCAGAGTGCATGCTAGTGATTTCTTCTCGCTTGTGACCTGTTTCACTGGCTCTATATAAGTACCTGCTCCTCTCTCGCAAAGACATTCACAGTTATCCCTCCACTGTAAGATATAAAGTGAGGGAATTTATCAGTCTTTCATCTTTGTTTTACCAGAGGTGACAAATTAAATTAATATGTTCTATCAATTTAAAAAAAATATATATTTTTGAAAAATATTTTTTTTTTTAAATAAATTTTTGAAAAATATATTTTAATTAATAATTTAAAAAAATCAATTTTCAAAACCTTGGTTTTTTGTTGGCTGCCAATAAAAAATCAAGCTTTTGAAAATCGATTTTGTTTCCTTGGCAATTCCTTGGCAACTAATATTGGCCCGATGCTTGGCTACCGATCATTGGCAGTAGCGTGATCATCCCAAGTTTAAACCATTGGTGGTCCAATGATGGTTGCCAATTGTTTTGCCAAGAAAAAACCATTGGGTAGCAAGCATGGCCCATTATTGAACCAATCGTTAACATTGGCAACTTCCCGTTGGGGTGCTAAAAAAATTTTGATTACACCTCATCTTTTTTTTTAAAAAAACTATTTCCAATAGAAAAAAAATTTTTGAAATATGATTTTCTGCTATTAGTTTTACTATTTTCTATAACCATTACTCAAACATGATATTGGAAAATTTTTGAAATTTAAACTTTAAAGTAACTATTTTTCATTGGAAATTAAATTTTACGAACAATATCAACTAAACAAACGAGAATTTGGAAGAGATGAGAAATTTTACAATGCCTATTTACATATTGAAAGGAGTAAAACGAATTTTCGATTCAAATTGAACAACAAACTTTGAGAGCCTTCCTTTTGGGTATTGTTCATGGAAAATACGAAATGATGAATAAAATGAGGTGCACAGATTTGACGGGAACAATGGGCGATAATTCATTCGTGCACGTTTTAAAGAATGGAGTGCATCTCTGATCCTGAATTGTTGCCGTCGACGTAAATTAGCCATCTGTGGAAAATAGCCGCTCGATTAAAAGTACAAAAAAAACAACAACAACAACAAAAAATGCGATGTGAGTGCGGCTCGAGAACTGTGGGGGTGGCAATCAATCAGTTCTACTACCATTTATTTTTTACTCTCTCTCTCTCTCTCTCTCTCTTACTCTGGTTTCGAAAGGAGGATGAGAAAGTGGATAGAGCAGTGATGGAAGGAGGGTTGACGGAGAACTAGAAACGACTATTCAGTGTGAAGCAAGGGGTGAAACTGGGACAGGGGGACAAGCGACAAGCGATTGTAATTACGGTGAGCGCGACTGAATGACGAATTCACACCACGACTAAACTAGTTACTTAACTTCATGAACTTCACATCATCATCATCATCGTCAACCTCAAGCCGCACATTTGTTTGGCACATTAGTTTTGCATTTTCTATTTTATCAATGTTTATTCAAATTCGAACAATAAAAGTTTAGTTCCAGTTTTCCGAGTGGTGCATAGTGAATTTTAGACACATCTAAGAGTTGCATATGTACAAATACTATGTGATTTAACTTCAACTTTATTTTTTAAAACTTTTCACTACTTATCTTTAATTTTAGACGCGGCATGGGTGTAGTTCTCCCACAAACGTGTAGGGCATCGCCACCATCAGTTTGTGGTTTGACCTGGTTCCTTTTAGTTGAAGGCGGGGATTTTCAAAAATATTAATGAAACAATTTTTTTCGTTGACATAAGCATATTAAAAATTTAAATACTAATAATAAATAATTAAAATATAATTCATGGTGTAAAAATGCTGATAAGTTATTCAATTATTTTAATTAATATCTTAATTTACAATTTTGTTAGATTTAAACAATTTTTAACTTATTGATTTATTTTATCTATTTAAATTTATACAGATAAATTAAAAATATAAATACATTTTCTATAAATACACACTTGAGTTAAATTTATACAGATAAAATAAAAATATAAATACATTTTCTATAAATACACACTCCAGGTGCCTGAGACAGTTTTTTCTTGGTCAAACTATTGGCTGCCAAGGCAAATGCCGGAATTTCCAAGCCTTGGTTATTCATTGGCAACAAAGATTGAACCAATATTAATGACCAATTATTTACCAATGCTTTAAAATTAAATTAATGCTTGGTTATTTCTTGGTTACCAATACTGAACCAACGTTTGAAATAAATATTTTACAAATACTAACACATAGCAAAAATTAAAAAAAAAATTAAATTGGTAACCTAGAGAAGGAAAAATAATTAATTTAATTAGAACACTCTGGTGAAACAACTTGCTAACGAGAGGAAGAAATTTGGCGCACCCTGGTGGCACTTATCCAAAGTAATTTCGAGCCTATACTTTGAAGCAGCGCGGGACATTTTAAAATCGAACACCAGGGTGCGCCAGAGCTTCTTTCACTCACTAACAAGTTGTGTTACCAGTTCTATATAAGAAGAGACGCTTGCATTCTCAAACTTAGACAAATATTATCTTTGTCTGATTTTTCTCACATTCTGTTTTTAACAGAGTGTTCTAATTAAATTAATTATTTTTCCTTCTCTAGATTAGTAATTCAATTTTTTTTTAATTTTTGCTATACGTTGGTATTTGTAAAATATTGATTTCAAACGTTAGTTCAGTCTTGATAACCAAGAAATAACCAAGCATTAATTTAATTTTAAAGCATTGGTAAATAATTGGTCATTAATATTGGATCAGTCTTTGTTGCCAATCAATAACCAAGGCTTGGAAAGTCATTAACCAATGATTAATTTCCCATTGGCCATTTTTCTCGAAAATTAATAGTTTAATTTCAATGAAATTTATATATGTTAAAAGCATGAATAAAACAATTTGGAAATAATTATCAACATTTGCTAAAAAATTAAATCCAAGAATATTAAATTTTGCAACCTTAAAAAAAATTTTTTCAACTTCTGAGTACACTTCCTATGAGTTTCATTGCAATTGGAGGGGTATAACACATAAATAATTCAAATTGTTTATAGAATCGTTATTAAAAATATGGAATTTTTAAATTTACAATCATGCAAATATTTTCTTTTAAAAGAGTAAGTGGACAATTTTGTATAATCAGTGTAAGTATCATTAATTTATTGTAAACGGCTTTTCGGTTATTAATTTTTTTTTAAATTTTGTAATATTTTGTTAATGCAAAAAAATAACAAAAATTTCAAAAAACAGTTAAAAGTGTTTTTTTGTTTTGTTGTGAACTACAGATTTTCATAAAAGTTTTAATATTTTAGAAAATCAATGAAATTTTACTTTTACCTTTACCTTATTACACGAAAGTAAGTTAATAACACACTCTCTAAATTTGAATCAGCGACTTTTCGCTGATTCAAATTTAGAGAGCAGGGCCACAAAATTTTTTTCAAGAAAGTATTTACCGGACCATGTTTTTTATATGTATTTTGGGTCACTGAATTCGAATCCGAACTCAGTTTTCCGCCATCACGTCAAGTTTCTTCACAAATTAATAAAATTAAAAAAAACTGACTGTAAGCAAGATTTAAATATAAATAAACAGAAGATTCTAATAAAAAACAACTTTAAAACACTAAAAAATATTATATAATGTTAAACAATCAAAGAAACTCGTAAATATTCAAAATTTAAGATGGCGGATCGAATATGGCGTCGTTTTTTTTAAATTCACCCAATTCGCCTGAATTTTGTTACTCGGGGGTTTTTGGGGTTTTTAAATACGAATTTCACCTTAGTTTTCAAAAATTCAAAACTTCGGATCCAATATGTCTGACCAATTTTTAAAAAAATTATTGGATATACCTGAAACGATATACTCGGGGGTTTTCGGGGTCGCTAAATACGAATTTCGCCTGAGTTTTCAAAAATTCAAAAACTCATAAATTTTTAAATAATTCGTTAGCCATATTGGATCCGCCATTTTGGATTTTTGATAACTAAGGTGAAATTCGTATTCAGCGACCCCAAAAACTCCCAGGTAACAAGTTTCGAATAAATCTGATAAATTTTTTAAAAATAAGTCAGCCATATTGGATCCGCCATTTTGAAAAACTAAGGTGAAATTCGTATTCAGCGACCCCAAGAACCCCCGAGTAACAAATCTCAAGTAAATCTGATACATTTTTAAAAAATTCAACAGCCATATTGGATCCACCATTTTGAAGAAACTTGACGTGATGGCGCAAAACTGAGTTCAGATTCGAATTCAGCTACCCAAAAAACTTATAAAAAACATGGTCCAGTAAATACTTTCTTTAAAAAAAATTTTGTGGTCCTGTGTAATTAGATTAAAAATGAAAAAATATATGTCACATCAATCTGAATGTGAAAGAATAATAAATTCATTACAAAAAAAGAACCAGGTTTTATTATTTTTGGAGATGCAAAAATGAAAAATATTTGTATTGGTTACGTTTGAACATCCATTAATCGTATTAAAAATGTATTAAAAATCGCGTAAGAATTTTGGGTGAAAAACGTTTAAAAATTGTAAGAACAAATGAATTCCACACAAGTGTATGTTATAGTAGTTGTTTGAAATTCATCGAAAAATCAAAAAGTCCACATAGATTTGTTGTACTGCAGAAATTGTAAAACGACATGGTAGAGACATGTTAATAGTGGAAGAAACATTCTTAATATCGGTTTTATAAGTGAAGCAATAATACCTCGACCTGGACCATTTAAGAAATGTACCTTCAGATTTAATAATAATTAAAAATATTAATATGGGACTGAAGGGAAAAAATACCGAAGAACTATGTTTGAATGTATTTCATTAAATATTTTATGTAAAAATTAATCATTCATTAAAAAAATTAATACTTTCTCATATGATGTTAGTTTAATTACTTCATTAATAAAATATTTCTTTTTACAAGAAATTTATCATCAACAGCTATTCGCGTTGTGAAGACTTATCTTAGGGTGCAGTCCCATGCTGAGCAGAAAACAGAATGCAAAGCAGAATTTCGTGAATGCAAGAGAAATAGTCAGATATCAATATCCTTTCCACTCTCACGAAATTTTGCTTTGCATTGTGTTTTCTGCTCAACATTGGACCGTACCCTTATTTCCGAAGACCAGCTTCATAAGCGTACTGGCCCCTAGGATTCTAGGGGATAGGGACCATGTCCATCTTCATAACAAGTTCTCATACACATAACTTAATATTTTCAGTAATGTTGTAACGATGGGCTATAATATAGCAAATAGCATGCATTGTACAGTACAGCCATCGTCGTCGCATTCAGCGTGAAAGCAAGGAAAGAGTAGCGAACGCGCACGTAACTTGCGCCGCCTGTAGTCGTTCCCCCACCACTGCACTCGCTCTCTTCGTACCGCGACAGAGCGAAACTCAAGGAGCTTCTTGGGAAGGCTGGTTACGAACTCACTCCCTAGCACATTACCACTTGGACCTCCCTGCGGGAGCTCTCACGAGAGGACCTCGTGGTAAAAACTTCCTATTCCCATACTCTGCCCCCCAGGTGTATACAGTAGGAATACTGTCGGTCCAGTCAGTCCACGAGTGCGAAGAGGACACTCTTATGCGGCGTTCAATGTGCTCTCACTCGCACTCACGCTTAGGGGTGATTCATAGTCAGATACTCTTACTGTATAGGAGATCTTATTACACCTGAGGCTAAGCTACGGAGATGATTTCTTCTCTCAGGGAGCACTCTGGACAAGAAATCGACCGTTGAGTTCCTAATTCACAAATCTTTTGCGTCGGGCAAGAATATGGGCAGCGTTCCGATATTAAAATCTTGTTTCTGCCTTAACGAAGAGCAGATTCAGTTCCTCAGAGTGCACGTATTGGTCGCGTCAGTCACGATAGATTATGGAACGAATTCTAGACTATTTTCGTGAATTAAAACTCGATAGTATGCGATAGTTTCAGATAAATGGAAAAACTAAGTTATCTTGTATTATATATTTTATTACTCGCGTTCTCAGTTATTTTTATTGTTAATAATTATGTGTTTAGTAAATGTTAATTTACTCGCGTCTCGAAATTATATTGTTATTATTATTTCTCGATTAGATTCTCGATCACTATTATATTTTTGTTATACTTGAAATATTATTATTATTATTTTCTACTTGATTATTGTTAATTCTAATTTCTAATTATTTATTATTTTTTGTATAATATTATTTTATTATAATATACTTTTCTTTCGAAGGTTTAATTCTCGCCTCATTATTGACTACACCTTACTCAGAATCACAGAAATCAAGTTAAGCTCAACAGATGGAGCTTTACGCCATTAACTATGAATAATTATTTATTTAATTAATATTTAAGGGAACCCGGACTCCATCCGGCGAGCGAATTCCCAGCAAATAAAAACCCTATCATTACAGTGTTATTTGTCTGTGACCTTGTGTACACGTTTTGTGTATTTCAGAGTGGACATGGCGTGGGATATTAATTTTTTAATGTTTTTATAGTATTTTAATTTTTAACTATGTGTACTAATTATTTTTTGTATCCCAATTGGCTACGGACGCAAGAGTCTTATTAAGAGGATTCTGTCGGTACACCCACGGTGTACGGAACCCTAAAGATTAAACTGAAGTCACTAAGTTTTTCTAAAAACATGAGTTTTTAATTTAACAGATGAATAATTAAATAAACAAATAATGTACACACAAAATTAAGCCTAAAGTTATTTGGTAGATAGGTTCTTTTTACCGTGGAGCGTCAAATACCCATTTCCTAACATCATTAATATGCTCGACATACTAGGCAAACTCATTCCAAACATCATGGAAATAGTAGATCAGCTAGGCTGAACTTCTCCCATGGAGAATTTAGCTGCGGCTAAATCCCTCACTGGTTCCTAGGGTGAGGATGGTGGCCAGTGGTCCAAGGATGCAGGAGAGCAATAACGCTTTTGTGGTACCAATAGTTGTCTTGGACAGAGTAGATAGACGAGGAAGCACGAGCAGTGTTACAAGTCAAGCCAGCTGCATTTCTGTCTTTAGCAATGCTTCGGCGAATGACATAGCTAGCTGCAACAAAGATCGAGATAAATGCATTAAGTTGTGGGAGGAAGAAGCAGCGAGCATTCTAAAAATAGAAGAAGAGGACCAAAAAAGATGAGATGTTCTACCAGGGACTACACTGGTCAGAAGAAGCACGCCAAGATCGAAGGCTGGACGCAACAGTTGTAACGCAATCATGTTAAGAAACGTTGTCTTAGATGCTCAGAAGTGAAAGAGAAGTAGTCCTGAGTTTCCGAAGTGCTTAAAGAAAAAGAAAGAGGAAGGATCTCCAAAAAAGATTAATAGCAAAAGGACTAAAATGGCATCACATCTGGGTTCAGTTCACAAGGAAAGACAGACGCAACTAACGATAATTGTCAAAGTGGCTAAAAGAACACATTCGCCAAAGTGTTGAAGAAAGTTCGTGGAGGGGCTGACTTGGAGGCCAGTCAGATAAAGGTTGTGGTAGCTTTACGCACAAAAAAGGGAGGGACCTCCTTATTTAAATTGGAGGGATTTAAAATAAGGCGTCTTTCGCCGAGGAGGTGACAAAGGTAATTGGAGCTTTAGGTAAGGTGCAGATGGCGGACTGGCGAACTACCCTGAAAATCCGCGATATGGATGCCCTTACAAAAAAAGACGTTCAGGATGCCCTAGAAAAAATCTCTATGGCATCAGCAGGAAGGTGACGGTCCTTGGACCAAATAAGCGAGGAGTAACGCTCGCAGTCGTGGTCACCAGCAAAGAAGACGCTGACAAGCTGGAGAAAGTTGGGCACGTTAAGATTGGTTTCGTGTTCTGCAAGGTCAGAAGAATTGTTATGGTCACAAGGTGCTATATGTGCCTTGACTACGGCCATATAGGTCGAAACCGTCAAGCAGTAGATAAACAGGTCGGTTGCGATAGATTCGCGAATTGTATTACCTTTCTCAGCTAGAAGAGATATTTGTAAGCAGATTTGCCAAACGTCTCTACATACAACAAAAAGATTATTCTGAATATATAGTTTTTTACATAAATCATTAATCTTAATTTTTTAAAAAGAATTTGATTACAGGTTTTAACATTAAAATTTATACTATTTTATTATATTAATATATCCAATAAATCTGATTACACGTCGAACACAGTTCTGGTCTCCTTCGTAACGTATTATATAAGTTCTAAGAGAAAATTCAATCATAAAGTTAGTCAAACTAATTTTACTTTCTATGCTCATACTTGATAATGTAAAGATAACTGACGTTAAATCTCTTTTGAGATAAATCTCCTGTGTTGAAGTTTTCCTTGTGACAAACGTTTTTCCTAAGTTAACTCCGTAAAAGATATTATAAAACATTTAATATTAAATATTAGAAAAGGGAATTTTGTACAGTAAATTGAATAATATATTAGGTAAGCTAAAATAATAAAATTTGCAAAGAACTGTTTTTTCCACAAATTATTGGAGTTAAATATTGAAACTATGAATATGTAAATCGAATATAAAATATCATTAAGAAGGTATTAAATATTCTTTTTGTTAATGCAATGAAACAGTCTTGTTAAAATTTTCAGATAACAACTTTAAACTATTTCTGAGTCACGGGAACTTTTCTCATCGACCTATATATCCAATCGATTAAGCACGGATACCTTTGAATCTTGTTTCCGTGGTAGATCTCTTGCACTGCTACATGCTATCAACGTTTCTTCGATATGACAGCAACTTGTTATAGCTGGTAATCTTCTATTCACGTGCTAGGTCATCATCGATTGCACTTACCACAAAACTGCATTCAGCATTTGCTTGTCAGGAATTGAAATCATCATGTGTTATATACAAGAAAAACAAATGTCTTCAAATATATATTCCTTAATTTAAGTTTCATTGTTTATCAATTTTTAAATTATAAAGCGTCAAAAATTACAACTAAAATTTTTAAAATAATTAAATTAAAATTAAGGACGCCTTGCTTTATTTAAAATAATTTTTTGAAAAGGTCTTTTTTCGCGTCTCGTTTTGTTATGTTTCTCCGAAAGAAAGTTTTTTTAAAGACCTAAGAATAATTATTTATTAATTAGAGACAAATTAATATTTAAAAAAAAACTCAACAGTTATTCTTTAAATCATAATAATTATTATTTAAATATTGTTGATTATAATTGTTACAACCAATATTTCAATTGTAGGTATAATAATAAATTGTAGCTTTTAATTATAATTAACAAAATTGTAAAAACAAATAATTAATTAACAAAAAATAAAAAAATTGTATTAGCAAATAACAATAAATTATAATATCAATAAAATCGTAATAACAAATTACAATTAACAAATAAAAAGATTCTAATAATAAATAGTAATCAAGAATTTAACAAATTTTAAAAATAAATAGTTTACTAAATTATAAACAACAATTGTAAAGTTAAACATGATCTATAGACAACCTAATGAATTCAGAGGAATGAGTCAAACAAGTGTTCAGATAACAATGGTTTTCAAAAAATTCATGCATCTTTTTCCACTTTTTTTTATTTAAAAATTGTACAATTTTACATTGTTACAAAATGAAAAAATGTATAATTTCATTTTAACGAAAGATGGTTATAAATATACATAAAAACATATAAAACTTATAATCATAAATGAAAACTTCGTCGAATAAATTAAATGTAAAATAAATGTAACAATATAAATAGAATAAATAAAATGAAAACAAAATATCAAGATTTAATGAGAAAAATAATACATCAAGAGAGATCATACAAAAGATGAATTATATACAACGATTGGAATCTATATTGAAATACGTATATTTGTCTTCATCAAGTCGTGACATCATATTAACGACAATTTTTCGCACTCAAACATAAATGCATTCGTGCTCGAAAGTCACAACCAGTGGTTTCAGTTTCACAAATTTATTCTCCATTTGTTTCGCCATTATACTGATGAAATATATATATGTATATATATATATATATATATATATATTTCATAGCATATTTGTTTATGAAGTCATTAATTAACAATTAGTCTCGCAAAATAAAACTACATGCGTACATGAATGAAACTTGACCAAAAAAATTGCCAATGATTCAATGAATTATTATGAACATTGGCTGAAGTCTGTGAAAATATTTATTTTCATTGTAGCAGAATCAAATAGACAAAATTCAAACTTTAATTTTAATTGATTACACATATTTATTTACAGCAACTAAATCTTTGTATTTTATTTAATAACTTACTTTAAATGGTAACTCGTTAATAACATTTTTTTATACTCGATTATCATTTTTTTTCTTTTTTTTCTTTTTGACACAAAAATAACAATATTGTTTCAACACATTTTTAATTATTCTTTTTGTTTCTTTCATTGAACTAGTAAGGAACAGACAATTTTAATAATATCTTATAATTTAAATATCGTCTTTTTGTAGTAATTAATTACAAATTCTCTATTATAATATAGTAAAACGCGTTCATTGACATGATGATAATCTTTCATATACATATGCTAGAAAAAACGCAATTTTACAAAATAAATTTCTCATATAAGCAAAAATATTATTTGCATGCTATGTACAAAGGTTCCTTTTTACATAAAATATTCCCTTAAGCTGTTTCTTGACAAGAAACGTTTATTCTCATTTCAAAGTGTATGAATCCCCTTTTATGCGGCTTGGTATATAGATTATATATATTATTTAATAAAAGTTTTTTATTTTTCTTTTATAATAATATTTAATTAAATAATAGTAATTAAAAAAACGTACAGAATACTGATATATTCACGGAAAAAAATTTCTTATAGAAAACACAAACTTTTTTGTAAAATATACAAATAGGTTAAGTTGTGCTTTATGCAGTCGAGTTTTGTGTTTCCAACAAGCTGGTTTGGGTGTACCACAAACCAATCTGTAATAACACCAAGAAATCCACGCATGCGCAAAAAAATTCAAGTGAACGTCTGCTTGTCGTCTGCTGCGTGACTGTTTAAGCTGTTGAATCATAAACTGAAGTTTGTGACAAGACTCATTCTGGTTTGTGTATTTCCCAAACTCAGCCGTTTGTGGATACTACAACCGCCGTTCATAGATGGCACAGGAAATTTTTTTCCGTGTTAAAACAAGTTCTAAACTATCTAAATGAGCAATTAATATATATTAAACCTAAGTGTTTCTTTTGAAATTAACAATTTTTCAGTTAATCAAAAAAACCTATTAGATTTGAAATTAATTTGTAATTTGCCTATATGCATTCTATAGTAAAGTTACTACAATAAAATAAATTAAATTAAATTAAAATGTCTTTTTTAATATAATTATCTGGCGTGCAATTACGTAATTTTATTTTGAGTTTCACGTTGATTTCTTTTTAGACTTTGACATTATTTTGAAGACATAGGATATTCATTAAAGTCAAAGTGAAAGTTTTAATTTAAAATAAAAATAGAAATTTTTGACAAATTTAAAGCGAAAATTAAAAAGAATCACACAATTGCACTCATGATGGCTAATTATGTTTTTATTATATAAGGATTTTTAGTGGAATATTGTCTGTTCCTTACAAGTTGTTTACACTGTGGAACCAATGGAATTGGATCGGTCAATTAGGGAGAAATTTTGAACATATTTCTATAATAATAATTATTTATCACTTTTTGACAAATAAACTCGTTTCTCATAAAACTGTGACATTTAAACAAAAATACTTACAAGGAAAACTCGTTTCTGGTTTGAAATATGCCTCGCGTGTATATTTTCATTGACAAAACTTATTTTAGTTTTGCCGCACGCAAGTATATTTGAAAGGATTTTATGCTACATGAATAGTACATTTTCAATAAGAGAGGCAAGAACGATGAGGTTTTCGAGCGACTTACAACAGCATATATATATACGTATATTCGTATTAAATTGGCATACAATTCCTGTCATATATTCTTCACGCTACAATAATAAATAAATAAATATGTGAATAAACTCATAAAGAAAAAAAAATTTCCTCTAAAGTATATTGAGCTAAAGAATTTAAAAATATATCCATATTACAAAAAAATGAATAAAAATGTTTATAAACATATATAAATATAAAACAAAATATAAGTTCTTGGGGTCCGGCCAAGCGACAGGAGTGGGGAGAAGGACTAGAGAGGCTAGTGGGATTAGTTAGTTTGGCAGTGAGGACAGTCGATTGTAGAATCGAGACGATACGTATAATTTGAATTCAATTTGGTGTTTGGTTTTATAATCATGATATGATATATAATTGATTTTGTATTAAGATATTAAATAATATAATTGCAAACATTTAAGTAGCGTTAGAATATAAATATTTCCAGGTAGGGAAGAATACGTGATATTAATAACAAAATATTACTTTTAAAAATTGTTTGATTTTAAATACGTGACTGTATGACAAGAATTATGTAGCTTCATACGTATACACATATATAATTATTTATATAAACAAGTTTTTCTTTTATTTATTTACCTTTTTTTATATGTATATAGTCATACTTTATGTATATAATCATATTTTCTAGTTTTGCAATTTTTTCGTGATATGATACAAAATAGTGCAGCATGAAAATAATAAAAGTCGAAATGCCAAAAAAATATATCAGAGACAATATTTGTCAACGATCATTAGTCCTCAAATTTTAAAGGAAACTCTCAAACTCATGAATTTCTTTTTCTCGCAATGTATTATGATTTCAAATGGAATATTATTTACAAGGAAATATATAAAATTTTTGCAAATTATTCCTTCTAATTTATTTCGTATGAACGGCATTACTAATTATTTTTATTTGTTGTTTTAATGGAATTTGGTAAAATTTATGATTTTTTTATGTAAGAACTTAATTTGTTTGCTATTTAAGTTCGGTTTGATATATTTTGTTAGAAAGAAGTTTTTCATATTTTGGCACTGACTGTACTTGGTGAACAACCTTAAGTAAACTGCTCGAAATGTAGTTGGTAGTTGCCAATACTTAAAAGATTTCTTTGCAAAAGTAAAAATAAGTTTTATAGAAGATCTATGTATATATGTATATAAGAAAAACGAAATGTTCTCATGTATTTTCAGGAACACGCGCGACTTTTTAAAAAAGTTTTTTTTTTACATTTTTATTTTATTTTGTTAGAGAGAAATCAGCAGATGTTGCTCTATATGAATTGTCGGGAGCTTGAGAGAAAAAATGAAACAAAAAAAAATTCTCTCATGTCGCGCGTGCGTTCACTTTTCATGAAAAATACTGAATGTATTATTCGTTTAGACACTTCATGTGTGGATTAAAAAATATGAGAGAAAGCACACACAACTTCATGATAAATTTTCACACACCTAAATAGAGAGGGATAGAGAGAGAGAGAGAGAGAAAGGAAGAGAATGAGAGGGAGAGACGCAAAAAGGGCTTAGCGCGTTATTCAGACGATAACCCGCTTGTTTGCCTAGGTGGAGGCTTTTATCTAACTTTTCAGTTTGAATGCTTTCCTCTACTCGTATTATCGAGAAACGATCTACCACTCGGCGCGCATATATATAGCCAAACTCCAAGGACATTTGTTTATCAACGAGCCAACGCGAATATCATGGATTTTCAAAGTAATTATAATTTCAAATCAAATTACCAACTTTTCGTCACTGGCAATAAATTAATCGAAAATAACAAATTAAATCTTATATCTTTTAATACTCATTCAGTATTAAGGGATAACTAAATGAAAATTTTGTCAGGTAAAATTTTTTTTTCGATTTAATGGATTATTTTATTATTAAAACTAAATATCCAAACAGCAAAAATATATATTGTAAAACGTTCAACTCAATTTTAAATACAAAAAAAAATAAATTTTTAATTTACCGACTGCGTCACATGTTTTATTTCTCACCAGAACCGAGAAATGAACGTTCAAAAATAAGTATACAAATCAATTTAGTTTTGATAAATTTCATCCACGTAATTCGAATAATTTCTGAATAAATTTTCCTTCAAAAATTAAGATCAAAGTGTGCATGAAACAAGTCGTTTTTTTTAACAGGTTCTGCTAATTAGCCGAAAGTAAAAAGAAAACGAGATAAAAAAATGATGCAAGTAGCAGAAATCCTTTACATTTTGCTAGTTTTCTAAGGAACTTTGAATACAAAAAAAGACAAAAAGAAAGTTCCAAATGTGTGCTGATTATGAGCGCATAAGCCCCTTGACTCGTCTAAATACCCTTCTCATAAATCGTGAGTTATTTTGAGTAGCATTTTTAATTGCAAAGAGTTCAAAAAAAGACTAACAGGATAATTAACCTTTTCCTTTGGGGAACCCTTCAAGAGTGTTGGGTGTGGGTTTTATTCGTTGACGTGCATACGAAATAATTAGCGAAACACTTTTACAAAACATTTGTAGAGATGCGCAAGAGAGAATCGTAGAGAGGGTTCTAATGATCGCGAACGTGACTCTGAATAAATTGTGACTCTGCTCTCTCATTGTATATTCAGAATCCCTAAAACACTCGTTTTTCACTTTTTTTCCTCCATTTTATTTTTTCCACGTATTTAGAGTCGAGATATAAACAAAAGTTCTATACATGTATATTTACATCCATGGAAAACACATATCGAAGAAGCAAAATTAACGGTTCTTCGATTTTCGCAGCACCGCGCGCAAACGTTCATTATTATGCACCTTATCATTTCTTTTTTATATTCATTTTCTGTTTATTTTAGCTAAAAAGTGTGTCATGACATAATAAATAATCAAAGATTATATTTCACATTTAGTCTTTAATTTCATGTTGATTAATAATTTTTTGATTAACTGGAAATATTTTCCAAACGCAATAAATTATTTATGAAAGTTATAATAAAGTTGAAATACAAAAAAATACTTCTGATAATTATTCTCTTTAAATTAATTTTCCTTTTAGTAGAAAGTGGGTCAAAATTTCTCAGAAATATCAATGTTGGTTGGGGGTCTTTTGATTTTTTTGAAAATGGGCATATATTTAGTGTTAGGAAAGATGTCTTTGTTTGTCAATGGGTTTTCAAAAACTTTTTAAATTATTAGAGTTACGGTGCTTTTAATTTTTAGCTTAAATTTTTTTTTAAATACAATATTTTTGACAAATTTTTATGAATCTTTTTTATATTTACAGGATAAACAGAAAATTTACAATCGTTTAAAATAAAAATTTTAATTTAAAATTGTTTTAAAAATTTGTTGGTCTATTGTTGGTCAAAATAAACGACTTTTACTTATTATAGTTAATATTTACACATAGCATTATTTAAACAATTCTTAATTAAATTAATAGCGACGTTGTTTTTAGTTCTTTAAATTTTTTTTAAATGGAATTGAATGTGATATATTTTTTAATATTTTATAAAATCAATTGATTAATTAAATGTTCTTAATTATTTAATATTAAATATTAAAAAAATATATCACATTCAACGACATTTAGAAAAAAATGAAATTTAAACAACTAAAAACAACGTCGCTATTAATTTGTTAATTAAGAATTGTTTAAATAATGCTATGTGTAAATATTAACTATAGGTAATAGTCGTTTATTTTGACCAACAATAGTGCACATTGCACCTATTAATTCATAAATTTCGCTTATAGGAACTGAAATCATTAAAATTGTTTAAACAATTATTAATAATGAAGTACATTAATTATTTTAACTGGTATTTACTTTTGGGTCTCAAATACACCCTGATGCTTTAATGCCTTCCTTCCGTTTGAGTTCTGCGCATCGAAAATAAATGGAAAAACGATGCGCGGAAGGAAGGTATTAAAGCATCAGGGTGTACAAAAAATTATGACGTGGATTTCAATTACTAAAAGTTAAAAAAACAAACTACTTATAATTTATAATTACTAATAATTTATAATTATTAATCTATAATTAAATTACTTTAAAAATTTTGGCTTTACCTGATGTAATAATCGCCTTTTTAAAAAAGTTATCTTGATTTTAAAGAGAAAAAAATTTTTTTTAGCTTTAAAAATAAACAAGAACTAAATTTAACCTAAAAATTAAAATGACCGTAACTCTAATAATTTTGAAAATTTTTGAAAACATTTGGACCCACTAACACAAACTATTTTCAAAAAAATTAAAAGACCCCCAACCAACATTGTTATTTCTGAGAAATTTTGACCTAGGTAATTGTCAAATTAAAAAAAATATATAAATTACTGATCACATTTCTAGCGGAGTAAAAATTTAAACTAAAATGTCAATCAGTAATAATAATAAAAAATCCAATATTTAAAAAAAAACTTGCTCCAATTTTTATAATAAATTAGAGAAGGGAATTACATTTTATAAATTCTGAAAACACAAATTATATTATGTGACTAATTAAAAGAAATTTTAAATTGGGTAATTTGATAAATTTTAATTCAAGAAATATATAGATTCTGAAATCACTTTATCAATTTTATAAAGAAGACAAAATGTAATAAAACTGGAAAACTTTATATTAAATTTTAATAAGTAATTTAATATTTTACTAGTGAATAAAAAGTTCACAAATAAAGAAATCAATCACTCATGAATCTTTAATTTTATCTTTATTTTTGTACCTTATAACAATAGTAAATAAGGTCCCTTTTCTCGTGGAGCGTCACATATCTATTTTTAGGACTTAAGACTTATGGCATAATATTTAAAACTTGGAATAAGATTTAAGACTAAAGAAATTAAAAAAAGATTTAGAATTAAGGCATAAGGCAATGTTGCCTAACGAAAGAAAGTATAAGATACTAAATTTTAAGTGAATATTATTGACAGTGTTGATTTAACGTTATAACAACATTACCCCAAACTAGCCGCGCAATACAATATTACCCCGCAAAGTTGTCTCAAGGTCGGTATTGTAAAAATTGTAAAAAGTAAACATAAATTGAAAAAGTACACAAGAATAAAAAAAAATGTAGAAAAAAATTTAAAAGTAGAAATATAACTCATTGATTAAGCTTTATATCAAGAAACACTTGGAAGTAATTATATCGCTAAAATTTATGCGTACATTTTTTTTTCTCCAGATGATCATTACAGTCTAAAAAGTACTTACATATTTAATCAGTATACTTATAGTTTAGTGTTCTTCATTTATAAGTCGTTTTTTTCTTTGGTACGAAAATAATTTAGCACATACTCTCTCTTTTTCACTTTATTTTTTCTCGGGGAATCTCAGCAACCATCGTCTATCATCGAGTGGAAAAGGGCGAATTTTTAGCCACCCATTTCTACGGCGCCAGATTTTCATTGTTGACACTCACATTTTCTAACACAAGCTAACTGGAAGCTCCATCCCTGACGCAAGAATCACCTCCTGAAGGCCGGAAGTAGTGCACAGGAAAGAAGAGCGAGGAAGAACGAGAGATAGACCTCGGGGGTGGAGGCGGCGCCTTGGCTCAATGCGTCTGACGGCACATCACCCGGAGGCCTCATCGACGCTAATCCGTAATCTCTGTTGTAATCTACAAACAGAATTACAAGACTCTTTGTAAAAGAGGAAATCGGATTAAGTATTGCCAAAAGCAACTTTATACACTAATCTTTATTATAAACATTAAGTCTACTTTTTTTCTGCTTTTCAACATAATTATAGTTATATTCTCATTTATCTTGTAAAATTATTAATACAAAAAGAATTTTTTTGATAAACTCTTGTGAAAACTACTAATTATATTATTTTATAAAAAAAGTTAAAATTAATAATATTTTATTCACATTGTTTTAATTTTTATTAAAAATGTGCATGTTTAAAAATGGGCTTTTTTCAAATTGTGCATAAACTTTGGTTTCGACTGAAATTAAAATTCTTTATGAGTTTAAAAATAACAAAATTTATTTGAAAAGTTGTTTTATTATAAAAAGTGAATGAGTTTTTTTTAAAAAATGCTTCATTATTAAAATTTTCAATTCAAATGCAATTAAAAATACGCTTGTAATTTAAAATTTCAAACTTTTTCTCTGAAAATAAATTATATGTTAGTGATATTATCTATTTTCGTTTATAAGTAAAAAAAATTGCTCTTCGCGTGTGTACGAGCGGAATTCAACCAGGTTGGAACTTGTCCCTTGAGAATCGTTACCCCGCAAACTTTCAAGATTGGTATTGCGGTTACGCGATTGCTCTTCAATATTTTTTTTTACATTTTAATTACTCTAACCTCTTGTCTCTTTTACCTCGTAGATTTTTTTTTTTAATTCTGAAAATTGACAAGAACTCGCGCAATTTGATGTACATTAATTAAGAGAAATCTATAATTACGATTTAAAAAAAAAGTGTCTCAATTTTTTTTCCAAGTACGTTTGTAAAAAAACAGCTCCAATTGCATTAGATATTATTTTTAAAATAAAATTATATTCTGATAAATTAAAAATTTTTTATAAAACTCTTGTTTGAAATTTCGTTTATGGATGAGAAGAATTTTTCTTATTGTTTTTCATAGTGTCGGAGAAAAATACATGTCGCACACGTTTGCCTCGAGAAAAATTATTTTGTCCTACCATCGACGGATAAAATCGACGAAACGTGACTTTCTGCTTGGTCGCTAGGGCTCTAAGCGCTTTCCAGTTTGCTTTGGTGTATAGCTTTATTTTTCTGCACTATCACTCGCCTCCCTTTTTCTATTTTCTGAGGTCATTTATTCCCCTGGAATTTTTCTGTGTTTATTTAGTGTACGACTGGTAATTTATCCCCAAAACGTTTTTAAAGAAAATATTCTCTAGAAATATTGTTTCTTTTTTTACGGTCCAAAATAATTAATTAATAAAGGTTTGTTCAAACGCCAAAAAAACTAAAACACTTGAGCGAGTAATTAATAGAAAAATAAAAATACAATTAACTGTAATAATTGGTTCTTTCATTCATTCACTTTTTCTGACCCTCACACTCTGAAGTTGTCTTTTGTTTATACTTTTGTTTTTTTATCTTCAGATAGATTGATTATTATATTATTACTAGCAAAATGTTACTCGCGGAATGTGATATTCAATTTATTATTATTAAGCAAATTACAAAATTTTTTATTTTCAAATATAATTTTTTAAAATAATTTCATAATCAAAATTTAAAAAATTTACTTATTAAGTACAAAATTAATTTTTACTGTTCATATTTCCAAATTTTTAAAAAAATTTTACGAAAGAATTCAATTATTTTCTAAAATTTTAATAAATCCTCCTAAGCAATTCTAATATTTTTTTAAATAGTAAAATCTTTATAAAAATTCAATGATTTTCAAAACAATTTTAATTGAATTCCTCGGATGAATTCAAATATTTTTAAATATTTCCATAAATTTCAATTATTTCCTAAAATTTTAATAATTTCTTCGAAACAATTCAACTATTTTTATAAATACAAAATTCTTTGCAGGAATTAACTTCATCAAAATTATTTATTTTACCTAATTCAATTATTATTTTCTAGAATTTTAAATTATTTTTTATAAAAATAATAATTGAATTCTTTAAAGAAATTTTATTATTTATGAAAATAATTAAATGTTTGCATACAATTTTATTTGAATTGTTGCTAGTTTAGAAGTATGAATAAAACGATAAATACAGAAAATAATAAATTAAATCTCCAAATGAAAAAAGAAATAATTAAAGATATCTAATTAGAAAGTAATTAATCAACTCTGTGAAATTATGGAGAAAAAGTAAAAGTAAATAAAATTTCATAATAAAAAAGTGCATTATAAAAATTAATATAAAAAGAAAAGTAAGAGAAATGGAAAATCGATAGGAAAGCACGAGCAAATGAAACGTTTAATATTCCCTTGAAAAATGGTGCGTGAACGAAAAAATATTGTCATTTTCTCGCTTTGGCCACTTTTTTGCGGTAACAATGAATAGGAAAAAATTCTGAAAACACAATCGAAATCCAAAGCTTTAGCGCTGATTGCATTGCAATCAAGAGACCGTACCAATTCATCACACTGGACGATGTGCTTTATTTATTTTTATTTTAACTTTTTTTTTTGCTATTTACAAGTGACTGTCAAGTCTGGGACATTTTGCAAAAGAATTTAATTCATTTTTCGTTATTCAATTTTGGTAACCGTATTCATTCAAAGAAATACAATTATTGTGCTGTCTAAAATATTTATTTAAAATATTTAATTAAATAACCACTGATTGTGGCTTGGTAAACTTAAATAAAAAAATGTCCACTGTAGTAGATTCTAAATGATTAAATTTTTCAACCCCCCTAGAAAATAAATTTCAACGAAATCCATTTTGTACTTTTTTTGTCCGCCATATTCGATCCATCATTTTGGATTTTCAAAATTTTTCTTCTGTTATTCTATGTTTAAATTTGTTTTTATAACAAAAAAATTAGGAATAATATTCTATACTACATCAACAAATTTTTGCAGCACAAATGAGATTTTAATTATAAATTTAAATTGAAATGAAATTTTATATTATGTTATATAATTAAATTTAAGAATGATGATTTTATTAATAATTAGATTTGTGTTTATATTTTCAGAGATAGGTTGAAACATGAATTTTAATGAAAGAAGAATTGCTATCCACTAAAACAACAATGACGTAAATAGTGAAACAAATTCTTGGTAAACATCGCCTCGTATGCATTCACGGCGTTGTTTTTAATTACCCTAATTATTCGGGTAACATTGTCGCTCGATTGCTTTGGGAGTTCACGATATACGGAATCTGTTAAAATAGATAATTACTGACCTGAATCTCGCCATTCCTCCACTTCATAGTCGATTGGTCGCTGTCGTGATTTCTTGTTACCGTTCCTCCCTGAACAACAAATAATACTTTTATTTAAAAAAAAAACCCCTTCACTTTCATTAGGATCCAAATAAATTTCAAAAGAGTTTTCAAAAGATTTTTCAAATTTTCCAGTATTAAAAGTGTTTGTAATTATAGTATCTAATTTAATAATGAGTTACAATCAGTAGACTGAAATAATTCTTTTGATATTGTTACTGAAAGGCAGTCTTTTCCATATTTATGGAATTTCGATGCTAGCGGTAGAATACATTTAAAAGCAAATATTATAATAACATTACCAGTAGGTAATAAAAAGCGAAATAATTTATTAAAAATAATACCATTATGCTTTGATGAAGCAGTTGCAAAGAGAGACATTTGTGTCGTCGTTGTTGAAGGAGCTGGGATTTCTGAAAAACCGAAAATTTATTTTCTTCTTGACTAAATTGAAAATCTTTTTAATTGCCGAAAAAAAAGAATAGTTTTTCGTTTTTCTAAATTTTATTTATTAGATGTTAGTTGGTCTAAAAAAGATTTAAGTTCAAGAAGAATGTAATCAGAAAATGAAAATTTAAAGCTCACCGTCTAATTTAATGACACCATCAGTTCCTCCTAAAGAATTTTGTGCGACGCATTTATATGAACCAAAGTCTTTGACTCCAACATTTCTTATCTTGAGTAACATGTATTGATTGTAACCACTTTTTGTAGAAATCGCTTCGTATTTGTCTCCTGCAACGGAACGGTAATTGCCTGGGCAAGTAAAACCAAATCCTTTTATCACTCGCCGGAAAGAAAACTCAAGTAGACGAGATCTCAACTCACATTCGAGTTCAAAGCTACGTCATTAAAAAAAAAAGTTGTACAGTTTGCCAATTCCAGACTTGCCTATCTTCGATATTGAGAAGTAACTTTTCTTATTTGCTATTTTTGATGTTTATTTTTATTAGTAGACAGTAAGAGCTGCATGGAACTTGTGAAAAAAAGAAAACAAAAACTTGATACGAGTTTAATTAATATTTTTATAGTGCAAAGAAGTGGTGAAAACTTTTTTTTATTACATCACTGTGAGTAATTAATTACTAAATAGTTATTTCTGTTAAAGCAGACTAAATAAAAAAAAGTATATTTTGTAGCTAATTAAAAATTTTTCTGTAATAGAAAGTTAAATTGTTTTTGAAAATTCAAGGGATTTATCTCAAAAATGAAAATTGACGTAATTGTCATAATAATTTAGTTGTTTGACCATTCTTTAAATATATTTTCTATTTAAAACAATATGTTCATACAATTTGTTCAACGCTTTTAATAAAATTCTAAATATTTTAATAAACTTTTAGGAGCATTTAAATATTTTAGAGAATTAAGCTTTTTAAGAGTCCTTTAGAAACGAACTGAATATTTGAGATATTTTATAGCCTGCAATATATTTCTATAAAATGAAATTAAGATATGCTTTGTTTTTTTTTAAATGAAAAAAATGTTGCATGAAATATAATTTTTCATTTATAGAAAAATGTGTCGAAGTTTTAAATAAAAATATATTTAAATAAAATATATGAACTATGATTTTTTGAAACTCATTTCTCCTTTTCTGTTATTAAAGATAACATTTACACAACAAAATTTAACGTTTTAATGCAAATTCTGAATCTTCTGCTGAGTTACAGACACGAGACACAACGTGGACAATGAGATTAGTCTTTAATTCCAGGGACAATCGACATATTATATTGTTGTTGTTGTTTGTAGAATCTTGACGACGTCCGTTAATCTCTAAAATCTCATTGTCACGATGAGCCACAATAATGTTTCGCGGAAATCTCATCTCTCTGTACGTATTTTCCCGCTCTCTTCCCCTAACCATCATCACTATCCCCAAACCATGGGCTACCTCCTTTCAACACTCTCTCAATTCTGAATGCAGTATGTGACGTTTCTGAAACATATTGCTATTGAGGCAAATCTGGCACAGTAGTCGCGTCACGCACTTTGTGTTGATTGCTTACTTTAATTTTCTGTTCATTTCATTCCTCCCTCTTCTCCTTCTCTCTATGAATACCGTCTGTATCTCTTTTGAGTGACTTTATATCAAGCAAACTGCACATTCTTTTTAAATTTTACTCAAATAAAAGAAACAAAAAAAGTGGACAATCTCATATAGTAGAAATGCATTTTTCGAGAGTTAAAATATAACGAATGCGAGTGAGATCTGTATATCACGTGATAAGATTCTATGGAAGAATGGAAAAATTTAACGACATAAAAAAGAAAATTCAGTGAACTATTTATAAAAAAAATATAATTATAGAAAGTTATAACAATATTATGAGGAATTTTATAATAAAATTATGAGCTGTAATATGTTATCATTTATAACGAAGTAAAAAATTTTACCAATTTATTTAAATACCCCATCGATAGATGTTCACTGTCAGGAATCGTGGATATTCCTGACAGAACTTGTGGTGACTTTTTCACTTGGGATTTTCACTAAACGTCACCCAAAAAGTAAGAATGAATGAACGTGATGGGCCTGGAACTCAACAAGCAAGAAAATCTTATAATTGTTGTTACCAAATTAGAGGCAGCGAACAGGTTGGAGACATTGAAGCCCATAAAGATAGGATTGGTCGTACAATGTCACAAGTGTCTAAATCGGCAAGGTATTTCAGATTAATCTTTGATAAAAAGCTGAGTTGGAAAGAACATTGTAAATATTAGAATGGAAGATTTTGAACTATGTTTTGGGCGCGCTAAAGAGCAATAAGTTAATAATGAAAGTTCAGACCTAACATGGTCAAATGGCTGTATCCGATGATTTTAAAACCGAAATTTCTGCCTGCAGTAGATAATTGCTGGTCCAGAATTCCATTAATTACAGCTAACGGACCAGGAGAAGAACAGGCTAGTGTAAATAGTGAGACGACCCTAGAAGATCTCAAAAACTACATAATCAGAGTTAGAACCGTAATTCGTCGACTCTCGGGTCATAGTCTATTGATCTACCATCAGCACATAATAGACAAGTGTCACCTATATGAAAATTGTATAAGAAGAGCACTGAAACAGTGGCTCACATATTGCCTGAATGCTCGGCGTTACCTATGATCATACACTCCAGCTGGGTTACAAACGCAATATTCCAGTAAAAGGGGGAGTAGAATCCGAATTAGGAAATATTGGAATTACTGTTAATAAACGTATGAAATAGAAGAGCACACTTCACATATCCCTTTTCGTAAATGGGGAGTATCTAGTTATTAGAGATTTTAGGCTTATGGAGATTTTTGGATTTGGTAAATCTATGTCTGTCTGAAAAGATTTTGAACATTTCTTTGCTAACTAATGAAAAGAAGAAAAGCTTTAAAACGTCCAAATTTCCCCAAAATCAATTTTGTCCATATAGTAGAATGCTTGTGATTAGGTAAACTGTGCATTTACTTCTAATATTAATAATTGTAAGTAGTAGAAGATACTTTCATAAGATGTTATTTGTACAAAAAAGATCACGCAATTAATACATAACACTTAATATATCCAACAGTAATTTCTGAAATAGACAGAATGGTAAGTAAAAGCATGGTGTACCTTCCACCAGTTCTCCATTTCCTTTGTGTTGTAATTTTACTTATGATAAGAGCTTTCACTGCAGCAATTATAATCACCTGCCTGAGAACTAATTATATTTTAAGGGGAAACAGAGAAAGGAAATGAAATGCCGGAATAAAGTTAAAATTAATTTGTAATAATTAAACTTACAGTTTAATGTTACAGGATAAGTGAAGGAAAAAACTTACATTGGAATTGTTTCTAGAAAAGTATGAATTGTTCAAAATCAGTTAAAACAAGTCCTGTTATATGAATAATTATATAATCAAGGAATATGGGCCCCGTATAGAAGCCTAGAAACTAGAACCAGAAGGTTATACAAATTTTCTACATGCGTTATAAACAGAAAATAATGACTGTTATAATCATTCATTTTAATACAACAATAATGCATACTCACAATATTATTATAATAATATTCCCATTGTCAAATTTTTACGAAAAATTAATTATAATTACACTTAAAACATAAAAATTTTATACTACAGACATTAAAGTTATGAGATTATTTAATGAAGTTTTTTAAGTTAAAAATAAAATGATGATCTAAAGTTAAATGAACATTCACGTGAAATGATATTATAAAAATTACAATAAAATATAAAATTACCAGAAACAATCATGTCTCCGTGTTCCGTTGTCCAATAATTTATTGAGTCTGGATACGCTTCCGTGTGACATTCTAGCGTAACGTCTTGCCCAATATAAGCTCCCTCTAATTGGTTTGGTATCGATAACATTGGCGGAACTGTCAACAAAAATTATAAAGAAAAATGTAATTAAAATTGAATTATCGACTTCAAAATTAATTATCTAAATTATAAGAATAACGCGACTAAATTTATAATGTCGATTTCTCGTAAATTGAAGTGTAAAAATAAATAAAAATAATTATTTTGTTTACATTAAAATTCTATTTATATGAATATAAATATTTCTCTAAATAATGGAGTTATCCTAAAATCGATATTATAATAAATTTTAAATTAGTTTTAAAATATGAAACTTAAACATTGATGGTTAATTTGTCCTGAAATGAGAAATTGTTATACACTAGTGATGTTCCTTGTATTATATTGCACAGAAGACAAGGTGCAGTCGTATCAATGACAGTATATCGAGCATATCTGGGTCAAGTAGCCGGCAGTAAATTGGAGGCTTAATGAGACGTTGAAAACCGACCTAATGCATCGCACACCACACCCATAGAAGAGCTGGTCCTCTTTATAGCCATGCGCATGGAATGTTCATACAATGTAGGTGTCTGTTGTGCCGGCAATTGCATAGAATTCAATGGCTTGACAATGACCAGGATCCTTCGACCATGTCGGCTATCACAATAGCTTTACATAGATTAGTTTACTGCCTGATATGTGTATTCATTACACCACCTCAATCAGTAGCAGTCAAACATAATATCTGACAAGATCATTTCTTCCCTAAAGATAAAAAATAAATTTCAATTTAAAAATTAAAAAAAGTTATAAATGATTTTTTATTATTTTATATCCATCAATTAAAATCTATATTTCTTAATTTAAAATTATCTTTGGTACGAGATAGATACATTTTCAATTCAGTAACTTTTCCACTTCCCACCCTCACTTCTCACTTGCACTTTCCACTTTCACTTCCCACTTTCCTACTTCCACTTTACACTCTAAGTTTCCACTTCCCACTTTCACTTTCTACTACCAATTTCCACTCTCACTTTATACTTCCACTTCCACTCTCACTTTACACTTCCCACTTTACACTCTCAGTTCCCACCTTCCACTTCTACTCTCACTTTACTCTTCCCACTTTCACTTTCTACTACCAATTTCCACTCTCACTTTACACTTCCCACTTTCACTTTCTACTACCAATTTCCACTCTCACTTTATACTTCCACTTCTACTCTCACTTTCCACTTCCACTTTACACTCTAACTTCACACTTTCCACTTCCCACTCTCACTTTACACTTCCACTTTCTACTACCAATTTTCACTCTCACTTTACAGTTCCTCTTTACACTTAAACTTCACACTCTTACTTCTCACTTACACTTCCCATTCTCACTTCCCACTTTCCACCGTCAATTTCCACTTCCACGTTCCTGTCTCACACTTTACAAAGTGGGAAGAGGGAAATTACTTAGAAATGGAGGTGAGAGTGAAAAGTAGGAAGTGGGAAAGTGAGAATAGAAAGTGGAAGTGACAGTGGAATGTGGGAAGTAGGAAGTGAGAGTGGAAAGATGAAATGGAAACGAAATGGAAACCTTGTAATGGTTATGTGGCATTTTAGCAGTGGCATTTTATTTTATTTTTATATTATAATTACATTTTGTATATTCACAATGTAATTTTTTAATTACTTAATTTAAAATATATGGGGTTAAATTAAATTTTAATTATTTAAAATAAATATTTATAAATAAAAATTGATTTAATCAAGATATAAGATAACATATTTGAGTGTGAACGAATAGAAAAAATCTTCAAATATCTGAATATTTTTCAAACTTGAAAAGTTGTGATTCTTGAATTTATGTTAACATTGACGTGAAAAATTACCAAGAATTTATTAAAGTGTATCACTTTCTTGAATCGTTAAATAAATTTTCTACACTTTGCCCTTATTATTTTAACAGCGAAAAATGTGCCTACAAAACTGGCTTACAGTACGTTGATATGTTTATTATGCAAATGGTAAAATCTTTCAGAATAAAAGGTAACAACCTTATTTAAATATATATTATATTTATGTAAGCCTTCTCATTCAAAATATGTAAAACGTGCATAAAGAATGCAACCCCTTTTATTTGTCAATATTTCTTATCGTGTTTGTTCATATAAAAGTTTATGGAAAATATAATCTGAAATAATTTCCTGGAATAATTTTAATGAAATTAATAATTTTAAATAATTTTAAAAAGGGGAAGAAACATTTTTCCACTATTTTTCTTTTGCACACGGATAAAATAAATTATCTTATATTAAATAAATAGTGATTAGCAAAATAAATATAACAACTTTCAGTCAAGTTTGGAAATTGCAATTTTAAGAGGGATGTGCATAATTTAACATAAGCTGATGAATATAACTATCATGGAAAGTTAATAAACAAAGTTTGATTAGTGAGATTCTGGAGGTTTATAACCCATGTCGTAGAGTTGTTGACGATGTGAAGTGACTATATGTAGAGAAGGCCAGTTCCGGCGAGGCATCCTATTTAAAGCCTTCTGCCTAATCTAGAAGGCTTAAACTGCCAGGACCTTTACATCTACCGAGCACTTTCTCACATCTCCTCATAAAATCGATTATGCACCTCTAATCCTATACCCTTTAAACTACTCAGTTAATTAAAATCGGATTCAACGCGGTCATGAGGTAACAGAGTCTAACTCGTAATAAATCCCAATATTTTATTATTTTCTAATTTTTTCTAGAACTATCATTTTCATTTATTTCTAATCTTCACAAATACAAAATTTTCTTAATCACTTTTTACCCTGAATATTTAAAAAAGAATTTTGTCAATTTGTTATGATAAAAATTGAATCATCGATAACACAGGCACACAAAAAAATAAAATGTCAAAAAATAGGGTCAATTTTTAAAACATTAAAAAATAAAATTCACCATTGGAAAGAGGAAGAAAAAACCTTTTAGAAACATATTCTACAAAATTTTTCCCATTGCAAGTATGTTTAGAAAAAATTCAAAAAGTAGCCGGTGTTAGCAAAATTGGTAAAATTGACCCCCCTCTACCCCCTCCAAATTTTCGAAAAAGTCAAAAATGTTTTTTGGGTCACATTTCTACTTGATAGAACAACAAATTCCCCGAGTTTCAATTTTTTTCAAGAAGTTGAAATTTCAACTAAGGACATTTCACGTAAAATGCCTCAAATAACATCTGGTACAGTTTTCCAGTTAAAAAAGATTGTATTTGCATTTATAATTTACTCGTAATTAATTAAAATTTACATTCATTGTTTTAATTAGGAACTTGTTACTTCATGTATACATATATATAAATATTGTTTACTGTTTGTATACACTTTGAGAATTTGAAATATGGTTGCAGTGTATAATTAATTAAATTAGTTTATATTGAAAGTTAGTACTTACATTGAACACGAAGAGAGACACGAGTGCTCACTGAAGGTGGAACACCATTCGAAGCAATGCATAAATATGCTCCCATATGAAGTCTGCTGATTTTTACAATGTGCAAAACTTCACCGTCGACAACACTTACTGCAACAGAAATAAGAAAAACAATTATGAATTGACAGAACATTGAAAGATTAATGCTAATTTTCATACTTCATTGTTAACACGACACTTTTTATATCTAGAATTTATTTTGTTTAATGATGCAAAAAGTTAAAAGTTATAGATACATTTTTTAAATATCAGCAATGAATATTTCATAATTCGGTTAATAATCAATAGGTTTGTAAATATTTCAATTCCTACTCTCTAACTGATTTAATTTACATAAAATGAGGACATTTAACCGACTGGAAATTAAACTGAAAGCTAGTCGATCGAAATATTTAATTACTTAATTACACAGCTCATGAAAATTCAAGTAGCAACAGTAACTGCAAATTAAACTGTCAAGAATTTATAAATGCGTTGTTCTATATTTGATATGTATATATTCAAAAAAAGTATCCTCTTACTGAAAAACAATGTTGCATTGATAGCCTGAAGAATATGGTGAATGTTGAATATGGAGAATACATATAATAAAACTTGAGAAAAGAGCAATAATTTTCTTCTTCTTTTTTTTAATAAAAGAAAAAAAAACGACAACAATTCTGTATCTATTTTTTTCTGACGTGAATGTCGTAAATTCATTCTATTTCCGATCATCGAAAACTATATAAAGTATACTAAAGCTCTTTCAGTCCATAAAATCCATTAAAACTTTATCATATATGCATCAACTTTTCAATGCAAGCTGCTATAAATTAAAATAAAAAAGAGAGATTACGTCATTTTATTAAACAAAGATTTTAAGTAAATTATTATAAATAGAAGAACATTATTTTTTAAAAATAAATATAGATTTTTCTACAGAAAATAAATTCTACTAAAATTATTCATTTCTTAAGAATTATACTACGGGAATTTAGAATAAATTTTGCGAATATTCTACTCGAGATTATGAAAAAGAATAAAATGTTTGAAAAACTGGGAAATTCGTGAATATTTGAGAAAGCCTAAAACATTCCACACAATGTTGGAGAATCTTAAAAAGAAAAAGAAATTTTTCAAATATTCAAGAATGTTGCAATGTACTTAACTTTGTTGTAGAATGTTTTAAAATAATTTTCTCTCGTTTATTAGGATGGTAACATTAGCATGATACATTCATTTCAGATAATTCTTTAAATTTTTCCACTTAAATATTAAAATTTCAAATTATTTTGTTAATTAAAATTAATTATTTTCCTCCTTATTGATTCCTGTATTATTTTTATTGAGATTATTAAAAACGAAATGTCAGCATTAAAAATTGTTTTTTTTATGAAATTCATCTCTCTTTTATAAAAATTATTGCAGAAAAATTAAAAGAGCAGCATTTTAGTAAATCAAATATTGTGTTATATATAAAAATACAACATAAATATATGAGGTTTTTATTTTCGTTATTTTTGTTCGTTCAAAAAATCATGAGGTCAGCATTTCATTTCAAATGGCACGTTTAATATCAGAGAATGTACGACAAGAATCGTTTTATATGAGCAATGTTAGATACTTTGTTGGCGCATTGTAAGTCGAGCTTCGATATTGGAATTTGAAGAAAAGATGCGAATGAAATAAGATTCTTGCTGAGAGAGAGGGGGATAGTTTCACGAATATAAGCGCATTGAAAAGTTTCCTTGTGTTACTATCTGAAATATTTAAGGGATTTTGGAGGTTGAAGCTCGCGTGGAATTTGCGTATTTCGAGCATGATGTTCACTCATCCTTATGCTACCATGTTTGGTCGTAAAGTGAAACCGAGAAGGTCGTTGTCCCCTGTTCCAAGTTATCGGTAATTCCAAAGGAGAGGGAGAGAGATAGAGCGTGGCAAGTACAAAGGAACACTCAATACAACAAGGAAACTTGGCATATATACGTATATATATACTATAGTATAAACATGTACAAATAGACATGTACACACGTATATAAACAGTACATGTACGAACAAGAATGTACACATGTAAAAGGTGCGGGATCGTTTATTGGACACTCTGAAGACAAAGAGTGCTTTGCACTTTGCTTGGAATCTATTTGCATCATGTTGCGTTCATTTTCTAAGCGCTTCGAAAGATCGAGACAAGATTTACGCGAATTTGCATCTTGAACAAAGAACCCCATTGATGTCAAAAGCAATACGTTTTTCAATATTTACGAGATGTATTTCCAACTACATACATTTACTATTTCGTGCATTTTATCTCATCTGATAGAAATTAAGTGTGTAATTGTAATTATCGAACTACAACTTAAACTTTGATATTTTTATCAATGCGGTTCAGACGTTAAGTAATATGTAAGTGAGAACTTCTTAGGGAGATGGGTCATGGTCTCCATCTCCTAGAATCCTAGGGGTCAGAACGCCTGTAAAGCTAGTTGATTAAGAATGATTAAGAAATGGACAGTGCTCAAATGCGATTTTAGCAAGAAGCTTCTTCAAAAATGGAATTGACTACTGTAGTAAATGACTTCTCAAATGAGAATGCAAGAAAATGAAACTTTTAATGTCCAAAGATATAAATATGTAAATTTATTAATATTGATTAATGTATTTGAAACTACGAATGCTAATGTTACTTGTAGTTTAAATTTTATGCGTTGTAACTATGAGCTATACTATAAAGCAGTAGTTTCTCTCGGATCTCCTTTTGAATGTTGATTTTGATGACAGTCTTTTTTATTTTGAAGATATTGGTCCTTCTGACGTACTAAATGCCTTAAGAGCTTTAAAGACTGAAGCTTAAGGATTTAATGGTCATTCTATCAGTATTGTTAAAAAGGCAATGTCTGTTTTACTACCCTATGTCCTTTGTCTTTTTTAATAAGTCACTGCAAACCTCAGTCTTTCTTGATGAATGGAGAAACGTTCTTATTAAACCTGTTAATCAAGTTAAGATTCCACAACATCCAGGGGAGCACATAGTCTCTTGTTATTAAAATTAAAATCTTTTGGTCTGTCAGTCTCTGTTTTGAAATGGTTTTCATCCTATTTATCTTAATGGGGTCGTATTGGAACAGGCGTTCCACAGGGTTCCGTATTAGGTCCTTTATTATTTATACTTTTTACGGATGATTTGAGAAGTATTCTTCAGCATACTAAGCATATGTACTATGTCGATGATTTGCAAATTTACGTAGAGAGTAACCTTGATGAATTAAATAAAAATTTAGCACTGATTAATGAGGATATTAAAGCTGTTTACAAGTGGGCAGAGTTAAATAAACTTAATTAAACTATTGAATTATGTGACGAGTTTATTTTTAGTGGTCCCGTGAATTCACCGAAGATTAAAGTAATATTTGTTCCATTGACTTCAAGTTCAAGACACGTAAGTCAATAACAATATTAAATGGAAATCTCTCTGCTTTAATTTAATCCACATGCCGTTGCATAGTTATTATAAATTTCAACTCTTTATCACAATATTATTTAATGTTGTTAATTTGAACCTGATTGTTAACTGAATGTCAATCATTCGACGTCTCAGGTGTTTGATAGTAATTTAATTCTTATAGGGGAGAGTGGGGCAAGACGGGGTACCGGCCTTATTTAACAAACGAATTAACCAATCGCGATTATATTTTACATAATACTGCACCGAGACGATAGTTTCTTGTTCACAAAACCTAAAAGCAAATGAGAGAACAAATCTTTTATCTGTTTTACTAAAAAAAACTGTTTTCGACGATTTTCTTGTCATTTTTTCACTTTTTTTAGGAGGTGTTTATTACTTAATAATAACAGTTAATGACTGTATAAATTTTTTTCTAACTGTCAAGGGTTACAGAAGAAGGGAAGCATATGTTTTTTTTTCTTTGTTGAATCGTAAATTGTAGTAATTAATCGTTTTATTAAATTTCGTAGGTGCGGGCAAGATGGGGTAGGGGAGAGTGGGGCAAGACGGGGTTCACAAACTAAGCAAAAACAAAGAGAAATAAGAGAAGTTAAAAAAACTACTAAAATCAAGACTGAATAAAATAAGAGTGACCAAAAAGAAAAAAGCTTGTCAGGTTAAATCATCAATTAGCGATGGTAAAGTGGAAAATACACCTTGTCTCTATTGTAATGGTTATTATTTAGACTCAAATGAAGGCTGGGCTGCTTTCTTTGTCTGCGGCCAATGGGCTCACTGCAGTTATGCATAAAGATGAAGATGCAACCTTTACTTGTGAAATTTGTCGACAGAAATAGGTTGCTTTCTTGAGTACCCCATCTTACCCCTACGGGTACCCCATCTTACCCACCGGTGGGGCAAGATGGGGAGATTTGCAATTTTTTCAATATTATTAATTATAAGCTTTTTTAAGAAACAGATGGCCTTTGTACGCCTTTTTTACGAAAGACTGATTCCCAAAGATAATAATTAAAAATAATAATAAAGTATATATTCGATAATTTTCGTTTTTTTGCGCTTTAAACCTTAACTACCCCGTCTTGCCCCACTCTCCCCTAAGCTTCTCCAGCACTCACATTATAGTAAATAATTCAAATTACAAGTACACGATGATTACTATCTTTTATTTACAAACCTATGTGTCTTTACCGATTCACACCTATATTCATTCTAATTTATTCTGGTGAGTAACATAAGCGAAAATGAATCCATATAATTAAACAAAGTATCAAATAGATCGGAAGATTACAACAATAACGGATTATTAAATTCTTAACTAATCCCGTTTGGCAATTATTTTATTCTTAATAATTATTTAATTAGCAAATGTTTAATTCCCCGCGTTTTATAAATGTACAATTTTAATAATTGTTTTCTTGATTATAATCTCGAAACATTAATTCACGATTATTATTTTATTAGTTTCGTTTAATATTATTGACTAATTAATGATTACACCTCTTGTCCAAATTACAGTAAACATTACGGTTTCTGAATAAATTCTGTTTTAATAACTAGATGGTACATCACGCCGTTTTTAATCTGTTGATTCATTTACAAGATTCCCAAACCCGAGAGAGAATTAAATGGATTATAAAAAATATCATTGCAACGTAGATCAATTTCTATCTTCAATTTCTAATCCAATTTTTATAAACACCAAAAAACAAGGATCAAGGAGAACTTGCACATAATTATTTAGAGCAATAAAAATTCATTTTGTTTCCTCTTTGAAATTATTCTTCCACTATCTTTCTTTAAATTAGAATCAATGATCCATATTGTAGATATAGAGTCTAAAATTAATTTAGTTTTCTGTTTTGCAATATTAACTCTCATTATGTTTTAGCAAATAATTATTCATACACAAATGGTAGTTAATGACAAAGGATCCTTTCATAAATAAATTAGAGCCTTTTATTTAATTATCACGAAATAGCTTAATTAAACTGATTACTTTAATTAGTCACCGTAAATTAAATGCTATTTCGAAAACACGTCACATGTCAAATAGTTTCATAGAATATAGGATGTAGAAACGGTAAAAGTGAAAATTTAAAAAATGAATTTATCAAAAAATTTTTATCTCCAAAGAGTGTAAAAATATTTTCTAGTTTTTATACACTTTTTAGGTCAGAACCATCAAAAATAACATTCTCGATATTTGTCATTTTTAGATTGTTTTTTTATTAAAATAAACACTAAAAATATATCGTTTTAGTGTGTCAAATAAAAATATAACTTCCTTGTGAAATTAAACTTTGCTAATATTGTTTCCGATTTCCCTTTTTATAGATTGGTTACCATTTTTTCCTCTTTGGTATTTATATCAGTTTAAGAGAAGTTTTTAATTTAGGAAAATAATAACAAATGTAATCTTTATTCTTCTTTATGAAAAATCAATTTTTTTATTTTCGTGAAAATTGAAGAAGATTAAAATTGAAATAAGAAATAATTGCGCTACTTGAGTGATATTGAAAATACGGAGAAGTAAACATGAAAGATATATACATTGTGTGAAATGGATATAATAAGAGAAAATAGAACTCCTCATATTGTTGTTATCACGATTGTTATTACATTATACGTTGCCAAAGTTATAATAAGTCATAAATGTGACAGAAAAAGAGTAAGTGAGAGAGAGAAAATTGAGATCAAAAACTAGGGCTTTCTTTTATGATTTTCTTTAAAAACTCGATGGCAACACGCGACATTCGATAAAATGCGAAAGACTGCACTTTCTGGAAAAACCCGTTTAACGCTGTTCGCTATAAAACTAAAACCATTGTGAATTGCAAGAAAGTCTTTCTTGCTATATATTTCGACTTGAGAAACTTCCAAAGTGCTTTTACCATGGAGTGAGTGTCACCACCAAGATTTTTGTTTCATCCCCGCCCCTTTTTTATTTTTGTTCAATGCCTATACGTCTGTCTAACAAATTCGAAACATTTTTCAAATACTTTTACTTCACTATTGTCCATCACAAAAAAATAAATAAAAGATTTCATACTAAAAAAAAAGTTTTTCTTCAAATCTTCCAATCAGATTCACTCACTCAACTTTTATCTCCATGAATTATATTCTTAATTAACCTCATCTAACCGTAAATGTAATTAGAGTTTCTAACCAAAAGTTGGTGGTAATTTAAAAAATTTTAAATGTTAGTCTTTGTAGGAGGGGAGAAGAAGAAAAAGTTTTTTTTTCTCATTTAAAAAAAATGCAGAAAAAAACTTTTTAGTGGGTAAAAACTAGAAATAGAAACTTAAGGGTGACAATTTATAAATTAAGAAGATTTGAAAAAATGGAAATATTTAGAAGGGAAAAGATTTAGGATCTCTTAATTTCCAGAAAAATTTGTTTTAATTATTTTAATACTTGACTTATTGAGGTGAGTTAAATTTAACATTTATAATATTGATGCCAAAAGGTTATTTTCAGATAAGTAATAAGAAAACAAAAGGAAGAAAATTTATTAATGTCTAAAAATAATTAAACAAGTCACAGAAAAAAATTACTCTTATTTTTATGGGCTAATTTCGTTTAAATATCATTACTTTAGCTTGAAGTGGAAATTAGGTTTTAGCCTATTTTTTTAGATTGAATGAAGAATTTTATTTAAAAAGAAAATTGATTTAACACGTGGAAAATAGGAAAACTTTGAAGTGGCTTCTATCTGCGACGTAGCAGGATGTATAATGAATTTAGCATTATAATAAGGACAGTAAAATAGAAATTCGAATTATATATTGTATTCATTGTTCATGTAAATCAAAGCAGTACATGTTAAAATTAAATTCTCCGTTCTATAAACCGCAAGGCAAATCCATCCATTGTTTCATAAACAATACCTCTAGCCCAGAAATTCTATATTTTCGTGGAAAATAGGGATTTTAATAAAGTAGACCCTAGAGTCCTCATACAATCAACTTTTCACAGTTAGTGTAACACTCAAAAAGAAAAGAATGGCTATTTTATGTTTCAAAATTTCCAGAAAATTAACATACAGTAACTAAATTATTTCAGTAGAAATTCTAATATTAACGGAATATGCAATTTTTATTTAATTTTGCAATTTGAAAATGTAATGTATAAAATGTATAAAAAAAATTGACTCGAATTCAGGATTTATTAAAACTAAAACATTGGAACTCCGAAAGCTTTTCGAATATTTTTAGATTTTGATGTATGGATAATTAAATGAATATAAATAATAATAAATAATAATACGATAATTAAACGTAGGTATTGATCACAAAAAAGGTTTTTTTCTATTTCCTTTCAATCAATTTGTCAGTTTCTTTACTTTATCAATAAACGATAAAATATTATTAGATTATTTCTTTTGTTCAAATTTAAGTTATATTTGTCAAATTTAGAAATTGAATTTCCTAATAAAAAAAAAGGATCGAATGACTTGTTACGTACAACATCTTATATTTCCGTCTCATATTTATCTTCGCTTTGATTTGAAGCACTAGCATCAAACTCGAAATGTTACTTTTCATTTTCTGTCCATGGTATCGTATTTCTCTCTCGTTATATCGTCATGGAGCATTAACGTTCACAGATGCGATATATAGTCTACAAAGTGTATGTACATCTCCTCGAGAAGTTTACCGTAGGAACCAAAAAATAATATTTCATACAAAAACTTTCTATCGTTGACTACATCTATAGACAGGATATTATCAACACAAACACATATAAAACAGAAATATTTATAAAGAATAACGTGTGACTTATAAAAACAAAAATCAAAAGAACAAATAATAGAAAATTAAGTAAAGAGTTTAATTTTCCAAAGAAAAATATTTTCCTTCTCAAAATTAATAATTTGTAAAAACTGATTTTCTTCTTAACCCCTTCGCTGTGAAGAGAAAAATCTATAAAGTGGGTCCAAAATGTTAAGAAATTTTTTGGCAACCAAAATTTGTGAGATTCAGTACACTTAAGTTTTAGGGGTCGCTGATGACGAATCTGAAGTCAGATTTTCAAAATTCAAAATGGCGGATCCAAAATGGCGGACGTATTTTTTTGAATTCATCGGATTCGCTTGAAACTTGTTACTCGGGGGTTTTCAGGGTCGCTGATGACGAATCTAAAGTCAGATTTTCAAAATTCAAAATGGCGGATCCAAAATGGCTGACGTATTTTTTTGAATTCATCGGATTCGCTTAAAACTTGTTACTCGGGGGTTTTCAGGGTCGCTGATAACGAATCTGAAGTTCACTTTTAAAAATTCAAAATAGCGGATTCAATATGGCGAACATATATTTTTTAATTTCTCGGATTAGCTTGAAACTCGTTACTGTAACTAACACGCGTAATAAATAAACGAAAGGTAAACACTTAGAAGTCGGATTAATACCTATTGTTCCTCGAATCATTTTGAGTAAATTAAGGTATTTGTCGCGTAAATTCGTTTTCGTCAGATTTTTTTTAAATTTCACATAATTATTCTTTGGATATTTATCTACAAAATAAGGCCTATTAAAATAAAATTGACCGTCTGTAAGTCTCAAAAAATGAAATCAAAGTTTCGATTTTTAACATGTAAGGTATAGGAAAACCATATGAAAACCACAGATTTTTAATTTTTGCACTTATACTAATCGTCAGATTTTTTAGAAAAACTAAAGTTTCATTTATTGAACCAAAATGAACTTTTATAAAAAAAATGAAAATTTTTCACTGTCTTGTTTAAAAGATATTTAACGTCAAACTTGAAAAATTATTTTAACAATTACTGTAAATGACAGGTGAATTCGTAAACGTAGTAATAGCGCTTGTTAAATACTACAGCTTGTCTGCTACTTTTGGCGCGAAATTTTAAAGACGGCCATACGCCAAACTTGCGACGTTGCCACGATCGTTTTTCATGCGAGAGGTTATGAATATACATTGAGAACATCTGTATGTCAAACTGTACGTCCGCAAAAGTTTTTCGGAAACTCGCATTCATAATCGTTTCATAAGTACAGTCAACGGATACAAACTTTTGACAGTGACCAGTCGCGCGACAAATACCTTAAATCCAATGAATATTATAAATGTAGGAGTGTCCAAAATTTTAATAAGACGAATATACGATAATAAGACGATTTTATTATAGAAAAGTTGATTAATGTAAAATATCAAAACAAAAGACGATATGCTTTGTGCAAATTACATTCTAAGAATAGGGAGTGTTCAGAAATCATGTCTTTATTTTGGAAAATCTCTGCTTTTATAAAAAAAGAAAGACTCAACTTGGGTATTCATTTATTTATCATGTATTTTTAAAAAAATTCTTATTTTTTTTGTTTTTTACGAGCGATTTCAAGCGTAACGACTAGTTTCAAACGAATTCGATAAATTCAAAAAATACGATCGCCATATTGGATCCGTTATTTTAAATTTTTAAAAATCTAACTTCATATTCGGAATCAGCGACCTCGAAAACCCCCGAGTAACAAGTTTCAAGCGAATACGATGAATTCAAAAAAATACGTCCGCCATTTTGGATCCGCCATTTTGAATTTCGAAAATCTAACTTCATATTCGTAACCAGCGACGTCGAAAACATTTTGATATAATTGTGTGAGATATTATTTTGATATGATAATGTATGCTGCCTGAGATTTAATATAATAAAAGTATCATTCAAAACAGTCTACTTTTGAGCAGCCATATTGGATTTTGGTTTTCGAATTTTCGAAATTTGACTTCAAATTCGGATTCAGCGTCGAAAATACCATAAGTAACGTATGTGTGACGTAAATTTACTTGTTTTTTCTGCCTTTTATCAATTTTGTTGTATGTACGTCTATAGACGTACCTCACACTGGAAGCCCACTTTCAAATGTACGTCTATAGACGTACCCTCACAGTCAAGGGGTTAAAATTTTTATATTATTCGACATAGGTGAAATTTGAAAAAAATGATAATTCAATATTGAAGTGAATAAATAAAGGAATTTTCTTCTCTCTGAAGTTGACCCCATTGACATCAAGAGAGGAAATCTCTACTATCCGTATAGCTAGCTTCTTCTTTCGATAAAACAAGGAGGGTAGTATTTGTTACATTCGATTTCGTTTCTCGTTCTTCTCCTGTTTCCAAAGTTTTCTTTCTCCTTTTCCTTGAAGTGTGCTCTCAGCCGTGAGAAGAAGTGGCGGTGTTGAGGAAAAAGGAGAAAAAAAAGGAAAGGTGAAGAGAAAAGAGAAAAAGACAGTCCAAAAGCGTTATATAGAGAAAAGAAGAGAATGAACGTGTAGATAGGAAACCTAACAAGGAAGGATGTCTGGAAGCTATCAGGATGGGAAATAATGGCGTTGTGCCCTGGAGGGCAACACATCAGTTAGTAACACGCCAAGGTTTCAAGTGCATTTCTCGATATCGTCTCTAATTATGCTAATAATCTCGCACAGAAGTCAGATGTCCTTTCATGAAAAAGTGTCTTTATTCCCAAAAATATCAAATGTAATTTATATTAATTCATACCTTGTAACGATCCAAATCGTTTTCCTTATTTTTGTAAATATGCCGTTCTCGTAGTTTCTTCATCTTACAACTTATCGCGCCTAGCGATAGGCTATAAGGTACCGCAACCTTCGGTAATTAACCGAATTATATATTCGGGTGTCATCGAACCACACACGAAACGTGTTATGGATTACGACGACGATCTCAAGCGATTCTCTCATCAGAGAGAAGCGAGACTTCAAACCGCGATTTTCCGCGCGTAATCGATGCGCTGCGTCGCATCCTCGTTATTTTGTATATAATTTAAGTTTATTCTTTTATTAAATGTTTTTCAATTATTAATCTTATTGTTTTCTTGTGTTGTGCGCCTTCTCCATAATAGGATTATTTTTCGTCTTATCAACGATCCAACAATCTGCGAACTTGGTAAGTTTGATCAATCTTTACTCATCTGTGTGGCTCGTCTCGATTCGCAACTGCTCATCGAACTACGTCGCAGGTTGGATTGCCCTTTTTTGGATTATGGAATCTCTGCTCAAATTATTGTGTCGGCTATCGCGAGCCGAACCCTGTCACAACCTGTAGTGACATAATTATTTTCCTATCGGTATTTACGCTTATAATAATCCAATAAATCTAATTTGAAAAATACAAAAAGAAATATAAAAATTCGGAAATTTATGATGTCCCAGATCCTCATTAATAGAAAGACCCAAATTTTCAGAAATCTGTTCTGCATAATGTCCCGTAGGAGATTCTGAAATAATGCTCTGTGCGAGATAATAGTTGTTTAATTTGAAACATTACGAACTTCATCTATTATTCAATAAAAGCAAATGTATTAGTTCAGCAATATAATTATTGAGTGCTCGTGATATTAATGGTGAATTTGAATATTTTACTAATCCAAAGTAGTAAATTTTGCACATACATATCTGGTAATATGTTGCTTTTACTACTGTTTTCATAACCGCACACCCCGCACACTAAATCTTAATGATGAATTCGTATTTATAAAACTAATTGCATATTCATTGTCTGATGGATTGAGCAATAACCCATTTCACATTGTATTAAAGTCGTGAATAACATATCACTCAGATTAATATTTAACAAACGGAAAAAAATGATGATGATGTATACTTTTAAGTATAATTATGATTAATGTTTTATTTTTTTTCCCTCTGTTGAAAGGGATGGAAATTATTTGTGCAATAAAGAATTTTCTCTCTCATCGATCTCTGTCAACGTGAGCTTATCACATATAATGCATTAAAGTATAATGTACAATGTAATATAATATACGTCAACCATACTCCGTAATGTAATACAGATATTAAAAGATTAAATTATGTTATTTTTTCCCTTCTCCTAAATGTGTTTCTGACCAGAATTAATTTATTATATTATCAAATCTCGTACACAACAAAATTATTACAAGTACAGGACTCGAACCAGTGAAAGTATTTAAAAATACGGACTTTACGGACCAAAATAGAAAAATTACGTACCATTTACGGACCAATTGCTGACAAAAATATATCCAGTTTGAGTCAAACAACAGAAAATTTTACTTAAAAGTTAAAACTATAAATTAAATTTTTCATAACTATAAAATATGAAGATGACCGAGTGATAAAATCATTATCAATTCAATTATTATTTTCAAGAATTTTTAACTAAAATTCTTCTTAAAATGGATTATTTTTAATAATCGAAAAGTTCTTTGACAATTTTCAAATTTATTTGTTTACAATATTCAATTTTATGAAATTTCAATTATTCGTTAATTAAAAATATAAAAAATTCAAATTTTCAAAGATTTTAATCTGAAACCTTTTCAAAATTCAATTATTTCTAAAAATTTACGCTCTAATGCTTTTAATATTAAATTATAATCTAAAATTTTAACTGAAATCCATTTTTAAATCAATTTTTATGAGAAAATTCTACTAGAATTCAATTATTTAAATACAAAAAACAATTTATTGAATAATTGCATGTTTCTTAAAATTCAATTCTCATAAAGAATTTTATTAATAAATTTTTAAATAGATAATTGAATTCTTTTAACGAATTTTAATAAAATTTTTAAGAATAATTAGGTACATTTTTTTTGAGGAATTCGATTAAAATTGCATTAAAAATAATTGAAATTCTGCAATGAGTTTTATTATTTATCAAAATAATTGAATTTATAATAAGAATTTTATTATTTACCAAAATAATTAAATCTCTGTAAAAATTTTATTATTTATGAAAATAATTGAATGATTGCGAAGAAATTTATAAAAAAATTTGTAAATAATGAAATTCCTGTGAAATTTTTATTATTTTTTGTAAATAATTAAAGGTTTGTGTAGAGTTTGATTAAATTGTTTTTAAATAATTGAATTCTTTTGAAAAATTTTATTAGAATAGTAGATGCCTATTAGAAATCATTGAATTGAGGAATTTTTTTGAAAATGAATGAAATTTTGCTAAGAATTTTATTAAAAATTTTAAAAAATAATTGAATTTTGCAGTAGAATTTAATTATTTTTAAAGATAATTCAAATTTCGAAAAGAATTTCATTCAAATTTTTGAAAACAATTTAATTTCTTAGAAGAATTTTATTATTTGAAAAGATAATAATTGAAATTTTGAAGAGAAATTAAAAAAAAATTAATTCTACAGAATTGTTGTTAGTTGAAAAGTATGAAAAATTCAGATTTTCCAAGATTTTAATTTGAAACTTTTTCAAAATTCAATTTTTTCTAAAAATTCAAGCTCCAATGCTTTTAATATTCAATTATTATCTAAAATTTCAAAAAAAAATTAATTTTCAAATCAGTTTTGAACAGAAAATTCTACGAGAATTCAATTATTTAAATACAAAAATAAATAATTTATTGTATAATTTAAAATAAATTCTCATAAAGAATTTTACTAACAAATTTTTAAAAAATTGAATTCTTTTCATGAAAGTTAAAAAAATTTTTATGAATAATTACATTTTCCGAGAAATTCGAATAAAATTGTATTAAAAATAATCAAAATTCTGCCATTAATTTTATTATTTACCAAAATAATTGAATCCCTGTAAAAATTTTATTATTTATGAAAATAATTTAATGATTGCGAAGAAATTTATATAAAATTTGTAAATAATGAAATTCCTGTGAATTTTTTATTATTTTTTGAAAATAATTAAATGTTTGTGTAGAATTTTATTAAACTTTTTTTGAAACAATTAAATTTTTTTGGAAAATTTCATTAGAATAGTAGATACCTATTAAAAATCATTAAATTGAGGAAAATTTTTGAAAATAATTGAAATATTTACAACAATTTTATTAAAATTTTTGAAAATAATTGAATTTTGGAGAGGAATTTAATTATTTCTAAAGATAATTATTGAAATTTTGACGAGAATTTATAGAAATTTTTGAACATAATTAAATTTTTGAGAAGAATTTTATTACTTTTGAAAATAATTAAATTTCTACAATCATTTGTAATTTTTGAAAAATTATCCAAATTATATCGTAGAATTTACGGACCTTTTTCAATCAAATTACGGACTTTACGGACCTTTTTTAAAAGAAAACGAACTTTTACGGACTTCAAGCAAAGCTACGGACTTTTACGGGATTTACGGACCTAGTTTGAGCCCTGCAAGTATCTAGATTTTAAAAATTTTGTAAAATCATTGCAATTTTTATTATTTTTTAAAAAGAATAAAATCAAAAAATTACAATATAATAATGACATAAAAATAGACGTGCGAAATCTGATTCTTTCATTATGCTTTTATATTTAACAATAGTGCTTTATTGAAGATTCTATAGGTATTAGAAAATAGATAGTAGATAAATGAGATTGATCATTCGTTGATTTTGTCACACATGTGTAATATAGATGTATATAGATTTATGTGTGTATATCTATGTAGCTGGCACATTTATGGAATTCCAGACAACAAGATATGGAGCCATTATGTTCGTTCTCCACGCGATACAAGATATCAACTACCAATACCTTTAAAGAAAACGACATCGCGGCATTTGCAGATCGATGAAATACTTCCTCGCTGTACGAGAAAGGAGAGCATGCGATTTGACAATAGGAAATAAGAATGAATGTAAGTTGTATTTCGATGCACTGAAAATAGAATTCTCATACATTAGAGGTAAAATAAGATCTTCAAATGTAAATCGGATTCTTTAAATAAAATAATTTTTACGAAAATTTTTTTTTTAATATATTTTAGTTAAGGAGTAAATTAATTAGTTTATTATTATATGCAAGTAAGTAAATAAACTCAGAAAGAAAAAATAATGATTAGTGTTAAGGACAATTTCTTCTTTGATTTAGTAGAAGAGAGCGAGCCAATTGCTTTCAGTTCCCCCTCCAGTCGACACATGCGCAGCGCGGAAATGAAAAGAGTGGGAGAGACACTCGAGTACTATTATTTGTCTGTGCACTTGTCTACACTTTTTGTGTATTTAACAGTGAAACATGGCGTATGATTATTATTTTTTAATGTTTTTTACTCTGCTTTGAATTTCAATTAGTCTTATATATATATTAATTACATTTTTTATCCTCCTTCCAAGAAAGAGCTCGACCTTCTATTTAAGTAACTCCGTTAAATACTAAAAAAAATATTCTACAAGAAAAGTAAAAATAATAGTGAGCTGATATAATATTAATCAGAATATCAGTTTAAATAATTTTGTTGATGTTTATCTCTGAAGAAGGTAAGTTCAACATTAAAAGTGTAACATATTCAGCTCATATCTAGCAATGTTGATATGAGAAAATGCATTTAAATTATAGTATACTAAAGGCTGGTGATTAATTCGAGAGAAACTTTATATTGATCAAACCTATAAAGGATGCAAAATATTATGCTTTGAAGAACATTATTCGCGAGAGCTCGTAATATTTTATTCATACGCAAATAAGGAATAACTTGGTCTGACTGATGCAAAGTCGTAAAGTACATGCTTCTTGAAGTTGAGTAAACTGCAGGATGCAGTAAAGTGAACTTTAGAGTTCTAGGGCGCTTGGCATCAATTGTATTATGTTAGTAAGACATTTAACAACCAGAAATTTTGGCCCATGAAAAATAGACATGCTTTTGTTCTGAAAATATCATTTGTATTATGCTGCAATAGATTACAGACAAGAAAAATTTTTTTCCTCACGAGGCAGCTAATTTTTAATAAATTATGTATTCAATTTATGATTCATTTAGATTTTGGAGAAATTAATTTTTTAAAAAATACTTTTAACGAAGATGTTAAATAAAAAAATTTGTAAATAGAAAAATCTTGTGTATTGTCTTAACGCTTTTATTGTGGTCGTTTAGTAAAACCGGTTGGAAAGTCCTGTACAAAACTTCAATGAAACAGCTATAAAGCTTTTACCGAATACTTAATGTCATTGTATAATTGTCACATAATTTTCACCTCTCTTCAAATATTACGACCCGCTTGAAGTTATACTTGGACAATAAAAAAAAGCATGTCACCGACAGTGCCCACATATAACTCAATTTTACGATTTTACATTCTATAAACTACATTTGAAATTTGATAATTGCTGCGTTGTTGGATGGACACAATGGTCACGAAAGATTAATAACACAATTTTTTTCCGCTTTAGTCAACTATTTTTTAATAAATTACGACAGAAAGGATTTTTCGTTTAGGATTTTATATTTTAATTCAATAATATAATTCCACTTTCTCGATTATTAATTAATTAACAAATAATTTTGAACTGTTTAATCATTTCATTCCATTTATTTTCTTTTCAATCTCAGTCTTTAAAAATTGATTCTATAGTAACTATTTATTGAAACAACACACTAAAAAAAAGTCTTACTTTTAGCCTATTTTTGAGGCTGAATTTAAGCTGTAAACGGAGTCAGACTTTTTTTTCACTGTGAATACATCATTTAGAATGATGTAAATTTTCTATTTTCTCTTTTTAATTTAATATGATATTTTATTATCAATAATCTGTCTTTTTTAAAAATACATTTGTCGTATATTCAAAAATTTTATGTTTCAACCATTTAATTTCCTTTTTTGAATTAATTGAAACAGAGCGATTCTCTCTTTTTTCGGAAAAAAACCAAGTTTCATGTATTGTGAACGAATCTTCACAAACGTGAAATGTCATTGGCGGCTGAATAATTGCGTTACAACATCGAGTTAATCGGGCGACAGAATTTCAATGCTGGACAGCCGTTCGGTAATAATTGATCGAGGAAGTAACGCATTACATTGAAGAGAATCTGCATAATTTCTATTTCACGCATTGCCTGTGATCGAGAGGTGCATTCGATTTGACTAAAGTAATTTAATAAAACAAAATGAAAAAAAAAACCGAAGGAAAGAAAAATAAATTCAACTTTACTGCATTATTTTAATTGAATAGAATTGTAAATTGATAAAATAAATTACAGTTAAGAGGAAATCAAATTTTAACTGAAGTTTATATTCGTTCTCTTTTGAAATGTCGATTTCATTTTAAAACATAACAAACACTTTTTAAATTTATCAAATATTCAAAATGTCCAATGTCTGTTTTGTAAAGAAAATTTAATTTTTCTGAATATTAAATTTAAATTCAAACAGAAGAAAAGGTAATTTATTATTCACACAAATTCATACTCGTAGTGATGAGTTCTGCTTGTAGGAAAGTACACGGAGAGAAAAATCAAGCGTTTGTAGTATGGAGACTTCCTATGCTAATTTTGTATGAACGTCCTGCTAAAGAGGCATGTTTTTATACCTCAGTTGCATGAAACATATACTAAAAAAGCATGGATCTCTTGCAATCGTAGTATACTGACGTCCCATGCGTTACAGGTAGAACTTTTATGCTGATAACGTAGAAATTTATACAAATACAGCAGAAGTTTTACGCATATTGCGCATGTGCATTCTTTTACGAAATAAGCTTAACTGGTCCATACTACAAACGCTTGATTTTTCTCTCCGTGTAATAATTAATATTTTCAGAATAGTAGATGTAAAAACACAGAACGGAGTGTATTTAAATTTTACGATGCTTTTAATACATGTCAGTATTCTTTATAGAATTTGTAAATTTTTAAAAATGAACAACTCACGCTTATTTTTGGAAATAATATAAAATACAAGATATGAAAATTAAAAATGTACGTAATTTTCATATGAAAACTCACCACTTTCGCCATTATAATTTATATTCTCTCCATCTTCCCGTCTCCACATAACATAGGGTTCTGGATATCCGGCAGCCTTGCAAGTTAATGTTACATTCGATGCTTCGCGTACAACCATGTCCGTGCTTGTTTCTTTGGCAATGATCGACGGTGGCACTATAATTGGAGGGAAAAAATATATATATATATATATAAAAATAGACATCTTCATGAGCGAACATTTCATTTCCAGGTCATTCGTGTTCATCCCTTACTGTATATACACCAAATGAACCAAAAATAAACATCGCGTTTTGAGAATTCTAATTCTGTTGCATTCTTTCCTTTCTATCCTAAACATATTCACCGAAAAGTCTTTTTTTTCACTTTTAAAAGAATTTATAACTGAAAATTTTATTTCTACTCTGTATATTACACATCTGTATTTATGTTTTGCATGTTACAATTTGAATTCTGAACAAGAATCATTTCGATTCTCCCCAAATGCAAATGCAAGCAACTGTTAAATTAAATTCGCGAACATTGTACGTGTAACACTTTAAGTAATAAATTGGACTTGTTGTATGACCTAGAGTTCTAATTCAGCTTTGTAGATTATTCGCATAACTTCTTAAATTACTTGTCTGAGTAGAAGATAACAGGGTGTAGTAATTCGTCGTCCTGATGTTTCGCACACTCACACTCACACATGTATATGTACATCTAGAATAGAGTTGCGAGACATGTTTGTCGCATAGTTGATTGTCGCGAAGGAAACTTACCAACAACTTGAAGGTAGCCTTGTCGACTTCTCATAGGGTCTGTGTTTACTTGACACATGTACCATCCTCGATCCACTTCCTGAACTTTCTTTATGTGAAGATACCAAGAACGATGATCATTATATGTGAGGGAGATACGAGGGTTTTGTGTGATTACATTATGATGAATAGAGAGTATTGTTTGTGTGTCTACACGAACCCATGCTACCTAAAAAATTACAAAAATGTTTTAATTAACTTTTTTATTTTATTTGTATTTGTCGAAACGAGTATAATTAAACACTAATTCGCAGTACAAGTTACAGAATGAACAAATATGAATCGATGAAGATGGGGTGAATGACCCATCTGTAAATAGAAGGCAAGACAAGAGAATGGTTAAGGTAAATCAGATAAGAGATAAAGATTCACAGGAATTTCTTTTCCTTCTGAATTAAATATAATAGTTACTGAGATTTTGTGTGTCATCTTTTTTATTATCCGGGTTATTTTAGAAATTGATGTTAATCATTTCTGATATTAAGCGTTGTTTGTAATTAATTTCTTTGTCAAGTATTAATAAGTTATCCCAATGAAATGTGTGGTTAAGCAAATTATTATGGATAGCAATGACATTAGATTTAGAGATTTTATGTTCTTTATGTGAACTCCAACCATTCTCTTTGACTGACCAAAATAAGATGCTGAGAAATTTTTGCAATTTATTGTTTAAGCAGTGTTGGTATTATCAGTTTCTTTGTTTTTAGCTTTGATACAATTAGGTTGTAGGTCATATTATTATTGTTATTAGGAATAGTTGAAATATTATAGTATTTAAGGAAAAGTGATATTTTTTATAAAGATCTGTCACATATGTCAAAAAAAAAAATTTGGAAGCATTTTATATAGTATTTTTATTATTATTATTGTTAAGTGTGATATTTCTATTGAAAAAAAAAGTTTTTCTATATGCTTGTTAATAAATCCAGAAAATGTGAGCTTTTTATACCAAGCAGTAATAAGTTTTATAAAATCACAACTAATACGTATATAAGATTATGGTTTATTAATAAAATCATAAAATAATGTAAATAGTCGTTTGGATATAAAATGAATTGTAGAGACAATAGTAAAAACGACAGGTCTCAGGGTTGTTATTTTCATGAATTTTAGGTAAACCCTAAATTTTTGAGAGGCTTGTATTAGTTTGCGTAAGTTCTATGTCCATAAATTTTCTATTAAAACATCGATTATCATATATTTAAAAAAAGGAAGAATTCGACAATGCGGAAAGTTTAAAAAACCGAAGACTTCTATAACATCTCTTATCGGTAACACCACTCCGACTCTGAATTTCCGTGCTGAGCGTCAGTTTATATACTCAAGTATTGTTCGGTAGTGGGGGGCGCTCGGGCCCTGATTGGTTACGCGTTAACTCAGGTGCGGCGCATGATATAATTTCGCCCTAAACACTACAATATTTCACAATCAATGTATCTACAAAAATTAAAAAATTATTCTCCATTATAAAATTTGTACATCCATTACAAGTGAATTTGATTTTGATCCAAGAATAGAAACTAAAATTTAAAAAATTAGAATAACAAAAAATTTCAAAGCGAGAAAAATTTAAATACATCGTCAAATCTTATTTAAAGCAAAATAAAGCAGTTTTAACGAAATGAAGTTTTGTTGAAATTGAATAAAAATTGCTGGAAAAGTTTACGTCCCCTTTACAAATACTTTTTGAAAGCATTGCTATTGAAACTTGTGCGCGGAACTATGTTCGGTGAATAAAGTAAAGTATCTGCTTTCAAACTACGCGAAGCTCTTTCAGCTTTCTAGTCAGTGAAGAAATTTATCAAGTCGATCCCTAGTCGAAGGAATACAAGTTCGCCATAAGTAGAGAGAGTGAGAGAGAAATACAGAACATATAACTTTAATGGCGAAAACCAACGTGTGCTCTATGTAAGTTTCTCGTCTTAGATAATCCAGGAAGTATTACTAGGATTACGTGCGGTAGGGTTATTTGAAACCAATAGTTTTCAGTCTCAATCGATATTTCTGCCAATCCACCTTAAATTCTTCTAATTCATCCCTTGGAGAAACTACAATCTCTTACGTAAATTCCAATTTTTCGACCGCACATAAAATCCAATTTGTGTTTTAAGTTTTCCTGTAGAAATGCATTTTCCTTAGGAACGCGTATAAAGACACGTCGGGGCTCTCCTTGGAAATTCAAGTGATATAAAGCTATATATAGTCTTGAACATGTAACATACTCGAGTTTCGAACAAGGACATCCTGGGAATTTCGTCATTTGTAGTAAAACGAAGTTTCATGCAAAAATTTATTATTTATCTCGCACAGACAAAAAAAACTGAAAGAAAAGTGGAAAATTGTTTTTACTGATTAAATAAATATTTCAATTCTCGTGAAAAAGTTTTTTAACAGTTAGAAGTATAAAACAATGGAAATTTCATCACAAAAAAATAAGCTGAAGAATAAAGAATACAAGGTGAAATTTTATCTCCCACATAAATCAGCATGGTAATAAATTGATTTTGACAAAGAGAGGTAACTTTATAACAAAGAAAATGTATAATAAAATATAAAATTGAACATTACTGTCAAATTAAAACAGAAGAAACACTCAAGATTTATTAGAAGGTGAAAAGTAACATGGATCCTTATTTTCAGAAATAATTCTTACTAAAAAAGGACAGTTTGTGAAATGTATAGAAGAAACAATTCAACTCAGATGGTTTTAAAAACAATATTTTCTATGGTTTAAGAAAACATCTTTTTATTCTTTAGAGATAAGTACAAACGCAAGTAATGGTAGTTTTTAATATTGTGTATTGTCCTTGCATTTTATTGTACTGTTTTCTTCCTTTCATTCCCATTTTTAAGATTTCTTTTGTAACTACATTCAACTGACAGGTGAATTGACTGCTTTTTTTTCTTAAAAATTTACAGGAACAATAACAACCTTTCCAAACGATTTCAAATCAGAAAGAAGGATAAAAATATCATATTCTGTAAAAATCATTTGATGATAAAGAAAATTGTAAAGAATTGTTTTCAAAATCAAATATAAAGATGCAAACTGTAGAGACTGCAAAATAAAAATACTTTGAAATATTTTACTTTTCTCCTTAAAGTGATAAGATCACAATAGATCTTTATATTCTTTGTATCTTGAACATGACTTTCTTGGAGAGATGCAGCTATGTTAAAAAACTGAAGTCCAGCAGTAGTGTCTACGTGGAGGAAATTTTAACGAAACTAAATTTTCTCTACGCGTCTGCAAGAGAAAGATTTCATTTACTGAGTGACGTGATGAAGTCACTTTCTTACTGCCTTCGCTCGACAAACTTCATTTAATCTTGGATATGCACTGCAATTGTGTCACACTGGTACCTCGAGTTTTTAATAAAATTACTCAGCATTTAAAACATTAAAACCATCTTCCGTCTTTATTCAATAAAAAAGATAAACTAATATTTTCATTGGAAATAATATTCATTATTGTCCACGGTGGTCTTCAAGCACTTTTAGGTTTACCTAAAATGAGTCAAAATTGTGCTAACGCAGTTTTATCTGGAATCGTCCCAAGATTCCAAATTTTCATTTCCGAAAATCGTAGCTGATTCTTTTTTCGAAAAAAACATATATAGAGTAATGTCACCTTGAGTGGACCGCTGAAGCTTTTTTTCTAAAAAATTCTGTATAAAAGCAAATTAATCGGAGGTTTCTATTTCAAGCTTTAGTTTAAATCCCTAGATAAGTGTTTATACCATAATAGCTTTGATTTTTTTTATTGGAAAAAACAATCGACTTTTAAAAAAAGCTAATTTTTAAGGAATGAAAAAAGTGTAACCTTGAGTTGACCACTCCTAAAAAATTGTAAAAGTTATTTTAAATTCTTTAATGTATATAATATTTCTGATATATTGAAACAAAATTTATGCTTATGCAGCTTCAGACCATGTATGTGTCGCAATGTTTACAAGTGAAACCATTTTTAATAATTTTGTCACATATCACATCAATATCACAAAAAAATTAATAAAGAACATAAATCATAGTTTCAAACTAATTTATTGTCAATTTATATCTAAAGAAATGTTAAACTGACATTAAAAATGGAAAAAGCAGGCAGTCCACTCATGGTTATAAACTGTGGTCCACTCATGGTGACAAACAACTTTTTATGGCAGCCACCACAATTTTTTTTGAGTCAAAATTATCACTAAATTAAACTAAGACAATCAATTTCAATGTCCAAAGTAGTAGGAAAAAAATAAGTTACCTTTTAAAACTTAAATTTTACACTACTTTCACACTTCTAAATCACTTTACTCATTGAAAGAGCGACTTCTTTTTTGGTTTGTGTTCTCAAAAATGCGTTACATCAAACGGTAACGTATATGATTATCGCGGAACTTAATTTCTTACGGTTTCTAGGTGCGGTGCTGCTATTCGCACTATTTATTTCACGTTTCCGCTGTCAGATAACTTAAAAGCTCAGGCGGTCCACTCAAGGTGACATTACCCTATGGGAAATTCCACGTGAGATTTTAGTCGATAGTGGGATTTTTTTACAATTAACTTTTTAAAACTATCTACAGCGTAGACCCTTTAATTTAAAACAAAGAACACAAATAGATTAAAATTTATACGCTGCAGACAGTTCTAAAAAGTTAATTGTAAAAATATCCCATGTGATGCTTGCAAGTGATTTTTGAAAATGTTTTAAAACTCATTTAACACATCAGGCCCATTTCGGTACTTTTTGGAAACTTCCTCTATATTATAAGGTATAAATAAATTTAAAAAAAAATTTTTTAAATCCGGCCCAAAGTTAAAAACAATTAATTTGTTTATAAAAAAAATTTTTTGTTTACATTTCTTAAAACTCGAAAGAAAACTAAAACTTTCATTCTTTGACAACTTTTTCCTAAACTCAATATTTTCGGAATTATAAGCTACTGAATATAGGTCTTCAATTACAAGTCAAAAATTTCGAAAATTTATAACTCGAAAATTTGTACAATTAAACAAAAATAAAAAAATACGAATCTAATTTGTTTCGATACAGAATAGAAAAAGAAATATTTTTTGGCCGATTTTAAGAGGTGGACTTAAATCTCACGTGGAATTGCCCATATATATGTTTTTTTTCGAAAAAAGAATCAGCTATGATTTTCGGAAATGAAAATTTGGAATCTTGGGACGATTACAGATAAAACTGCCCTTATGAAAAAAGAGTACTGGAATGAGTATTGGAAAGAGTACTGGAATGAGTATTGGAAAAAGTACTGGAGTGAGTATTGGTTTGAGTATTGGTTTGAGTATTGGAAATCCAGTACTTTTTTCGCCTTTATAAATAGTCTAAAATTCGTTTACTCGAATATTTGCAATTGACTCAATTTTTAAACCTGAAATATTATAAGTAAAATTCATTTTTCTTATTTTTATTTCCTATAATTCTTATTTTTCTTCATTCTAATTGTCGGAATAATTTTCTGTCATTTCTGTCAACTTTTTAATGTCCACATAAACTAAAATTTATTATTTATTTTATTTAAATATATATGTGACGCTCCACGAGAAAAGGGACCTTATTTACTCTTGTCATAAGGTCCCTTTTCTCGTGGAGCGTCACATATATATTTTTTTTTTCTAAAAATCACATAATCATATCCACTAATATTGACATAATTCACAATTTACTTAAAAATTAAATGTCCTATTTTTTATTTTACCAATTGTTATTCGTTCTTCCAATTGTCTATAAGTCAGACTTTTTTTATTAAAAATAAAAAATTTTTATCGTCACAAAAATACACAGTGACGGGCGAAATAAGAATAATAGTTTATTTCGTCCGTCAGAAGAATATACAAAAAAATGGGCGAAATAAAAAAAAGATTAATTCGCCCGTTAGAGAAATTATAACACGATTTATTATAGAATAATGGATTAATTAGGAGAATTGAATTATTTCGTCGAATATATAAATAATTAATCATAATCTCTAATTCATAACAATTTTTGAAGGTGTGAATTAAATTGTCAAGTCTCTGAAATTTGTAGGTTATGTGCGACTTACAATTATTATAAGAAAAACGGCACTGCCTGGGTTAAACGACGTGAAATTAGTAAACAAATGTTTTCGAACTAGTTTTTCTCTGTACACGGGCACTTTTTAGAAAATCTGCCAACGAACAATGGGTAAGCATCTTCTAAATTACAATAATTCAAAAGATTGTTTAAATCTATGCAGAAACGCGGTTGCAGAATGGAAAATACAAAAGGTACAAAAGTAATGCAATTATGACAGGCGGCAAGACGTGTATTATAGCCATTTGCCAGTAAAGGGCAGAAACATGCAGCGAGCGTAAAGGCTCAGCTGTTAATATGATTGCCATTACATTGCATTGCAACGATTGCAACAAAAGCGAAATAGATACTTTGAAGAACGAACAATAATTAGTAAAATAAAAAATAGGACATTTAACTTTTCAGAAAATTGGGAATTATGCCAAATACACGGAGAGAGAATATATATTAAATTTTGTAAAAATATTTTCAAATTGGAGAAAAAGTGCAACAAAGCGAAATTTTGATATAGAAAATACTAAACTTTAAAAAAAGTTTTGTGAAATTTACTAAAGTTATATTAGAATTTAATTAATATTCTTGATATTTAATATAATTATACTAAATTTCACATAAGTTTTTTTAAAGTTTAGTATTTTTTATATCAAAATTTCGCTTTGTCGCACTTTTTCCCCAATTTGAAAATATTTTTACAAAATTTAATATATATTCTCTCTCCGTGTAGCAGTTAATCTTAGTGAATATTATTATGTGATTTTTAGAAAAAATAAATGTGTCAAACGCCCATTCGTTAAAATAAATTTTTATTAAAAAAAAGTCTGACTTATAATAGACAATTGGAAGAACGAAAAACAACAAATAAAATAAAAAATAGGACATTAAAAAAATAGGAATTATGTCAATATTAGTGCCCCCATAGCACCGAAACTTTCCTAAAAATTTATTAAATATTTACTTGCAATATTCGTCATATTTAACTGAAAAGTTTAGTGAAAATTGTATAAAGATTTAAATGTCCCGATTAAATAAATGTTTAGCGCGAAGCTTTCCTGAACATGAAATTACATCTTTGCATAATTATAATTATAATTATGCAAAGATTTTATTGAAATGTTCAGGAAAGCTTCGCGCTAAACATTTATTAAATCGGGACATTTAAATCTGTACACAACTTTCAATAAACATTGCAATTAAATATTCCGAATATTGCAAGTAAATATTAATTACATTTTTAGGAAAGTTTCGGTGCTGTGGGGGTGGATATGATTATGTGATTTTAAAAAAAAAATATATATATATATATTTATTTTTAAATAAAATAAATAATAAATTTTAGGTTATGTGGACATTAAAAAGTCGACAGAAATGACAGAAAATTATTCCGACAATTAGAATTAAGAAAAATAAGAATTATAGGAAATAAAAATAAGAAAAATGAATTTTACTTATAATATTTCAGGTTTAAGAATAGAGTCAATTGCAAATATTCGAGTAAAAGAATTTTAGATTATATAAAGGCGAAAAAAGTACTGGATTTCCAATACTCAAACCAATACTCAAACCAGTACTCACTCCAGTACTTTTTCCAATACTCATTCCAGTACTCTTTCCAATACTCATTCCAGTACTCTTTTTTCATAAGGGTGCGTTAGCACAATTTTGACTCATTTTAGGTAAACCTAAAAGTGCTTGAAGACCACCGTGTGTCCTATTGAGATTAAAATTGTAATATTACTAAACTTCTTAAAATTATTATTATGAATAATAATCACTATTGTTACAATATTGATAGGGTACCTAAAAAAAATTTGTACCTTAAAATAAAAAAAAAAAAAAAAAATAAAAAATAAAAATAAAAAATTAAATAAAAAAAAAAAAAAAATTAAAAAAAATAAAAAAAAAATAAAAAAATAAATAAAAAATTAAAAATTAAAAAAAAAAAAAAAAAAAAAAATAAAAAAAAAAATAAAAAAAATAAAAAAATTATTTAAATTTGTACCTTAAAATTCCGTAGATTGTCGACAACGCAAGAAAGAAGGGCATCTCGCCCTATGCTTACTGTCACATTTTGTATTGGTTCCGCAAATCTCGGCAGTTGTGAATCTGTAATGAAAATTTATTTGGATAAGTGTGGTGAAGGAGAATTTTTAAAGAAAAAATTTAGAATTTAACTATTTAGTCAAGTTTATTAATTAATTAATTCACAAATTAATGTTCTCCACTAAATTGTTAGCGTTACCAATCCCCCTATTAATTTATTTTTATATATTGATAAAATTTACTAACTTCAATTTTTCTTTGAATTGTTACCTTTACCAACACTCCTACTTTTAATGACCACATTATTTCTCCCCCTTTTAGCTTTCCACGCCATCGTATGCTGTGACCTTTTAATTAATTACCCTTACTAAATATATGTTGATTGCTGACCCTTATGAATTTTCTTTTATACCCCGCGAACTGAAAAGTATTTCAAAAGAATATTAGTTATAACTAATGCCACTTTGAAATACTTCTTAGTGCTTTGTTACTTTGTCTATTGGTCTTGAGTAATCGGCAAACTACCTAAAACTTTAATATTTCTCCGTACTGTGTAATTTACTTTTTTTTGTTGATTGTAATTTTTATGTTACGGCTTCTTTCTGTTTAATTAATCAACCGACAATTAATCAAAAAAATTGTAAAGGAATATCAAACTCTTGTTTTATATTTTTAAGCGTAGAAGCACATGAGGTGTGGTATTGCTCTTATGAATCCATTACGTCTCTGTAGATATAAACTTTTGAGGCGGTTTAAGATTAATGTTTCACGCAACGCTTTACAGTCTAAGTGTGGTATAAAATATTTGTCAATTTTATGCTTCATTTTGATTTTCCCTTTCATATAATATTCATTCACTTGAAAAATTATTTTGTAAACCGAAAGGTTTCTGACACTTCTACCCTTTAGAGAAACTTCTTTGATTATAAGAAATCGCCTAATGCAAGGACGGGGGTTTTCAGAAACACTTCCATACATTAAGTTGCTCAAGTTTACAACCAGTCTTTTTTAATTATCATAGGGTCCAAAAACTGCAGTTAATATTTAGTAAAGAATGTAATATCTGACCAAATTAGTAACTGCTCTCATCTCTCCTCCGCAAAAATATACCTACCATGAAACTACAAATGTACTTACGGGATCATGTTCATCTAACACCCTAATGATAGCATTACAAGCAAAAACTGATATTTGTTCTCTTATAAATAATTACATTAATATTTTAGAATAATTTATTCCTTACTTCATTGTCTGCTTCTTTATAAGAGTTGTAGTAGATAAGAGAATAAATGTCACCATTAATCAATCATAATTTACGTTACATTTTTGTAATTCTATAAGGAATGATGAATCGAAATTGTAATCATCGGAGTATCACATATTATTAGAAGATATTCTAAGCTTGAAAAATAATATTTTTATTCTTTAAATGAAATTTAATCTTTATAATTTATATTTGTTTTAAACTCTATACATAGATGACGATTTTTCCACGTTCTTTGCAATTTAGTACAGTCAATCTGGCATTTTTGATGGAAAATAATACCTTACTCGAGATTATTTCATAAATCGTTAGTGGTATATATGACTAGCTTAAAACCAAAAAGTTTGGACACTCAAAAAAGTTGGAAACTCAAAATTTCTTTGCATTTAATTTTGTGCAAAAACCGTAAGTCTTACTAAAAAATTTCTCAAACAAAAGTTGTAGAGAACATATTTTTCTACATTTTATCTCATTGGGCCACTACTGTACAACTTAATGTGCGAAAGCTAGAGGGCGCCAAAATTGCTAAGAATCAGTTTTTCCCCTTTTTCGTACCAAAAAAATCATCTTTGCGTTTTGGTGTAAATAGAAAAGTTGTAGAGCTCAAAAAAACCTAAAAAATTCGTATGCATAATTTTTTTCCACGTTGCACTCTTTCGGAGTTACAGGCTGTTTATTAATTGTTACGTATAGGTAATACATATAATTGGCGGGAATGGAATGACCGAAGTTCTATTTATTGTTCTCGAGGTTTGTGATTATAGCAAAATGTTAAATTTGGTTTACTATTTTAGCGGAAAAAAGTGTTTTATTGAAAAAATGACAGTTATTTGAAAATCATCCACATATTATAAATAGTAGTTTAGCAACGTTCGCGTTGAAACCGGGCGAGTGTAAAGACGAGTTCGTAGATCATTTTTCAAAGGAAAAAACGAGGTCCACCCTTGATTATACAATACTTTGTCATATATGCTCAAAATCGTAAAGTCATCCTAACCTAAAAATTTCGACTGAATCGTAAATTTTCGAAAAGAATGCACAATTAATAATCTAATCGAAATTTTTAGGTTAGGATGACTTCACGATTTTGAATTTGAACAATGTTCTACGAACTCGTATTTACACTCGCCCGGTTTCAACGCGAACGTTACCAAACTGCGCTTTACACCCTTGGTGCATAATACACTATTATGTCAGCGTTATATTTATATTTATAATATAAGGATGATTTTCAAATAACTGTCATTTTTTATTAAAAACACTTTTTTCCGCTAAAATAGTAAACCAAATTTAACATTTTGCTATAATCACAAACCTCGAGAACAATAAATAGAACTTCGGTCATTCCATTCCCGCCAATTATATGTATTACCTATACGTAACAATGAATAAATAGCCTGTAACTCCAAAAGAGTGCAACGTGGAAAAAAATTATGTATATGAATTTTGTAGGTTTTTTTAAGCTCTACAACTTTTCTATTTACACCAAAACGTAAAAATGGTTTTTTTGGTACGAAAAAAGGGAAAAACTGATTCTTAGCAATTTTGGCGCCCTCTAGCTTTCGCACATTAAGTTGTACAGTAGTGGCCCAATGAGATAAAATGTAGAGAAATATGTTCTCTAAAACTTTTGTTTGAGAAATTTTTTAGTAAGACTTACGGTTTTTGCACAAAATCGAATCCAAAGAAATTTTGAGTTTCCCCTTCTTCCCCAAGGGGGGGTGTCCCAACTTTTTGGTTTTAAGCTAGTCACATATATACCACTAACGATTTATGAAATAATCTCGAGTAAGGTATTTTTTCCAAAAAAACGCCTTTTTCAAGCTAGATTGACTGTACTAATTGTGGAAAGTCATTTCGTGTAAATGATGTTTGGTGAGTACAGTGGAATTCTAGTGGCCAGCAAATGCCGTTGAAGCTTTCTTGTTTGTCTTATCATTCTCCGTTTAAACAAAATTAGCGTTCTAAATTAATTAATATTATCAATTATTTAAATTATAATTTTTTCAACATTATTGTGAAGTAGGTAATCTTTGAGAGAGTTATTCTTCTCTTTTTAACAAAGACGATTACATACAATCAAAATAAACATTTATATTAAGGAAGTGGTGTTTCCATGTAGAAATTGCAATAAATTAGCGAAAAATGTTGAAGAATTAAAAGGGATTTATTAGTGTTATTGGAAGGAGCCAGCTCGCATTGGTCTCAGCGCGCATGGGACGTGAATTTTGATTCTTGCTGTTTTGGATTTCGAGCTGTGAGAGATAATGAATTTCCCTTATTAATTAATCATCGTACCTAGAGACCGGCAGCAGATTTGATTCACGCAACCAATCATTCGCCACCAACACAAATAGGTGAGTTATATTTTCGATTATTGGGATTAAGGGTATATTCTGGAAATCGGGAACAATTAAATAATATTCAATTTAAATATTATAAGCGTTGATCTATGGACATATTGGGACAGGAATCACGGTGGTTGCTTTGCATCTAAAAGATCGCCCATGATACAAAATATTTAGTTTCAGAATATTGGGAAATAATCGAATTATTTTTAAAATGAATATTTTTCAAAGATATGTTGTTAAATTTTTTTCTGAGATCGTGCTGTTCATCGATTATTAATATTGAACCTCTTCTTTTTATATTCAACTCTTCTCTCATAGCGGGTTATTTTCCTGAGTGTTGAAAATTAGGTATAATTTCTACAGGTGGATTCAATCTACATTGCTTTTTTGAAAGCATTTGATAAAGTCGATCACAGTATTTTATTGTATAAACATAGGGTCTATAGTGTTTCGGACACCACTTTGAGGTCGGTTTCTTTTTATCTTTGTAAGAGACGACAGGTTGTTCGTGTTGACGGCACTTTTTTTCTGGTGTACCGTCCGTCCAAAATCGTCAGCCTTTGAATACCGCTAAGTGTACTATAATGTCATTCGACAAAAAATAAAAATTGTTAAATTTTACTACAATATAGCTGGAACAGTTCTTGAAAGGGTGGATGGACAGCGAGATTTGGGACTGATTATGGACTCTGCTCGAAATTATAACAATCATATTAATCATGTCATAACCGACAGATTAGCTCGGTAGGATAAGTGCCTCGCTCGGTGGACGCTGTAGGACCAAGGGTACTTGGTTCGCGTCCATTAGCCTGATTGTAAGATTTTGTTCAGTTTTCCATTACCAAATAAATTCTTAAGATTTGTCACAAAACAGCTAGATATATACCATTTGATTATTTTAGTCATGATTATACTGAAGTGCGTTCAATTACAAAAATGCCAACATTTATAATAGATTTCTAAAATTGGACCTTCAATTTCTCCATAAAATTATGAACAACTCACATTTAATTACAACATTTATGTACAAATATTGGTGGCAATTCATCTCTTCTGCGAATTTGTCATGAGGCATTTAGATTTAGATAATTAATTAGTAGCAATTTGGATTTAATTAAGATTAAATAAAAGGGCATTTTTCTTTTTGTAATATCGTGTAAATTATTAAATAAATAAAAAAAACTATTTATATACATAATTTTATTTGTAATTAAAAAGAAATAAGATATCAAGTAGAATAAAATGTCTTGGCTTATCTATATTTAGAATATTTGAATAGAGGCTGATTGATGTCGAAAGTATAAGTCAATTTTGAAGAACATGTATTTTCGTTTACGAAATATTACTACTGATGGAATAAACAAGGGGTGTGTAACGGTGTGTAATATAGTGCCGTAACGCGGACGTGTTTTCGACGTACATCTAATGCGAAATGGTTATAGAAACCCATACGACGGATCATGGTGTACATTGCAGCGCTGTAACGACTGTCTTTAATAGACATGAATTTCGCAGTACGGGTATAACCTCGGGAATGTTATGGTCGCCACGGGAATGTACAGGAATTAACTAAGCTCTATAACTTCGGAATAGCCTCCTTCACAAACTTCCACTTTAGCACGTGTAATCAATCATTTTTATCGCTATTAAGATTATGTTTTACGAATCTTCTATATCAATTAAAGCTCGTTTTCCATTTTGTGAGATTTTTCTGTAATGAAATAAATGTAATTAAAATTTCTATTACGCAGTGATAAAATTGTGGATTTAAAAAGATATTCAAATATTAACTTGAATAATAAACTATTTAGATAAAAATTATAAACTCTCCAATACTTTTTTTATTTGCATAAAGTCACCAATTTGTCTATAAAATGAATTTTACAATTTAGTGAAACATGGGAAAAGAAAGAATATTATTAATATCACAAATTTTATGAAGTGAAATAAAATTAAATCTTTTCTTGAGTTTAAAGTAAATTTACATTGCTAATAATTTCCTAGATTGTTCTCGGGTGTCGTAAATTTTCCTCGATTCAATACTAAGATTAATTTACCATAACTCCTAATGTAAATTTCGCCTATGTATATCATTGGTATATCTGTAGGTAATATGTCTGTGTAAATTTACATGTTCACTCGGAAATTTTACACTTACTCAAAATTCTCACAGAAGTCTATGTCAAATTCATATTAAATTTGCAAAATTGTAAGACATTTAATTCGCTTTAAATTTAATTGTAAATTATAGCAGCAGCAATAATTGTCTATCTGTTAAAAGAGTTATATAGTCTCTTCTGAATTCGTTTGTAAAACGATTTATAATAAAATTTAACACATTATATTTTTAATTTAAGATTACAGATTACCGTATAATTTTTTGTGTAATTTAAAATTATTTTGGATAATTATATTACTTACGTATTTTTGTTTTAACAAGAAACTATTACCTGCTTAAAGAACATTAATACGTTAATAGTGTAAATGATTCTTTCATTCCTCATAAATAATATCCTTAAACAAAAATCAATTTGAATCGTTCCTGAGTTAGTAGACGCAAGTCTAGACTCAAAAACAAATAATTAAAGAATATTATCATTTAATATTCTTAAAAATTTATACGAATGTTGCGTTTTCGACGTAACAGTAGCATCCATTCTGTTACTCCAAAGTAACAGAAGACTCTGAGCCCTGAGAATCAACTGATGGGGACAGTGACCTTGGCTTACAGCATTTAGCAAATGACTTTTCAGGCTTTTCAGGCAAAGTAAAGGTCTGCATTGCATAGCTCGGGTGATAAGGCAGTTTACATCCAGAGCACAACGTGGGAACAACATGTACAATGTTCCCACCACACTTAGTATACTTCTAAATATTTGATGTTGATGTAATTTTCAATTCATTAAGAAAATGTAACTTGTAAACATAAAATGTCCACAAAAAAGAATTGCTATTGCATCTAATTGCAAAAACAGCTTTTTTGTACTGTAAGAGTAATGTAAAAGAGGAAAGAAATAAAGAAACAAAAGTAGAACCAACTAAAGAAGGAAGGATTACCCCCATATCTTGGTAGATCAGAAAACGATGAAAGAACAATAATTATTATTTGATTTGACAAAGGAAAGTCGTTAACTGACGTGTTGAGTAAACTTTGCAAGGAAGTTAATTTATACTTCATTCGTGCGTGGATTGCATAGGTAGGGTCTACAAGCAATAATGGAGACCCCTTGATTAAAATCGAAGGTGGCTCTAACAAGGAGGCTTTCACCACAGAGGTCACTAAAGTGGTCGGAAGGATGGATAAGATGCACTTGGTGGATCAAAAGGTAACATTTGAGATCTACAACTTAGATTGTCTAACTCAGGAAGAAGACCAGCAAGTATGGAAACTATTCTTGTGAAGCCAGAAAGCAGGAAGGTGACGGTTTTAACGTCTAACAACCTAGGATTGAAACTCACCGTTGTATAGTCATCAACAAAGACCCTATACTCAATTTCGAAAACAAATTCTTAAAATAAAAAATTTCTTTATTTCTTGTAATATAGATAAAGTTAAAATCAATCATTTAAAGGGTTAGTAGTCAGGATTTTAAAAACCAATCTCTGTTGCATTTTCCGAAAATAGTATATCTCGAAAATTTTAAGTTAGCGGTCAATATATTTGTGACAGTCGAACATCCGCAGAAGATTTATTATTCGGCTCCAGAGTTGATGACTCAGTGCTAGAGATAAACAGTTCAAAATTGGTTAAGCATTGAAAATTATTTAAAAAGAGGTTTGTTCTTCGAGGCTTAAGTTAATTAAATTTTCTTATTTGGCTGATTTTAGATGATCCAGTAAAAATGTATGATGGTCATCACAAAACAGTTCACGTTTAGCAGGGTCGCACAAATGTGGGTTTACTTTATTTATAGTTAAATATATATTTGTCTTAAATATTTGTGGTGTGAATGTTTTGTTAAAATATAGAGAAAAGAAATGAAACAAGTTTAAAAACGTTTTGTAATGGAATTAGTTAGTTGTCCAGGTTTTTGTTTGTGAGGATTTATGTCTGCGTCTATATCCGCTTACGTCCAGTTTGACCGTGGATTCAGACCATAGTAGAGTGTTTTCTTAGCACCCGCCCGTCGACCCTAACCGCACACGTGAGTCTTTCATGTCAGAAGGCGAAGAAAGGGGCTCGAGGCTTTCAAAAGCAATGGATTCTCGTTAGAGCCCTGCCTTTCTTTGTTCGACCTCTACCTCTTTTCCTAACGTTACTGCATTGACGATGTTTACTTAACGGAGGGTTTCTTTCTGACTAAGTGAAACGCAAAGCGAATGGAAACCAAGAATCGCGATGAATATCCTTTTCTTGAAAAAAATCACATGATTCAGCAATTTTTTAACTTTTTTTTCTCTCTGTCTGAATTTTTAAATATGACAGTTAAAAATCAAACTCTAATTGATATCTACCTACAGAAAGTTTCATGAGTCTTTTTAATTAAATTACTATAATGGAAAAAAATCGAATAAAACCTATTTTAAAATGTAGGAGAAATGTTAAATTATGTAAAGTTACTTTAAGGAATTGAATAATCTAGTGGAATTCCAGTGATTATTTCTAGATGAGAAAAGAAAATTTATTTCCAATCTTACTTTTTTTTCATTTCTTTTTTCGATGATATGTAAAGTGATCGATGCTGGGTGAGTCGCAAAACGTTCCATTTATAGTCTCTCTTGAAATAGTCGTGTGGTCTCGCGCATCGTGAGAAAATCTCGTTCGACTTTTTACTGCTTCGAGAAACCACATTCAAGAATCGCAAATCTCACGTCACCGAGTGGAAAAACGATCGTCTTATCAAAATCCTAGGAGTCCCACTCTCAGAGGCTTTTCTACGTCGAACACATAAAACGCTTATTCCTCGGGCAAGGGTTTATACATATACACGCTGTTTCCAAGGCACCTTATAACTACGCTTACATACATTTGAATAAATCTCATCCGTTTTCCTTAAATTCATTCTATGTTATTTTGGAATACTTTGAATACCACGGGGTATCTGGTAAGCCTTTGACGCCTTAAGAAAAAAAATAAGCACCAAGTGTCAGACAAACTCTGCATACATTTTGAAGATGTAATATAATAAGTAAGTAAGTAACCTTAACAGTAAGTAACTGTGAAGATTATAGTTGAGAAGAAAGAATTTGTTTCTTTTGCGTTTTTCTCATCCCGACGTACTTTATGTGTTTGATAGAGTAGTAGTTACAATATGTAAAGTGGTTACGGCTTCTTTCTCTAAAATATGGCTATTAGAGTCTCTCATGTCGAATATTAAATATTTAATACTTGTAATAGGTACAGGAGAATTTCTACTAATTTGAGTTGTAACGAAAAAGACAAGAAAACGATAATATAAAGAAGGAAATAACCTTCTCAATAAGGGAAATGCCATTAAACAATTATTATTAAACCAAAACCAATGTAATATTGAAGGATTTTACAATTTTTTGAAAAATAAAGAACATTTAGATTTCAGAAAAATAAAAAAAGATAATCATTGGTAGGGGAGAGTCTCCAATTGTGAGACGGGTTTTATTTTTGACCCGTAAATTGTAAACGGGTAAACGAAATTGTAAATAAAATACACCGTTCGAAAGGTAACAGAAATACGCAACTTTTATTAAAAGAAAGTATAGTGTTTCGATGAACTCAAAAAATTTTACGATACATTTTCCGAGCACATCGCTTTTGTCAAAAAAAAAAAAATGTCTCCAGTTGTGAGACACTCATTAAAAATTGCTAAAATTTAATAAGTTTGACATAAAACGTTATGTTTAGTAGAAATAATTAAATATATTAATAATATATATTATTATATACTAAATAATAATATTTATTCGCCCAAATATGACTATCAAATAAACACAATTTAATAGCTTCAACAAGAGCATTAAAATTGATTTCTTCTGAATCAAATGACTTTTTTCCACTTGATATGCCCAAAAATACTAGAAAATAAATCAAAACAACATTTAAATAGTATGCCGGCAAAGTCGTATTTTTTATGCTGCCCAGATGGGTGTTGACACCGTCTCACAACTGGTGATATGCTGTGTCTCACACCCAGAAATTGGCGCTATTTTGAAAAAGGAAAATTAAATTATTTTCAACCGTAGATTGGAACAATGCAATATTGCATCACAAAATGTAAGGAAAACACTAAAAGAAAATGCATTACATTTACCTTTTCCAATTAATTAACTTGGAAAAAAAGTACTTTGCATTTATTGAAAAAACGCTTTTTAGTCGATTATCACACACAGTGTTAATATTTAACAAAAACAGTTAATATATCTGCTTCGGCGTACATGAAAAAGTTGGCTCATATAAAAATTTTTAAAGTGACCATACGTCCCGGATTGTGCGGGACTGTCCCGGATTTTTATCCCCTTTGTCCCGCAAAGGCTAGCGTCCCGCAAAACGTCCCGCATTTGACATAAAATGTCCTGCATATCCCGGAAAATAGTTAAGAATATCCTGCATCTACAGGTTAGCACAGTAGCGTATATAAGTGTGAGAGAGATAGACTTCGTGATATTTTAAGAAAAATTCAATCGTCAGAAACATATGTGATTCAATGTTACAAAATAAGCATAATATAAATATGTAAATGTCATAGACGCGCCTTTGTTTCAATTCCGCTCCAATTGACTCCTACAAATTCCCTGATTCTTTTTTCTTGTGACAAGGTACGTAACATACTCTTCATGTATGTTACCTGGGTTTGTTACTGTATGTTACCTAGTATGTTACGTCCTTACATTGTTACATCCATGTATTTTTCGAGAGTGGGGGGTAACATACGTATGTTAGCTCATGTAACATACATGTAACATACGTAGAAAACCTCGAGTTACGCGTAACTGCGCAACCCTGCAAATTACCTTTTTTTTGTTTACTAAATCATATAAATAAGCGGGTGTCCCGCATTGTCACTATTTCCATATGGTCACTTTATATAAAAAGAAATGTTTTTATATAAACCAATCGGCTTTTTAATATTGCATGTTAAAAAAAATTGACTGTCTCACAACTGGAGGTGTCTCACAACTGGAGACTCTCCCCTACACGTTTATACCATTCATGATTAGAATTCAACAATATTATCGGCTTATCGCATCATGCCAATTCACAGACTGTTCCTCTTTCTTATCCAGCGCATATTTTCGAAACAGCTGACTCTCAACCCTTCAGCGTTTATTCGCTAATTGTTAATCGCGTGTGAATCATTGCTGAGAACTTCAGTCATAGATACTGATAACATTTCTATCGAACATGTTTTTCTTAAATTTAGTTATAAGTCTATTCTTTACATTATTGGTACATTTTATATTTTTATATTCCGCCTAATTCGAACATATCAATTTAACAATCTGTTTGCGACATTCTCGTTTAAATATCTTTTTTATATCCGTCAGCGAAAATTATTGTTTAATAGAGTAAATTTTTATGGTGTTTCGTTTAACGCGTTTGTTAGCGAACTGCGTAAACAGATTTTCGATCAAAATAATAACAATGCGGTCAACTACTAACTTAAAATTCTCATTGTTCAGTACATTGTACGAAAGGGCAATATAAGCCCGTTTATATACTAAATAAATAAATATTTTCATGCTAAAGGTATAACAAATTTTGTATTAATACCTCAATCAAAAATTGGTGTACATCACTAGTGTACACCAATAGTGGACTTATGGATTTGCATTCATATTTAACAAATACAGAATTTAAACGACAAAAAAGTAAAGGGTCCAACAATCAAATATAAATTAGCGGAATTAAAAAAATTCATAAAGTAGAGAAAGAAGAAAGACAAAGAATACAAAATTTAAGTGAAGAAGAAAGATAGAAAGAAGGCATCTTTTGGTGGTGTTCATTGATTAAAATCATCTCTTCCATCTAATGAAGACAAATTAATTGATAGGCATATTTGTTTGCGAACTTGCAGTATTAGATGACAGACACAAGAACATCGAAGGAGGCAATACAAAATGACAGAGGAATTGATATAAAAAATATTATAAAGATTATGTGACTGAATATGGGGAAATGGAAAATTATTCAAAAACAAATCCAGAGGATTATCGACTAATCATTAATTACTAACTAGATTTATTTAAATTATATCAAGTATTGCACGAAAATAAATCCATAATTAGATTGAAAATGAAGAAATATTTGTCACATCAAAGCGAATATGAAAAAATAATTAATTTTTCAGTGAGTTTCTTGAAAATCAAATTAGGTATTAATTGATTACATTAGGTCGATAATAAGAGTGCTAAATAATTATGTTGCGCGCCGTTCGAAAAAACATAGTCGTCTGCTGCGAAGATTTGTTCCATGGTTTTTTTAAAAAAAAATATACTATATATTCATCTTTACGATACATTTGGATTATCGGAAATCACTTCTAATTACATACACCAAAAACCACAATTTTACGAGCATTGAAAGTGAGAATGAAAAATGCGCAATTACGAATGCACCAGCTGATAATATATTTCTTAAGTTTTATTTCCAATTATTTCGTTTTAGAAATTTATCTTTACGTGTCAATGTTCATTATTACTGTGAAAAGGCATTTTTTGGTTTTATAAAATAAGAACCAGCTGAAATGTGTTTCTTGGAAGTGGATCCTTCATTATTTCTGAAAGCAAGAAGGAAGTTTTACGGTTCGCCGAAGCATTTGGATCCTTCTCTCCTTTTGCTGGAGGTTTGCCACGGGGAAAGATTGCCAGTGAATTTTTTCCACAGTTAAATATCTATTTTTCTCCTTTTCCCTCTCTTGGGTTTGTATCCGGCATATTCTAGGCCAAAAAGACCAATAGACTGTAGACTCGGCGAACCTGGAAACTTTTGCATGAAATTAACGTTGGAAAAATTACAGCTATTACCGCACGCTTGCCGCTCGTGAAATCAGCGAAGCGAAGGATGGGAGAGAGAGAGAGAGAGAGAGAGAGACCGGAGCAGTAACGGTTGTAATTATAAGTGTGGCTGTGACTAATTCAATTTTACCCATCTGGTAGCGATTTGCAGGTAGAATAGCTATGCAAAAGGAGAGATGAAAGAGGTCGCTATGTCAGGAAAAAAATACAAGTAAAATGGAATTTATATGTACTTAAAAATTAATTTCCTTTAACAAGAAAATATACAAACTTGACAATATGCAGTAAAAAAAAGATTCCAAAAAGGAATGTAGTAAACATTTGAATTTTGCTGAAAAAATAAAATTTTTTCAAATTTAAAATTCAAAGGCAGAAATTACCAAAAGAATTCGGATTGCTCACATCTTTTATAAAGCTGTCGAAATTTTTCAACTATTTCAAGTCACGATTACAAGATTTTTTCGATTCTCGTAGCTCCTATTTCAACATTTTCATTTTATTCTTTTTCTAAAAGAATTTTCTTTTACAAGACTTATTGCGTATAATTAAAAAGTTTATATCACTGAAGACGAACCTACTTGTCCTCATTTTATTTTTTATCGCAAATAATTGAAATTCCATGAGGAAGGGTTTTAATTTTATATCCTTAGAAATCTAAAATCTAATTGACAACGATAAAATGCTAAGGCTTTTAAATTTGCACACGCAGCGATTTTGAGAGATTTTCCTTTATATATATATGTATGTAAGAGTGTTCATGAAGTCGTCAATTTCACTAAAGAAAAATTTCATTGAAATTGAAGATCTAACGGAAGCACTTGACGCAATTGTGGTTGGATATTCGTTGTGAAAAAAAGATTTAACCTAGCACTAGGGATTATTTTATTTCGCTTCTTCTCGGGATTCATCCCTTTTCTCAGTCTTCTTATTCATATTCATACTCTGGTCCCAGTACTTCGTCTTCTTTGGATTGCATTCATCGTGTCGCGCTTGAAATTTTGCTGTTTAAAACTTACAAATTTCATTTTCAATCTCTTCAATTTTCAATTTTCCTTTGAAGTCGCCGCAAGATTTGTATTTCATCATAAAATTTTACTTACAAATAATAAACATAAATTGTATTGTAATTTTATTTTACTGTCTATATATGTCTATAAGTTCTTTATTCTCCTTATATTTCCTAATATTTTAATTTTTATTTTATTGGAATTTGAAATAATTTTTATCTTACTTCTCTGAAGTTTTTTCTTAAATTTTATTAATTTAATTTTCATTTTTGGAGAAATTTATTTCTTTCATATTCCTTTTTTCTTCTTTCACATTATATTTACTTTCTTTTCTTTTGAATAACCTTCTTTAATTCTGATTTTATATCTTCTTATAATCCTCTCTATTTTATTTCAAATAAAATTACAGAATCCCATCCCTGGTTGGAATTTAAACCCTCAAACTTCCGGTTTTATTTTTTTACTTCATTTCTATAAACATAAATAGAGATTCTCTTTAGAGACGGATATAAACAATGTTTTTGTAAGTAACTAATTTTATAAAGCCTTGAAATAGAGGATTCCGGAAGGCTAAGTTGGATGTTATATCATTAAAGAGACCGGACGCATCCTATTGGGGTTATAGGTCTAATTCTTGCTGATTTACATTTTAGGCATGTTGTGGACTTATAGGCGTTGATCTTTGTGACGAAACAACATGATCATGAATATTGTTTTAAGGTTAACAATTAATGTGGTATGTAGTTATTTATATTGCCTAAGTAGATGATTGATAATAATAGTTGCGGCATAGTAAATACCAAACAATGTCATCTTCCTTGATTACATAAACAAGGACGACAGTTGTATTTTACCAAGTTAGCTAAACTATTTAGGAGATTTGTAACGTCAACCCACCGAGGATATTACATATTAATAGTTTATGTTTCACATAGAAATGTAGATTATCTTTGTCGACGGAAAATGTAAACAATATAATTTTCACCTAACGCAACCTGTATCTTCATTTAGTAAAGCATAGTAACTAATAAACTGAGAAACTGCAACGTTTGATCTTTGAATTAACGTCACTTTTTACAATTTAATAAATCATCTAAATGAGTCTTCAGCAACTCAATTCAATAACCCATTTTAAAACTAGTAATCCTCCTAAAATAAGTATAATTTCTTACCGTTCGTGAAATCATCAACTGTTGCGACATCATGATTCCCATGATTATTCGTAGGCTTTCCATGAATCTGAACGTTTCTCGCCTGCCGTCCTGCAAGAATAAAAAAATGTTTTTTAAATGACTACTCACCTAGAAATATAAATTAATTTAAAAGCAACCATCAAAAATGTAATATAATTAGTTAAGTTAATCAATTGTGACTTAGATCTCACTTTAAAAGCATTAATATTAAAAAATAGACAAATAAACTTATGTCCAAATGACGAGAATAATCCGAATGAATGATAAAAAAATGTGGGTTAAAATTGACGGAAGATAAATGTCGATTACAATGTGGCTGACAATGGTGAACTGTATATTGTATATATACAGTGTGATACGTGTGATTTTGGTCAACCGTTGATGTGGAGAACATGCATTCACTACGTAGAATCACTGTCATCCAAATTAGGATGAAGAGAAAGGGGTTGGGGTGCTGAAGTTCGTGACCTCGAGCACATAACAACAGTAACCATACTGATCTTGCTGATTCTGTATGTCGAATACATCGTTGCAAACCGGTCTCCGCTAACCAAAATCATTCGTGCTTATTGTGCAATTTATATACACGTAATCCTATCTGCGTATTTCCTATTCATTAAAATAAAACATTATTCAAATATAACGAAATCCAAATTTTTTACTTGAAAAACTCACTCTACTATTGTTTTATTTAACTTTTTCAAATAAACCATTGTTATGAACAAAATACAATTCTATTGTTATGCTCTTTTATCTATTCCACGTAATACAATATTTAAATTTTGTGTGTTATTTTTTTTCATTTGCGAACAATACATTTTATAAAGGCGAAACTTTATTGTATATTTAATATAGATTTTTAAATAACTTTTCAAATAATAATATCTCTGTTCTATGGTTTTAAAAAATTTTAAATACAGTCGGGCCGCAGAACTGTACGGTACCCCAGAAATAACCCCTCCACTTGATTTCAAACTGTACGCTGACGAACTCATCCCCACTATTTAAATTTCAGGACTGTACACTTATATATTTAAGGAGCAAGTTTTCAAAAGTTGATAAATATATTTTTTTTAAAATCGAGATAAACATAAATTTAATAATTTAAATATCTCACAATGTCAAAAAGGAAAATTGTAGAAAATTTAATATACACATCCTTCATTAATTTTTTTTTGTTTAAAAATTGAATCAGAAAGGAGTTATTTTTCTATACTATATGCGAAAGTATAGATTCATTGAATAGTAATATTTTGTTCTGAATTGCATCGATTTCTATGAAACACTATAAAAAATAGTTCTAAAGGTATGTATATATTAGTTACATGTAGAGCAATTTTATAATTATTCTATTTCAATAATATTTTATAAACAAATGATATTTTTTAATTAGAAAGATTTCGACTATATCAGCAATTAGTGACATCTATTAGATGTCGATTGAACTCTTTGGTTTAAAGTTAGGTCTTTTTCTTAAGATAATTATTCCGATATGGTTGTCGGTAAATAATTATATTTTTTTAATTTAATTTTTGATCTAAAAAATAAGCTGCGTGAACGACTGCACTGTGCATCTGTGAGGACTCGAACCCCAGTTAATAGCTGCCTATCGCCTAACTCTAAACCAAAGAGTTCAATTGACATCTAATAGATGTCACTAATTGGTGATATAGTCGAAATCTTTCATAATTAAAATTCTTAATCATCAAATAATTTCCTACATTAAATGATCTTTTTTATTAAATTACATTTCTTGAAAATTACAAATATAATGAATTGGAATATATTCTATCCCTGACATTTTTATAATTCTTTACTTACAGTAGGTTTAGAATATTTTTAAAATCGAGATGAACCTTTTTCGAAGTACTTTTGTAGCTCATCTGCGCCAAAATCAAATCGAACAAAGTCATTGGATAAAAAAACGTGTTAAACTAAAGTCGTGTTGAAGTTTTCATCTCACGTTCGACAACCAGTTCAACTTAACTACGACACTACTTCAATTTTACACGACGCAAACCTTTTATTTCAGAAAGAACTAAAGAAGCAAATATTACTGTTATTACACCATAGGAATGAAAAGTTACTTTACTTACTTTTAGTTTTTTTATGTAATTATTCCTTTTTAAGTTAAAAAATATTGCAGAAGAGAACGCCCACTCCGAATAAACGTAAATAAATATTAATTATTATGTATCAACAGTACAGCTGTCCTCTTTAGAAACTATTATAAAATTATGAAGATAAATTAACAAATTACGTTTTTTTAATAATAAATTTTATAATTATGCAAATTAATAGCACTACATAGTTTGGGATATAATTGTTTCACAGGGAAACGTCTACCTGCTAGCGATGGTTGACCACTACCAAACATCATGGATGTCAAGGATATGTTGGGCCGCAGTTTTCTATGACCAAACATAATGTACATCATGGATATGTTTGGTAGATCTTGTCGTGGTGGCGGGGCATTTCACTAAAGGGCAACCAGAAACCAGAAAATGATGAGCGATAGTAAAAACAAGGAGTACCTACGGGGTAATATTCCAAATAAATCCCTCTCTAATTCTGACCGTCCAGCGCCTAGCGCGGGAACCGTGGATAGTGGCACAAGGATGAAGGAGCGTAACAACGCGTTATTATTACCAAGAGTCATATTGGCGTGGGTGGAAAGAAGAGGAAGAGCGAGCAACGTAACAACACAATAATAAAAAAAATGTTAAAAAAGTGTAACAATAAAATTGTAAATAGACATAGGCAACAGAAACAAGAAAGTAAACATACTGAAAGCAAAGTTCAAAAGATAAAATTGTAAAAGGACAAATATAAATCACAAAATAAATTAAAATTGTAAAAGGACAAATGAAAATCACAGAGTAAGTTAAATTAAACAGAACAAAAATAAAAAGCTGACTAAAGACATAAAAGTTGTGGTGTGAAATTACGCCTTTCTTCTACTTTTGGTCCTTGCGAAAGTCTTCTTCGCCTCCTCAAGGGCAGTTCGGAAGACCCTGCAAGTTCCACTTCCCACAACGTGATGAACGTTTTTCGTTTCTGGGAACTTCTCCTTACACAAGAAGCAAGAAGCATTCCTCTTGCAATACACAGCCTTGTGATCGACTTCACCGCACTTAAAGCACGCAGTCGATCTATCCGTCATGTTACATTATCTTGCTAGGTGACCATAGCCGAGGCATCGATGACACCTCACTATCATAAGCCTCCTTCTGATCGGGCATGATATAAAACCAATTTTTATGCGTCCGAGCACCTCCAGCTTTTCAGCCTGATCTTGGTCGGTGACCACAACTGCGAGTTTCATCCCCCGCTTGTTAGGTCCAAGGACCGTCACTTTTCTGCTTTCTGCCTGTTCACTTATGAGACCAGATAGTGCCTCCTGCACCTCGTCCTCCTGGGTAAAGCAATCCAGGTCGCGAATCTCCAGAGTAATCTTTCGGTCCGCGTTCTGCACCTTACCCAAATCACCCACAATTCTGTTCACTTCCTCAGTAAACCCGCTCTTGTCTGAGGAACCCCCTATCCTAATTAATGAGGAGGTCTCCCTCTTGGTTGGTCTTGCTCCAACTACTCTAGTCTGACTTTTCGCCGAGTTTACCTCCTTGCGGACCTTTCCCAGCGGTTCCACATGGAGGCAAAATCGCAGCGACGTTGCGATTGTCGTGCTCCCACCATCCCATCTACTCAATGCACTCCTCGCCTGTGACGTCATGAGGGGAAAGCATTGAGTAGATGGGATGGTGGGAGCACGACAATCGCAACGTCGCTGCGATTTTGTCTCCATGTGGAACCGCTGTCCCAGCACCTCAGCAAAAGACCTTCCTTCCACGACCCTAACGATCATTGTAGATCGTCTAGCCGCCGACTTCGCCGTACTACCATGACTTGTTGTTGGCTTCGGTATCTTAGAAGGTGCTTCCTTCTTTTTCTTTACCTCCTTTGTCACCTCTGGACTACTTTCACTTTTCTTCCTTTTCTTAGAGCACTCCAGCACGACATTTCTAATGACCTTTGTTTGGAATCGCTCTCGTCTTCTCTTCCGATCCTCACGCATCTCTTCCGAAATGGACATACTGTGGTAGAAGCGCGCATCCTGCTACTTCGCGGCTTCATGCTTCTTGTCTAACCTCCTGTACATTTTCTGTCAGGTTCTTCAGACCGTGTTTGATCGTCATATTGTCGTTCGTCTGTTCCTCGCAGGACTCCAGCATCTTGCGTACCTCCTCCTCAATCCTTTCAATGCAAGCCGCCTCCTCCTCTCGCAGCTTAATACAAGTGTCCCTGTCCTGATTATCAATAGCGATAGCATCAGCAGAAGCGTTGCTGAAAACGCTAATGCAGCTGCCCACACTTGAAACGCTACCTCTTCTGGGTCCTTGTACACCACATTCGTCTACTTGGATTCTTTCCAGGATGATCTGTGGAATCTTTAAAGCGTTTTTGCCCTCCTGCATCCATGGGTCACAGGCCATCGCCCCCACGCTATGCGCTTGACGATCGGAACCGGGGAGGGATTTAGCCGAAGCATTACCCTGCAGGTATTCATCTTTTTTACCGCTCATTTTCATGATTCGTGCTGTTTTATTCCGTGTCGAGGAACGAGCGAGCCTAAACAGGGTACTACCATCTGGCCAAGATGGGCCCTGAACCGCCTCCGTTAGTTACTTAGACGTCATAGTATTGCCGGAGCATTGATGCAACGTCTATGATATCCAAGGGCACGTGAACATGTTCGTTCGGACGTGGAGGTCGATGTGTCTCTTCAAGATAGCAGGAAGTTTCCGCAAAGGGAGTGCATCCTGGTATCTCTTCACAGAGTTTACCCTCTCTTCTCAGACGTTTAGACTCTTGCCTATAATGTCAGAACAACAACACAAATTGACCCCTCTATGATAAAACTGTCTTTATATTCCAGTTCATTGACTTTTTCTATATTTCTATCTTTTTGACTTTCTTGAACTAGCAAATTTTAATTTATTTCAGTTTACATTGAACTAGTGTATTGAAATGACTTCCTTTCTAATATCTCTCTTATTTTAATTTTGACTTATGTGGAATGTGTTGTATTTATTTTTTTAAAAAAACCTTTTTAATTATATTGACGAGTTAAAACGCGATTTTTATGTTTTAACGAATTTGGTGGGATTTTTTTAATCATATTTATTAGATAAGTGCAAAATATTGTTTTCAGACCTTTATAAATATTGAAGTGTTTTTTCTTGTTTAAATAAACATTTTAATAATATATTATACATGACAGAAATATTTTAATCAAAGCTCTCTTAAAAAATTTTAAATAACTAACGTATTTTTAGTCAAATCAATACTTGACTCTTCAGTCTTTAATTAGAATAAAAATAGAAATTCAGAGTCGATATATATACGGTTTCTCTGATTTTAATGAAAATTAAAATCCTACTCCCTCTGTGCTTGTGAATTTATAGACGTTATATACTTCCAGGTTTATAACATTGAAAAGACATTAGCTATTTTCTCGTTTCTTGAAATGTTAGTGAATTGAAAGTTAAATCTTTTACCGCACCTAATAACATTTTTTCTATTATTATTATTATTATTTTTATTATATCCAATACAAAAATACTGCATTTATAACAGTAAAACTTTTCTTTTGTTTCCTGTTTTCGTGTATTGTGTTCATAAAACTCGATTAGAGGTTAATAAATTCTTAGTTTTACGATATTAATACGGGTGGATTGTTCTATTTTTGTTTTCTAAGATAATAGAGAAAAGAATTTTATGGGATTGCAACTTTTTGTTTAATCGAAAGTACAAAACTGAAAATGACTAGAAAAATAATGTGGCATTCATTTTAAATAATGCAGGTTTTATGTAGATATGTGTGAATGGAGAGAGGGGAATTTACAGTGCATTAAGCACTCTATTTACAGTCTGTTAGTATCAAAACAAATAGCACCATTAGGTGTTCGAACGAGCCCATGAAATATGGAGGTGTATAAAAACGAATATTCGCTAAACTACCGACACGGAAAATCTGTCTAACTGCGTTAAATTTTGTACTCTCACGACTCTTGTGTTATCGTTTCCTCTTGCTGAAGGCGCAGTCGTTGTCGATGCTTTTCTCCTTGGATTCATGCATCTCGTTAATGCGAGTCGCGTACCAGCTTGATGATAATTGCTTTTGCAGATGACAGAGGAGAAAATTACCCGCATTACTACAAGAATGAGGTTAGGTGTAAATCGCAAAGACGGAAATTGGCTGAAAGTGGAGGGAAATGTTTTGTAAAATTTCATCGTTTTTAAGTTATTTTTTAAAAATATAAATAAATTAATTTTATTTCAATTTTTCGCAATATTATTATACATGCATACATAAAATAATTTTGGAATTTTTAATTTCTCTTAAGAGAGGTACACCAGTTGTAAATTCAAGGGGAATGATGTGAATAGAAAATCTCATTTTAACTGGGAACATGAAACGTAAGTTCGAACTTTAAATGCGTTTTTTCAAAATGACATTTTTAAATACGGTGTCCATCGTTACGTGATAAATGTTACAAAACTATTTTCTGCAGCTGAAATTTCAGTAAATAAATTTCTATAAATAGTAACAAAAAAAAGTGATGCGGTTTATAAATATTGAGCCTTTTCCTGTAATTCCTTAACTTTTAAAAAATTAATTTACAATAAAATTTCTCTGACGACATTTTTCACAATTCAAAAATATTTCAAGTTATTTTTACTCAAAAGACAAAAGGACTTGAAGAGCGTTATCTCAATAATGAATATGAAATGTAGCAGCACCTATTCAGTTTCTGAAACCAGTAATTTTCTGGTTCTTGAAGTCAAATAGAAGCTGAAAACTAAACAAAAGACAAAATATTATTCTGCTGTATGAACTTAATGAAATAATAAAGTAAAGAATATGAAAATGAGATTTCATTATTTTCACGATTATCGCTTTTTTCATATATGGAATTATAAACTAAAAAAATTATTCTAGACTCAAGATATTAAAAATAGATTTAAATTCGGAAAAGTGGGACACTTATTTAAAAGTATTGTGTGTGATTTTGGCGTTGATGTCGCCATAGTCTGAAGACTTGGAATATTTAATCGACAAGTTTAGCGAAACGACACTCGAAGGGTACATATTTTATTACTAAAACTTTACACTCTTCTTTTATTTTCGTCTTCCTTTTTTTCCTGAAATCGACCATGTTCATGGTATTTTTATCACAGTACATTTAACTATAGTACCACTTGAATTAGTTAAATTTATCGGGAAAAAATTCTGAGACATAGCAGAACTAAAGGAAGCTGAAAAACAGCTTCTGGTGAAGATAAAATCCTTAAATAATTTAATTTATAAAGTTACATTACTTATTTTAACAAAATTTTTTATAATTTTCTTTTACTATTGTAACGAAGCATTTCGTTATATAAACGTTATTTAACATTCTTTGGACTTCCTTGTCAATTTTTTAAATCATTTCAACTTCCTCCGCTCTCAACATTTTGCATTTTTTGCGTTTCTTCGTTGATAGACTTTGTATCCAAGTTCGATGGCATTAGACTGACAGCACTTATGTTGCTGCTGTCACTCCTCTTTTTCCTTTTTCTACGGAGGCGATGTCCGCAAACAATCTAGAGATATAAGACTCCATGGGAGTACCATAGATTTGTTGCTAATATTTTTCATTAAATTAAAAAATGTATTATCAAAAAGGAATTGACAAGATTCATGTAAATCGTCTAAAGGTGTATTTATGTTTTTAGAAATCGTTTCCTAACGATTGATGATAGAATCATGTACATGTTCAGCATAATCATTAGTAAATAGAGACGCAACATCCAAACTAATTAAAATATGATTATCAGGAATATTAATATCCTTTATTTTGTTCATGAAACCATGACAAAGTAAATAATTCTGTATAAATGTGAATCTGTCCAAAGAAATTAACTCTTCATTCTTTTTTCAAGTTGGTTATAGAAATTATTTCAATTCATATCTCATGTTTTAATGTTTGAATAAGCACTTTGTCTAATCGTTTCAGTACGATAATCTGACATTATGAAATTGTTGGAACAATTTAATTTAATTCATCACAGTCCTTTCTTCATCTCGAGTGTTAATTAATAACCGTCCTTTTTTTCTAGCACCATTCCGAGGTGGGGCACGTCATAAAGTGCGAGAAGAGGAAACACGACTCACAAGAGGGTTAAGATAATTAAGACAACTTATATAGAAGCATGAATTCCGCTTCACGTTCACCCTTCCCAACTCAAACCTCTTGCTTCAACGAGTCTCAAGTGGGAGATAAAATCACGTCGAAGATGAGCGAGATACTCGTAAAAATTCTCTCACTATCTATCGACCATTTGCGCCAAAGTGTATTTGCCTACAAAAAAAAACTATACGTGAATTTTTATCATTTAATTTTTATACTTTAATTCTACTTATATTCCAGTAATTTTATTACTAAAATTTTTCCTTTATTATCTGTTATACTTTAAATTAATTCTCTTCTCCTTCATCTTTGTATTTATGAATGAAAAAGTAAAATACAAAAATAAGAATTAATGAAAGGAAAAGTCTTATCTTTCGACACATTTGAAATGGTATTTTTCGGAAATTTTAAACGAACATAAAAAGAGGTGGATTGTGTACAAAGTGTTGTCCAACATTGCAAGTACGTTTAAAAGTTGGTTTGAAAACTTTTTGTATTCAGAAATCGTGAGTACCAAGTTCGCACGTGTAAGCTCGTTTTCTGGTATAGGGGCCGGTGCTTCTTACCCCTTTTTATCCTCTTCTCGCACTTACGACACTATTCCACTTCTAGCAAATGTTTCTGGCTTGCATTTCTCTCAAATGAAAACTTAACACGAATGCAGTACAGCGTAGCAAGTTTTTAAATTAACGTATCAAAACTGGTCCATTTTCCTGCCTTCCGCATCTTTCTACTTTCTCACTTGGCATTTATTTTCATTTTCCATGTCTCGAAAATTTTAACTCGGAAAAATGTAACAACTAATGTTTAAAAGCATATACACACAAATATTCGTAGGTACTTAACTAATTTAAAACCCCAGGAATTTTTTTCTTTTCTTTCTTCGTCATACATTTTTTACATTCAGAACGTTTTTTTTCAAAATAAATCCCAGTTCGAGCTCGTGAATGTAAATCTACTTTTTAAACAAATTTTCTAAACTATTGATTCACGATTTTTTTTCTCTTACTTTGAATGAAAAAAAATTGTCAATGTTTTGACAAAAATTTTTCTAGTAAATTTTTAATTAACAATTTTGTTAGCTCTCAAAATCTCTTTTTTTCAGGAAGGTGTTCGTTAATAAAATTTTATATTATTTAATAGAAAAAGAAATTTTTGTGAAATACATTTTTTAATTCTAAAATTAGGTCACAATTTTGAATGGAAAAAATTTTTTTTATTCCAATGAGAGATTTTTGGTCAGAAGACTATAGGCGAGAAATTCTGTGTGTAAATATGTTTTTTTAACGGATTGTAAAAGCACAGATTGCATAGTGTATTGTTGTAAATGTGGTGTATGACCCTTAGTATGAATAAATATACAGAGAAATCAATGGCATGTGTAAAGAAGAAAAAAATGAGTAAAGAGAGACAGAGGGGAAAAAAAAGCGTCAGTCGTTAGTAGATTTTATACTGGGAACCAATGTTTTTACTCAAAGATAACGTTTTTGTGCTCTGCATTAATGCACTCGAATCCCGGATGCATGCTCCGATACGAGAAAAATATTGCTGTCGAAATTCCCAGCAAAAGTGCTCGAGTTCATTTACACGTTTCCGTGGTTTGCGATTAATTCCACCTGCAATACAAATCGAAGGAATAAATTCCATTCTATCGTTGAGAGAGAAAGTTTTATTTTTTGCTTTTTTCCCGCCTTGAAAAGTGCGACAATTGCAAATCTCATGATTTAAAAATTGTACATTTGTATATATATATGAAATTTTTATTTTATTGTTATTACTTTCAAACTATGTATGAGAATAACATTTTTACTTTTGCCCTGGGAAATTTGACATATGTAGATTTAAAATCAAATTTGAAAGAATCCACGAAAAGTGACCCCTTGAGATTCTATCGGAATGGAAAGAATATTTTCCGTTTGGAATTCTGTCGAAATTTCCGTTTTGAATTGTGATTTTGTGGGAATTTTGAATCTTTACACTGAGAGACCTTTGGGACTGTAGCGGAACAACGTATGTGACAGCAGCTCCACTATGGTTTTGGTGCGCTGCGGTAAAATTTTGGGCGCGTGACAGTCCCAAATGTTGGTGAGCAGATCACCGAAGTAGTGGGAATGCCGCCTTTGGTTTGCAGCCATTTGCAGCTGAACAACTTTTGGACTGTCACGTGCCCAAAATTGTACCGCAGCAACCCAAAAGTATAGTTCTGTAGCGTACCGCCAAAATGGTCAGTAGCAGTCTATCGAAAGTCCGCTGCTGACCCAAAGGTCTCTCAGTGTACAAATCCGTAAATGTTGTGGATTTTTTGTATTAACAGGAGATGGAATTATTCAACAATGAGATTAGATGTGTGAAGTGGCAATTTTCGGTTGTTATCGGATAAAATTGAAAAATTTTGGTGTTAATTTGTAGCTGTAGGAAAGGATCATTTAGGATCGATATATGTGAAATAAAGTGCCGACTGCAGCAGCATTTATAGGTTCCAATCCGTAGGGCAATTCAATTGCGGCGAATGTCCCATACGACCATCTGCAATATTCTCCGTGTGCAATCGTCCTCCAGGGACTTTCAATGTATGCGTTCGTGTAGTTTCCCAATGACATTTACATTTATATTGACACGGCACTCGAATGCGATCTTGAACAACGGAGGTCGCTTAACAGTCGATTTCAAATTTCACCAACGATCAAGCTATCTGACACTATATGTTTGGTAAATTAGTCGTAACATTTAACCTGGAGTTTCCGATTCTAAATTTTCCTCGAACATTGTTTTCGAGTTCAACCACCACCACTTGTACTGCTTTCAAATTGTCCCATATAAATTTTACAGATTTTCTGTTTTACAATTTTAATTAATTATTTCTTTTAAATGGAAAATAAAATTAAAAATTGTATTTAAAATCATTTTGATTTTTTCCTTTGCTTTCTGAAATTAGCTTCATTTATAAACAAAAAAATTGTCCCTCAAAGCGTAGAAGCTCTAGCGAGTTGTTCCACTAAACTAAACACACTTCTGGTTGATGTAAATAAATTTTAATCAGGTGGATTGATTCCCTCAAATAACTAGTATAGGTATTAAATCTTGTCGAGAGAAGTAATTCAATTTAGAATATTTGCTCAACTTTGAAGTAAATAAACGAATAAATTGGTTGAAACTTGAAACTTACATACAAAAATAGAAAAAAATTTCTTTTTTGAAGAATTTTTTATAATTCTGAATTTTTAATTTGTATCACGAAGTATTTACTTTGGGTAAAAAATCTCATTTTAAATTTCATAACATTTTTCAAGAATATTATATATGAAACTGACAGATTCGATTCACTTTTGATCTTTTAAAGTAATTTACAAAATGAAAAAAGTTTACTATAATCGTTAAAATTTTTAATCGACCTCAGTTTTTGCAAAATTGGACAAATTTTATAAATATTATGGAAAAATTATAAAAATTCTTGACTATTATTAAAAAAGCATGTTCAACGACATATAAAGGGTATTACAACATACAAAGATGAATTACGATTTTGATTTTTATTTCATAAGGTATCATGAAGATATATAATGGAAGTATGGGAGAAGCTGACGACATAAAAAATTCGAATCACGTTTTTCACCAGTTTCTTAAGAGAGACCAAGCAATTTATCTGAAATGACGTGCTATTAAGATGGGATTCTTTACCGATCCTCTCGAACTTTCTGAACATGGTAAGTCCTTATTTTCTTGTCTTCTATACCTTTCCGTCCCAGGTGTCACAAATGAGTCACCAAACTAATGAGTTCCTAACTTTTTCCACGTTCATTTAGTAAAAATCCAACCAATCTGATCTGGTTGTTCGATTACATAGGAATTAAAAAATAAACGTGTGTTTATTTTTTAATTCCCATGTATGTGTATCTACCCAAATAATATCTTTTTATCACAAAAACTCACTTTTTTGTTATTACTTTTTAGAATAGTGTTTGTTTTTCAAATTTAAATTTGTCTCTGAATTTTATTTTGATTTGCATATTTAGTGTAACTCATTTTTTCGATGTTAAATTGAAACTCAAAAAACTCACAAACTGAAAATAATTTAAATAATACAAAGTACATCGCCTTCTAAAATTGTACATTGCAGAAATAATTTCTCTTTCAAGAAATCGAAACATTTCCAATAACATTTAAAATCAATGTAATTTTCTAAAAAAAAGATGAAAGAAATAAGGAAAAATAAATGAAAATTAGACATTGAAAATAAAAATAGAAAATAAAAATGAAATAGAGAAAAATTGTTTTCAATTACAAAAAGAAAAAGGTATATTAAAATGAAGAAGAACTAATTTTTTGAATTTAAAGAAAAAAAATTTTCTTTGCTCCACTCGATTGTCATTCGCGTTTATTAAGTTTAAAAAGACTTTACAAATAGAAAGCGACTACAAAAGTATCAATTTCAAATGTAGTAAAGTCAAGTTTTTAATTAAAAGAATATGCAAGGAGATGTTGAATATAACGGCGAAACGACGTTTTGATTCAAAACATGTATTGAATCCCGAGAAAATGAAAAAGCAAAGCAATCTCGTTGACAGAATAAATTATATTGAAACAGACTGTGACTAAAAACTTCAAACGATATAAAAAAAGGAACAATTTTAATAAAACAAAGTAACATAGAAATAATAGTTTTTATACTGTAGTTAAACTGCATGGCATTTTATTTTTTGTAAAACTTTTTTAACATTGACAATATAAAAATTTAGAATATTCTAGAATGCTTTTTTTTCAGAATGCTGTTTTGAAAATTTATATTTAGTAAAAAATTAATTTGATTCAAATAAATGATTACTTTTTCATTATATCAAACAAATATTTATTTGTAAATTGCATGGCATTTAATTTTTTGTAAAACTTTTTTAATACCCAATGGGAAATTTATAACTGGCGGAATACTGCGCCAGCACTGGCAGTACTAGCAGCTACGGTGACAGACAGCACTGGCATAACTCTGGGATGATAACGCTGTCTAACGCTGGCGAAGTACTGCCTGCCAGTGCTGCCAAACAGCGCTGACACAGCACTGGACCAGTGCTGGCTGAGAATATTGCCGCAATAAATGCCGTATTGTTATTAATTAGACGAAAATTAATAATTATAAATAATTTAACAACAAAATGGTAAATAATATTAATAAATAGTTATTATTCATAAAATATTTCTCTTCTTAAAGAAATTGTATTAAAGATGGAGACTAACAATGGATATAGTAAATGAAGTAGAAAAAATTGTTTATAACATTTAAAAATTAAATAATAAACAATTGCAGTAAGTGTGCATTAGATTTTCATATTTTAGTACCTAACGATTGGAATCTAGAAATATCGCAAACCTATGAAAATAAACAAAATTGCTGACGAGGGGAGTCGAACCTACGACCTACGGACTAACAGACTAACGCTCTAACCACTATGCCAACGACACATGTGTACAGTAAAGTATTAATATCTCAGTATCATTCAGACATACAATTATTGAGTCAAAGATGAGAAAAAAATAGGGATACGTTAGAAATAATAAATTAAAATCAAATAAATTAAACTAAATTTTTAATAATTAAATTAAATTACTTTGCTTATTGCATTTAACATTTTACGTAATTCTTAAATTACGTGGTAATTTTTTAATAATTTTTTATTCATAGTAAGAAGTGAACATCGGCACTACACTGGCATTTCCCATTGGGTATTGACAATATAAAAATTTAGAATACTCCAGAACGAGTTTCTTTCCAGAATGCTGTTTTGAAAGTTTACATTGAATGAAAAATTAATTTGATTCAATTAAACTATTACTTTTTTACTACCAAACAAATATTTACTTGTATAAAATAATTTTTATTTAAATCAATTAAATGGCATTTGTTTCAAATACTGAAATTATTGGTTCGAGTAAAATTTATTTGACTTCAATAAAAATTGTTTTGTTCAAATAAATATTTATTTTGAAAATAGAAAAGTAATCGGTTATTTGAATCAAATAAAATAAAAAAAAAGTGAATACTATTACTTTTAATAACAAAATCATTAACCATTAAACTGTCAATTTAAATGTCTGGTAAATTATGAGCAACGATTAGAATCAATTTTTGTGAAAATTTTTACTTTTCTATCAAATTTTATACGTTTTTCGGACCATGGGAAGAGTCTAACAAATAATAGGCAAAAGCTAGAATAAATTTTTCGGAAATCTTTTAGTTTTAAAAATTTTCTATTTTAAATTTTTGTTGAAAACAATAAAAAAATTCAATTTTGGAAAAATTCAATTATTTTCGAAAAAAATATAATTCTTCTTATAAAATTCAACTATGTTCAAAATTTGAAAAAAAAATTCTCGTAAAAATCCCAATTATCATTACAAATAACAAAATTCTTCTCCAAAGTTTAATTCTTTTCATAAATGTCAAAAAAATTCTTGTCCTAATTTCAATTATTTTTAAAAATTTTTCTAATTTCAATATCTACTATTTTAATAAAATTTCCTAAAAAGAATTCAAGTATTTAAAAAAAAATTTAATAAAATTGGATGAAAATGAAAACATTTAATTATTTTCAAAAATAATAAAAATTCAATAAAAATTGGATGAAAACATATAATTATTTTCAAAAATAATAAAAATTTAATAAAAATTGGATGAAAACATTTAATTATTTTCAAAAATAATAACAAAATTTCACAGAAATTCAATTATTTTCATAAATAATACAAATTTTTTAAGGAATTCAATTATCTTCATAAAAAATAATTTAAAATTCTAGAAAATAATAATTGAATAAGAATGATGAACATAATTTTGATAAAGTTACAGTAACAATATTCTTATAATATATAATAATAATTTTATCTCTGGGTCATCTTTAATTATTAAAAAATATGAAGAAATCGATAATTCCGAGTTCCAAATAATATAGAATCTATCTAAAGTTAATTAACAAAAAACAAAAGTATAAACAAAAGACAACTTCAGAGTGTGAGGGACAGAAAAAGTGAATTAATGAAAGAATATTGAAATTATTATAATATATATATATATATATATATATATTATATTTTATTTCGATATATTTTATATTATAATATAATATTATTATTAATTTTATATTTGTTACAATTTAATATTAAAACTTTAGTTATAAATTTTACTTGGTAAATTTTTATTTCACTTGTTTGAACATTTGTAAAAACTTTTACTTGGCGGAACTTTTTGCATCAAAGATGTTTTTGTTGGGTAATTAATTGTTTATCTGAATTGAAGTTAGGTGTACACTTTCGGTTGTTTATTCTTTGTTCTTTTATTTAGAGGTGTTGAAATGAGAATCAACAAAATTAATTCTCTGTTTTTCTGATTCTTGTATTTCTAGTATAACAATATGCACCTACTAAATTCCAAAACTAAGAAACATATGTTGCATTTTTGTTAGCAGATGCAGAACAAAAATAGCAGAACGCAACTAAAACATAAAATTCAAATAAATGTTTCAAAAAAAAAAAAAAAAAATGTAACATTTTTGACACACTGTTCTCCTGATTTTTAAAACAGCACACCAAAAAGCATATATCTTTTTTATATTATTTAATTTTCTCTCATTCTTTTTGTCTAATGTATTATTTCCACTTGGAAAGGAATGATAACAATCTTCCTCCTGTCGAGATGTGGATTTTTGAAAAAAAAGGACAAAGGACCTTTTAGCTTGGCTTGGTTATTTTCAGCGGCCTCGATGTTTTTCGTACTCATAAGAAAGATATGGCATCAAACGGGTTTCATTATTCCGTGGAAGGAGGTATGTAGGTAAATACTAACGTTGCAACCTTATACTGGAAAGCGAGAGCACGTTACATACCTCGAGGCGTTCATCCGACCTCTTTTAGGGACGTATGTAACATATAAACGGTCCTACATTTGCATACGAATCGTCGGGGGAATCATGCCAGGCCAGCACATACATATATATATATATATATATATATATATATATATATATATATATATATATATATGTGTGTGTGTGTATGTATATACAAATACATTCAAGGGATGAACTTTCGAACGCCCTCCAAATCTCAGTCGCACGGATATCCAATATACACGGAATTTTCAGAGCTTTCGTCTTTAATAAAAGATAGTGAGTCATAAAAAATGCAGTTTTTTAGCCAATCACTTTTTTTCTCTCTCTAAATTTCCTTTTTTTCCAAAAGTAGAAAAGTAAAGAAAAGAAATCAAATAAAAATTTTTTTAATTTACTTGCATAAAAGCAAATAGAGGAAAAAAGTGTTTGAAAAATATTTAATCCATTGAAAAAAATGTTTACAAATGAAATATTTCATGTGTTGTCAACTTTTTTACATTCTCTTTTTATCGTGTCCACAGCAATATTTTCAATTGTGATTAAAATATTGTTTTTTTGACTGACGTGGAAAAAAAGAATTCAAAATTTCACAACATCTTTGTAGCAATCATGCTTTATTTTGCTTTGAAAGTTTTAAAACTATTTCAGTTCCCTTTTTTTCTCCATCTGTATTCAAGTGTAAATTCATATATAAAATTTAATATAACATTGATTTTAATAAAATCATGAAATATAATTAATATCCATAGGAGGTGATATTCAAACGTGAAAGGTCGCGTCGAAGTTGTGTCTTTGAAGTTGGAAAAGAAGAAAGAAAGAAATTTCACATCTTTTTTTGAAGGAATGTGCTACTAGAAGTTTATTGAAGTAAAAACTCGCACTTTTTTCATCAGTATTCTGTCCTTTTATCTCTAGATTGGTACAAAGCGAATGCGTTGCAAAAATAAATTGGTGAAAATTTCTTCACTGTGATGCAGTAGATATAATTTAATAAGTTTTCTTTCTCAAATTCCGCATATTCCTGTAATTTTTTTTATTGCAAATTTTTATCGATATAGAATTTTATTATCTCTCTAATTCCAGGACTTATTTTTGTTATAATGGTACTATTTATTATATAAGAAGCGTGTGACTAATTGCGAAATATACAAATTCTCAAGGTGCGTGAAACATTCTCATTAACTCCAATTAGTGTCAACTGAAACAACTTTACGAAAATGCCTCAAGGGTGTTTCTAACTTTTACACAATCTACTCATGGGTGATTCTCCGCGGAGCGCACAATTTAATGTCCCTCATGTTTTTTAAGAAATCAGTTTCATATATTCAAATAAATTCAACGTGGATAACTTATTTCCATGATAACAAATAAAAGTCTATAGTCGTTTTCATTTAAAAGTTGATGACTTTACTTAAAAATCTGTTTTAAGGTGCCAAAACGTCATGGTCTAATCAGTCCCCACTACCATTTCATAAATAAAATGTTATTTTTTTAGTAAAATATAATAATAAACATTATGAATATTGACATTTTCTTATTGTCTAAGTTAGTAGAATTGAGAAAAACAAAACACTTGTCGAAAAAAAAATTTATTTTTTAATATTTTTGTAGATATTTCTTGTCCCCCGTTTTCGCGTCATGGTCTAATCACTTTGTAAAATTGAATAATTTACATAAAGAATCAAATCGAAAAATTACTTAACATTAATAAAAAGTATTAATAAACTCTCCTAAATAAATTACTAAAAAAGAAATTAATTAAAAAAAATTTTTTTCCGTTTTATATGTGTTATAAGCATGAAAGTTGCATAGGGAATCACAGAATCGTCATTGTCTAATCATCACATGTTTGCAATAAAATGAATAATTATTTATATTTTACCTCAAAACAAGTTTAGTAGTATAAAGTAAGTGAAAACAAAAGACGTGGAAAAAAAGAATTTTGGAAATCGATAATAATTTGTTAAAAAAATTAGTTTTTCTTGTGCGTCATGGTATGATCACAGCGTCATGGTCTAATCACTTTTTCATAGTAAGGCTTTTCTGTATTGAACTGTGTCACTGAAGCACTCATAAGTGTAACGAAGATTTTAAGTTCAGGTAAATAATGAGTAATCGAATTAATTTCTATAAATTACAGCATAAATTTCTATAAATTACTGCATAAGTTTCTATAAATTACCGCATAAATTTCCATATATTTTTGAAATTTTTTTTCTTAATTACTAATTTTGCAACAATTTACTGTTCATTGCCGCACAACTTTCTATAAATTTCCATAAATTACCAAATTCAAAATTTTTAATAATAATTTAAACTTTACATATTTTTATGAATTATGGCGAAAACTTCCATAAATTTCCATAAATTACCGAAATAATAATTTTTAAATGAGATTTACGCTATAATATTGTTTAAATTACCGCAAAATTTTTTTTGACAGAATCTGTCCAAACAGTGAATTTGTTAATTACTATACTTATGTTGACAACAAAAATTATAAACAATTTTTCCGTCCCGCTATGGATTTTTGTTTCTGGAGCCTTTATCTTCAAAAAAAATATATTAATAATAATCATAACGATAAAATTTTTTTTTTTAAATTTCATAAACCAAATCATGCGCTACGCGGAGAATCACCCTCATATATGCAATACCTGTGTCTTTAATCACTAAAATATTATCGAAAAATTATTCATAAAAATTGTAATTTTTAAGAAATTTAAAAAAAAATTTTATAAAAAAAATTCAAGATGGATTAAAATATTTTATAATATATTTTACTTTATATTCGACTCTAAAATTTATAAAACTGATAATATTTTTAAACTAGTTAGAAATAAATTGCCAAAAAAAAGGAGGATAGAATTTTATCTATTGATACTTTCATTCATTCTCTTTTATGTTTTAAAACAATGTAAAATAAAAAAGAAGAAAAGTAGAAAATTGTATAAAAACAATGAGAACAAAACGAAATATTTTGAAATAGAATATTCCTATATCGAATCTTTGATTTTTACCAATATTTTCACAAAGTTTCTCAATAGCAGATTTTTTTACATTCCGGTATTTTATTCTACGAGTATAACTTTTTTTATAAAATAGATATTAGTACTGCTTTTTCATTTCACCGATGCGACTACCTTTCACATTTTATTTTTTAATTATACCTAATAGTATTCAGAAACAAGAAAAAATACTTTTTTCTTTTTTAAAAAAACTAAGTTTAGGTATGAGAATATATTAAAAAGATCAAGTATAAGGTTGTTAACAAATTTTCATTTTTCTTTAAAAGCTATAATTCGCTTAATTAAAAAAGAATTATAAACAGTTAAATATTTTTGTGAAGAAAGAAAAAAAATTTTATATTAAATAAATAATGAAAACATATATATTTAAAAAATACTTTTACTGTTATAGACAAAGATTATATTTTGTCTGAAAGTTTGTCTGGATGAATCATACTTTTACTACTCGCAGTAGAAGAATAAGGCAAGTCAGACTAAAACTATACTTTACTACTGAGAAGTCTTTTCAGTGGTGAAGGCTAGTTTTAGTCAGACTCACCTGAACATGAATCACTTGTTCTTTATCCTAAATATTAAAATTTTTGGTAAAAATTGAATAAATTTTCTTTTTAATTTTAAAATTTCATTTTGTGTACGTAATTATAATAATGTAAATATTATATGAAATTTGTATAATTATATTAGAATATAATATAATATAATATAATATAATATAATATAATATAATATAATATAATATAATATAATATAATATAATATAATATAATATAATATAATATAATATAATATAATATAATATAATATAATATAATATAATATAATATAATATAATATAATATAATATAATATAATTATTAGAAACCTTTTAAAACAAGATTTAAGTTTGGGGTGTCTAGACACCCCAGTTACTTCTTAGAGGGTGAGTAAATTCACGTACTCCTTCTAGGGTTAATTAAGAACAAATTTATTTTAACAAACTTATCAAAATAAAATTTAAATAAAAATATAACTTATTCGATACTATAAATGTTCTGAAAATCACTTTTAATATACAGGTAGAATTTAAATTTTGTTAATTAATTACAAGCATTTTTAAGTATTTTAAACAATGTTAATTGTAAATTTAAACAAATAGACATACAAAATTCAATGTTTTTAATTTTGAGAAAGGGAGCGTTCACAAATGATGTCACGCAATTTTTTGAGATTTTTAAACCCCCACCTGTTACGCAATTTCATGCAATTTTATATGTAAAAAATACATTGTGTCACGTTTAGTAGAGACCCCCCCTACCCCCAAAAACGTGACTTCATTTGTGAACGCTCCGAAATTTATTTTATCTAAAATATTTAAATTTAAAGAATAAAAAAAGATTGCAAGTGTTTTTAAGTTGTTGAATTAATAAATTATCTTATATTATAAATTATAAACAAAAGATTAGATCCAAATGAATAATAATTACCATGAAACAATATCAAATTTGTTTATTGCTTTCTATTATAAATGGAGTAATTTATACAAAAAAATTTATTTTAAATTACAGTAATTTTGATATTCTAATTAGTTTAAAAGATACAAAAGAAATTTTTTTTAACTTAATTTCCCAATTAGTTGGAATTAATTAAAATTTCCGGCGTATTCTGTAACATGTGCAAATTTTAGAAATTCACAGGTTAAATTAATAACTAACTGAAAATAATGAAATCGAGTGAATTCATAAATTTTGACTGAGGTATCAAAATACTCCAGTTAGGGAGTCAGAGGTTAAAATTAAAATTACTTGGTTTTTAGTAATTTATATAGAAAATTAAAACTATTTTGTTCTTCAAGACAACAATTTTTATCACTTTTACTCCACTTTCACTTAATTTTCACTCCACCATTGTTTCACTTCATTCACTTAACTTTTATTCCACTTTTACTTCACTTTCACTTAATTTTCTTTAACTCGATATTCGTTTCACTTCACTCACTTAACTTCCATCTCGTTTTCAATGAATTTTCACTTCACTCACTTAATTTTCAACCCGCACTTTCACTCCACCTTCGTTTCACTTTACTCACATAGCTTCCATCCCAATTCAACTCTGATGTTACTTCCTTTTGGTTTCATAGTGAAGTAAATTTGAGTCGTAGTGAAGTAAAAAAGTGGTGCAGTTAAGTGAAAGAGGCGTGAAAGTGAAGTGAAAGTGGGGGTGAAAGTTAAATGAAGTGTAGTGAAATAAAGTTATAGTGTAAGTCAAGTGAAGTGAATGTGAAGTAAATATGACATTAAGTAAAATTGAGGTAAAGTGGGGTGAACGTAGAGTAAAAATAAAGTGAAAATGAATGAAATGATTTAAAAGTGGAGAAAATGTATTTGAAGTGAAGTGAAAGCGAACTGAAATGAAGTGAAAATGATGTGAATTTGCCACTCCTGTTACGAATAATAAGATTTCGTATCTTTTTTTCTTTTCTCAATTCAGAATCGATTTAGTAAGAAAGCAAATTAATTTTGCAATTTTATTTTAAAAAAAATGTATGTTCATCGGAATTTGAGTATATATATAATATACCTACTATATACATATATATTATATAGATTTGTGGTTAGGTATTCGTTAGAGGTGCACACGCAAACAGAGAAACATCAGTGCACGTGTGTAAGCGCTGACGAAGCTTTCCTGGGATATGCGGGGTACCACTGCCAGTTTCCAAGGGGTTATATAGAGGAGCGAACAAGGGCATAGAGTGGAAGAGACGAAACCGGTAACAACTAGGATTGGGAATCGGCAGAACGTTGAGCTCAGCGCGTAATCGACCAACCGGAAAACGCGACACTGCTTGGGAAGATTGCACTATCGCGCACCCACTTGTTTATCTCCCACAACCAAACCTTACCCCTTATCCCCTATTCTTCTGCACACAAATCTGCTTTCACATACCTTCTTTTGTTTTCAACATTGCTTCTAGCATAATTTATCGCTTGACCAGTCACGACGATGAGAATCGAATTTTCACAAAAGTCCCCTTCAAATTGAAAGGCGACTTCCAGCTTTTTTTAAATCAGAAAGTTGTAAAGCGGAAAATCATTCAGGATTTTCTGTATTGTCGTGTAATGCAACACACAGAAAAAAATTGAACTTCAATCTTTATAGTTGATGAAAAATTTTCCTCTTCAATTTCAGACATTAAACGTAGAAATCTTCGAGAGAAAAAATTATACCTATCTAAAAGAAAAATTCTTTATTAATTTCCTTTTCTGGTAAAATTAACTTACTGTTTCTCATACACCTTATTATTATATTATGAAAGAATTATTTTGAGCGTCAAAGAAAAAGTTAACTTTATCAATAAAATATGTCAGAATTCGAGGGGAAAATCAGAAATAACTGACAAATTTAACAAACCCTCGCAAATGCCTTATTAAAAATTCAAAAGCTAAAATTAAGGCTGGCAAAATAAAAATGAATGGTCTGAATTTTTCAGAAGAAAGGGCAACATCAATTCAGTGTTTCCTTTCCTTCTATGTACATAAAAGCGCAGCGCAGTGAGATTTTAAGAAACAATTTTTCAAACTTACTCAACATATATTACTTTTTTCTTGATATATTATCCTTTCTTTATTGTAAATATGCTGTTGAAGATGATCAATTACAATCATGTCTTACCTGAAACAGAAAGAGAAATCTATTTTATAATTATGCTTCTTCTATATTTTCGTACTATTTTAAATATTTGATAATTATTTTATTATTTTTTATTACATCATTAAAAGTTAAAAAAAACTCCAATCTAATAATTTTTAAAAACTTTAAATGTGACAAGTTTAAAGAATATTGAGATGAATTTTCATTTGAAAATATTATACTGAGAGAAAAATTTTTGCAGCATGACTAAATAAACAGTTTCCAAAATTGATGTAGTTGGTAAATCGTTTTTCATGATATACAATGTACTTCAATCTGTTGCCAGGTATAAGTCTGTTTTACGAAGCTTTACGAGAACCTCGCGAATGCTGTTTCCTTGATTAAAACTCTCACCGCATAGAGAACATGACGGCTCTATTCCTGAAATTGGAAAAATGGTGGAGGGCCCGAGCGACGAACTGTGGTGAGAAAAAGAGCTTTCTTGAAGAAGCACCTGTGCTTTGGAATTTTTCCTGGAAAAGACCCGAGTTTCATGTTGAGAGGGAGATCTACCTTTTTAAACAAGAAAAGAGAAAGACAGAGAAATACCTTGAGGTCACATTGCCAAAAGAAAAAAAAAGAGGGATGAATAGAGCAGAAGGAATGGTCCAACTGGCACGTTCCTTCATTCACGTGATAAATACGATAGCATTTCGTAAATAAGATTTTTTTCTTATCCAAATTATTTCCTTTTTTATCTTTCAAACATTTTTGTACAGTTCAATTTTGAGTTCAAGTGCAAGTACTGACTAATAAATTTTGTATGTAAATAGATTGAAGACCATAATGAAAATTGAACAATCGACCTGTTTCACAAGAATTTTTTCAGGAATTAAATAAATTAATTAATTGTCGATAGTTTGCTGACGAACATTTTCAGTTTTGTAGAAATGTTAGAATACTGAGGCAACGTTCTATGGAACATTGACAAAAAAATTTTGATATCGAAATAAATAGTACCGCATGCCTGCAGATCAAGATTAGAGCACGGACCTGAAGAAAGGCTAACGGGTTTGAAATTAATTGATTAAATATTTAAAGTCGGTTACCCTGTTTTTTGAAAATTAAAAATTGATATTTGAGTTTAACAACTTAATCGTACAATATTATTGAAGTAGATTAAGGAAAAGACTAAAAAACCAAAAGATAAATAAACAAGAGAAGGATTTTGTGACAAACCGTGTAACAGCATGTGGCTGTTAGAAATTAAATGGTAATTTTTTCGACCACTTTTTTCTTTAAATATTTAATAAATTGAGCTGTATTTTGGACTTTCGTACAAAATTTCAGCTTAATTTACCAAATATTTAAAGTGAAAAGTGGTTGAAAAAATTACCATTGAGTACGTAATAATCAAATATGCTGTTAAACACAAGTGCTAATTGATTTCCTAAAAATTGTAAACAGTTTTAGATGAATATAACTTTACAACCTTGTTTAGGAAAATATAATTTCTAGATAAATTGATAAAATTAGGTAATGATAAATTAAATAAACCTGAAATGTCAGGGAATTTCATAATAAACCTTACAGGAATTCAATTATTTTCATAAATAATAAAACTCAATGCTGAATTTCAATTATTTTTAAAACAATTTTAATGGAATTCCTCGAAAAAAGTTATTCTTCTTAAAAATTTTATTAAAATTTATCAAAGAAATTTAATTATTTTAATAACTTTTGATATAATTTATTTATTAGAATTTAAGTATTATTTTCAATACAGTTTTAATTAAATTTATTTAAAAAATAAAATTATTTTTAAAATAATTTTAATAAAATTCTTTGCAGAAATTCAATTATGTTCAAAAATTTACAAAAAATTTCGTCAAAATCTAAATTATCTTTATAAATAATAACATTTTTCTCCGAAATTCAATTATTTCAAAACTTTTAATAAAAATTCTTGTCAGAATTTCAATTATTTTTCAAATTTGTTAAGAGAATTCAATTATTTAAAAATTTGTGGATAAAATTCTTTATGAAAATTCAATTTTAAGAAGCATTCAATTGTTTAATAAAATATTTATTTTTATAGTTCAATAATTGAATTCTCGTAAAATTTTCTAATAAATATTTATTTAAAAATGAATTTTAAATTAAAATCTTTGAAAATTTGAACTTTTCATACTTTTAATTAATAATTCTATACAATTAATTTTTCTCAATAAGTACAGCATGTGACTGTTAGACATTCAATGGTAATTTTTTCGACCACATTTCTCTTTAAATATTTAATAAATTGAGCTGAAATTTTGTAAGAAAGTCTAAAATATAATAAAGAAGGGCAGTAATGTGCAAAAGTTTTAATAATTAAAAAATAAATTATAATAAAACACTTTGAAATCGGTAAAGACAAAAAATTGATTAGAAGTGACCGTGACAACTGATAATTTTAAAGTAATTTGTAATAATTGATTTTAAAAATATTAAAACTTTTGCATACCACTGCCCTTCTTTATTGTATTTTAGACTTTTGTACAAAATTTCAGCTCAATTTATTAAATATTTAAAGAGAAAAGTGGTCGAAAAAATTACCATTAAAAGCCTAACAATCACATGCTGTTAATAGAATTTTTTTTATAATTTTGATGTTTTTATTTCTAATATATTTAATTGAAAAATGTCAGAATAATCGAAATTTCGTAAAATTAAATTGTAAACAAAGGAATTTGAAAATTAACAAAGAACTTTTTCAAAAATTATTTTTAAAAAATTGACTTAAAGAAAAATTTTAGTTGAAAATTCTAGAAATGAATAATCGTAATGATGAAAAAAGTTTTTGATGAAGTTACAGTAACAAAGTAGCAAGTTTTAATTATTATAAAACTTGAAGAAAGCGATCATTCCGAGTCGAAGACTCGGAGTGATCGATATCTTCATGTTTTATAATAATATTCTTATACGTTATTGAATTTCAAATTTTTGAATATCTTAATTTCTATAAAGAAATAATGATTAAATATTCATTTAAAAATAAAGTTATTGATATTTTCGAATAATTTTTGTTTTAAAAACCTGGAAAAATTCCGATTTTTAACCTGGAAAACCTGGAAAAGTCAGGGAATTTGAAAATTGTAATTGTAATTTTCAGTTTTTAAAATTGAAATTAACAAATTAATAATTATAGGTACCTATAAATTTATTGATTAAAAAATTCTGAAGAAGAATCCGATACCGGTTTCGAATCCTTAAAATAAAATGTTTTATACATACATTTGTCTGTCCTAAAAAATGCAAAAATTAAACAATATCAAAATTACAATAATTTAATTATTATTCTGATACCATATTATAATGTTATCAATATTATTGCAAGTTAAGGTGTTGTAGCGAAGTGACAACCTATGGCTTGGACTCTGAACATTGAATTCTACTTAGTATTGATCTGCATTTGCAAAACAAACCTAAGCTTTACTACCAACAGTACCAGAGGAATTATCCCTGGACATATTCCTAGTCTAAAATCTACTCTCTGTATCATCGTATACATAAAAAGTAATCATTTAAAAATATTTCAATATATAATAATATATATTCAAATAATAATTCCAATTAATTTAAAAAAGTCAACGCTTTTACAAAAGCAATAAAATCAAATACATTAACCACATCGAATTCAAATAACTCTTTATTGAACTCAATGATGAATGAGATTTTATAGAATTGAGTTTTTGCTCACATGGTATTTGAACCATTCAGAAGACATTTTACATGATATATTTTGTTGAAGCAAAATTGGCAACACTCGACTTGACATATATTTCCGCAGACAAAGACGATTTTTCCCTATGAAAGGAATGAAAAAGATATTTCTTACCGAGGGGAAAATAAGGATTGGCAAGGATTGAGTTTCACTGTATATATACAAAACTACTACAATACTACTATATTCCATACGTAGAAACGAAAACCCCCGAAGGGTGAGAACATTCGGAAGGAGACTTGAATTTTCCAGAGTGAATATGTTTCCGAAAGTGGTTTTCGAGTCCGTGTTACGTTATAAGGACAAATCCATTTCGAGTTCCGTTACTGCCGGCGACTCAGAAATTTCCTTAATGACCTACAACATTCGCAATAGTCGGAGGAGAGAAATCAGAACAGAGAGCTGCTAGGTAACGCGGGCAACGTTTCTCGAGATATTGGAATAGATGCGTTTATATATACATATACGGAGAAGCAGGAGGTTGCTTGAAAAGGGGAGAGGGAGGGTGGTTGAGTATACGAACTTGCAGACCAAGTAGTAGCTTCAGGGCGTTCGACTCTATATTCGCTATGAATTGAACTTACGAGGTTGAAATATCTATATTCGTGAGTTGGAAGATGAGATGGTTGGATAGAGAGAAAGAGAAGCAGAGAGAGAGAGACATAGATGAGTATGTGAGTGTGTGTACTTCGCGGGCTAGTTTCCCACAAATCAATGAAGTCCAAAGTTTAACGTAGCCCAAGGCATGTTATGGTCGGTAGCGTGTAATTAACCCTTAACCCGAAATACACTACCGACGACTTTATATCGTCTTCCTTGTATATCCGGTGTCCCTCGTTCAGAGTGGAATCGTGACAAATCGGATTAGAGTGCTTCAGCCGTCGTAAATCCCCAGAGAAAGACTAAAGAGTAAGAATGTGACCTCTCTTTCTCTCTCCATCTCGGCCTGCTTCACGTATATTCGTAAAATGTTTTTTATATCTACCTCTGTTTCCAAGAAACTATTTAGAGAGAATAATGCAATTTGCAAGGATTGCTAAGCTTTCATAGCTCCTGCTTCTTTACGAAAGTACATAAAAAATGCCCTCGTAAAAGCGTCATAGCATATAATCTCGTATCATCTTAAAAAATTCGCATTTCAAATTAAAACCATTTCGATTTAAATATTCATGAATTAAGACTAATTATTGTTATAATTGCATTTTTACTCATCGCAATAAAACACCTTTTAAGCTAAACCATCATACTGATAGGCGCGCCACATGATAACTCAGCACTCTATGTTACCGACTGGCCGAAAAATAATGAATTTACTCTCTCACGGGATCAATTCTTTTATGATATTGCTCCAAATTCATTGCTTGAGAGTATCAATAGTATTAAAACTAATACAATAGGACCGGATCATATTACAATTAAAATGAGTAAATTAGCTCTTCCAATTATTTTTCCTGTTCTTTTGCATATATATAATTGCTCTCTCCAGACGGGAATTTTTCCTGAAATATGGAAAATGAGTAATATTTGTCCTATACCTAAGATACATAATCCTAAGGGACCTGCCGATTATAGGCCGATCTCTATTATATGTGCTTTATCTAAACCTTTTGAAAAAATCGTGTGCAAGCAAATGACTGATTTCTTTGCTAATAATGATCTACTAGAACCGCTACAATCTGGTTTCCGTGCTAAACACATAGCACAAGCACAGCATTGCTAAAGTTTACAATAGACATTAAGCTTGCTATGGATTTAAAATATATTACTATAGTTGTATTTTTTGATTTTTCTAAAGCATTCCCGTCAGTGGATCATAACTTGTTAATACGTAAACTAAATTCATTCAAATTATCTAAATCGGTCTGTAATTGATTACGGTCTTACATTGGTCCTAGATTTCAAAGAGTTTACAATGGAAATGGTGATTATTCAGAATGGGATAGACTTAAATGTGGTGTTCCTCAAGGCGCGTCACTCTCATCTTTGCTTTTTAACTTTTTTATATCAGATCTTGGGGATCAGCTTAAATACTGTAAATACCATAAATATGCAGACGATTTTAAGTTTTATCTTTCAGGTCCACTGTCATCGCTTACGGATTTAATTCCAATGATTCAAATAGATATTGATTATGTTGTTAAGTGGGCGGGTGACTCAAGCTATGGTAATTTCCTCAACCAATAAGCTTTCTACTGATTCACTACTAACTTTTCCACAGTTTTTGGTTGGGGGAGTTCCAATAGTATACAAGGAATCGGTAAAAGATCTCGGTATAACATTGAATGGAACCCTGTCATGGAGAGAGCATGTTTCTGGAATTTCAAGAAAAACGTTTATGGTTCTTTAACAGTTAAATCGAAACAAGGATTCTCTACCAACATCTACACGTTTGTTATTAGTTAAATCTCTCATACTTCCTTTTTTTGATTACTGTTGTCCCGTTTATGATGACATCAATGATGAGTTGAATAATAAGTTAGAAAGAGCATTAAACGCATGTATTCGCTTTATTTACAATCTTCCTAAATCGAAACATATTACACAATATAGAGTAAAATCGGGATTATTAAACGTTGCAACTAGAAGACAATTTTTTATAGGAAATTTGCTCTATTCAATAGTTAACAACAAAAGCCCCCCTTATCTTTATGATTTGTTTGAGTTTAGGGATTCGGATGAACAGAATCTTAACAGGCTTTGAGAAAGGAAATCAGTTATTAAGATCGTACTTGCAAAATGCAAAGTTCTTTTATGATTAGAGGTGCGAGGTTATGGAATAAACTACCAGCTTCGATTAGAGATATATCACAGCAATTTTCATTTAAAAAACTATTTTTTGAATTCTTATTTAAATGTAATAATAACATATTTGAAATAACTTACTGGTAAAATTATTATTATTTCTTTTTCTTTTACAGTTATTTTGTTACTCTTTAAATATATTTTATATAGGATTATATTTGTATTATATTCAGTTACAATTATTAACTACAACCAAAGAATTGCTCTATGAAAGCTAAACTGAAACAGTAAATCTGTCCGCATAGGACCAAATTAAAGCTTAAACACTGCCCTTTAACATCCAAAAACAAAAAATTTAATTTATGTAAACTTTAATCCTTTAATGTCCAATGGGCCATACGCTGTTCCATAAACGTATTGAAAATTCCATTACTTTTGACCATGCAAGGCAATTTAAGTAGGTCGCTGCTTATAAATCTGCGGACCAATTTTTAAAAATACTTTATCATAAAAATGTAAAATTAAAAAAAATGTCCCCCATATAGGATCCGCCATTTTGAATTATTGAAAGCTAATTACTAGAGTTGTGCAAAAAGCTCGAGGCTCGAGGCTCGAGCGAGCTTTTTCGAGCTTTTCATTTTTCGGGCCGAGCCGAGCCGAGCCTAATCAGTTCGAGCTCGAGCCGAGTTCGAGCCGAGCCGAGCTGTGTAAAAAGCTCGAATAGTTTCGAGTACTCGAGTTAATTCGAGTACTCGAATTTTTCGAGCACTCGAGGGAATTCGAGTACTCGAATTTTTTCGAGCTCTGAGTAAATTCGAGTTCTAGAGAAAATTCATAGAATTTTCGCATTTATTATATTTAGCAAATAGAAATATTGATTCAGTAATTCAAAAAAATTCGAAATTTTTTACTTATTAATAGTTTTTTTAGTAAGTCAAAAGCTCGAATCCATTCGAGTACTCGAAAAATTCGAGTACTCGAATTCACTCGAGTGCTCGAATTTAATCGAGTACTCGAATTTACCCGAGTACTCGAATTTTTCGAGTACTCGAAGTCACTCGAGTACTCGAAAATTTCGAGTACTCGATACATCGAGCCGGCTCGGGCTCGGCTCGGCTCGGCCCGAAAAAATTTCGGCTCGGCTCGGCTCGACTTTTCGAGCTTTTTGCACATCTCTACTAATTACAGATTCGCTATCAGCGGTCCCAAAAACCCCTGGATACCAAGTATTATTTAAATTGGTTTTCACGGTCAAAATTAGTGTTATTTTTAAGACGTTTATGGAACAGCGTAAGTTCTATTGGACATTAAAGGATTAAAGTGTACTTAAATTAAATTTTTTGTTTTTGGACATTAAACAGCAGTGTTTAACTTTAAGCTTTAATTTGGTTCTATGCGGACAGATTTACTGTTACGGTATATGGTTTTACATTCATTCAAAAAATGCCAAAAATGCGTATTTGCGTATTGAAACGTAAACTGCTCGAAAACTAGAGCCAATCAAATATTTTCAAGGTCAAATTCGTATTCTGCGGACAAAATCTTATAAAAATCGGCTGTAACATTTTAGCCAATATCCGTGTTCAGTGCATAAAAACTGAGCCTAATTTTTTTTGTCGCGTAAGGTCCCTTTCACCGCGAGCATCACATATTACAATGAAGCAATTACACTTATTGTTAGATTGATGGTGACATTTAAAATAATTAAATTTGTTTTTCAGATATAAAAATTAGTAGAAAACAAAAATGGATCAAAACATAACGGTTGAATATTGAATTCACATTGAAATAAAAGTATTAGACATAGTGTATCAGAATTTTGTGAATTCTATCTGACACAACATTTTATAAACTTTACAAAGGAAATCATTCAAAAACTTCCCACAACACGATTATTTACATCTCGAAATATATTCAATGTAACAGAGAGATTTTTTCGATAGAAAAAGATTATTTTTCAAAGCATTTATCACATTTCGAATACATCGTTAAATTGTCAATAAAAAATCTCTTATTTTTAGTAATATTTTTTTCAAAACAAATATAATGTAAGATGGGTTTATCTTACACGTCTGTTTTGTATTAGAAAGAAAATTATTTTATTTCATGTAACGGATTAGAGTGCACTTATTTCTCATGTTTTCAAAATAAATAAAATCTTATTTGGTTTCAGTATCCAAATCTTTTCGTCACTGTGAAAAGTCGTATTTTACGCAGTCCGTAGAGTGAATTCGATTCATGTTAAAATAGACGTGATGCAATGGAAGTTTTGAGGAGTTTGTATTTTTTGGTGTGGAGAGAAGTTTGCATCTCTCTTTTGTGGTGTATATACATACATATACAGAATATAAGAGAGAGGGAGAAAAGAAATGAACGAATGGATGAAAACAAACAGAAAAAACACGAATCTACCAGTATGGTGGAAAAGGAGAAAAGAGAAACTGCGATAGAGAAAGACCAAACTGGCATTAATCCAGAATATGGGCAAAGGGAACGAATTCTGGGTCTCTCTCGGGTTGAAGGGAAGAGAATGGAAGGATAATGCGTCCGTGATAAAACTAAGCCGGATAACACCCAGGGATAAAAAGACCAGTCGAATGCTTGGCAGTGTCACCAAATTGCTGGAATATTTTGCACCCCGGACTAAACCGCTTGACCGCAATAGGCTTCTCTGCCAATAAAACTCAAGATTCCTGCACCATTCTCACGCATTTTTCACTTTTTTTAACTTAAATCCATTTTATTCCATTAAATAAGAATAATTGTTGAGAACGATTTAATTGAAGTTAGAAATTGATTATTGGAGTTCTGTTCATCCATTTTCTCACAATGAATTGTATTTAATCTTCATTTTATGTTAATCTTCTATTATATTATTTTATATTCAATCATATAATTTTTATTTATTATGCGCAATTTTATATTTTTTTATATTTCAAATGAATAAATTCAAAGAAAAATGACCATGCTCCTCACTATAATCCGTAAGATTAAGAAACTTTTATGTCCATATTGCGACAACTTATTACCCTAATAAAATGGGTGTGTTATAATATTCTATCTATACACTTTAATTGAAGAGTGTTCTTAAACGAATTTCATATCTCTCATGAATAGACGCGATAGAGTTATTAATTTTGAAAATTTCTAATTAATCGCAATTTATATAGGCGGTACTTGTGAGTTTGATAGAGGGAGTGAGGATTAAAGCACCAATAAGTGCCTTTATTGTATGTGCTTGAGTAAATATTACTCTTAGACATTTAACTATGGCAAAGATGATACAAAAGATATTATATCCAGCCTTGGTCACCAATTTATCGTTCGCTTATCGCAACAACAGGAGGCTGTCCTTAATTGGTTTAGGTTTTCTTCGATATCGTATTTTACGAGGTGACTACAGAGAGGGATGGTCGTGCGACGTCATAAAGATAACAAACCATCGTGATACGTCTCAAAGTCGTAACGTAATTTAGTTGCGAAACGATTGCACTTTGCCATTTCCGTTAAAACAACCACTTTGCTTTTTGTGTATCGTAAAACTTATTTTAAAGAGAAAAAGAGTTGGAAACTTCTTACACGAAAATGGAAGCTAAAAACAATCATATTCACAATTTTACACATTACAAATATTTTTCATAAACTACTTACTTTTTTCGTTTTCAAAAGTTATAATTTATCTGTCATTTAATACTAAATAAAGCTAAAGATAATTTTAATTTCGTAAAGATAATAATACTTTTTGTCCTTTTCAAAAAATAATATTGCAAATTACGGATTTTATTGGAAAAATATATAAAATACTCATTCTGTCATTTAACGAAAATAGAGAGGAAAAATGAGGTTTCGGAAAATGAGAATTGAAGTGAAAAGTAATTATGTCGAACGAAATGATAATTTTTACATGAATGTATCTAAATGAAGCCAGTGACCTCTAGAGCCTGTATTATGCATGAAGTGTTCGAAGGCATAGAATTAAACGAAAACTGAAATTTCCGTAAAAATATGTTTCATTAATTTTAATATATCATGTGATAAAGATAAAAACTTAATAAATATCAATTCTGAAGAGAATTTAATTATCGTATTTTACAACTGTTATAGCTCTCATTATATTAATATATTCAAAGTTAAATTAATTAAAATAAGTGAATTATCTATTACTTAGAGTAACTGAATTTTTTAGTTTATAAATTTAATTTTTATAATTAAAATCGTTTATTCATTTCTTTTCTTTTATTTTTTATAAAAGTTTTTACAATTATATAATAAAAATAATACCATCACATCATAAAGTGTATTTTTATGTGAAATTTTCATTTGTACAATATTCTCGCAGTTACTCGAAAAATAATTGGACTGAAATCATATAAAAGTTTCTTTGCACTTTTTCGCATTTGAAAACTCAACAAGAGACGTACTTGTTGCAATAAACGTCGTTTAATCTACAGTAGACCATTAGCGACAATTTCAAACTTTAAGGTGTCCGTGAACTCAGTTCGAAAAATATACGTTGAGTATAAGTGGCTCTAACTTTTTTCATATATGAACCTGAAAGTTATAACCGAAAAGTCGAGAATTATTATTCTACCGCTTTTCAGGTCGGTAAATTGTTCCGCTTGAAATCCTACGAATATATCCCTTCGGATGCAGGTTCGTGCTGCATCGTAACGTACATTCGTTTTCTTGTACTACGCAATATAATCCGTCAAAAACAAAAAAAATCTGTATTTTTTGCTTCCTGCTATAATGTAAAGTTGGAATATTGCGTTATGTATTTTTAATATTGTATTCAATTGTTATTTCAATGTAAAATATATGAGAGTAAATTAAACACTGTCTTTCTATTCAATAGTTTTTTAAACAGAGTGCCATAAAGAAAAATACTACTTTCTTGTTATAAAAATGGCGAAGAGTTTCTTCTAATATAAATATCTAAAAACCATACTTTTAATTTATAATTTAACGATCGGTGATTTGTTTTAGGGAACTTCTCCGGTGTCAGATAAACAATCTACCCAGATCTTGATGAGAAAAACAAACTTTAAGCATTTCAGGACAAGTTCGAAGAAAACTGAACTTATAATTTTATTTTCAAACTGTGTATCAGCCCCATATCTGGACAAACCACTTTTCATCTTGTCGACCCACTAAAAATTACTCCCGTCTTCAACTGGAGTTAACATTCACCTACGGAACTATTTATCAGCTTCAAACTTCACTGGTGACGTTTCGTTTTTGTCACATGTGTGATCCTAACATGCCGGTATTGTTTTGGCCTTATTCTTCTTCAGTTCTTGATAGTCTCCTTGGCCTCCTCGAGAGTTGACCAGAGGACGGCATTCTCCAATGTCAGTGACGTGATTGACACTCGCGTTGTTGCAAAACTTTTCTTTGCATAGGAAACAATTTGGGTTTCTTTTACAGTCCGCAAACTTACGATCGACTTCTCCGCACTTCAAGCACGCAGTTGATTTAACTGCCGCCTTACAAGCTGATTATATGTGGTTGTATTCAAGGCATCGATGGCATTGGACGACCATGCACCACTTTCTGATTGGAGAGCATATGAATCAAATTCTTATGTATCCCAGCATCTCTAATTAATTTACTTTTTCCTTGTCAGTGACTACAAAACCAAGCTTCATTTCTCGCCTGTTTGGTCCAAAGACAGACACGTTCCTGCTATTCAGCTTCCCGAGAATATCTTGCAGACTTTGTTGCACCTCATCTTACTGGGTAAGACAATTCATAATTGTTGATAGTTCCATCATTTCTTCTACTATTCCTTCACGTTTTTGTCTTAATTTCTAGAAATCAGAGGTACGTTATTCTCTCCCTCCTCAATTTAATATTTTCCTCTGCGCAACCAATTGTGCATTTCCGGGAATCATTCTTCTTATAGATTCCTTATACTCCTTCCATTATCACTCTGTTATGCCTTGCAACGCTATATAATTATATCACAACTGATCGGTGACTGCCATGAAGATTGATGATCTATAGACTAGGTGGAATTAACCGCGTTATTCTTTTCTGGGTCCCTGGTCATAGTGGTTTCATTGGAAATGATAAAGCGGATGAACCAGCCAAAGTAGGTGCTAGGGAACAAGTTATTGGGTCTAAGCCTCCTATTAGTATTTGTGACCAATTGGCTCTGGAATTTAAACAGCAGAGAACCAAAAGGAATGTCAGGTGACTAGGGGCTGTACAAGCTCAAACACTCTTGGGAACTAACATAAATCATACCGATGGTAAATTACGGTGGTGAGACTCCGTGGTTTGCGATCATCGAGGTTAAGCAACATCCAGTGCGGTTAGTACTTGGATAGTACACAACATTAGAACTCGGCTGTCGATAAACCGGTTGTACCCATAAAAGGTTTCTACAGTTTCCCTTTCCTCTGACAAGAAAACCCATTAGATGGGTGGTCCAGGCAAATGCGAGTACTCCTAACTTCAAGTCGTCCTGTAGATGGAAAATTTAGTATTAAGTGACGTATTGAAATAATTGTGAGAGAAATTGTAAGAGAAACACTTGTATTGCTATTGCTAGATAAGGTTAAGACGGGTGTATAAACCAATAATTAAAACTAACATAAATTCCAGAAGAAATGCGGAATTCCGCAAACTTAATAGAAAAGAGAGGCAAATCATAAGAGAGCTGTTGACTGGCAATGATTATTGTACATTTCAAGGGATCGTTCTTCTTATAAATTCCTTACAGCGTCCATTATCACTCTGCTATGCCTTGCAACGCTATGTTACTACATCACAGCTGGTTGATGACTGACATGAAGATTGATGTTGTATAGACAAGGTGGAATTAACCGCGTTACTCTTTTCTGGGACCCTGGATCCAGACATATCTTGGGAGATCCTAAATGTACTTTCTCCGAAATTGTAGATCTACCGAACATATCTATGATGCACATGATATTTGGTAGAGGAAAAGTGCGATCTATAATATTGATGATATCGATGATGTTCGTCAGTAGACAACCATTGGCGGAGGTGCATTATTATTCTAGTTTCGTTCTATTTATTAAAGGCAAGATACACTTTCAATTATCTTTGTTACGTGTATTCTTAATAATAGTAATAAATTGTTAAACAACAAAACGGTGGTCAGGAATGTTTCGATTCAGGTTGGTTTGGCGTTCTTTGCCTTTCCATCCACCTTTATTAGACACAACTTGTCCAAAATGATCTTTGAAACCTCTAAAGCGTTGTTGACAGACAAATAACTTTAAAAGAGTATTACTCGTATTAATATTTTCAAAATCGGTGACCTCTCTAATTCGACATTTTTTTATTCGTTTTATAATAACGTCCATCTGTCTTATCCATTAATTTCTGGTATATTTCAACAAAATAGATAATAATTTATTTACAGACTCAACTTTGAACAGTGAAATTGAATTTGCGAGCTAAATGAAACTTTTATCAGTCGAATTCTAATAATAGCATTGTAATTTACAGGAAATCAATGAGAAACAGAATTATTGAAACGGTTCTCGAGAGTTGTACAATTTTCCAATGCCAAATAAAGTATGTAGAGAGTGTCATTGCGCCACTCGCGCGTCATATCACACACGCATAGTCTATTTCTAATTGTCTCTGAAATCGATGAATATTTTAATGTATGGACAAGGGAAATTCGTTCACTATATTGTATATATATATCCCTGTCCATATATCCACACCGCATGCAGTTATGTCGGTTGCGGAGTCGCGGTTGATGGCGCACGTGCTTTCCTCGCCTGTTGGGAACGAATATGTTTATGCATGCAGTTATTTATTAGTTTTGGCAATTAGCATTAATTAGCGCAATCTGGTATGGCGAATATAGCTGTAGCTTTCGTGCTATGTTTTAGTGGTGAACCCGGTAGAAGGACTCTCTGTGGATAGTAGAAACGTTAGCAGTGGTGAACTGCGAGAGAGATAGAGAGAGAGAGAGAGAATGAGGAAAAGAGACAAGGGTGTAGGGATCAAAAGCAAGCAGGGTCGAGGGTCGAGAATAGAGTGTGGGTTGGTTCTACAACCACAACCAGACTCCACACCCTCTAAATCTTTTGCGTCTTAATGCTCATTCTCTCTATCTCTGCCTTCTCCTTTCAACAGTGAGAACAATTTCTTCCAACAATTTTCTCTCTACCATATATACTATATATTTAATTATTGTAGAGAATTTTTAAGGTTTTTTTGTAATTTATTTCATCTATTTGAACACTTTGATATTTAGACAGTTTAAGATTATATAACCGTTATAAAGACTTTGGTTAAAAATAATGTCTATATGAACAATCTTTCTGTATAACAGTTTAATCAGTACTGAATTCACCTTCAGAGGAAGGACACTAGTCAAATTTGCTCCCCTATGGCAATGCGAACTTTAGTAGCAACCAAAATCACTATATGTTGAAGAGCAACATCGAAGTACATAAATTCTCACAACTGTCAGCAAACACCGTTACGCGTGACAATACTAAAAGTGTAATAAACTATAGACAACCGAGTATTAATTTAAACAATTGACTGTCGAGTCACATTTGCCAATTTTCGTTACTAAAAACGAAAGTTGTCAGAGAGTTTTCACTAGTGGTGCAATTAACTGACATCTGAATGATAAGGAATCCTCTTCAATTTCGTGTTTCTAGAATGTATTCAATTTTAGTTTTTAATTCTCCCTTTAAGACTTTAGCAGTAATTTTCTAAATCGGTGCATTTCGGGTGATACAAACGATTTCAAGGTAAAGTAAACAATAGACAAAATAATTAACTACGCAGGTCAACAAAAAAGGAACACTTTTTTATAAGATATCTGAATGGTTTTCGATGTATTTTTGGACGCTGAACACTATCCCGGGTTCCAAAATTGCGCATCACGTCAGGATTTCTTTTATCTTTAACCTGACGTGTTAGGGACTTCCACAAGGTCTTAAATTAAAGCTTGCAATTGCTTTAATAGACTTTTGCATTTGCTTGGATTCGCTTAAAAATGGTTACTCTGGCGTTTTTGGGATAGTTGATTACGAATCCGATATTAGTTTTCAAAAATTCAAATACCGGATTCGTAATCAGCGACCCCACAAACATCGGAGTAACCATTTTCAAGCGAATTCAAACAATTCTTAATTTTTACATCTGCCATCTTGGTTCCGCCATTTTGAATTTTTGAAAACTAATATCAGATTCGTAACCAGCGACCCCAAAAACCCCGAGTAACTATTTTCATGTGAATCCAAGCAATTGCAAGAAGTCTATTAAAGCAATCAAAAAACACACATTTTTGGTGTCTTCAACCCCATATTTTGAAAAAAAAATTTAATTTTTTTTTATTTTATGGATATGGGTCTTGTAGTGCACATTACAAGATTTAATTTAAGACCTTGTGGAAGTCTCTAACGCGTCAGGTTAAAGATAAAAAAAATGTCGAAAACCCTCAAGAAAGCGTTTTTGGGCGCCCAAAAATACATTGGAAACCATTCGGATATCTTATAAAAAAAAATAAGTTTTTTTATGACCTGTGCTATTAGAAGTAAAATACGAAAACTGTTCAATATTCTACATTTAAACACTGACTGTTCTTAAATTAAACTACGACTTATAGGAAGATGTCTTAAATCTTAATTTAAAGAACTAAACGAAAAGTTAAATTATTTTTGAAAATGATTAATCTAAAAATAGTGTACACGGAAAATCTTTGTTCAAGAAAGATTACAAAATTTCTTCAGGAAATGAGGATGTGGAAAAAATTTAGAAAAATAGTTAAAGTGTCTATTGAATTATTACTAATGGTTTTTTCTGATAAAATAAAGAAAAATTTTGAAGGTCTTGATAAATTGTTCAGTAATTTTAATATTAAGATCTGAAAGAAGAGTTCTATTTCTGATTTCGCACAAAGTCAGGCGTCACAAAATAAGAATTCAAGAGCAGTTTCGTAAAAATACGGGCTCGCGTGAAAAAAAAATTAAATTTCTGTGAGTTACGCTGAAGGAACAGACCTGCGCAGACACACGGGTTTAGGAGGGGTCGCACACACACTGACACACACAAAGTATATTATTCTGTCACAGATTACACACACTATAATAACGCACCTAAAACTAACACTATCTTACAACTATACGAATATATATAACGCTCGCTTTCGCACGCACGCATATACCATACCACGAGTTGCTTTGAATCTCTCTTATATACTAAACCTGCGTTTTCTTAGCCACTTGTGAGAAGAAATAAAGTTTTATTAAAATTAACTTTTTTTAATTAATTTAAATTAAAATAAATGTAATATGGAATAATTAAGTGAAGGTTAATTTTTTCGACTGAAAAGATTCTGTATTTTGACGAAATTAAAAAGCTAGTAATTATTTTACTTATACATTTTAATATTTTTATATAAATTTTAATCTTTTATTCATTTAAATTTATTTATTACAATATTTAAAGAATATATATGCAAAACCACTCCTTAAATCAATGCTAACCAATATAATAATTTACTATTATAAATTACGAATTCAAGTGGAACAATTTGTGACAAACAATTTTATTTTCTTAAATAGTATATACACTTAATAATTAAAAAAAAGAACCATTAACTTTAATACATAAATTTTTTAGGTCTAATAACTTGACAGTATAAACTAATTAACACTTTTTACCTCATTTCGGAACGGCTTCATGATCTCTAGTGAAACAATAAAAAGATTATATTCTGAACATATTTATGTTCAAATTTAATTTTTCAAAAAACTATTATTATGACTTTTACGAATTATAATATGAATTTAATCAATTCATTATTAGCACTTTTAAATAATCCGTTAACCAAGCACATGTCATTTACAAAAAAATATTACTTGAAGTATTGAAAAATATTAGAGCTGTGCAAAATTCGAATTGAACCGAGTTTAGTTCGGTTTTGAGGCGCCGAAATGTCGAATTTTAGAATTCGACATTTTAGCGTACCAAAACCGAACAAAACTCGGTTCGGTTCGAATTTTGTAGTAACTCGAATGTCGAATATTCGACATCCGAACTGGGTTAGTTCGAATGTCGGTTTTTCGACATTCGAACTAGGCGAAAAAATTCGAACAGTTCGGTTCGAATTATTTTGCACAGCTCTAAAAAATATACTTACGAGACAGAGTTGTATGTTTAGAAAAATTTTCACTTTTATCATTGATTTTCAACTTTTACAAATTAAAAGTCACAATTGTGTGATGGAGAAAACGAAAATAAACAAGCAGTCAGGGCATCAAGGCCTAAGCACAATAGGTTCGCGAAAGTCGTTCGCGAATGCAAAGCATGAGTTAGAAAAGGACAGTGATATATTTGTGTCCTTGTCTATCTCATGCGTCTCGTTCGCGAACGACATTCGCGAACCTATTGTGCGTTGGACTTTATCGTTTGCCGGTTATGTCAGTTTAGGCTAGGGTCTTAATCACCACTCACACAGATGTACTTGCGTAGTGCTTACTGCGCATCAAACGATTCTATTTCAGTTTTGTAATTTTCAGAAACGGAGAAATAGAAATCTTATGACAAAAAATTTGAATACTTTCAAAAGAATTATAAAGAACTATTAAATCTTTTGAAAGAAATATAGAATTATTTCAAACATTCCCCGAAATTATTTCTGAAATTTCATTTATACCTTTTCCTAAAATATTAAAAAGGATTTATTTCCAGTTTCGTAAAAATAGAGAAAAGTTTCATTTATTATATACAAAACATTTATAAACAGTCATAGAATTTTTTCCATATCTTCATTTCCTGAAGAAATTTTGTAATTTTTTTTGAACAAAGATTTTCCGTGTAAGTACTAATTTAATAGCCATATTATTAATATTTAAATTATTTCATTTTAGAAGATCAGTCAAATATAGTATATTAAATTCATTACTTAATTTAAATTACTAATATAATAGAAACTTTATAATTAGATCTAATGACTCGCTTTTAAAACGGACCAATTATGAGAAAATTATTTTAACAGATTTCAAATTTAAAAGAGTATATGAGTTTCTTATATAGCTTTTAACTCTTAAAAGCTTTTTTGACTTCAAAATGAATTGCATTTCTATTTTTGAAGTTGAATAATAAAGTTCTTACTGTGGGGGATAGGAAACAATAAAGAGGAACTTTGGAAGAAGGAAAAGACAATAGCTTTGGTTAAAGGGAAGTCTAGTTCAGTATCCAGAGTTGATGTTGTACGAATTAATAATCCAAGTCATAGCTTTATTATTCTCATTGATGTTTTTTTTACTATCGAGGCAAAAGATATTTATTAAGATAATTAATAAATTCTGAGACGAATATTTTTAAACCAAGACACTTAATTTTATTTGATCAATGACTGCTATATTTCAAAGAAGATATAATCTCATCTTCTGCGGGATAAATTTAAAAGATCTTGATAAATTGACGAGGAGTGAAAAAATTGTTTTAATAAAATTTAACAATTATAGATACGTATTCAAAAGTTTATTACTTTTCGTATCGGATATTGATAATAAAATCATATCTTACTTTCACTCTTTAATTTACTCTTGAAAAAATGTTAATGGGTATTAAAATCATCTTTAATTCTTTTAAGATTTTTATGTCTTTATTGTTTTTAAATTTTTTGTGTGATTTTAAAATAAGTTTAGTGGTGGGTGTACTTTATAAGAATAAATAATATACTAAACTGTTTTAAGCGAAAAGAAAATAATAATGATTCTCTAAAAGAAATTGAATAGAGATTTTGTATTATTTTGTATTCTACATCGAAACAGAGTGTTTTGCCTCATTTAGTTTCAATGAGAGAGAAAGAGAGCTAGCCATTGACAAATGTAGCTTTAGCTTCACTTTGAAGTTTCTCTTTTGCTCGTGGAATACCGAGTTTGACTCGTTTACCTCGTAAGAGGGTAAACGAGTTTGTGCGATTTCGTTGAAAAGTTTCTACTTCTAACGAGCCGAACTGTTACTTGCCGAATGAACCTGCTTCCAATTACCGTCGATAGGTAATGCCGAGGTTACCACTTCATAAACTTTACAGTTGCAACTTCTAGACCATACTGTATATAAGTGTTTAAAATGATTTCAAATTGAAAGAAATTTTTTATTGATTTACTTTTTAAAAAAAGTTATTCGAAGACATTTAAAAAAAACTGATATTATAGAAATTACAATTTATTTGATTGTGACGTCGTCAAATTCAAAATATTTACAATTCACGTTATGAATGCGAATAGTATTTAGTAATCTGATTTTCTTCTTTTTTCTGAGTTCGTAACCAATTTCTAAGGAATTTTAACAACGCCATTTATTATTCATTATCTTTTTGAAATCATTCAAGAAGTACGTTTTTCTAAAGAATTTTTTAATTTAAATCGGTTAGAAGGGAATTATACATTTAGGAATCTTAAAGAGAGCTCGGTTTTCTCTTTGAGATTTATTTCATCACAGATTTTATTTTTTATCTTATTCCTTTTCATTACCTTCATTCTCCAATTAATATTTAAGAATCCTTATTCTTTTTTTAAAATAAGTATTTTTAATTATTTATTTATTAGACATTTCATTTGTCAAATTGGAATAAATATAAATTTTTTTTGTGATTAACCACTAAATTTTAAAGTATCACGAAGCTGCTATAATTTTTCTTTACTCTTTATTAATTCTTGTTTGAAAAAATGATTACTATTCGATTATTCCACAGAGAGGAATAATCGTATTTTATTTTGTATCCAACTTTCTATAAAAATAGACAAATAATAAAATAAACGTAAAAGTTTAAAAATTTCTATAACTGAATAATATTTAATTAGTGAACAGACAATATCTGTTAAAGAATTGTTTAATTAACGGATATCTAATATTTAACAGAGATGATTTAAATAATGTGAAATCATAACAGAATTAAATAATAGACATAAAAAAAGTCCAATTCCGTAAAAGAGTGTTTTCTTTAATTAGTTTTTGATATCAGAAAAAGAATAAAATCGAGGTCAAATAAATAATACCTTCTACGTGTCTCCAGCTAATATACCATATTTAGTTTGAAAAATAAGCAATAACCATTGCTCATAAAATGCGTCTTCCTTCATCAGCAGAAGCTCTTATTTTTCTAATACTTAATTAATCCATACATACATTCTTTTTGTACATAGAGAAGAAATATTGAGTCGGTACCAAAAAAAAAAGTTTTTTTCCCCACCCAGTTAGCAAACATCAAAATCCACCCTAATTTATGTTTTCATTCGTTTTGACATATATACGTAAGTGGCTTATTTTCGATGAGAAAGTGTGGAAATTGACCTAGTTTACGCAAAAAGAAATAAAACAAGATGAAGAATATTATATCATTAGAGATCTATTATATTTGTCATTAAATTTCCTTTCATTATTATATGAATGAAAAAAATGAATAACTTTATTAAAGAAAACATATATACATATATATACATAGAAATTTAATATAATGTATCTACAAAATCATTTCCGTGTGAAATGAGAACATGAAATTGGCTTGGTTTGCAATTGCTTATGCAGGATGCTGGTAATAGTCAGCCACAGTAATCTGTGGATCAGATAGAATCAGATGAATCGCTGGTCGAGAGAAAATGTTACTGCACTGAATATTGCTTTTCTCTACTGTCGCATATGGGATATGCAAAAGTACATAGGTAAAGTATGCTTTCCCACTCACACATAGTCGTATTCTAAATTAAATGAAAATATAGTCCTTCGTTATACCCAACTGGGATGTTCAATTATTATATTGTGTAGTATCATATTTTATGCCTAACATATAAGTTAAATTATATTCGAAATATCTCAGCGGATAATTCAATCATCAAAAATAACCAAATTTTAAGGTATATCAAATTCTTAGTTTTCATATACATATAAATACCGAGAATGTTATCAAATCTGTTGTTTTAATTAATTTATATTAGTAATTAGTAATCTTTTTGCTGGAGTAGACCCAATAAGAAGTAAGGAATTAATAAGAATTCGAAATTTTTAATTCTTTTGAATTCCGTTTCTGACCAATTCTTTTCATTTTCATTTGGAGAAGCCTCAAGGCTCGAATCAAATAAAAGAACATTTTACTTTTAAAACTATAAATTAAATTTCTCATAAGTATAAAACATGCCCGTGTAGAAATGGTGGTCGGGTTCTAGTGGGGACCTCACCAGTTTACCCCATTTGAAAAAGGGCTCCAACTAGAGAAACTGGTGGGGTTCTAGTCGATTTTGTCACGCTCTAGTTGATAGGGCCCCGACTAGAAGTTCTAGTTCACTTCTACCGGTTTTAAAAATTATTATTTTTCAACTTAACTTATTTATAATTGAATTCTCCATTCATATTAACATTATTAATGATTGTTGCACACGAAAAATCTCGTGCCTATGAGGGTTCGAACCTTGGACCTTGGGGACACCAGACGGATACACATACCTCTCGGCCATGATAGGTTGGATGGACTTCCGCTTAAAGTACATCCCGTTTGGAAATTCCGCCATTTGTCCCTATCTCTAGTAGGGCTCTCGCTAGATTCTGACTAGAATCTCTAGTCGAGAAAAACTAGTCGGGTTCCAATCTAATTCTAGTTAGATGATTCTTACAAGCATTATTTATTAAAAAAGTTTGCATATTATTTGATTACTTAATTTTTTAATTATTTAAACAAAATCTTTTATTTATTAAGTAAATTAAAAAAGAATAAACCATAAATAAATATTGTAATATATTATTTATTATTATATTATTTATTATTATTATTATTATTTATTAAAACAATTATAGTAAATATAAAAATATAAAAAGTAATGTAATAAATTAGTTATGTTTAATTTTTCAATAACGTTATAGATATAATTAATTCATAATATTTTGAATTTTAGGGAGTTATTATTCATCACTCTTATTTAACTCTGCATTCCTAATGATAGTTAATAATAATTAATTATGACATTATTGAAAAATTAAACATTACTAATTGCAGTGCTTTTTATATTTACTATAATTATTATAATTATAATATTATAGCATCTTTTTAATTATTATTAAATACTTGCATTAATTGTGAAAAACATTTTAAAGTATAATTGCACATACATATCTTTTTAAAAAAAAATTATTTTTACGAATAATATTACAATATTTAGGTAATAAAAATTAGTTATACCCACATAATTAATATTTATTTATGTTTTATTCTTTTAATTTACATATTAAATAAAAGATTTTTATTTAATAAAATTGCTTTATTGGAATTTTTTGTAAAAATATTCTACAATATTTAAAATTTTGTTTAAAAAATGTTAAAAAATTAAATAATTAAATAATATGCAAAATTTTTTAATAAATAATGCTAGTAAGTTTTTCTATCTATTAATCTGAATTATTTATATCTATAGAAAGATAATTTATGTATGTCATACTTGTACACTAGTTTGTCTAGTTTGAAATCGATAAGGTCCTAGTGAGTTTTTTCCAGTCTGAATTATCTAACTAGAATTTGATTGAAGCCCGACTAGTTTTTCTAGACTAGAGATTCTAGTCAGAATCTAGCGAGGTCCCTACTAGAGATAGGGACAAATGGGGAAATTTCTACACGGGTGAAGATATCGATAACTCCAAGTCTTTGACTCGGAGTAATTGATTTGTTCATGTTTTATAATAATTATTAAAGATGACGGAGTAATAAAATCATTATCAATTCAATTATTATTTTCAAGAATAATTTTAAACTAAAATTGTTCTTTAAATCGATTATTTTTAATAATTTTCGAAAAAGTTCTTTGACAATTTTCAAATCCATTTTTTTACAATATTCAATTTTACTAAATTTCAATTATTCATAAATTCTTCAATTAAATATATATTAGAAAATAAAAAATTCAAATAATATAAAAAAAATCTGCAATTACACGGAGAAAAATGGATATTTAATGTAAATATCTAGATGTTAAAGTTTAATATTTTTATTCTTTAACATAGGGACAGCTATCTAGATATTAAAAGTAAATATCTGGATGTTAAGTGTTAATATCTAGCATGTGATTTGAATATCTAGATATTAAAGTTTAATATTTTTGATGTTAACCCTCTGCTGATGCTAACTTATCCCCACTCTATTGCCAAAGAACGTAAATCCCATAGTCCCCACCAGGCGCCCAGAATGACGATTTTTGACGATAACGGTCGTTAGCATCATCAGAGAGTTAAGAGTTAATATATATTTTTTCAATATCTACTTTTGAATATCCAGTTTTCTCCGTGTAAACTTTCTCAATAAAAATTAATTCCACAGAGTTGTTAGTTAAAAATATGAAAAATTCTAAATTTCAAAGATTTTAATCTGAAACTTTTTCAAAATTCAATTATTTCTAAAAATTTACGCTCTAATGCTTTTAATATTTAATTATAATCTATAATTTTAACTGAACTCCATTTTTAAATCAATTTTTATGAGAAAATTCTACTAGAATTCAATTAGCTAAATACAAAAAACAATTTATTGAATAATAATTGCATGTTTCGAAAAATTGAATTCCCATAAAGAATTCTATCAACAAATTTTTAAATAATTGGATTCTTTTGATGAATGTTAATAAAATTTTTGGAGGAATTTGTATAAAATTATATTAAAAATAATCAAAATTCTGACATAAATTTTATTATTTATGAAAATAATTGAATTATGGCTAAGAAATTTATATAAAATTTGTAAATAATTGAATTTCTATTAAATTTTTATTATTTTGTGAAAATAATTAAAGATTTGTGTAGAATTTTATTAAAAGTTTTGAAAATAATTGAATTTGGGAGAAGAATTTAATTATTTCTAAATGATAATTAAAATTTTTACGAGAATTTAAAAAAAATTTTGAACATAATTGAATTTTTGAGAAGAATTTTATTACTTTTCAAAATAATTGAATTCCTACAATCTTTTGAAATTTCTCTAAAATTATCCAAATTATATTGTTCAATTTACGGACCTTTTATTAAAAAAACAGACTTTTACGAACTTCAAGCAAAGTTATGGACTTTTACGGCATTTACGGACCTAGTTCGAGCCCTAGGAGAAGCCGAAAAGAAGCTAAGTTTATTCTTTTGAATACCGTTTTAATATTTTAAGCGGAAAAAAAATTTGTCGGTCTGAAGATTTAAACCCTCAAGTTTCATTGTCGGAGAAAAACAGTTTGTCCGCTCAACTGTTTTAACTGTACTATGACAATTGGATTTTTGAAGCACTTATCTCAAAGTGTTGTAAACTTCAAAGGAATTAAAAAATTACGAAATATTAAAACGGAATAGACAGGAATTGAACTTATCGAGTATCACACTGTATTTCGGAATTCACAAAAATTCAAAAATTAAAGAAATATTAAAACGGAATTGATTGGAATTCACTTTCAAGAAATCTTTGCCTAAAAAAGGAATACATAGAAATTGGACAGTAATGGAGTTAAAAAAAATTGATAATTTAACATTTTCTGTAAAAAGTTAAAAATATTCAATTCTTCTCAATTTTTTACTTCTTACTGGGGAGGTAAAATTTTGAAAAGCAAATGATTTCTTAATTCTTGAAGTAAGGAACATAAAAAGTAGGTTATTTTTAATCAATAGTTTCGAGAAAATAAAATACAATCAAAATATAAATGCACAAAAGTTCTTACTTACGAATAATTTAAAAGAAATTGAAAATTCACAGGAATATTTTAATATCTGTTTTATAATACAATCGAAACGTTTTTATAATCAATTAACAAACAAAGAAAAAAAGGAATTTCTCACAGCTTGACGGGAAAATTGCAGAAAAATTTTTCAATCAAAAAATTCTCTGACATTTTCAACGTCAACGCTCTCGACCCATACCATTGACACATATACAAACACACACACACATTCACATACAAAAAAAAAAGTAATGTGGAAAAACCCGTGGTTGAATGGAAACCGTTTCTCGTTAATAGAATAGGCAATAGATAACTGAAACGTATAAGAAGAGTACTGATCATGGGGATAAAACGTTTTCTCTGAAATCGAATAACGATTTGGTCGATTCTGTGCAGCGACGCACAGTGAAATAGAAGCGGTGCCACGGTGAATCAGTAGGGAGTGCAATCTCTTTTAACAAAGGTTATGCACACAGATACTTTCTGGAGCGGGTAATCGTTCGAACGGGTCGTCTGCTTCGTTCAGGACCAAAAGAAAAAGAAGTGAATAAGAGAAAAAGAAAGAGAGAGAGAGAGAGGGGCTGGAGTTTTATTACCCGTGTTTTTGTCAACCCCGAGGGAGTTGACCGTTTCTTTCTCTTAGTAGTGATATTTCACCCCGACCAAACGAGAGACGCTAACCTCTTAAGCGTTCGAACTTGCTGGGGGTTGGGTGAGATAAAAGAAGAGTGGAGGGGTTGGCGTGGGAGTCGGTGGCAAAGAAGGGGAGAGGCGAGGAATGAGAAAGAGACACAGGGACAGAGAAATCGAGGAAGCTACAGTTACCCGCACTGCAGAATTGCCATTTTCCGGTCTCCCTCTATTTTACTCCCCTAATCCCCAACGCCATAAATTAGTTGGACGGAAGTTCGATATACGTTATTCACGTTTGTCCACTCCAAGCGCCGAAATAAAAGGTTCTCTAGGCCGATTTGTAATCTGCATAAGTACCAACGACCCTCATAGTCCTCCTTCCCTCTCAACATTCTGCGTGCGTAATGGCAAAATAATTTTTATTTTACTCATAAATGCCAATCCTCACAGTTCTCTCTTTCTCCTCTCTTCGGGATTAACAAATATTTTTTAAAACTTTCCCATTAAACTCGAACACATATTAAAAGAGGTCTACATATTTTACTCACAGAGTTCAAAAAAGGAATATGACTTTAATTCCGCTTCTAAATGTTAAAATAAAGAGCCACAAAAATGACACCAGAAAAATGATACACCGAAAAAACAATGTTTTCAATTTTAGACGATTCCTCTTTTTTTGCAGCATTTTTTCCTCTTATATGTGGGCACTAAATTTTTCTTCTCTAATTGAGAGGATTTTCCTCTGTTATATTTTCTATTAAATGTCACTTTTTAAACCGTTGACTGTCGCTGACGCATATATGCGCAAAACAAAACTGGCCAAAAGTGGTTCATGACGCATATATGCGCATCTTAAAAAAGGTGATTAAAAACTTCTTAAATGTTCCTGAAACCGGTTACTCGCTGGTTTTCGAGGTCGCTGATTACAAATATGATATTCGTTTTCCAAAATTCAAAATGGCGGATCCAATATGGCGGACAACAACATAAAAAATTGATCAGATTGACTTGAAACGTAGTACTCGGGGGTTTTTGGGGTCGCTGATTACGAATCTGACATCAGTTTTTCGGAATTCAAAATGGCGGATCCAAGATGGCGGAAATTTTTTCAAAATTCGTCGAATTTGCTTGAAACTTGTTACTCGGGGGTTTTAAGGGTCGCTGATTACGAATCTAACATTAGTTTTCCAAAATTCAAAATGGCGGATCTAATATGGCGGATAACGAAATAAAAAATTGATCAGATTGGCTTGAAACTGAATACTCGGGGGGTTTTTAGGGTCACTGATTACGAATCTGTCATTATTTTTTCAGGGTATTTATCGAAATTTGATTTCACCAAAAATTACCATACTGATGTCAGATTAACCAGTTTCAAACAAATTCAATAAATTTTAAAAAATTTTCGCCATATTAAACCAGATATTTTGAATTTTGAAAAACTGATTTCAGATTCGTAATCAGCGACCCTAAAAATCCCCAAGTATTCAGTTTCAAGCCAATCTGATCAATTTTCTATTTCGTTGTCCGCCATATTGGATCTGCCATTTTGAATTTTGGAAAACTAATGTTAGATTCGTAATCAGCGACCCTTAAAACCCCCGAGTAACAAGTTTCCATCAAATTCGACGAATTTTGAAAAATTTCCGCCATCTTGGATCCACCATTTTGAATTTCGAAAAATTGATGTCAGATTCGTAATCAGCGACCCCAGAAACCTTAAGGTACCAAGTTTCATAAAAATCCATTAAAAATTTTTTCAACACACTTTTGGCCCAAACAATGGAAATCTCGTTGACAGCCAAGGGGTTAAACAGTTTGAAGCTACGTTCAGAAAAACAAAAAACAACTTAAAAATCTTCTTTCCAGTATAAATTTGTTTCAATTTGAGAGGAATAATTTCAATCAAAGAAGGAAGATTAAAATTCATCTTTTAGTTAAAAAAACTTTCAAATATAAACAAAAATTCCTCTTTTTTGTAGGTGAAAAATTATTTTTTGAGCGAATTTTATCTTTTGCATTGCTTATTTTAAACAATATAAAGTCATTTTAATTTAAATACTTTTTAAAGAAATAATAATTATTATACACTGAAAGAAGTTTTACTTGAAACAGCGATAAGTTTCTCTAGAATAGCGAAAGTATTAATTGAAGCACTGAAAAATTTCGCTAATAAAGTGAAATCTGTAGTTTATCCAGGTAAATATTTTTTGTCGTGCATAACAAAAAAAGAATTAAATTAACATCAAATTTTCTAAATTCAAAATCACGAATTCAACATAGAAATTAATCATTTTAAAACTTTACCAAATTCACACCAGAAGTCACTGAATCCAATAAATTAGAAGAAAGTCAGAAAGTTCTATTTTGAGTTTTTTAAATTTAATGCATTAGAAACGAATATCAAGTGAATCCGATAAATTTTGTTAAAATAATATTACTAGGGGAGAGTGGGACAAAAACGCTATGCGAGGCAAAGACGTTTTTTAAAATATCTCTTTTATTTTCTGTCTATTCCAATTGGTATTAAAAATTAAGTTGGAATGCAATCAGACCAATTGATTAAAAAAAGAAAAACCTAAAAATATCAAATATTTAAAGAAATATAACAAAAAAATTGTTTTGCAAAAATAAAATGATAATTTTACTGAACAAACTTTTATTTTTTAAAACATAAGTGTAAGTATTTAATTTTTAAAAACGTAACATGTAAATTAATTAAATATTTCTCTACACAACTGGCGTGGTGTTTTAGTTTAATTTTGTACACTGAGAAAACTGGAGTATTGGACTAAACATCTGGAGGGACAAATCGTTCATATTTGAGAGTTAGCTATTGGATAACAATCTAAATGTTCAAATACACCATTGACAGATATTCGTGCCATTTCTCTTGGAGGGAAAATGAGTTTATAACAGAGGGACAAATTAACCATCTAGAGAAATCCCTTCCTTATCCGGCGCGAAATAAATAAATATGGCAACCTAACCCCTAAATTAAATACATAAAATGTCAGAAAAATAATTTCGCGCGCATCAGATCGTACACATTTTCTGCGCAACTTTTAACCCTCAGATATAATGGGAGAGAATATACAAGTAGATTTCCATTATCAATTCAAAATTTATTTTAGAAGGACTATTCAACTCTCTTCATAAGCAAAGGAAACATACACTTTTTGAACCTCTGAATTTGACTCTCCAGTTTTCTCAGTGTATCTAAATATTTTAAATTTAAAGTAAAAAAAAGTTTGTTATGTGGGGCAAAGGCAATATTGAACATAATTTGGTTAAAAACAATTGAATATTCGAATTTTCTATGTATTAATTCGCAATATAAGGTTAAAATCACTAAAAGTTTTTATTTTTTATTTAAATAGTTTAATTCTTTTAATAATATGTTGTTAACCTTATGTTTCGTAAATTATATATACTAATAAATATCACTTGTTTATTTTTTTAAGGCTTATAAATGCTTTCTTTTAGAAATATAAGCTAAAACGTCGCTGCCCCAGCATGTGGGGCAAAGGCATTTTTTGCATTGTTTTTAAATTTTATTAAACAATGTATTTATAATTATAATATACTAAATAACAACTATTAAAATTTCTTGTTGATTAGTTTTAGAATAATGAAAAACAAAGACCGCATAAATTAATTGCATAATTTAAAAAATATACATCGTTAAATGTAAACCTAGCGCCTTTGCCCCACTCTCCCCTACTGTTAAACTTTCCTGTTGTACAAAGAAAATTGAATTTTGCAAAAATTGTTACATATTTTATACTTTTATTTTCAAAATAATTTTAAAATTAAAAACAATTTTGATTACACAAATTTTAATTATTCTAGAAATTAAAAAGAAAAAAATTATTCATTTAGCTTTTGACATTAAACATGAATTGTATTAAATTACTATTTTGTAAAATATATTTCGATAATTTAAATTTATGTTGTAGTCTTTCATAATATAGAGTAATTATTTCAAATAATAATTATATCTGTCAAAAATTATAAAAAATAAATATTATATTTTTAACAATTATTTTGCAATAGTTTTGCAAGTTAAAAAATTATTTAAAAGTTAAAAAACTAAATATTCTGTAATTAAGAAATTTATCAAAATTCAATTGAATGTAAATTATATCAAATAACTTTTTTTAATAATATTGAAATAATGTTAACATTAAATTATAGAAAAATATTTACCTTTAGATTAAATGATAGTTGTCAAGTTAAAAATTGTCTTAAACACAGTAGTATAGAACATAACTATTGAAAAGTTTGACATTTAAACATATAAAAAATGCCAATACTTAACCCACAAAAATTAATTTTCAAAACAAACAAATGCATGCAGATAATTTGCTAACGGAAAGGGAAACTTACGATTATTATAATGGTATATATATATTTTTTTTTAAACTTTTAAGATAAATAAATTAAATTAAGTCAAATGTGTTATTTAGACATTAATTGAAAAAATAAATAAATTTAAGTAACATTAAATTTGTAAATGTATGAAATAAACTTTTATTATCAACTCCTAATTAATTAAACGACATAGTACAAAATTTTTAGTTTTAAATAATGCATTTTTCTATTAATGATTTTTTTCCATCTACCTCGTTTTTTTTTGTTGATTATCTGTAAGTTGTAAATTTTTGGAGAGATTAGTTTTTTCTTCTCTGTACTTTTTTCATTTTTCTTCAAAATTTACAAATTCTTCCTTTCGTTATAAATAAAAGTTTGGCATCTATGTTTGACGTTTAATAAACAAAAACACTTAACCATCGACAAGTGGTGCATGAGCGAAAAAACTGACTACACCAATTTTCGAGTTATTACCTCGAAAAATGGAACTAACAAAAAAAAGGTAACCAAATACCAATGATTTGATTTTAAAAAATATTAAATATTTTTTTAACAAAAAAACATAGAAACTGAATTTAGTTCTTGTACAATATTATAATAATAATTTCATACACAAAAATTAATTTGAAATTCGTTTGATTTGTATTTCTAAAATTCTGTTTCAATCAACCTGAAGTATTAGGAAAATGGTGATTTGAGTAAATTTAACAGCAGTGAATTATAATTTTAATTAAATAATTATTCTAGTAGCATTGCTATGAAATTTGAATAGGTAAATATATAGTAAAAATATAAAGATTATTTATAAATTTTTTTCGTTTTTAAATATTCTATATTATAGGGTAAGTGCAGGTGTAGGCGGACAGTAACGGTGATAATTACTTTAAAGAATATACTGGACGAATGTGTGTAGTTTATATTTTATGAAAATAGTGTTATTGTACAATATATTTAAACCAAATGTTTTTTTATCTATTATTTTAAAAAGCATAGTGTCCGACTATGGATACAACCATTTTCGAGCAGCGCACTGAGTGTAGCACAAAGTTTTGTTGATAATTAATAATAAATATTAAAACTTATATGATTTAAATATTATATTATTAATCAACTTCCAATAAGCTTTAATTCAATTTCCCAGCTGGAAGCAATTAAAAAATTATCTTTTTTACTTTATAAATCCAAAATATCTGACTGATGTCCGACTATAGAAAAAAGTGTCCGACTACTGAAGCTTTCGTGATTTTTTATTAAAATGCTTATATTTTATAAAATACTCAAGTATTTGTAAAAAATTTAAATGATTTTTAATCCTAAAATACTCCTTTAATTGATAATATGGTTAAAAAAGCTGTAACTATTTGCTTTCAAGAAAAAATGCATAATATAAGAATATATCTTTAAGTGTCCGACTACTAGTGCATTTTTTATTTAACAAATTATTCAAACTGACAGACATATAATTAAATAATAGAAGAAAGGAATCGAAGATAATAAAATATTAAGAACATTTTTTCAGAATTTAATATCATAAACAATGGATTTAAGTAAAATTAATAATTGGAGAATTTTAATAATAAATGTATATATAATTATTAAGTTTTAACTAATATGCGCCGATGTATGAGAGAGAATAATCTTCTTATATAAAAAATTTTACTTTTGATAGCATATATAAGAATAAATTATGCATAATAAGTAGAAGAATTCGTTGAAATGAAGATTATATTTCTTCTATCTTTTTAGTTAAATCATTTGTAATATAATTCTCCAAATTTCGTGTACAATAAAAATTTTGTTTACATACAAATATTTTTAATCGGCATTTTATGCAATGTTTTCTTCTTTTCTTTAGTCATGAATTTATTTTTTGCACAAAGCTAATGTGTCCCGGCTTTCTTACTAAATTGCATAGGTCACAACTACATAATTTGCCTTTCGTGCTTCTGGAATCACGATTTACTGATCCAAATTTGAAGTAATTAGGTATTTTTAAATTCATGTCATTTTCATAATCTTTGAAGATTATGAAAACAAGCAATGCAAAACAAGAATTCTGCAGAAACTACAAACAACAGTAGGAACACGAATACCAAAGGTCATATTTATTTAGATATTTAGGAATACGTAATAATATTCACATTATTTAAAAAAAATCATTTAAATAAAACAATAATAACAACATTAACTTTACGCTTTTGGTAAAATTTTACAAAATTTTTTAACAATAAAAAATAATTAATGACTGTTTGGTTTTTTTTTTTAATTAGTTTCAAAGTATATAAAATAGGGCAATTTCAAAAGGCTGCTTTTCACCACATAATGAGGGAAAAACGACATTACTGTCGTATTTACGATGAATAAACAGAATAAAATATGATGCACGATGAAAAGAGGATTTTCAATAATAAGCTTTAAGTGCGAAAGATAATTACCATTACACATGTTTAACTTTCCATAGAATGGTTAGATACGTATAGTTATTATAAACATGATATCGATTTTATTTAATGAAATCCATTCACTACACTTCTCAACTTCAATTATTCGTCATTTAAAAGTAAATTGCATTAACACATCTGCAATGCACATTGATATCATATAAAAGAGTAACTTGAAACTGGATGGAAAATGTAATCCAGCTGACAAATTCAATAAACATGTACCAAGATTGCATATTATATTTAAATTCCCTTTCAATAAATATTTATAACTTTGACATGGAATATAAAGAAGCCATTTATTACTAATATAACTCAATCATTAATTATAATTTATCCAATTAGTTTAAGTAAAGAAATGCAATGCATTTTCTAATGCAAGTATTTGGAATTTTTATTTACATTAGTAATACAGTAATTGAGATTGCAATTTTTTTGTGCAATTAAACGCAGTTGAAAAGTTCTAGCTCAAGATGTCAGTAAATGGAGAATTAGAGTATTTTACTGCAGCTGTTACTAAAAGCTGTTTGCTTAAACAACCTTATGCGATCATGCAACTATCACTTAATGACATCTAACAAACATCTCTCGAATATAAATCTGATATAATACCTTAATAACGAATCATTTTTATTAAAAATTTTTTTGAATGTTTCATTGCAAAATTTCACATGTGGCAAAAATTTCTTTTTGCAACACTAACCTGTAAAATTGAATTTTACACACAGAAAACTGTGTGTAAAGTACTTCATTTTATAGCGGTGTGTAAAGTGTTACTTTACACACCGCTAGCAGTGTGTAAAGTGAATTCCAGTGTGTAAAGTGATTTTCAGTGCGTAAAATGATTACTTTACGCATTCTTGTGACTGTTTGATGAGAAACCATGAATTAAAGCTTTTAAACAACAATTTACAATCACATTTTTATTTTAGCTTCTAGAAAACTTCATTTAACAGTTCCCCCACTACACCTAAACTTTCAGTAATATTGGCAATATTGCTGCAAGTTTAGTTGTTTTAGTGTTGCAAAAAATTTTGTATGACACTCGTGCGTAAATCAGATTATACTTGTGTGACTTGCAGCACTCGCCTTCGGCTCGAGCTGCAAACGTCACACTCGTATAATCAACGATTTTACGCACTTGTATCATAAATAACTATTTTCATCTACTTACAACCAATTATTAGATCTTGCAAGCTTTTCACAAAAAAGAAAGTATTTTTCTACCAAACAATCAACTATATTAATCTCCGTATTCTTTCATTTATTCTGTCTTCAATTTGAAGTTAGTTTCTGTGTATACTTTTATTTTGTTTTCTTCAAAAAATATTGTTTGACAAATCGAAAATATGCAGGTATTTTTTCATGATTTTTAGAAATAATTTAGAAAATAAAGGAAAAAATTTTATTGAAAAAAATGTTCTGTTAAATTTATTTACGAATATCTTTAATTGTAAAATTATTCGAAAACAATAATTTCTTTTTTAAATATTTTAAATAATTAATTATTATTATTTTTCCATAGGAATTAAGATTTTCAAAAATTTAAAATTCAAACCTTTTTGAAATTAATCAACTTTTAAAATATTGTTATAATACATAAAGATAACGATCGATTTCTTAATGTTTTATAATAATTAAGAAATCGATTTATAATAATCTATAAACAATATTTTTACTGTAACTTCTTAAAAATTCTTTTTATATTCTATTATTATCTGAAATTTAAACTAAGATTAATTTTTAAATCAATTTTTATTAGAAAATTCTGCGAGAATTCAATTATTTAAATACAAAAGTAAATTATTTATTGAATAATTAAATGTTTCTTAAAATTTAATTCTTATAAAGTATTGTATTAACAAATTTTTACATATTGAATTCTTTTGACGAATTTTAATAAAATTTTTTAGAATAGTTACATTTTTCAATGAATTTGATTAAAGTTGTATTAAAAATAATTTAAACTCTGCGATGAGTTTTATTATTTCTGAAAATAATTGAATTATTGAGAAGAAACTTGTAAAAAAAATTGTAAATTTTTGAATTCCTGTGAAATTTTTATTACTTATGAAAATAATTAAATGTTTGCGTACAATTTTATTCAAATTGTTTTTAAAAAATAAAATTCTTTTGGGTAATTCTATTAAAATAGTAGATATTGAAAATCATTGAAATCAAGAAATATTTTGAAAATAATTGAATTTTGACAAGAATTTTATTAAATTTTTTAAAAATAATTGAATTTTGAAGAAGTATGTTTTAATTTATAAAGATAATAATTGGTTTTTTTTGTAAATTTTGAAAAGAATTGAATTTTGTGATAAGAATTTTATTACTTTTGAAAATAATTAAATACCTAGCTATATATTGACAAATTTAACTAATTTTAGAAGATTTTGAATTATTAAACTTTTTCAAAAATCTAAGTTCATTAAAATTTTGAATTAAATTCATTCAACATTGAAATTTTATAAAATTTTAATTTGAAACCGTTTGAAGTTCATTTATTTATGAAAATTGTAAACGCAACTTTTTTAAAATTGAATTAATTTTGAAATATTTAAGTAAAATTATTCATTAAATAATTTATTTATTTTATGATAGTTGTTCAAGATTTAAGTTATTTAAAAAGAATGTTTTGTCAGAAATTGAAAAAATTGAAGGTTTTGTATTAGAATTCATCGTAATTTTATAGTTTATGAGTCAAACAAAAAAGACACAAAATTCTAAAAATTTAATGTTTTTCAGTATTTTTAATAAAAATTCCTGACAATTCCTGACTTTCCCTGAATTCTCTATGTCATAATATATTAGGTACTTGTCAGCAAAGCAACTTTAATAAATTATATTCCTTATATTATAAAATTTGAAAAAATATATTTTCATTCTTTATAAAAATTATATTTATTTCAATTTATAATTAATAAAAATAAAAAAATAAATAGTACGAATTAATATATTTAAAAATTCATTTTATTACATTGTGCTAAATTTATAATAGTTGTGATGATAATTGGTCTAAAATTAAAAATTCCAGACTGAAAGTTATTGATTAACTCTCATAATTTATTATTATAATAGTATATACAATATTCGTTATAATTCTCCAATATTTTTGCTTTTAGATTTAATCAATCATGACAATTACGTAGAATATTTAATTAATTTTCCCTTTAAAGATAATATCTGTTTTCTAATTTCTTTTGTGATATAGACAGAAATAACGATTGATAAAAATTTCTTTTTGATTGGAAATAGAAAATATTTTTTTTAAAAAGAGAATAAAAAAGTTCCCTTTTTTCTGATATTTTCCAGATTGTAACACATCTAGAGAAACGATGAGCTTGAAATAAATCGTCTGCTGAAAATAACAGTGTCTCAAAGCAAAAAGGATATATAGCCATATTTTCAAGAAAGGATTTCCGACGCTGCGTAAAATCCAACTCCTTTTCTTATTTCGCATCCTTCTTGCCAGGAAATATAACTACTTTATTTAAATGCTTTTTATGTTGTGCATAAAAATACTAAAGAATGGCACATGAAAGGTTTTCTTGCACATTACATAAAAAGGAATTCTTAATGTAAAACTTCAAGTTATTCAGTGAATTTAATTTCAAAATTACAATCTACTTAAGATGGAGGTGAGAGGAAAATTTAGAATTTTAATTTTTTTAATTATGAGACAGTAATTTTATTAACAACAGATTAATTAAAGTTTCCGGTTGTAAAATATGGGGAAAAGTGAAGACTTTAGGAAAATGTGTATTCTTAGAAACGTTTTCTTTGGAAGTATAGAATTTCTCACTGTAGTGAACTTTTTGTAACCACTTTTGGATTATTAGCCATCTAGGTAAAATGTTTAACGTTCAAATGCTGTAAAACTTTCACCTTTCTTTTTTTTCCAAGTAAAGAACTCGATCGTGTTGCTGGCGCACCAAGTCGGCGCTCGTAAAGCTTGATCCGTTCAACGAAACGGTCGACAATGCTGTCGAGAACAGGAGAAAAGAAGTAAGTAGATAGTGCAAGGGTTTCGTCAGACCGAAAGAAAGAAGAAGTGTTCTCGATATCTACCGCATGAAGTATCCTATCGGACTCTCAATTCGATTCCACCGGAAACTTCAACGAACCTAATTATCACAATAAATACGATAAGAGACAATATATCGATTTTAAGAAGAAAAAAAATTTCCAACACGAACAATTTAATGCTCTTTGATATTAACACCTGAATTCTCTTTTAGAAAACGCAATCTAATTATGTGTTTAATTTCATAATTTATTTATTTAAAAGCTTATTACTTACGAAACCCAATAAAAAGGCGGGAAGACTATTCACCTCGATTGATATTAAAGTTTATATTAATATACTCTCAACTTGAAAATTAATTCATAAGCTTATTATTCTGAAAATTAAATTCAAGGCTCGTTTTTTCCTTTTTTCGAACCTATTTCGTAGATGAAATAAAATTGATAGGTTTCATTAAACGTATATATGCTTTGAGAAAATTTCAATTATGACCAGGAAAAAAGTTTCAGCAGCATAAGAACCCTTATGACTTTTAATGAGCTGAAATTAGGTCTTTGACTGATAAAAAGTACAAAACAAATTTAAATTTTGCTTTGAAACATTTCCTCATGACCATAGTGAGCCATCAACAAAAAATATGGAAAATATGAAAGATATTCATGTATTTAAGTTTATGTATTTTCATTCAAATGAAAAAAATTATGTGGCAGTATTTCATTATTCTACTTTTAATTACTATATTATCATGAAAACAAACATTTTTTCATACACTGCAATTATTAAGTAATAAAGTAATTACAAACTTTTATAACTTATAAGCAACAATAATACGTTCGGAAAAAGGTAATTTAACTCTGATACTCAAATTAATAAACAATAATAAATAATAATACAAATACATCTATATTGGAATTGGAAATCCAGTAGTTCTTTCACGTTAAACATTATATGCACATAGCCTTTAAAATTATTTTTTCCTACATCTTTTCTCATAAATATTTGCTCTTTAGCTTTGTTATTACTCCCACAGAAGCTCCTCATCATAATATTCAAAAGAATTTTAATTTTAAGAAAGCCGATTTTTCAAAATACATTTATCTTTCTACGATTGATTGGTCTCAACCTATATTCTGATGTCGAAAAAGCTTGTATGGCATTATGTTTAATTCGTTTTATAAACATAATAACCCACTGCAAAAAAAAAATTTAATGTTTATTTCTTCATTCCATTAATTACTGACCCCCATACGATTTATCAAAGTTTTTGCAAACAGTATTTTTATTTCACCTATTTCTTCCCTTTTAACTTTATTAATAAATCATTCTTTGCCAATAATCGTTGATTACAATCAGACTTTATATGTATTTTGAATTTATATCATTTTATAATATAATGTCAAATGTGTTATTTTTGTAATTTATGTACAATAAAGTGTAATTTTTGTAACTTTACAAATGATTACTAATTACATTGAGATAAATGTCCCAATTTGTGAACGTGTACTAATTTGTATAAATTTGCGTACATAAATGCAAATTAAAACGTAAATCAATAAAAACAATGTTGTCAATATTGATTTCTTATATATATTTGTAATTATAGACGGTCGTTTTTTTCTCAAATCGAATTTATTAAAAATTTAGTATTTAAAAATTGGCGCATAATAATTATAGAATACAAAAATTTATTATATTTTGTCGATAGTGATTAATTTAGAGTGACTTTTTTTTAAAGTAATCAGGGCTCGAAGCAGTGAAAGTATTTAAAAATACGGACTTTACGGACCAAAAATTAAAAATTACGGACCATTTACGAACAAACTGATAAAAATAGAATCAGACCGAATCAAATAAGAGAACATTTTACTTAAAACTAGAAATTCAATTTTTCATAACTATAAAACATGAAAAAATTGATAACTCCGAGTCTTCAACTCGAATTCATCGATTTCTTCATGTTTTATAATAATTAATAATAATTATTAATACAAATATTTTATAATAAATAAAATCATTATTCAATTAATATTTTTAAGAATTTTTATCTAAAATTCTTCTTTACATCGATTATTTTTATTAATTTACAAAAAAGTTCTTTGACAATTTTCAAATTCATTTCTTTACGCAATATTCAATTTTACGAAATTTCAATTATTCGTAAATTCTTTAATTAAATAAATATTAGAAAATAGAAACTAAAAATAATATTAAAAAAACTCAATTAAACTTTTTCAAAAAAATTAATTACAAAATTCAATTATTTTTTAAAATTCACGCTATATTGCTTTTAATATTCAATTATTACCTATATCTAAAATTTTAACTGAAAATCATTTTTATTAAATAAAAATCAATTTTTATTGGAATATTCTACTAGAATTCAATTATTAAAATAAAAAGTAAATAATTTATTGAATAATTGAACGTTTCTTAAAATTCAATTCTCATAAAAAATCGTTATCAACAAATTTTCAAATAATTGAATTCTATCAACGAATTTTAATAAAATTTTTAAGAATAATTACATTTTTCGAGAAATTTGATTAAAATTGTATTAAAAATAATTGAAATTCTGCATTGAATTTTTTTATTTATGAAAATAATTAAATTCTTGTGAATAATTTAAATTAAAATTTTCAAAAATAATTAAATTCTTGTAAAAAATTACCAGGAATTCAATTATTTTTAAAAATTTTAATAAAATTCTTGGCATAAATTAAAAATAACAAAATTCTTAGCAGATCTTCAATTACTTTCAGAAATTTTAATCAAATTTTTCGCAAGAATTTAAATATTTTCGTAAAATAACAAAAATCTTTGCAGAGATTCAATTATTTTTCAAAAGTCTTAATAAAATTCTTCGCAGGAATTCAATTATTTTCAAAAATTTTAGAATTTTAGCAGAAATTCAAACATTTTAAAAAGTTTTGATAAAACTTTTTTTATAGTAGAAATTCAACTATTTTTAAGACAATTTTCAAAAAAGTGTCTCAATAAAATTCAATTATTTTTAAAATTTTAATGAAATTCTTCGAAAAGAATTAAATTATTATAATCTAAGATTTTAACTGAAATCTATTTTTAAATCAATGTTTATGAGAAAATTTTACCAGAATTCAATTATTAAAATACAAAAATATATAATTTATTGAATAATTAAATGTTTCTTGGAATTCAATTCCTATTAAAAATTTTATCAACAAATTTTTAAATAATTAAATTCATTGGACGAATTTTAATAAAATTTTTAAGAATTTTTTCGAGAAATTCGATTAAAATTCTATTGAAAATAATTGAATTCCTAAAAAGAATTTTATTATTTACGAAAATAATTGAATCGCGGTAAAAATTTTATTAATTATGAAAATAGTTGAATGATTGCGAAGAAATTTATAAAAAAAAATCTGTTATTAATGAAATTCTTGTGAAATTTTTATTATTTTTTGAAAATAATTAAAAGTCCTATTTGTAGAATTTTATTAAATTTTTTTTTTTAATAATTAAATTCTTTTGGTAAATTTTATGAAAATAGTAGATATTGAACAATATTTAATTTTTGCTAAGAATATTATTACTTTTGAAAATAATTCAAATTTTGCAATGGATTTAATAATTAATTAATTAATCGAAATTTTTTAATGAATTTTAATTAAATTTTTTGAAAATAATTGAATTTTGTCGAAGAATTTTGCTGTTTATTTATAAAGATAATTGAAATGTTGACAATGTTTTTTAGATTTTTTGAAAATAATTGAATTTCGGAGAAGAATTTTAATATTTCTAAAGATAATTGAAATTTCGACGAGAATTTAAAAAAAATTTTTAACATAATTGAATTTTTGCGAAGAATTTTATTACTTTTAAAAATAATTGAATTTCTGCAATCATTTATAATTTCTCTAAAATTCTTCAAATTATAACGTACAATTTTTCGAACTTTTCATCCTTTTTGAATAAAATTACGGACTTTTACGGACTTGAAGCAATGTTACGGACTTTTTCAGGATTTACGGACCTACTTCGAGCCCTGAGTGATGCATCTGTTTCATAAAAATTTTACCAAAGAGAAAAAACCACAACGGTTTTTTTATATTAAGTATAGCGATACTTTTAGTAGTCCACTAATTAGGATTGATTTTGTCGTTCATATAATTAATGTCTATTTTTAATTATTTTCAATCATTTTAATTCATTATAGTTCTCAGACCGGGAAATTATATTTAAATTTAGGTAATAATACTCACATTTGTTCTTATTTTTCTCTTAATGGGTTTGATTACTTTACAAATGAATTTATGTTAAAGGTAGAGAGAAACTTTTCGATTGCCATAAAAGAATTTAATTAATATTCCAAAAATATTGACACAAATTATTTATAGGATCATATAACTTCTATTCTCCCCTAATTTATATTATTTGAAAATTTTACGCTTTTTAACTAAACTAAAGAAATTTTTTCTAATAATCTTAATATGGAAATTCAATAAATGTAATCTGTTTCATTCTATTCATAAAATATAATTTATTTTATATAAAATTATACAATTAATATGGGTTCTTTCTGAGTAGACTGAATTTTGAATTTTAGAAAATTGATATAGTATTTAAAAAATTATAAATTTTATAACTGAAATGTTTTCAAATTTCCATTTTGATTTTTTTAAATCTAGGTATTTATTTCTGTAAAAAATTGACTAAATAGTTAATTCAAGTGAATTAGTTCTTTCCTGTACTAAATATGTTTTTGGAGGAAAAGGACTATTTTTTAATTTTGTATTTTACATATTTTGAAATTCTGTTATTACGTGTTAAAAAAAACGATAAATTAAATTTAAAAAAAAAAAATTAAATAAAGTAATAAATAATTTTTGATTTAAATTTTAAGAGAGGTTTGTGGATTATGACTGTTTGTTTTTAGATTCGAAATATAATTTATGATCAAATTATTTGCAACGTATACCATTATAACTTTTTGATTTTAGTAAAAACATTATATACATTACAATCAATTTTCCAACGTCTTTGATTAATGATATGAAGGGTAGTCATTGAATGAAATTCTGAAGCAAGGAGAGTTGATCATGTATTGTATATTAATGGCCATTGCCCCACGCACAATGGACGTGAACGGAACAATAGTTCACATCAATTTGGATGACTCAATCATGATCGTCTAGGTATGGTAATGTACAAGAAAAAAAATAAATTTTCACATGGCCGTCTAAAGCTAATCAACAATAGAAGGGCTCGACGTACGTTGTGGGAGTTCCTTGTATAAACTGAGAATTTTCTTTCTCCTTTTTTTTCTTGTTTTTTGTTCGACCTATGTCGCCTGAGGAAAATCGAGGAACTTTGACCCTGCCAAAGTCGCCTTCTATTCCACGATTAACTCGAGACCCGTGTTCACGATGTGGCTATGGCCCAAGGCAATTTGACGCTCATTCGATAAATTACGCGAGATAAAGAACCAAGAAGCAGAAAGAAAATAAAAAGAAATGTAAAAGAAAAGAAATAAACAAGGATTCCTTTTACTCTGGTTGTACACTAAAGTAAAACCATACACAGAGACAGTTCACTACTTTTCTAGAGATGTTAAAGGACTCAGCTTGCAAAAAGTTGCTTGTTGCGCACAATTCCCTCTCTCTCTCTCTTTCTCTCTCACTCTTTATGTTTACTACATTTTTTGTGAGAAGATTGAGTCATTAACTTCCCGTTATTTGCGTTTTGATTAACCCATTTTAAAAAGATCTTTGAAATTTAAATTTTATGTCCTGGAAACTTGATTCTTTGTATTTTTCTATACTCTTTGTATTAGAAAAAAATTGCTATTATCTTCAAAATATCTTCATTTGGTTTATTTTTGTCTCTCCATTATTTCTTTTTTTTCTTATGTATAGAACTCTATTTAAATCCTCTATAGCATTTTTACATTTTCGAAATTTAATAAAAAACGCTTTAGAATCATTACTTTTAATAATGTAATTTAAAATTGCCTTTTCATCTCAAATAACAAAGAAATGATAAAAGTCCAAATTAAATATCAAAAAGGCAATTTTTCAAAAAAAAGAAAACAATTTCAGGGAGGAAATAAGCTCTGAATTCGATTTCTTAAAAATATTTCTCCTCGTCATTCATCCTATAATGATACAAGCATTTTTTTCCTCTTATTTTCAATGAAATAATTTTAATCCTATATTTATAAAAAAGGGGAATTTATTTGTAATTTGAAATCTAATTTTAAAAAAAGTTTTTTTTGCCATGTAGTTATTGCCACTTAATGACAAACTTTTTACTGAGGAGTTCTAATAAATATTTTATAAAATAAAAAAAACTTTTAAGTCAATTTTACATTAGTAAAGTTTAACTAATTCTCGAAAAATAAATGACAGCCATTAATTAAAATCTGGTTAGAATTATCACTGTTTAAAATCACTTTGAAATTAGAAGTGAATAATTATCTTTTGGTTGCGAATATAAAAAAGCGAGACACCGTTAATTTATTTAGCATTTTTTTCATAAAAAAATCAAGTCGATGCCATTAAAGAAAAGGGGTTTAGTTAATTTTTATTTTCCTTTTGCCCTCGTGTCAAATTGAGGAGAGCTATAAAATATTTTCATTACAGACACCTCGATTTTTTCCTGACCTGTTTTTATAGATTCTTTGAGACTTATTTTATTCTCCGATATTGCAACAAAAATTTTTCTATAATATAAACTTTTTTCACATCTATTATTAACCACACTTTATTAAACATTTCACAATTTTTTTTTATTTATTTAAAAATGAAAAGATGTTTTCTTCTCAACCTTTTTTCTTCCACTAGGACATTTTTTACGAAATTGAAGTTAGAAAATAAAAAATAAATTTTGCTTAGAAGTGGATATTTTAATGAAATGAATTGTTTTGTAAAAGAGAGGATGAATTTCACTTTTTTGAATTTAAAATACTTTATATGGTTCTAACCCTTAGAGAATCTTGGCGGGAAAAAATGGTTCCAAGAGGAGTACGGATGGTGGTTGCTGTTATTATTTAATTTGATTAAGTTCACTGGGCGGGAAAAAAGTGAAATTTAATTTGTAGTGCACCACAGAAAGACGATGATGATGATGAAGAAGAAGAAGAAGAAGAAGAAGAAGAAGAAGAAGAGTTGGCTCATTTGTAAAATGCAATATTTTCTTTCGAAGTTTCTAATCCGCTTTGACTAATCACGAAGGATGATGAATGGTACCCAGGAGCGCGCACATCAACATGATAAAGCATGCCTTTATCGGTGTGTAGGTGAAGTTATATATACTCTAGATATATTTATTTTCATGCGGCGGAACTTGTTAACGAGTCACGAAGTTTAACGTCACTAACCTTCCACATGGGACGGGACGTGAAGCATAGCGAGGAGAACCGCTGGTACTAGGAGGACGAGGCGAATCAGCGACATCCATCTAGAACTTGGCACACCGCGACAAGGAAACGACACTTCGCGCCGGAATCTCGGTGCGGACTAGTCACTTCAGACTACTACTGGCATCAGGGGGGTTGAACGTAACTATATCGGGGGATTCTTTTCGTCACGGGGTTATAAGAGTGAATCGCATGCGCCACAATGCTTCACGTGCCCTCCGCCATCGCTTCATCTAGGGTCCCGCCTTCCTCATATAAGGATATGGGAATAAACAAACTTCAGTCACATAATGAGTTTGGAATTTTCCTGCAAATCGACTAAAGAATATTTCTTCATTTTTGTAAATACCCAAATTTCAGATACAGCGAACAGTGAAGAAAGCAAAATGCCAATACTCATAGTTTCGTGCAATTTGAATTTCGCGCCATTTTCCATCTGTTCTCCGACAGATGGCAAATGAATTCTTTGCTCAAAAATGAGACAGAGTGGAGGGATCATCACAAGAATTAATAATATTGTTGAAGATTACAAAAACTTAAAAAACAAAAACTTTTCACCATTTTTTACTGACATTGTAGTGGATGATTTGAAATGTGATTGTCTTAACGTCTTAAAAACTCAATATAATTGTCATTTTTTTACTATAGAATATATCGCATTTGCATTCATAGGGACCATATTGACTTGATCATTAACACTTTTAATTCTTACAATAATATTTTACAATTCACTTACGACCTACAGAATGCAAATCAAATTAATTTTCTATGTCACTTTAAATTTTATAATTAGTAAAATAATACATAAGTCGTATCAAAAGTTAACCTTTTCAGGTAGACTTATTTTACCTACAGCTAAAATAGAAAATTAATATTTTTTTATAATAAATGTATTTTAATTCAACATTTTTCAAATCTGTCATGTATAGAATGCAGATTAGGATTTAAATATTTTACAATTATAATTTTGCCATCCAATAGGATGACTTTTGTTGCAAGGGCCTATTTTACGAGCTCTTCGGTATAAGTTTTCTTTCAGGCATCAGTCGTTTTTCAGCCTTTGCTAGAAATAAACTAAAACGCATGTTGAAAATACTTTAAACTTCATTTTAAATAATTTTGTTTGTGAAATAAATAATAATTCTATTGTAAGGTAAGTTTACGACATAATGTTTATATTAGGGCCTCAAGGTGGCCAGGGCCCTAAGGTGACCACCGTAGGAAAATTCTTGTGCATTATTTGGCAGCACTAAATGCTTCAGGTTATTTTCATTGTTTATAAAGACGAAGTTTTTGATTATGTTTAGACGTGTATAACTAAACGCGTTTGTTTCTAACAGATGAGACATCGCTAAATTTTGGTAAAAAAATTTTGAAAGCATTGTTTTTAAAGTGCTACTGTGATAACAGTTAATAGTTTAAAAGTTCTAAACTTTGTGGTAATTTTGTTTACATATAATACAATAATATTATAAATGAATATCGATAAAATTGTGCTATACAATTTTTTGATAACTTTTAAAAAATGTCGTCCTGGACCTAATGTGTCCACCATGCGTTTTTATATAAAATCACTTTTGAATTTTTTTACGACGTAATATTTATCAAAATATATTATGGAAAATGTAAATTTTATCGATTTGGAAAATTTTATGATGAATAATAAAAGAATTTAGTTTTTAATGTATAAAACAGGATAAATATTTAACAATATTTTAAAGTGTCTTTTTATAAGCAAAAAACAGAGTTTGTAACTATTTATTCTGTGATTGTAAGCCAAAAACAATACATTTCAAATAAAATTACCTTAAATTGATTTTCGCAACTATTTTTTTAATTTTTCAGTGAATTTTTGAATAGTGCCCACCTTGGGGCAACTTTTTTTTAAAGCAACGTTTCAGCTGTTTTTCCAAAGTCGTCTAAGTTTTATTTTCCTTATTGAAATAAAAAAATTTTTTTGCTAAAAAGTTAGCTAAGGTGATACAGTTTCTGGGCAAATATTATTAATTATGTTATATAATACCGTTTAGGAATTACAGTCGTTCAAAAGATGGGTGGCCACCTTGGGGCCTCTTACCCTATATAATATAAGTAAACATCCCAGTAAACGAAAACTAATTGAAATGAATTAAAAAGAATTCACAAAGAGCTTTCGTGAATCCCGCTTTGTGACAAATACGAATTGGAGCCATGATGCAATTTTCCTGAATTCGTGAAACTGTATTGAACTTCCGAACCTTCTATCCGTACCAATTCACTGGACAAGTTTTGAGCCTTTAATTTTTTTTCAATTCGTTAGCACGAATTCAATGCATTCCTTGGCCATTTCTTTCGAATGCGAATTCGTTTGGACAGATTGGTACATATTGAATTAAATTCAATTGAATATACAAAGAGCTTGAGTGAATCCCGCTTTGTGACAAATACGAATTGGAGCCTACCAAAAATGTTAATTCGTTTCAATTCATTTGAATTAGTTTTTTTTTACTGGGATAATTTTTTTATAGTACATTTTTGAAAGTTTACAAATTTGTTTTTGTATTTCAGAAAGCATAAAAGATTTTATGTGTTTATCGGATTTATTATCAGTAGCAAATTTCATTAAAAAAAGGAATAAAAAGTAAGTATATTAAAAATTGACATGTATACAAATCATAAATAATTAACATTTTGCTCTTCAACGCATATTTATCTATTTTTCAGATTCAAAAAGAATAAACTACATTAATTCAGAAGGAAGAACTGTTATAATTTAAAGAACACAACAGTTGTAATGCTGTTAATTTATAATATGGACAATATGTTTACACAAAATCATATGTTAAAACTATAACTTTTAAATTAATAAACATTTGAAGAAGTATTAATTGTTGTTTTTTAATAGAAAAATGGTAATTCTTTATAAACAAGAATATTGGAAAATTACTATTAAATAAACTGAAATGACCATTTTATATATGTACAACTTTTTCCATACTGATGAAATGGAAAAATTGTAGTTTATTATACAAAAAATACTATAGGATATACAAATTTTTTCATACAAATGTGAGGAAAAATTACCTTCAACGATATTAATATTACCATACAGTGTATGGTTTTTTTTCCATACAAGTATGGGAAAATGACTACAAAAATTTTTTACAGTGCAGCTTAGCACAAGTGAAAAAAAATTTATCAAACAACGCATATTACCCTTCTTTTTATGACAAATATATAAAAATCTGTTTGAATAAAATAAAATTTCACAATGAAGACCAAAATTTAAACAACACAATATCTCTTTTATTTAAACAAATTCCTAAAATTTATTTACCATTTAACCATTTGAATTTTCCTAAGTTGTCTAAAATTTTTAAATCATATAACATACATTCTATTCCAATTGTTAATAAAAATATCAAAACAATAAATTGTAAATCTAGGCAAAGACCAGACTGAAAAATGTCAAGAAACGAATGTTGTTTACAAATTTAATTGTAAAAGTTACTCTTCAAATTATATTGGTCAGACACACGTGGAACACACGTATCAATGAATATATAAAAACAACAAAAATGATACATCTGTGGTACGAGCACATCAACTAAATTTCAAACATGACTTCGATTGGAAGAATACCATTGTACTTGACTGTGTACCAAAAAATTATAAAAAACGCTCCATTTCAGAAATATGATTCATATTTTAAGTAACGATTCTACAATTAAGAAGGAAGAAATTTTCTCAATAAAACGTATTGCCCTCTTTTTAGGAGATTAAATTCATAACAGAACCTTGAAGGTTCTGTTCTTTATATACTGTTTATACCTATAAGTTCACTGACTTCTCAATTTAACGATAATTTTAAACATGATTTTGATTTTTAAACATTGACTAGTTGCAATGTAATATTATTGTAAATTATTCAAGTAATATTATTAATTTGTTTTTTTAATTTCATGTGTATAACTGTTATATATTTATTAATTTGTTGTTTTGTTAAATAAATTATGAATATCTTTTATAAAAAATCTTAAAGTATAGTATATTAAGAATCTTTATCTAATATTTTGTCCTAAATGATAAATCTTCCATCACAATTTTGCTGATCACTTAATTACATTATTTTTGCTTTACTCAGAAAAACGTTTTTTTTACTCTTTTGAATAAAATTTCAAGTACTTTTTTCATCCTTGCAAAATGTTAGTTATGAATGAACAAATTTTTAAATCAATTTACAGAGAACATTTGAATAGTCAATCGAAAGTAATCAGTCAATTTGGACAAATGAAGCAATCAGTTGGATAAATGATGCAGAATAAATCTCTTCTCTCTCACCTTTGCCTCTTGCTTTATTGTCTGTTATTTTACATCCGATATCAATTTTTGTCTCGTTTTTGTCATTTTTGATAATATTACGTGCTGGATTGAAAATTTTATTGACATATATTTTTGCAAATAACAAAGAATAATTAACTTCTGAAATCTTTCCGCTTCAAGTTGAAAATTTCATAATATTTGTTACAGTTTTTGTTATAATTTATAATAATATTATAAACTTGACAAGTATTTTTCATTTTCAATAAAAAATAGCAATCAATTCGTTAAATGCTATCTGTATATTTGTTAGTAAAAAATAAATGTGAAAAATAAATAGTCAACAATATGATATTCTTTCAAATAATAGGAAATTTAAATAAACATAAAATGTTTTTTGTATCCATTTTACAACTTTTCTACAAAATACAAAACATGTTTATACAAGAAATTTCTTTTACAGCTTGCTAGAAATTCTCTTTATTTTTCTCTCTTTCCTTTTTCATGTGGAAAATTACATTTTTCTTGATACAAAAATATACAAGTTATTTGACCAAAAGTTAGATTTATAAATTTTACAATTTTTTTTTAAAACAAGTTCCTGTGGTTAATACACTTTTTCTTTATTTTTAATTTCACTTGAATTTATTTAATTTTTTTTTTGCTAAATCTACCATTTTGACTAATCATATTCGTTACATCAAAATCCATTAAGTTTTTTTAAGATTTGACCGCCATATTGGAACCGCCATTTTGAATTTTGAAAATCTGCCTTTTGATTGGTAATTAATGACCCTAAAAAAACCCCGAGCAAGAACTATTAGCAAATTTTAAATACATCTTTAGGGGTTTTGACGAGGTTTCCTTATCTGGCATACTGAGCCCTTGAAGAAATCAGTAACAAAAAATATTAAGGATATCAAATCCTGCTTTAACCATGTCTCAGTTAACCAAATGATATACATATCATAATTATAAATTTTATATTGTTTAAGAGATTCTCGCTGATGTTGAAAATTTAACGATGAATTAGTTGGTAGTCAAAGATAGTTGTGTCCTTTTGGCTTGCCATGTACTCGACAACCAGAAACTTTGATAATTCCGGCAAACCGGGAAATAAATACAAACTTCGGCTATAATTGCACTGCCGGCGAGAGATAAAGATCTGAACATTAACCTCTCATGTCCTGAAGGAGCCGACGGTAATCTATGTCTGTACTGAAAATCTAAACAACCTACTTTAGCTCACAGCTTCTTTTTCGTTGTGGAATTTCCACCGGCTTAGTCCAGAATACTTAATTTATTCAATTTAGGATATAATACGGTCTAAAAATTTCGGTCACAAAATTTTTTAAATATTTATTATTATAGATTGATAAATTCTTAGTAGAAACCCGTAACAATCTACGAAATATGTCAAGTGTCAAATTTATAGATTTAATGATCTATTATTTATTAGGACAAAAGATTAATAAATATTTGAATTTGTTTTGGACAGCAATATGTAATATAAATACACTGTATAATATGTCACTTATTGTCGATAAAAGAAACTTATAAATTTTAATTTAACAAATACTATTTTTATCCGTTTAAAAAAAGTTTACAGTATTACCAATTTAAAACATTTCTTCAATTTTAAGTAGTACTTTAGTTCTACTGTATATCCACGTGAAAGATTAAACGCCTGAGAAACGCGAGTTGTTGCAAACGGAGGTGAAAGATTAGTTCTCTCTAGGGCAACTCGTTCCAAAGTCTGTCACGATCGTCACTCTGAAAGCTGTCTTCTAACGTATTTATGTTACAACGCGAAATCGGGGTACCTTAAGAAACCGAAAATGCTGAGAGAAAGAAAGGAAGTGAGTTTTAGTTCTCCATCAGACCTAACGTTTAAAACTTTTGGTTCCTTCTTTTCTAACAGGAAAAGGAAGCTTTACTTTCTGCTTAAGAATCGCTTTATCAACATCATCTTTAAATTCTTTTTTCTTATTAATTTTTCAATACATTTATAAGTCTGTTTAAATTTTGAAGTGATTTTTATTGTTTCATAGATTGAGATGAAGTAATTAATTATTATATATTCGCAAAAAAATTAATTTAACGAGATAGAGATATTAATTCAATATATGTATATAGTAAACTGGTAATTTTGTATTACAAGCTGGACGGCTTGAAACTTTATTTCAGTAGTTTTAAAAAACTTTTTTTTAATTATTATAAGATTAAATAAATCATTATGAAACCTATTTTCCTTCAAAATAGATGTACTGAGCTATATAAGATAATTTTTCTAAAAGAGAATATCCTATTCCAGCTTGGAGAACACACTTTAAAGTCCCCGGGTGTCGCACACCCAGTGTGCGGTTTGAGGATGGATTCGTAAGTGTGCGCGGGTTAAAAAAGAAAGTAGCCTTCTTCAAAACATAAACAATATAAACATTACAAACATAGAAATTCAAAACCTTCCATTTTTTTTTGTTACATGTTTGCTAAAAGTTTGTAAGTCTACCGACAACATGACATAACAATAAAAAAGGGAGAAGGTTTCTTCCTTCCTTGCTATTATGAAACTGAAGTTATCAACGTTTGTTCGACGAAAAATATAATACGTAACAATTTCTATTTCCCCGCCTCAGATTCAATTTTTTTTCCACTTTTATTATAAATACTAATGTTAGAAGCCATTAGAAATTATTTTCAAGTAGAACCAGGTAAGGGAGGGCAATGATTTTGACATTTTTTTTGTCACGGTTTTTTCGAAAATTCAGAAATTTCGAAACAATTTCAATTTCCCCGCCTCAGATCCAATTTTTTTCTACATTTATTAAAAATACTAATGTCAGGAATCATAAGAAATTATTTTCAACTGGAACCAGGTCGGGGAGAGCAATGATTTTGATTTTTTGTCCCGGATTTTTCGAAAAATCCGTGCTAAAAATCTTCAGTTTCATTTGCTTTTGAATTTAAAATTTTTAGGTATGTAATTTTTACATTCTTTATGTTTTGAAGAAGGTTACTTTATTTTTTTAAACAAATTTTGTGAAATATTTTAATCTATTGTCTTGTTTTGAATTAAAGCTCTGAAGAGGCGTTGCGGAGCGAATGCTCAGGATTTTTATATAAATTTTTTATGATCAGACGAATAAAATATGACAAAAAATATACATCTATGACTAATTATCTAACAACCTTACATACTAAATTTCAGCATAAAATATTCTAAAATAGATATGTCTCTACTGTGCACCGTCGAACTAAAATTTGAATAACTTCGAAAGTTTTAGACCCTCTATCAATTTTCTTTATGAAAAAACGCAGAAAATTATAAGGAGTCCAATAATTGTTGTTTTATTAAACTAACTCATGGCCAAATGAGTAGAAAACTAATTTCAAAAATAATTTTGAATTTTTTTCGAGCAAATTTTAAAAAAAATTTTTTATTTTTATTTTAAACCGTTGTAAATCTTCTGTTCATCCTGTAAATATGAAAAAGATTCATGAAAAATTGTCAAAAATATCGTATTTAAAAAAAATTTAACCTAAAAATTAAAAGCACCGTAACTCAAATAATTTTGAAACCCCTTTGAACCACAAATACATCTTTCCTAACACTAAAAAAATGCCCATTTTCAAAAAAATCAAAAGAGCCCCAACCAACATTGATATTTCTGCAAAATTTTGACCCATATACTTCCAGGATCAATTTCTACATATTTTCCTAACTACGAAACAATGTTCAATAATTTTTTGCTAATTTGTATATTACACAGGACCACAAAATTTTTGTTAAAGAAAGTATTGACCGCACCATGTTTTTTATATGTCTTTTGGGTCACTGAATTCAAATCCAAACTCAGTTTTCCGCCATCACGTCAAGTTTCTTCAAAATGGCGGATCCAATATTGCTGTCGAATTTTTAAAAAATGGATCAGATTTACTTGAAATTCGTTACTCGGGGATTCTTGGGGTCGCTGAATACGAATTTCACCTTAGTTTTTCAAAATGGCGGATCCAATATGGCTGACTTATTTTTAAAAAATTTATCAGATTTATTCGAAACTTGTTACTTGGGGTTTTTTGGGGTCACTGTATACGAATTTCACCTTAGTTTTAAAAAATCCAAAATGGCGGATCCAATATTGATAACAAATTATTTAAAAATTTATCAGTTTTTGAATTTTTGAAAACTAAGGTGAAATTCGTATTCAGCGACCCCTAAAACCCCCGAGTATAACGTTTCAGGTAAATTCAATAATCTTTTTAATAATTGGTTAGCCATATTGGATCCGCCATTTTGAATTTTTGAAAACTGATGTGAAATTCGTATTTAGCAACCCCAAAAACCCCCGAGTAACAAGATTCAGGCGAATTGGGTGAATTTTAAAAAAATTGACGCCATATTGGATCCGCCATCTTAAATTTTGAATATTTACGAGTTTCTTTGATTGTTTAACATTATATAATATTTTTTCAGTGTTTTAAAGTTGTTTTTTAATAGAATCTTCTGCTTATTTTTATTTAAATCTTGTTTACAGTCAGTTTTTCGAATTTTATTAATTTCTGAAGAAACTTGACGTGATGGCGGAAAACTGAGTTCGGATTTGAATTCAGTGACCCAAAAGACATATAAAAAACATGGTCCGGTCAATACTTTCTTTAAAAAAAATTTTGTGGTGCTGTGTTAGCTAATAATTCACGCTGTTTATTTAATAAGTAAAAAATACATCATTGAGGTTTTTACCAACAAGTTAGTAAGTAGAAATAAATATTTTAAAATCAATTGATCTTAACCTGACTAGAAGGCGTTTCAAATATTTTATTTGCAACAGTCATATTAAACTATATTTTACAATTTTTTCTATAAATTAAATTTCATCAAAATGGTCGCACATTATCTTTATATAAAAATACATTGATAAACGGATATGTTTTGAGGAAAGCTAAATCGTGGATTTGCGGAGTTTGTAAGGCACGGTATCCCGCAATGCGGCTAAGTACCCACCGGTCCAGAACCGCGAGAAACCCCTGGAAGCCATTGCTCCAACATGATTTACGTAAGAGATTTCAATTTAGCGGATAACCAGTTCACGTAAAAGAATGGGATGGCAACTCTCGGCATAGTCGCTTCTTGGTTCTGTAATGTTTACGTTCTCTTGGGGAATACTTGGAAAAGGAGAATCAAATAGATTGATAGATAGATAGAATTTATTGGGTTTTGTTGCGAAGGAAACAACTCCCTCTGGTGTTAACGGCAACTACAAAAATCTATGAATACTGGAGAAAATATAACGAATAAAACTTGTACTTCTATCATTTTAAAATACAGAATTTTAATCTTCCTTACTTTTTTATTTATTAATCTAGGACGATTATTATTGACGTTAAATATTTCCAGAATACTCGTACCAAAGCCGTAGAGTCTAAATTTAAATTAGCGATACTCTATTAAGAAGAGAGAAATTTTATGTTATTGATTATTCATTATATTTTCTTGAATAGAACGAAAGGTATTTTTGGCTTTCAGTTTATAATTATTTGCCTTTGATGAAAATGATTAAATATTGAATAGTTTTTTGATAATAAATAATATGGTAAAATCTATAACATATGTTTTCTTTTAAGTTTTGGTTTTATTATTTGGGGAAAAATTGCATTTAAAATTGTATGAATTTTTTTTTCGTAATGTGAAATAAAGTAAATTTTTTGACATTTTTTTAATAAAGCGACCAGAGGTCGAGAATCTTTTCTTCTGATTTAAAGGTTAATTTTGTTCAAGAAGGTCACTTCGGTCAACGTATACGATGTCATACAGCAAAAATCCTAGTTTATCGTGAATGCCACGTTTTGCAGTGTTCATTGCTTATACTTGCTCCATAAATGCAATATTGCCTTCGCACCCATATTATGAGTCTATATTATCCTCCAAATCCCATGGCTATTGCTTACCCAGAAGTCATTTCTCTTTTTAACTTTCACACTTTATCAGAATTTCAAATAAAAATAATTAGAAACTCTGCTTTTTCTGTAAACATTTTCCTCTGATTTGTTCTATTTTAATTATAGAGCTTTAATAAAGACTTTTTAATTTCTTTCAAAGTAAAAGAAGACTATCTTGTTAATTTGACTCAAGTCTCAACATTTACAGTTACATTGTCCGTGGTATGGATCGTCGAACAGAAACGTTTTTTTCTATTCAAGAAAAGATACTCTAAAATGCCTCTTGAAGAAATTCTTTCAAGTTGCATAGAATTTTACGGAAATTCTAAATACTTGAAGGAAAAATTATCTTTATGTGCTGAGTAAAATACTCCTGTAGATCATTTTACGAGGAAAGCTACTGGAAAATGTAATTGCTCACTTTGCGAGTAAAGCATCGCATAAATGAAGAGAGTGTTAATCAGAGATGTAAGAAGGCTGTAAAAGATTCTACTTAAATTTAACAGTAAATGACTGTCTATATCACTAAATGTTCAAAGTTTCTCTTGATATAAAAAAAAATTCAAATACTTCTTTGTTTGGCAAAGAAAAAACAGAAACAATCAAAATTTTATTGCTTCTTTGAAAGTAAAAATTTTTTCTCACAAGTTTTATTTAAAAATTTTTTAACACGTCCTCTTTGTAGTACTACCTCTTTGCAATTCTATTAAAAAAACTTATTTTTAAAATTACAAAATATCTACTTTTATGAATATTTTTCTTACAAAAGGAAAAAAAATTTCTTCTTGTAATTTATATGTTCAAAATTTTTTAAAGTAAAAAATTATCATATATATAAAGGGAGAATTTTCTCTGAAAATTCAACAAACAATTTTGTATCGTTTGATGTTGAAAGTTCATCTAAATGTTATTTATCGAAAATGTGAGAAGAGCAGCAAACATGTAAAGATTCTTAGAGTTAATATTTTTTTATGCGCAGCAAAAAAAGGGAAGTATCCTTTGGAGGTCGACCCAGTCGCCTTCTTGTCATGTATCCGCGACTGCTCAATTTTCCTTGCAAAGCGGATGAAACTTTAGCGAACCGAGCGTTATTCAGAAAGACGAAAGGTGAAAGCTTTGAAAGCTTTTTACAGTCCAGTGAAAAGATTATTTTATTTACTCCCACGAGAAATGCAAAGCATGTAACACTCTGAAGTATTAAAATTAAAATATATAATTATCGTTTATTACATAATGGTTAAAAAAAATCCGACAAAAAATAAATAATTTATTAAGTTGAAAATAAATTATCTTCAGTATTAATTTGAATAAAAAATTTAACGTTCATTTATCTTGAAAATTTATATATTATTAAGCGATATATTAATTATACATCACTGAATAAATTACGTTTTCCATTTATAATGAAATTTTCTTTTTCTGGTTTACATTAATTAAATAATTACATTCACTTATTAAATAATTAAAGTAAATTATATATTTAATACTTGGCGAATGTAAGATATGTGTTTCGAAGCACGTAAAAAATTAGTGTTGGTTTACTTTAGCGCTAGAAAGTGTATACTGACAAGATCACAATAGCCGCAAAGGCGTTATAAACTAGGACCATTAATTATAAGTGGTCCTGGAAAGCGAAACGACTTCATGTTAGAAATTCCGTAACGCTGCGTTGAGGGCATACCGCGAATGTTTGGTTTACCGCGAAGCGCTTCAAGAACACCGAGTCTTCGTTTTGTGGAATGCGCACACAGCCAGACAATGTCCTCCTTTCTTGGCCATCCGTTCATTATAACAACAAAATTCCATTCATCGATTATTATTTTCTCACAGCTTTCTGGAAATTTTCCTACCTATCATTTATTAATTTTCCATTTGACCTTTAAGTACTAAACAATTTTATTATTAAAAAATATCCACTTTAAACAATTTCTAACTCTTTTATCACTTTCTTATGTCATTTCATTGTTTTTAATCAGGTTAATTAAATTTTCCACGTCAAAAGATGTTTTAGACAATGAAAAACAAGTTTTATACTTTACTGAAACCGATCATTTTGATGAACGTATTGGTGGCAATATGAGAACGTGGCAAAGAGATCTGCAATATTTATACAACACGAAGAGAGTCCCGCAGCGTGTTGCCCCCTCTCAAAGAGTAAGGACCAATCCTAGCTTTTTCCCCTCCCCGCAGTATTTATACAACACAAAGAAAGGCCGATTGTCGATTGCGTCCCGTGAGGGGAAGTAGCCTTCCCCCACCATGCAGCCAGTAAGCGTCCGGCGGTTGGGGACCGAGCGCTGAAGTGACACTCACATTTGGGGAGGCGCTGGACCCAAATGAGTTTTCTTAATCGTTTTTTTTTCAAAATAAAAATTTTTTAAATAATAATATTTTTAAGTTTATTTTATCATATTTGAAATCCTTCTGTTTTAAGGGCCCATATTGTCGGTTCTAGTTTTCGAGATAACCCAATGGGAAATGCCAGTGTAGTGCCGATGCTCACCACTGGCTTAGTACTCAGACGATTGTTCGGCGTAGTCTAGCCGAGCCTCGACAATTAGTGCTGGCGCAGTACAGAATTTTTGTTTCGCCAAAGCTTGGACAAGGCTCGGCGGCAAGTGCTGGCTGAGTATAGAAAAATTATTCACAACGCTCTTTGCCAACATTGCTTTTTTGACATAAACTTGAAAAAAATTATAAAAAAAGTTTATGAATGTTTATAAATATAAATTTATTGAAAAAAATTAATATTTTACTTTTCAGTTGTTCATTTTTTATTCTTGTCAAATTTAATAATAACAATTTAACACAATTGTCTAATTTTGTAAATAATAAATTATTTAAACAAATTAAAATTATAAACAAAATTTAAACTTTAATCTCAATAATAATTTGGTTCCTATTAAAATACTATTATACTTCTTACTATGAATAAAAAATTATTAAAAAATTACCACGTAATTTAAGAATTACGTAAAATGTTAAATGCAATAAGTAAAGTAATTTAATTTTTAAAAATTTAGTTTAATTTATTTTATTTCAATTTATTATTTCTAACGTATCCCTATTTTTTTCTCATCTTTGACTCAATAATTGTATGTCTGAATGATACTGAGATATTAAAATTTTACTGCACACACGTGTCGTTAGCATAGTGGTTAGAGCGTTAGTCTGTTAGTCCGTAGGTCGTAGGTTCGATTCCCCTCGTCAGCAATTTTGTTTATTTTCATAGGTTTGCGATATTTCTAGATTCCAATCGTCAGGTACTAAAATATGAAAATCTAATGCACACTTACTGTAATTGTTTATTATTTAATTTTTAAATGTTATAAACAATTTTTTTCTACTTCATTTACTATATCCATATTGTTAGTCTCCATCTTTAATACAATTTTTTTAAGAAGAGAAATATTTTATGAATAATAACTATTTATTAATATTATTTACCATTTTGTTGTTAAATTATTTATAATTATTAATTTACGACTAATTAATAACAATACGGCATTTATTGCGGCAATATTCTCAGCCAGCACTGGTCCAGTGCTGCGCCAGCGCTGTCTGGCAGCACTGACAGACAGTACTTCGGCAGCGCCGGACGGCGTTATCATCCCAGAGTTATGCCAGTGCTGGCTCTCAGCCTTGCCGCCAGTGCTGCCAGTGCTGGCGCAGTACTACGCCAGTTGTAAATTTCCCATTGGGAATCGCAATTTTGGAGCAAAATCTTAATTTTTTAAAATTTTTTATTATCAATCTACATGTTTTGACAAAAAGTTAAAGTTTGAACTTGAATAACTCAAAATTTAGCATCACAAAGAGTTTTGAAATTTTTACCACATTTAAAGAGCACCCGAAGAAACATTTTCTCAAAATTTGAAGAAAATCAATTTTTTCAAGAGTAGCAGCCGAAGAACTACCTTAAATTCTTCATATCACAAATAAATACCAGAAACAATTTGTCACTTCAGAGAAAAACATACCAGAAGAAAGTTAAATAATTAATTACAGAACAAATCCATTGGTTTATCTTAGCTTATATCAAAATAAAATGAAAATAAATGTATTGGAAACCTATAAAAACATATAACTAGATTGAGATTTATAAAGAGAGAAGGAGAGAAGATCCATGTAGAAAATACGATTACAATGAAAACGGCAAACATGTGTCTCGATTTAAGCGTAATTTCTCTTGTACATCTATAGAATAACATAAAAACGATAAACGTCATTTTCAACGTTAGCAAGAATGCTAGACTTTCGGCAGGAAGTAACGTACCTCAGTTTTCCTAATCGGATGTTCGACTGGATTTTCCAGGATAATAGCCAGAGCAGGCGGATTAGGGAGGGACAGAAACTCGGATAGCTTGCCTATCGAATCGACAACTACATTTGATAGTCTCCCGATGAAGTGCCGACTTCTCCGATATTGGATTTGAGAATTCCTTATTTCTTAAGACTGAATAAGATTCAAAATCAGCACGAATTCTACTCAACACTGCTTTTTATTCATTCTGTCATTTTTTTCTACCTTAAATTGCAAAGTGCTTTTCTCAATATCAAATTTCATTGAAAATCATTACAATTTTCGCAATCAATTTTTATTTTTGTAAATTAAAAATTTGTATTCTTTGATTAATTTTTAATGACAATTATTATAATATTAAGTATCGTCTATTGGAAAACTCGATAAATTTGGCGCCAAGTAAATGAAGATTACTTTTACGGGTGACAATAAAATTCTAGGTTGTAATATTCCCCCTGAATTTATTCATCTATTGACGAAAAGCTTGTCCAGTAAGATAGTAAAAAGAACATCAAAATAATCGGGTCGAAACATGATTCAACTTTTTGGTAATAAAGTAAAAGTTGTAACCAACTTGGAAAAATTACAATTTACTTAGAAAATCGTCAATGTTTCCCATAAAGTGTTTCAAAAAACCACCAAGTAAAATTAATTTTAAATATCGAAAAAGCTTAAAACTTTATTCAGGTTATAACTTATGTAACTACTTTGTCTTATGGTTATACAGTTTCTCCTTTATTAAAAACTACATTTTAGAGTACATTTTCATTTCTTACAATACGTATTATGACAGTTCATTAAATAAAAATAATGAAACGCTTATTTTTGAAACAAAGAAAAATAGTTTTACTATGGAAATGAATGTCTTGTTAAATGCAGTATAGTTTAAAACTGAATAAAGTTGAAATGACTATAGTGGATTAAATTTCAGAATGCAAATTTTCCGTAGACAAACGTCACGTGATTACAATGAATAAATGAATGAACTATAGTGTATCAGTTTGTGTGTGTGTACATGTGTGCTAGGGCAATTCACAATATTCTATCGTCCGATTTATTTACACTATGTGTGCGTAATATAATTATCGATTAACTTGAAATGAGAAAATTTATTATCAATGCGCAATACTCTATTGAAATTCGTTCTTGCATCTCCCTCATAGAATTAATATCAAAAGTAACGTGTGTAATGATTAATGCATACATCGACATATAAAATTTATCATATTTTATATATTATATATATATAAATAAAATATAGACAATGATAAATGTGGGAAATTTGGATTTATTATTTTATACAAAACATTAAATATCAATTTTTATAAATGGTTGTTATTTGTTAATTTGTAAAATTACTAAAAAAATTATTTTTAAATAAAATTTATTAGAAACAAAGAGAATGAGAAATATGAAATGGTATAATTAACAATTTATGAGGATTTAAAATGAATAGTTTGATTATATCGATAATAATGAAAATTATTTATACATATATATATATATATATATATGCATTAGTAATATCCTCCAGTGAAATTTCGAAAATTGTACCTCATATTCCTGATTTTATCTCCATTTGAACAAATCATAATGCAATATCTAATCTGGATTTAAAAGATTAAAATCTGTTACATGCTCTATAATTAATTAATTGTTTCAATGCATATTGTATTCTTAAATCCTCATTTTAATTCAAAATTTAGTTAAATCGTAATTATGACAGAATTTAAGAAGCCGTTTTGTGAAAAATTTTTTTAACCTTAATTTTAAAAGGAGCTTTATATAAATATCGATGAAAAACTGTAGACTAAAAATTAATGTCGAGAGAAATAAAAAACTTTTTACCACTGTACGAGGAAAACATTCTTCAAGGAAATCGTCTTAAGTAAAGGAAAAACCTTCATTAGTAAATATTTACATTTTCAAATTACAAACTAGAAATAAATTAATTTTCATCGCTAAATATTATCAAAATAGCTATATAAAACATCAACTGTAATTTACTGTTCGTTTAATAAAAAATTTAATAAATATTCTCTTTAATAATAAATAAAATTTTCATACTCAAAAAGCATATTTTGTTTTTTGGTGTTTTAAAGTCTGTGAAAATTAATTATTTCGACAAAATAAGATTTAAAAATCTGTTATTAAAAAAAATGGATTAAAAAGAAAATAGTATTTTTAATTTCTTTTAAAAGATCAAGTCACGATGATAAGATATGAAGGCAAAGTTTGCATCTTTATTAAAGGCTTTGAAATATGTTTTTTTCGCATATCAGAGATTTAAGTTGAAACTTGTTGAGAAAATCGATATTCTGTCAGTCTCCATGGCCCCATTAGCGACCCTATTTAGGTGTTTCTCCGCCATTTAGACTCGCCACTATATTGCCAATTTGGTGAACAGTCTTAAGCCCTGAAATAGATTCGTGGCACGAACCTAGTGTGGGGAAAAAAGTAACCTCGAGAAAGAAGGAAAAAAAATAGACTCAACTTTACTACTTGCTCTTCCGTATCCAAGCAATCGCTGCGACATCAGAAATAATGCCATTGTTTCAGTAACGACCGTCTAGACGTGAAAAAGGTAACCGAGTCTAAAAGAAACCTATCACCCGCCTACTCCACATTTGTTACAAAAGTACAAAATGATCTTTTCCAAAGCAGTGCATTAGTTGATTATTTTCTTTAAGTTATCTTCTGTTTAAATAAGAATCACTCCTTTCATTACTAAACTTTAATTTTTTTAAATTAAACACTCAGACTATTCAGCAAATAGAAAATTAATGCATTCCGTATATTTTTAATGTTCTTTAATTTTTTATTTTAATTGATTTCCGAATTTGAATTTTTTATTTTATTAATTAAAAAACTATTTTAAATCTTTTTTTGACATTCTTGATTTAATATTGAAGAACAATACTGAAGTACATTTTGAGTTCTCTTAGACATTTTAGGACATTCTTAGAATACTATTAAGTCATCCTTGTGCCCACTCAGATATTAAGAACCTGTATATAAAATTTTTGGATATAAAAAATAAAACCAATACGCTTTTTATTGTAAGAATATTGATACAAACATAATTAATAAAGTCCTGTTTTATTAAATAATACAATTTTGTAATTAATGAAAAAAACAAATTACACAATTTTACATTCTACAAATTTATGATTCATTGAGAAGAAGAAGTGTATTTTAGAGCAATTTGTACTAGTTAATATAAAGTGATCTTGTGTATAAAGCAAGCATCGATTAATCAAATGCACGAACAACAATATCTCATGGGCGCACATATATACGTATAGGGTACAGTTTGGTTGGCGTTTATCTAATTGCCTGCCTCCCTGTGAATCGTTTGTCACAGTTTACACGAATTACTAAACAGTTCTAAGAATTTCATCTAATTTATATGCAGATTATAACTCCTAATTTCTTTTAATTATTTAAAAAGCTAATTTTTAAATTAATGATAACAAAAGGTGTAGATACATTCAATGAATGATATTAATATTATCTGAAATAGTTTATTTTCAGAAAATCAGTGAATGTTAAGATATAATAATATTAACTTTGTTATTATTAATTTATATATCATCACTTAGGTCACCCTTTCGTAAAAGTCTTTAGAAACATACAATTTCATCAAATTTTTTAAAAACTTGCCATTTCAAAAAAGTTTATAAATCATACTATTCTAGCCTAATGTTTAAAATTTTGCAATTTTGACATCAATCGACGGGAAGAGTAAAGAGTATTAGTAAAATTGTATCAATGTTTAAATTTTTCAATTCTAAAAATAACGATATTACAAAATAGTTTGTTAAAAAATACTCAAATATTGATTAAATTTAAAATAAATTTAATGCTATTTCACATGAAATAAAGATCAAAGATAGGTATTCACAGTATCACTAACGAGATTTTCTCTTCTATTTATAAATGCAAAGAAAAATCATGATGAAACTTGACCTAGTTTTCACTTGCGTGAGAAAATAATTTGAGTGCGACGTCCACTCGTCCTTCTAAGTAGTAATAGAATCAATTTTTTTAATCTAAAATACTTTCCGAATGTGGAAAAGATGAAAATTAAATATTTGAATCGTAAAACTCATTTTTGTATACCTGCGAAAATTCATACACAATAAAATTATTGTACACTTCACATGGTAGAAATATATGTCAAAAGTTTCTGTGTTTTATAATTTGATTTGACATAAAAAAATTTTTCTGTAAATGATAAAATTCTATTTTAAAATAAATATTTAAATTTCTATGATAGTCAACATATCCTTTAGTAGAATATCTGTCACAAAGTCTTGAAAATATACGAACAGAAAGCAAGAGAAAAAATAATAAAATTTAATGTAGCTATAGAAAATCGTATAATTCTACAATCATAAAGATTTTTCTGTTTTTTTGTAATATTTTGTGTGAAGCATTGAACAAAAACATCGAGTTTTAGATTCAGAGAAATTCAATCAAATTGATAATAAGGACCAATTACGTTAACTTCAAAAGAAAAATAAGAGAAGCTAGGAATAAATTGGTACTGAGATGGATAGGAATATCTAAATCAAAATATTCTCAAGTATTTAACCTTTGAACTTATAACTCAAAGGCTTTACATTTCAATTTAAATATTATTATTATTATTAATATTATTATTCATGTCACTTACATTATAATGCAGTTCTTATTTCAAAGAAGCTTATTTCCACGCAAATGTTAAAAGTACTTTAAGAATGTTGATAATTATTTTTAAACAAATAATAGGTTTATAAATATATTTAGAAAACTGAAGATTCACTTAATGTTATTCTACCATTTAATGTTAATTTTAATTCCTCATCTTATTTTGTTAAGATATATGTGTCCTACAGATATTGTAATAAAAGTAAACTATTTTTTAGTTTTTTGGTGTAATAAATGTGTTTTTTTCTCTTGCTGGTCTAAAATAGTATATTTCGTAACGAGTGCGAGCAGTTGTCAATTTTTGAATGAGCACTTTTTTTGGAACAAACTGTAGGCGAAGCTTCGCTTCGCCTACAGTTTGTTCCAAAAAAAGTGCTCGTTTAAAAATTGGCAACTGCTAGCACTAGTTACGAACGATATTTTTTATAACAAGGTGCAAAAAAGTGCCCTTTTTTGCACCGCGTTATGAAAATATATATTTGTTTTTAAAAAAATGACATGAGAACAACGTAAACTATTTTTGATTTTGACATTGCGTTAAAAATATTTAATATTAATTAGTAATAGACTGAAGTATTGTAATTTACAAAAACATTTAAAAGATTTGTTTAATTAATTACTTTAAATATTTAAGTACCTAATTAAAAGTAGAAGAAAGAATTACAATCTTCTGTGTTGTAACCACTTCAGTTGCTTTGAACTGATTTGTAGCGGTTCATGAGATATTAAAAAAAAGTTAGATGAAGAGTATTTTTTAATTTGCATTCCTCTTAACGTTCCGACGCCCTCGTATTTTTGTTTCCTTATTTTGCACTCTGTTCTTATCCCTTTTTTTATAATAATAATGAAACATTTTAAAATTTATTTTTATTTGTTTGTTAGACTAGTTAAGAAGTTTTCTATATAGCTGTCGAAACAACCGAATGATTTTGCAATTCAATTGCTGTCGATTCTCCGCCTTTATTGTAATTTCGATTATTCATGTCGACCAGTAATTTAGTTTGGCTATTTCGAAACTTTCTCTTGAAAATCGCACAAATGACTCTAGTTGCTCGAACCGATTTGAATTTACAAAATTGAATGAGCGTAGAGTGAGGAAAAAATATTGATTCATTTTTGAATTTAAACGAAACTTTCTCCATTTTCTGGTAAAGTTTGTGACATTGCATTTCAAATAGTTCAATAGCCTTTGAAACTGTGAAAAAATTATGGAAATTATTTGAAAGTTTTGTGCAATACAAAACATGTATTTGAAAGAGATTCTTGATTATCTAGTATTATTATCTCTCTCTAAAAACTCACAAAAATGTGCATTGGGAATTATTTAGATTTAACGCTTCTTGAACTTGTTATGGGGATGGACATGGTCCCTAACACTTAGAATCCTCGGGACCAGAACGCATGTTAAGCTGGTCCTTGAGAATTAAATGAACCTTTACAAGGCGAATAGTTCTTGTTGATAATTTCCCTGTAAAAAAAATATTTTGTTGACCCCATCAGTGTCACTGACGCTTGTAGGCGTTTTGACTAAACTTAGCCAGGAGTGTCACTGACGCCTTTGACGAAAATCATTTTTCTACTGTGCAGATCCACTTGAAATGTGTTACTCGGGGGTTTTCCAGGTTGCTGATTACGAATATGATGTCATATTTTCAAAATTAAAAATGGCGGATCCAATATGGTGGATAATTTCAAGATTGATGCTGTTTCAAAATGGCGGATCCAATATGGTGATCAAAATTTGTAATGTTGCCGAATTTCTCTAAAATGTTTACTCGAGGGGTTTTGAGGTCACTAAATACAAATTTGATGTCAAAATTAAAAAACTAAAAATTGATCGTCGTTAATATGTCGGACAAAATTTTAAAAATGAATTAAAATCTTATGTCAGACTTCAAAAATGCAAAATGATTTGTAAAATATATAACAAATCAGAAGTGTAGCGTATGGTTCTGTTATTGAAAAATAGAAAAAATAAATTTTACAATTTACAATTTCATTTTAAATTCGAATTTCATAACTTTAAAAACTCCAGAGTAAATATTTTCAGACAAATTCCGCAACATTTATAAAATTCTCTCGCCATATTAGATCAGCCATTTTGAATTTTGAAAAACTAACACCGGATTCGTAATCAGCGACCCCAAAAGCCCCCGAGTAATAAGTTTCAAGCAAATCCGATAAAATTTATTTAAAAAAAGCCCGCCATATTGAATCCGCCATTTTGAATTTTTAAAACTAACATTGAATTCACAATCAGCGACCCCAGAAACCCCAGAGTAGACTGTTTTGAGTAAATTTATTAAATTTAAAAAATTTTAAATTTTCCTGACACACGTGGTCAATTTCTTATATTTTAGCATGACACTTAAGGGGTTAATAAGGTTCTTAAATTAACATCATATCAGAAAATATTAACTTTATTAGTTAAATAATATCCTCACCTAAGGCACATATAAAGCTAACTTTACGTGCTTGACCATCATTTGCTAAGCCTATGCAGAACTTTAGCTTTTGCATGATGAAAAGGATTCTGAAGCAACGGTGACTCGATTGATTTGATAAAATTATACATATTTATTTACAAATCTTTTGTTTTGAACTTTGACGAAATTGACCTAGTTTCAAGTTTTGAGAACTGTTTTGATTTCTTTTCTTTCCTATTATTTCGTTATCTTTTTGTTTGAACTTCAATAATTAATGTTACAGAACTATGTTTTTATTTGGTTTTAATGAACTTCTTAATTAAAATACTAATTAGTTAATTTAATTATTGAATATTTATTTATTAAATATTTATTTATTAGTAATATTTATTTGTCTATATGCCCTTCTTCAGCCTACATACTTGGTTATACAAGTGTTTCTACAACACAATCTACTTTTGCAATTTTTCTATACAAAAAAAAAAATAACTTAATTTTAAATAGTATTTACTAAAGTTGTACTCGGGGTTAGATCCACTTATGATTTTGAAAAAATTGATTTTTTTATTGCATTTTCATAATATACATGTATTTAAGAGTACACTCAGAAAATTCCAGGGCGATCCGTTGAATATTTCCCAAGTTACATTCAAGTTTGTAAACATGTGTCGGAGCTTTATATGTGCATTAATTTTTAAATTCAAATACCAGTATGCACTTACTTAAATAAGTAATGTATATTTTACAGCCCTTTATTCAAACTAATTCACCAATAAAATTTAATTTTTTGCTTAACTATATAGAATCTAAATATTTTCTTTGCAGTTGTTAGAAATAAAATTAATTTTGAAGTGACTGCAGAAAGTAAGTCATCGTAATTGACACAAAGTTTTTATGTCCTTTAGTGGAGAAAGTTTTTATAACTGGAAAAATGTTTGAAGATTGTTTTTAATCCATTTATATTCGACGTGTTTCATGAGTGTTTTGGGTAAGAGTTGAAGCCTTTAGGAGAAAGTAGAAGTACATGAAACTACATGTAGCCTTCCGGCATGCTGGATGTGAAGTTGAGAACATGCTCCGCTAACTGTTGACACCTTAAAACTATCCCTTACTAGATTTATGGGAGGGTACATATAGAAAACTTTTCACTAGTATCTTGTTTAAAGTCGTCTTTTCAAATAATGCGCCGTTGCGTGATATCTGTTTTCACTGCAGTATAGTACCACATAAGGGATACTTACTTACTATATGTATATACATGTATGTATATGTATAAATGTAAACTGCTTGCACAGGACTTCGTGCGTAAAGCATGCAAATTATTTCAGAATATTCCCCATTGTTATTCAAGACCGAAGTCTACATTCCAAGCAGTTTACATATACAAGAACAATAGTTTAATAGAAACTTTCAACTGAAATTAATGAGCTATTTTTCATAAGTAATGGGTTTTTTCATTAAACTAAAATATACGATTGTATAAATTTAACAAAATTTACACTTTAAAAATAAAAATAAATATGTGTTTCTTATAAGCAACTGCATGTTTTGAAATACTATCGATAATATGAAATTCATAATTGAGAATTTTGTTTGTCATCTGTCTACATCCATTAAGTAATAAACCTTTAACGAGGGATGTACCTATCTGGTAATGCACTCAGTATATGACAGGATTGGTAAACGCAGATTATGTGATTTCCAGCAGGACTTAAACCGTTACGGATTAAGTCACTCAGGATTTCGCAACAATCCAGTGTGGCGATACGCGAATGATAACGACTCGACAACCACGTGTGATGATAATGCTAATCCAAGCCCATTAGCCGGACTGATTTAACAGTAAACAGGAGCATGATTATTGATTTGCAAATCATTACGTAGACGCATGTTAAGTTTGCACAAGATACTGATTAGAGAATATATAATATATGTATATAATTAAAGATTGCAATTACAAATCAAATTTATTATTTTGAGACTTAATTTTTTAATTGTAAATATGACAAAATTCTTTTGTGCGTTTGATTTTATATTAACTGAGTATGCAAAATTTTTCAATAAATACTGAGCAGGTATATAAGCACCATTGGCCGTTTTGAAGACGTCGAAAGTTGTCCAAGCAGTTGCGGATCCAGGCAAGGTTTTTTGGGGGGGCCATCCATTCAAAAAAATAAATCAATATAATGTTATCTCTTTCTATCTCATAGGAATATTTTAATCTTGGGGGGCCAAGCACCCGTGCCCCCCTCTGGACCCGCCACTGTGTCCAAGTGATACATAAGTCGTAACGTTCGTATTGTATATTTAGGTGAACTTCTCATTATAATTTCAAAAGCATTGAGTTCCTTGCTTTTGAAGACTTTTTGCGGACTTTAAGATGTGACCAGAACTTAACAAATTTAAGTGCCCTTAACCGAATTCGGTAGCCGTTTATCAGTCACCCGACGGAGTATAATATAATTATGTTTTAATAATTCCTAAATTCTTCACATTTTTAATTCAGTCTCCTTTTTCTTCAATTCAAATCGTAACGTTAAATTATGAGTGTTTCCAATTTTTTTTTATTTACATACATATGATTATTTTCTACTTTATTGTTTTACAAGAAAGAAATGTAATTTAACAAAAATAGAAATAGATTCCAGAAAAGAAAGCAACAAAAGAGGGTGTGGACCAATTAAGTTTTAGCGACAATTCTTTATAAACGTCACTGACACCTGGGCCTCGAGGATGTGCGCGCGATTTTTCTCAATTAACCACGTCGTTCGTGCGCTCGACGCTATTTCGAGAGATTTTTCTTTAACACGTGCCCAGATTTTATCTCTTATAGGAACGACTCTCAACGCCCAGCCATTGACCCACTCTTAGTTTCGAAAGCTCTTCCCTGCTTCAAACAACGAACAAGGTACTTTGGCCTTCAATTATTTCTACAGCGAAACACACATCTATATAGTGCCTTTATTTTTCTTTATTCTAGAAGCAAGAGTAAGACCATAAGAGATACAGGGAGAATTAATTGATCTAACATAATAGAACCATTTCTCATATTTCTTTTATGTTCTACATTTATTTAATTAAAGAATTATACTATATTTTTATAATTAACAAAAAATCATTTGCAAAAAACCCTACATCTTTTATCTTTATTTTCTAATGATTTATTTTATTTAACCTTTTTATAATCTCATCATTGAGTTACTTAGCAGAAGCTTATGGAATTTATTTGAATTTTTTTATAATTAATAATAATATTTGGTTGTAAACATTTCTCAAGCTATTGAATGTGAATATAGGCTTTAAAAAGTATTAAAATTGAAACAACTTGTTTTGCGCTCTTTTAAATTCATTTATAGAAAGTAATATTATTCTCTGAAAATAAACAATTTTATGAAACAAGCTTAAAATATGATAAAAACAAGCAGTGATGTGGTAAAATGTTTGTTGAATTAATAATTTTTATAAAATGTATGAAAAATACCGAAAATGATGTCGCATCTATTTTTATTTGAATTTTTAATTACTCTCGAAATTAAATATTAAATTACGTAAATTTTAGATAACCTATTTTGCAAATGAATTATTCTTAAATCTCTAACTAATATATTTAACTGATTTGAAAGCACAAATAAACCTATAAAACAACATTCGAAAACTGGATAATCTCTATAATATATTTAGTTTAAAGTTTTATAGTAAATGTTTTGTTTTGAATTTAAGTTGGTTGGTGGTTGATGTAAGGCATTTTTAATTTTGCTTAACAGGTGAATTGCGTAGAATAGCTTAAATTTTTAACTCACTTAAAAAAGAGGTAGAAAAAAATATGTTAAGCTGAAGCCAGAACCGTACATTCTCATCAAGTAGAAATTTACGTCGTGCCACACTAAAGTAAATTACATTTTGCGCGATTGTAGGTGTTTGGGTCTCTGCATAAAGAGTCGTTCATCGTTTCTGTCCTCGCCATTGTCGTTGTGGACTTGTTTAGTGCGCTTTAATCTTTTGCCAATGCATATTCATCGGTCAGGTAATAAAAACGTGACCGATCATCGTTAGGATAGTGAATGCTCCCACCTAACTGTATATACATACCTATATATACTATAATAGCTTCAGGAAATTCACCAATACACCTCTTTTTTCCATCGAATATTTAAATACGTTTTTCGGATTTTACATGATAAAATAACATGCGACCAATCATATGAATAGTAATGAGAATACTAATATGTGGAATTCGATAAAACATATTTTCTCTAAATCAAACGTGATTGTTTTTTTAGAACGTTCCTAAATGGTGTCACGTCATCGCGACTTATTGATATTTTACATTTATAAAGTAATATTTTGTAAAGTTAAAAACTGAATCCTCCTTTTCTTGTAACTGAAGCACAAATACCAAATATGATTATCAACGTTTTGTAACCCTCCTATAGTGTCACTCACCTACTAATCAGTGGAATTAAGCACACGCGACAAAATTAAATCAATAGGAAAAAACTGACCCAGAAAGCAATTAAAGTGGGTGGTATGACGTAGTATCCCCTTGAACCCATAAAAGGTGCTTCCCTTGTCGAATTCGTTAGTCTAGAAAACGCCTTCAAGTTAACCAGTCCAAAAATCATCGTCAAATCAGATGCCTGTGTTCTTCGTGTCAGTCCAGCAACCGATACCAAGCCAACTAGTTGTGTACTGTCATCAAGTATCTTTTTCGACTCCAGTCCAGAAAACCTCTTCAAGTACCAAGTGCCTCCTTCGAGTCTCGTCTTAATCAAGTTTATTCAAGGTCTTTTTTACTACGAGGCACATTTCTATTTTTCTAAGGACTGTATTACCTCGACATCAAATAAAAAATTCGGTTACTCCAAGACTGAGGGGTGTTCAATTTAATGTACATCGACACCTGGACTCCGGACCTTTTACTTTGGTTGGTCCGGAAGCAATTTGAAGGAAATCTCCTACTGCATTATCTGTTTACTCTAGTCAAGGTCATTTCCTCGACCTCACACTGAAGAAGGTATCGCTTGCTAAGTCTACGAGTCCAACAATAATTTTAAAAGGTAAATAACGAATACTTTAAATTTTGTCCCCATTTAATTTGATGGTCTGGGTACAATATGTGCCTTCCTCTCTGTGAATAAATCAGGTATTTGTCACTGATGCCAGATAATTTAACCCCTTCACAGTCGAGTGAAAATAAAGTTTTTGTGCCATAAGTGTTCAAAAAAAATTTTTTTTTTTAAAATCATGATATTGTCATATTATATGTTTTTGAGGTCACGGATTTGGAATCAGCGACCTAGAAAACCCCCGAGTAAGGATTTTTAGCCATATTCGTTAACTTTTAAATGTCTTTTTTTCGATGGCCCTATAGAGCCGATGGACATACAGGGCACGACATTTTTATGGCTCTATAGAGCCCACTGACAGTAAAGGGGTTAAATAATACATATATTTTAGGGTATGTTGTAACGATCCAAATCGTTTTCCTTATTTTTGTAAATATGCCGTTCTCGTAGTTTCTCCGTCTTCCAACTTATCGCGCCCAGCGATAGCCCATAAGGTTATGCAACCTTCGGTAATTAACCGAATTATATATTCGGGTCTCATCGGGCCACACACGAAACGTGTCATGGATCACGATGACGATCTCGAGCGATTCTCTCATTAGAGAAAAGCGAGACTTCAACCCGCGATTTTCTGCGCGTAATCGATGCAATGCGTCACATCTTCTTTATTTTGTATATTATAGTTTACATTTATTCTTTAATTAAATGTTTTTCAATTATTAATTTTATTGTTTTTCTTGTGTGGTGCGCCTTCTTTCTAATAGGATTATTTTTCGTCTTATCAGCGATCCAACAATCTATGAACTTGATAAGTTTGATCAATCTTTACTCATCTGTGTGGCTCGTCTCGATTCGCAACTGCTCATTGAACTGCGTCGCAGGTTGGATTGCCTTTTTATGGATTTTGGAATCTCTGCTCAATTTATTATGTCGGCTATCGCGAGCCGAACCCTGATTTTTGCTCTTTTGAAATTATTTAAAGACTCGCGAAGTTTGTCACAATGTTTAGTTCCCTTCTGAGACATAACAATGGGTTAAAACTGCGTTGAAACAGTTGATCACTTAGTTTGGTTTTTCCATCCGACAGTTGGCAATGTTTCTATAATTTTAGAATTATAATAGTTTGGTCGCGCGGGGAGCAAAGCCCCCCGTTTAATCACCATTATTTAAATCTTCATACTTTATGGCATTAATCACTCTTCATTATTTCCATTTCACGTTTTTAGTAATCCCGAGGAAAGTAGAGTCTAGACATTATTTGCTGTCAATAACACGCAGCAACATTAATTTTGTAATTTTTATATAATAGACGTCATAGTTAGCTTTAAAGTGTTTAATTTTTCATTCAAGCAAATAGCGAGAAAAAGAATTAATTCGTTACAACTTGGTTAGAGATGCATTACCAAGTGTAGAGATACAATAAATAGAGCAAGATAAAAATTAATTTATCAGGAAATAGATATTTTAGTACGCATTGTTTTCTGCAAATTCATTTTTGTATTTGGAATAAGGATTCTTGTGTTTTAATTAAAAATAAAATGAAAACGTTGCTTTCAGCGAATGAATCCTGTTTAGTGTGTTGAGTAAACAGTATATTCTGATGAGAAAAAATTCAGTTACAAATAGGGCAACTGGATTTCATTCTTTTTTTCGCAAGAGGAGAACACTATATAAGCACTTTTACTGGCTAAGCATCAAGTCAAGCGCAGAAATGAATTTTGCGGTTTTCCGCTCGTTCCGTGTTGAAAAAAAGGAGGTAGAGAAAAATGGATTTTTCTGTAAAACAGATTCGTGTTAAGAGGATCGTTCGTCGTCGCGTCGGTTCGTGAAAATGCCGAACTCCTAAATCTCTCAACCGCATTGTATACGACTTGCTCTCACAAGTATTTCATTATGCAAGTTACAACCGTAATTTTGTCTTCCTCTTGCGCCAGTGTGTGCCTCGTATCCTACACGCAGACAACATTGCATATCTGCTCCCTGGAGTGCACTATTCTGCATCACAGCACCAGGAGGAATATTGAACTAAAGTCGAACATTATTCCTGTGGTTGTTGATTTATCTCTGTTATTAATATGAGGATAATACCCTCATGATTCGAGCGTTAAAACCAACGTTTAAAAGCCGCTTCCAATATTCTGGCTTAATGTTTTCAAAGTGATAAATATGCGTATACATTTCTTTAAATTACCTAATCGTGATAATTATTGAAATTGTATTTCAATTGTCAAAAAGCTTTCAAAGAAAATGATACGTAAAAACAGTAGTATTATTAATTATACTTTAAATATCTGTCAATTAACAATTTTTCGTATATAAATGAAATCATTTATATTTAATTCTCTCGTGGAGAAGAAACATTTTACCTTTTTACAATTGTGGTAATTTTTTCTGCATATTTTTTCGTCAATTTAAAGACCATGGGGAGAGAGGAAGGAATTCTTTTTTGCCACACTGAAAGCTTGGAGTGATTTTTTGATTGTCTTTGCAGACGAAATATCTCCGCCCTTCCGTTCACCCAGTTGGAATGCTAATTTACGCCGTTCAAATAGTTTTTCTACGTGACTTAAATTCATCGGGACGAGAAACCATTACCCTACCCACTCTTCGATTGATTCCACTCTGCATCGCAACAAAATGCTGCTCGCATTTAAGAGAAGATTGCCGGAACTGACAGCCAAGCATCGATTTTAAATCTGTCTAAATGCATATAATAGAATTTCTTTAGCTCCATTTTCTAAATAAAAATGCTTTTATTAGTTGACTTATAGCAACTTGTATTTTTTGTTTGCTTTTCTTTTGTCGAGGATATTTTTTTAATCTGATTGTGAAGAAAGTATTGTAATAAAAAGTGAAAATTAATTGCAAGATTGAAGAAATTTGCAGAATTGCAATATGTTATCGAAATGCTCCAATAAGGAGGATAATAAATTTAAAACTATGATGAATGTCAGTAAAATAGACCAAAGATTGTAGGACACATTTCCTAATCCATTATTCCCAGTCCAACTTTCCCAAAGGACATATTTCCCACAACCAATAATTCCCAAAGAAAGATTTTCCCAAAACCTAAATTTCCCAAAGCTAAAATTTTTCCCCATATCCTATTTTTTGCTATTTTTAAAGTATGGAAAAAGGATGGCGAACTATGGACAGAAAGAAACACATTTTTTCTCTAATTTTAATCCATGGCCTAAGTATGTCGAAAAACTATTTTTTGCTATTTTGAAACTATGGGCAAAGGACCCAGTAAACAAAAACTAATTGAAATAAATTAAAAAGAATTCACAAAGAGTTTTAGTGAATCCCGCTTTGTGACAAATACGAATTGGAGCTATGTTGCAATTTTCCTGAATTCGTCAAACTGTATTGAACTTCCAAACCTTTTATTCATACTAATTCAATGGACAAGTTTTGGGGTCTTTAATTTTTTTTAATTCGTCAGCACGAATTCAATGCATCCCTTGGTCATTTCTTACGAATGCGAATTCGTTTGCACAACTTCAGGCAAATTGAATCGAATATACAAAGAGCTTGAATGAATCCCGCTTTCTACCAAAAATCTTAATTCATTTCAATGCGTTTGAATTAGTTTTATTTTACTGGGGATGACAAACCATGGGAAAAAAGGAAACCATTTTTTATAATTTCAAACTATGGGCATAATATGGAGAAAAACTATTTTTTTCTATTTTTAAAGTATGGGCAAAGGATGGCGAACTATGGACAGAAAGAAAAGCATTTTTTTCATAATTTTAAAATATGGGAATAGTTATAACTATTAATTTGGAAACTTAATTGAATTTAAATTGAAAAAGACTAGACAATTTTGACGCAGTTTGACAAGACGAAATAAATAAGATTGACAAGTGTAATACGAAGTTGGTTGGTTGAAAGATTGAAGGTTGTGAAAACAATAGACTGAAGAAACGAAAACTTTTGGAAAACAAAACTTTGGGAAAATAATAGGTTGGGAAAAGTTGACTGTGGGAAAAAGAAAGATTGGGATTTTTAACTATTGGGAAAAATGGATTGGGAAATGTGTCCACCAACGTAGACCAAATCATAAACAAGTTTATAGAATCCAACGATTAAGTTGGGAATGGAAAATCTTAAGAAATAAGAACAAATAAAAATAGTTTTTATGTATTACTCGATTTAGATGAAAGTAATTGTGCTTAAGTTATAACAACATAAAAAGAGATCGTACTGCGGTGGATATATCGGCTGCGTGCTTTAATGGCAGAGAAGTCTATCACAAGTTTGCACATTGCAAAAAAAGTCCAAAGAAGAGCAGTCTAGCCAAAGGGTGTTGTTTTAGTGGGTCGGCAACGACAAGAGCAGCCATCCACACATAACCGCAGAGTACAGACTCCTTGATGTCTGGATACCCGGAGTTATAATTCCTCTCTGAGGGTTGAAGCTGATTTTTTACATCCCACAAAAAAATAATAAAGTCGAAGCAATAAAAATCAATGTGCTAAATGAATCAATACGAACTATATTTCTCATTCTACATTTTTACTATTAAATCCAAATCCTTTAAATTTACAATTAGCAGAAGAGAATTTCCAATTTTATCAAAGAAATTGTTTTTAAGTTTAGCTGAAAAGATTCACCAATTGAAGATAAATTATTTAAAGATCATGTTTTGGGGTCACGAGAGCAATCGATTTGAGGAGAGAGAATGTTTCAGACCCATGCGAAGATATTGAACGTCAAGAAATGTCAGAATATACGCCATAGGGTCTTATAAGTCGATCTAGTCTTATACTGTAGAGATAGTGAGAAAGCGCCTGGTTTCAAACTAAGCGAGAAGCTCGAAATAACCCATCTTGATGTTCGATCGTCCTTTAAAAAATTCAAACGAACTCGGCCAACCCTTGGTCTCCATTTCAGAGAAGTTCAATTAGAAAAAGAGCAACGTTCTGCACATTCTCAACATGAAAACCTCGAGGAAAAACTATTATCACAATTCTTATCTCAGAAAGCTTTAATTAGATTAATTTTTAAATTAAAAATGCATTTAATTACTTTTATTTTACAATTAAAAGAGACAACAAATTTTTGCCAGCACTGAAGTAAATTTCTTGTAAAAAAAAAAAAATTTTAGTAAAATTAAAAAATTAAATTTCATCCTTAACAACAAAGAAGAAAATAAAAAACGAAAATAAAATGTTGTGATATCGATTGAAAAATTCACGCATGTAGTGAAAAATGATCCGGGACGATGGAACGCTAAACTTCGTGACATTTTCACCTGAGGACGGAAAAAAGAGGCCAATCGTCGAGGTGTGTTGCTGGTGAGTCTCGTAGGAAACATATTTACGTTAACGTATAAATCTTGATAGCGTTCAACGAGAATTGGCATGCATGAGAATACTGTGGCATTCGATTTAATACGGGGTAAAGAGGTAAGACGCCGTGAAACATATCTATCCTGTCTTATATCGGATCTCGAAGATGTATATCGGCCCTCTTCGTTCTAGCCAACCACCCTCCCTCTTCGATCCCATTTTATCCAGAGCCAAATCCTTTCTTCTTATAACCTGCACACATCCGGTATTCTGTATTGATAACTATTGTAAAATTTCATAAATGTTGAAAGCTGTCTTATTTTTTCACCAAATTTCCCGTGTGGAAAAAGAATCATGAGTGAAATCATAAAAACTAAGTCCCAAAACTGATTAGCAATGGCTCAAATCACAAGATCTTTTCAACGCACGTTCAAAAATTTTGTTCCAATATTTCGGAAAACTGTTATGTTACACTATGGGTAATGAGCGAATCCCATACTGAATCATGGGAATAATATTCAACTGAATTACTGAACTGTGGACAAAAACTTGAAAACAATAGGAAAAAGAATAATTCCTCCAATTATTGAAATTTAATTAAAAAAAATTTTTTCTTTTTTTTAAATATGGGCATAAACTTGAAGACAACGAAGAAAAGAAAAATTTTCCCCTTGATGAAACATTTCGCTTTAAAAAAAAAATTCTTCTTTTAACTATGGGCAAAAACTTGAAACCAATTGTGAAAAAAAAATTTTGTTATAAAAGCAAAAAAAATTCATCTGAAGGGGTAGAATTTTCCTGTTACCCATTGTCTTCAAACTTTTGTCCACAATTAAGAAAAGAAAAAATTTTTTTTTGAAGCAAAAAGTTCATTAAAACTATATTTTCGATTGGAAATCGCTTCAGGAAATCTTTTGGACTGACAAAATATCGCATCCAAAATGTATGACCTTTCATTTAGGCACTGCTAGAAATTTTAATTTTTTCGAAATTCAAAATGTCGGCTCAAAAATGGCCGACAAAATATCTAAAATTTTGAATAGTTAAAAAACACATTTTCTCATCACAAAAAAGACTAAAATTAGTATACAAATAACATCTATGATAACATTTTATGACTACCTATGACTGATTTAACAATATTTTAAACAATTTTTGTAAACAAATTGTTTTTTTTAAATCACAAATATTGATAAAAATTTGTTTGTTTACATATCGCTCTTATTTTGATGGTTGCAATGAATGTTGAGGACAAGAATTATTTAACAATCTTATAAACAATTTTATAAACAAATTAAGAATTGACATTAATTGCAGCTGAAAAATAGTGTCTTCTTCCACCGACTTTTTTACTGTTCTCTTAATGAATCTTGGAGTTAAAAATTATTGATCAAAATTATTTAACAACTTTATAAACAATTGTTATAAACAAATTTCAAATTATCAACAAGTAAACATGTAAAAATTTCGTTTTTTCTTTTACTATGTTTTTCTATAGAAATAATGAATCTTGAAACTTCAATTTACCTACTTAGTATCTTTTAATTAAGTTATAAACAATTGTTATGAACAACTTACATTTTAACAAAAATTAAATATAAAAAAACAGTTTTTTCTTTTAATATCCTTTCTTCTTAGGGTTCATATATCTTGAAACTTAAAATTAATTCTAAATATTTTTAATAAAGTTATAAACAATTCTTGTAAAAAAATTATTTATTTACAATAACTGATGGTAAAGTGCTGGTATTGGCATTACTCTGACATAAAAAAGACAAAAAAGGATATTAAGAGAAAAAACTATTTTTTATATTCAACTGTGGTTAAAATGTAATTTGTTTACAACAATTGTTTATAACTTAATTGAAAAATATTAGTAGGTGAATTAAAGTTTCAAGATTCATTAATCCTATAGAAAAAAATAGTAAAGGAAAAAACAAAATTTTTACATGTCTACTTGTTGTTGATTTGAAATTTGTTTATAACAATTGTTTATAAAGTATTTAAATAATTGTGATCAATAATTTTCACCTTCAAAATTCATTAAGAGAACAGAAAAAAGTCGGAGAAAGAACACACTATTTTTCAGCTTCAATTATTGTCAATTCTTAATTTATTTATAAAATTGTTTATAAGTTTGTTAAATAATAATGTTAAATAATTCTTGTCCTCAACATTCATTTGTGATGAGAAAATTTGTCTAGAATTTATTTTTCTGACTACACTGAGAAAACTAGATAGTCAAACTTAGAGGGTTAGATTTTGAGTGTTAAGCCTGATTCTCTGGATAGTTAACTTTTCCCTCCGAGTGAGTCAAATTAATCATCGGAGTGTCTATTTATCCCTCCGAGATTGTTACGAAAAACTTAACCTCAAATATAGTCTGTTTGTCCCTCCAGATAGTTAGTTGAATACTACAGTTTTCTCCGTGTATTCAAAATTTTAGATATTTTGTCGGCCATTTTTGAGACACCATTTTGAATTTCGAAAAAATAAAAATTTCTAGCAATGCCTAAATGAAACTTCGGACGCGATATTTTGTCAGTCCTAATTTTTTTAAGCAATTTCCAATCAAAAATATAGTTTTAATGAAACAAAAACCAAAAAATTTGGTGTTTTTTATTGTTTAAACAATAATAACTTTTAATCCGTGACTCAAGAGTTAAATTTTCTTGCAGATTCTAAAAGAGAACGAAAAAATACATAAGAAACACGATGTTCAAATTTTTTTTAGCTAACCATCTTTGAAAATTGTAAGTGCAAATGTGAAGAGAAAAAAATGGATTTTTGGGACTAATTGGGTTAAGGGAAGAATTTTTCTTTTTTCCATTGTCTTCAAGTTCTTGCCCATAGTTAAAAAAAGAAATATTTTTCTAAAATTAAATTGAACGAAAGGGAGGAAGTTTTCTTTTTCCCATTGTTTTCAAGTTTTTGCCCTCAGTTCAGTTTAAAATTATTCCCATGATCTAAATTTAATTTTAGTTAATAATAATATTCAATAATATTTATATCGCATTAAAGAACAAATTGGTAAAATACGAAAATATCGAGTGGCCTAATTACACAACCAATCAAAGTCAATGCTCAAAAATTACGTCGTCTAGAGACGTTGCAAAATTTAGTACAGGGACAATGCTATTTCACTCTGGAAATCTTATTTGTTAACTTTAAATACATCTACTGTAACTTTTATTTTTAAAATAAGGGTGATTACATTTAAAATGATCTTTTTGGTCATACTAACTTTAATTTTAACTTTGATTTAAACTTATCTATACATTTTTTTGTTCGACCAGGATATATATATATAATGCACAAAAATAAGTTGTCAATTAGATGAAAGCAAATTTTAATTTTCGTCAGATGAAAAAAGACAGACGGAAATTATAAATAATTTTCTGTTTTCGTTTATTCTTTTTTCAAATAAATTTTTTCTACTCTAAAAACAAATATTTGTATAAAATTAAAATTAATGTTTAAACATGGCTTAAAAAAATACTTTTAATGAATTTTGACATAAATAATACACTTTTAAGGTCAATTTTCTTTTGAATGATGAGAATAAAATCAGCTTTTAAATAACAATCCAGTATAAAATCCTTATTAGCTGAATCTAAAAAAAAATTTAACACAAAATCAAAAAATAAAGTAAAGTGCAAGAAACAGAGATTTGAGGGGACACCACTAATATTTTGTTTAAAAATTTTTGATAATTACTTAAAAATATAAAACTTGTGGACAGGTGATTCTTATTTTTTCTAAGCACTGGATCAAATTTATTCTGTTAGTGCAATCATTATATAAAAATATGGACAAAACATAAATAGCAAAAATTTTCTCATATTTATTCGGATAATTTTTTCACTCGCTACGAAAAAGGTTCATCAAATTAATTGGCAATATTTGCTTATAAATTCAAAAGTGTAGATAATAAGTCTAACAGATAAATTAGAAATCAAAATTTGGAGAACATAATCAATATCAACTACTTTTGCATTGAATAGGTGGAAACGTACTTTATTAATTATTATTTACAATTCGTTTTAATTTTACTTCGAATACAGTCAGACACAAGCTGAAACAAAAATTGTGCTTTAGAGTTTATAACTCTAAATATAAAATAATAATTGATGATAAATAGTATGAAATTGTAAATTTTGTCTAGTAAAAGCTAACAGATAAATTTAATTTGTTTTTATAAATACAACATTCCCAATGTTAGGTTAGACTAAATTCATTTACAGAAAAATATTTACTCTCGCGCATAATGTCAAATCAATGTATTTATTTTTATTGGATACACTATTTCTGTGTGTTCACTACACATATATATATATATATGTATCTTATATTTTCTTAGTTACTTTATATTTATAATTTTAATTCTAAATTCAAAATACGTCTATAATTATTTGAAATATTTTAAAATTAATATTTTAAATAATTAGTAGAATTAAGTAGACGTTGGTTTTTGTCTTTATAAATATTTCTCATTATTTTTCTTTCATTAGGAAATAAAAAAACTAATTTTATTTTTGAATAAAGTTGTGTTTATTTATTCTTAAAAATATGACGACATATAAACTGTTCTACTAACAAAAGTTGATGAAGTGTATTCGTTAAAAATGTTCCACACTATGGACAGCATTTTTCACTGCTGACTTTCACATATATAATCTTCATAACGTATTCTGTCTGACCTAACAAGGGATATTCTACTTATTAGCATATATCAGTTTTATCTTTCCTAACAAATGTCTGACTATACACGTATTTTTTCACTTTCACTATCTCTTCAATTCTCCATCGTTTATGATTTGTTTCATATCTTTAAAAATATTTATATTTACAAAATAGAAAAAAATTTTAATCAAAAATTATGCAGCTCGTTTCATAATCCATAATACGTTTTAATATTTATCTATTTTTACTTACTGAAAATCAATATGACTTTATATTGTGATTTAATTTTGAAAAACTCGTCAATTACATTCCACCTTTTTATAACGAACTGTCAACTTTTTTGTTAACTTCTATTAGAATCAGTTTGATTCGAAAAAAGGAAATTGAGTCCTCTTGTTTCCGGGACATATAAATCGACATAGTAAAAAGTTTTGAAAAAAAGTGAGAGTGAGAGAAAGAGAGTTGAGAGTCAGTGGCTTTTGGTTAGCAGAAGCTTTTCGATATACGAGACAATCTGTCTATTCTTGTATTCTTCTGTTTATATATATATATATATTGAGGGTTCTGTGGGAAAGCTTTTAGAAAAATCGATCTATATATACACTATATATAGTACATAGGCATTGAGAATGCTTGACATTAAGTCGAAGAAATCAAATTCAGAGGGAGAGAGAGAGATAACGCAGAATACCGAGGATCACTGTGCGGTGAAATGCAACGACTGGGAAGGTTAACGATAGTGGGAATGACGGGAACGGAAGGAAATGGGATATCACACTAGTGCGGTGACGAGGCAAAATTACGATTTTGTGGTGATTGACGCGATTATTATCAACGGTCCGGAAGATGCAGTGGATTCCCGCTGCCGGAAACGGGGAAAGTGAATACCTTCGGAAAATGGAACCCCCTGCAACTGATGATCTATGAAATTGGAAAAAGAAAACTTTGGAAGTAATTTTCCAATATGGAATTATTTATTCATTTATAAATAAAAGATTAATACTGTCACGTCATTGAGACTTACTTATATTTTGCATTTATAAAATAATCTTTTGTAAAGTTAAAATATGAATTCTCCTGTTCTTGTAACCGAAGCAACATTGATAAAATTGTCTTACACTTGGGCAACAGAATAATTAAATAATAAAACCAATCTTAAACCACACCGAAATTATTAATTATTATTAACTATAATAATCATCGTATTCTGTCCAGCTGTGGACACTTGAAGTTAGACTTTTGTGCATGCTTTTGTTTTTTTTGATATGTTTTGACAAATAACATTTTATCTATACTTCTTTATTGTTTTAAATATTTTTTAATTTTAATCTTTATTTTTTAAATAATTTAAAAATATTTTTATTAATCTAAAGAAATTATTAATGTTAGTATTCATTATTTCTTTGCTTCTAAAAAAATTAGCATTTTGTAACAAACGTTTTAGGTAATTAACAAATGTAAATTCTGCAAAATATTATCCTTTTTTTAATATGAAAAACTTAATTGTTTGAAAAATCGAAATTATGCAGCTATTTCTTCCTTTTTTCTAAAAAAAAAAAAATTAAAAAATTGTTGGAAATTTAAAATTGAAAAATAGAAAATATTTTGCACATTTTCTGCTTCTCAATTACAATTCATAAACAAAGTACAAGTTTTAAGTAAAAAAAAATGTTACAAATCAAATTTTGTTTAGGAAATTTTAAATTTATTTTGGAAAAAATATTTTAAAAATTTCTATTTGTTAAAATCGATTCTAAAATTATTCGAAAACAGCAATAACTTCTTTCTTAAATAAATGTTTAATCATTATTATTTTTTCACAGAAATCAAGATTTTCAAAAATTTCAAATTCAAACCTTTTTGAAATTTAATAACTTATAATATATAAATTAAAGATAATCGAGTGATAAGATCATTATTTTATAAAATAGGAATATTTTTACTGCACGCAGAAAAATCCGATTGAAAATTGTGGAGTTCAGCGCTAGTAACTTAGATTTCATTCCCAAACTTGTCCACCTTTGCGGCTCCAGAATAGAAAACAGGGAAATGAATCGTAAAAGGTTTAAAGCACGTCAGTAGGCTTAAAATGTTTTCGTTCTTATGCACACTTATACGCGGAACAAAGCAGGCTATAAACACATTGATAGGCGCTTCTGGGCGGAGTCCAAGGCAAGTCTAGTGCCGAGTCCCATACTGAATATAATGTGAGCAGATCTTATAGTGACCTACATTATTACTTTTATTTGTCAAAATATTTACTTTTATTGGAATATTCAATTTGAAACTAAATATATAATCTAAAAATGAAACAACTGAAAATATTAGAATACTTTGAATTTTATCAAACTTCTCACTAGGATTTTTATTATTCTTTAGATATTTAAACGTAGAATCTCTTTAAAAATTAAATACAAGTCCTTTGCCATTTTTACTAAAATGATCTGTTTTAAAACGTTTAAAGAAAGAGATTTTATTTAAATATCTACAGATTAAATAAAAATTCCAATGCGAAGATTTTTAAAATTCAAAGTATTCTCTATTTTTTAAAATATTATTTCATTTTAGACTTTACATTTAGTTGCCTAAATTGAACATTACAATAAAATATAATAACAATTAGGAATTGCATAACCGGCTAAAAACAAAATAAACACACACCTAACCTCAAAATGAGATCAAACATTTCACATAGATATTCTTCTACATTCATTTGTAACACTAGAATTTTATTACAAAACTGCACTCAATATTATATTTAAAACTAAAATTTTTATTAATTGAAACAATTAATACACTACGAACTACACCGAGACTTCCGTGTATATCAAAAACGGAGAAACTGAACAAACGCGGGCGCAGGCGCGCCACAGAGTTTCGCATTCCTAAAAACTGTTTGGGAATGAATCTAAGGACTCTCGCACAGAACAGTCCTCGTTTAAGTGAACGTTGATACAAAGTTTATAACAATTGAGTAGCTGAATTAAAATAAATGCAAATAATAATAATTGTACCTAATTCTTTTCATCTTTGAATTCATTACGGAATCTGATTGCACCCCAGTAAACAAAAACTAATTGAAATAAATTAAAAAGAATTCACAAAGAGTTTCAGTGAATCCCGCTTTGTAACAAATACGAATTGGAGCTATGTTGCAATTTTCCTGAATTCGTCAAACTGTATTGAACTTCCAAACCTTCTATTCATACTAATTCAATGGACAAGTTTTGGGGCCTTTAATTTTTTTTAATTCGTCAGCACGAATTCAATGCATGCCTTGGCCATTTCTTACGAATGCGAATTCGTTTGCACAACTTCAGGCAAATTGAATCGAATTCAATCGAATATACAAAGAGCTTGAATGAATCCCGCTTTCTACCAAAAATCTTAATTCATTTTAATCCGTTTGAATTAGTTTTTTTTTTACTGGGACTTGTTGAAAGAAGACTATTGGCGTTTATTAAGATATTTAGCATTGATCTTCATTGAAAATCGTTACTAAACTTTTTAAGATAGAGAACAAAAATTTAATATTTCTTCCTATGATAATACAAATCATTCAAATTGTTTTATATTCAGTCCGAAATCTGAATTTTCATTTCTCTCCGTGATATGCATTTAACCTTTTTTTGCTTATAATAATTGTTACTTTTATTTTCAAAATATAATTTAATATGAAAATGAAAAATGTTTTTAACTATGTTTATGCACCATACAAAAAGAATTAGAATATTATACTGTATGCCAAGATGCAAAAATTATTATCCCAATTCTCAAAGTATGATGTGAACGATAAAAGAGAAATTAGTCTCAAATTTTTAGTTAAAAATTTTAATGACTTTACTCTCAATCAAGAGCAGATCTTTTCGTACACTGTGCTTTTTCGTTTGCAATTGAAAGTTTGAGGAATGAGGGGTTTCTCATTACGCAGACAACGAACTGTGAAATATGTATATATATAACTCACCTCTTCTGCCGACGACGACTGAAATCAAATATGTCATTTATATCTGATGAGAGCCGTAATGAAGTCGTTATCTATGAGTGAAATGCTGAAAACGCAAATTTAGTGTTGGCCCTTGTCATATCTCTCATTCCCTCTCCTTGGGGGAAACATGACTGAAAATTCTGTCGTTATATTTTTCTTCAGGCACGATCCGTTTGCCACAGCATCAACACCGTTGCATTATAACACAAGAAAATCTTTCATTTCACGCTATATTCTCTCTCTCTCTCTTTCTCTTTTACCTTCATTTTCTCTTTTTTTTCTTTCTCTTATTGTTGGCCCTTTAAATTCTATAAGACTATACATATATATACGTACAATACCGATAAAGAATGATTCTCGTGTTCGCTTCACATTACGGAAATACGACGCCTTAACGATACACTGCAAAACCAAATGCCTTTAATCCTAGAAACGAAAAGACGGAAAATCACGTGCACGGGGAAATTCTACATCTACAAAAAAATTCTGATACTACTTTGATTCAGAAATTCTTTTTATTCCTCCACTGTATTAAATTTCATCGTAACAAATTTATATTTATTGTTAATAAAATTGTATTCGAGATTAAAAATAAAATAAGTGCTATTGTAAAATGTATAAAAGGTTTATTTTTTATTGTTAGTTCGCATTGTTCCGATCGTACTAAACAGTTTTTTAAATAAAATACTTAAAACCTTTAATGGATTATTTTACAATTTGGTTATTAACATATTACATAGCAGTGTGCACGCATTGATAATATACACAACTGTTAAAATTTTAATAATCACGAAATATATTTATAACGTTTAAGCCTTAATGCTGTTAACACTTTCAATAGTCCCAACAAATATAAATTTTGAATATGCAATATGCATATCCCACATGAAAACAGAAAAATGACAAATTCTAGTAAACTATTGTCAATGGCTTTTGTCAAAGTAATGAAGCTTTGAGCCATACTTTGGAAAATACATCTATAGCAAACCATAGCCTAAGACAAAAATACTTTTAAGTACGAAAAATTTTCAATTTTGAATTATGTCAAAAATCTAGAAAACCATGGGAAAAAGAAGAATATTTTTGAACACGAAACTTTTTTAATTATATTAGCTAAGTCAAACTATAGCGAATTTTTAGGTTTTAAACTATTTTTTTCATTGACTATGGATTGCCATATTTTGAGTTTTGACCACAGTTAAAATATATAAATTTTTAGGTTTTTAAATATTTTTGTCATTCGCCATACTTTTCTGAATTGTGATTATAGTCAAAAATATAGGGGAGATTGGGGAATTGTGGGCCACCTCAATTATTTAATAATAGATGTTTATAAAATTGATCACCCAATTTTTTTATTTTCTTTTGTTCGTCCAAAATAAATTTTTCATTAGCATTTCATTTATGGCCTTTGTCCAAAGACTTAGCTAAAAATTAAAAATAATTTGTGTTAAAAAACATTTTTGTTTTTTCCCATGATTTTGTATATTTTGGCCATAATAGTTATTATTATTTTGTAGTAAATGAGAAATGGCAATAAGCAATTGAGTTTTAGTTTTTGTTGGACAATTTTTCAAAGCATGGCTAAGGGCTTGTTTACTTTGGCTAAAGTCTTTAGAGATCAAATTAATACGAACGTAATACATATTAAAATATTTTGAAAACATCCGCCAGATTGCAAGAGGACTTCTTATCCCATAAGCAATATAAAATGAATAAAACCATTAAACATTATCTTATTTTTAGCTGCAACAAAAATTAACCCAGATTTTTTCATATCTGTACATAATAAAGAAGAAATTGAAAAATATTTCCTAATAACTGTAACGAAATATCGATAATATTGTACTAAATAGAATAAAAATTAACTCCATAAAAAGAACACTAAAAACAGGTAAAATCAAAAGAGTTTATAAATATCTATTATAAATATCGGATTAATACAGAGAATATCCACTTTAAAGGCTTGATACTATTACGGTAATATCGTTAAAAATAATAACATAATAAAAATGGTCTCTTAAATAAATTGGCCAATGTTAACTTTTATTTTTATATTTATTCTCTCAACCATTACTTGCAGTATATGTGTGTCTGTATATATACCTTCCATATAACGTTCAAGTACTAATCGTAATGGAAACAATCGATAAGTTTCTGTAGATAATCACTCACTTATTCAGTTTATCGATAGGTGAATGGTGAACTCTTTTATATTGATCTTATGAGTGCCCACTTGCACACGACCCTTTTTATGAAAGAGCAGATGTTGAGCAGCGCAATATTAAACGTGAATGAGAGATTTAAGGATCCACTTCATCATTTAGTACCGTCAATAGCCGGGAATGAATGATGCTACAAACAATTCTTGTTTGATTTATTAAATAAATATCGACACTCATATATCGAGCATATTATATTTTTTTCAATATTTTTATTTATCAAAAAAAAATATAATATACTCGAAAATTTTCATTTTTTGAATTATTTTTTATTCAATTCTCTTAAGTAATATTTTTTTAATATTTTATTTTAATAATATTATTTTTTGCAATAATAATAATTAAACTAAAATTTTGAAAATGTAGGAGCATAGAAAACAGCACGATATTTTGCAGTAAGTTTGGAAAGCTTTGATGAAAAATTGACAAATGTATAAAAATTAACCTTAGGTGACAGGTTTGTCTCATAAACTTGCAGCAAAGTTTTTTGAGAAACTTTACTTAAAATCTAAATATGTTTATAAAGAGATGTATGTAGTTTGTAATAATCTATCAAAATTTCAAATATTTAAAACATTGTATAAAAGAATGAATGAAAACACAAATATTTTATTGATATAAATGTCAATCTATTTATGAATAAAATTTACCTTTTAAAAATATATATTATTCAGTTAAAAAAGTAATTTGTTTATTCATCATGCGCATTAAAAATTAAAAAAATTTTCTTCAATATCGAGTGGTATTTTATAATTTCAGTCAGAGTTATTCACTCCTCTTGTTATTAATTCTCAACAATCTTTCTCATTCCGACTCTTCCTTTTTCACCCTAACGTCAAACTTTTCACCTCACTTTTCACCTTTTGTACGCAATTTCCACTCTCACACTTTTAAATCACACACAACACTTTTTTTTGAAAGGGAGTAAAAAAGGGTAAACAACGAGCGGATGGTACAGTGTACAGATTGTGAGGATTTACTATGGAGTTAGGTGAAATTGTAGAAAAAAAGTCGAATGAGCAATATAAAGAAGTAAGGAAGAGAATAGAGGCATTTCAGCTGGAAACAGAGCTGAATGCAACCATTTGAGTCCATTCTTATTTAATTTGTCGATTGCTTATTTAGAAGGGGAAATAAAGAAGAGAAAGAAGGACGGAGGAAAGGAGTATTTATAGTCTTCAGAGAAAGCGAATCAAGTGGTTCTCATTGTTGGGAATGTGGATTGCTAATTAGATAACCTTAGAAGTGTGAGAAAAGAGGTTTTGGGATAAGAGTGACAAGTTTTTTAATATTTAGGAAGAAGAATTAAGGATAAAGTGATGGTATGTACAATGGATGAAAGGAGACTGGAGGAAGTGAATTCATATAGTATACTTACCTACATTATTTTTTGCTCTCCGAGTTCTAAATAAGAGTCTAATCGTACTCGTTTATACGAGGATAATTGCAACTTATAATTTTGTTATTTTCCTTTTTGTAAAATATGTATAATTTATATTGATTTTTCCTTTTTAATAAATTGTAGTTTCTAAGGAAGACAGCTGTGTTGTTGAAACATAAAAAGAACCTGTTTTCTTTTGTTTTTAATTCTAAATCGAAGTAATCGTTTAATTCATTGTTTTATAATTAATATTTACTAGCAAATGTGGTATTCAATTTATTATTGTTATGCAAATTACAAAACTTTTTATTTACAAATATAAATTTTTTGAATAATTTCAGAATCAAAATTAAAAAACTTCACTTAATTATTAAGCGTAAAATTAATTATTACCTACTGTTCATATTTTCAAAAATTTTAATAAAAATTCTTCGCAAGAATTCAATTAATTTTATTAATAGTAAAATCTTTGCAAAAATTCAATTAGGTATTTGCAAAAGAATTTTAATTGAATTCCTCGGATGAATTCAAATATTTTTAAATATTTCCATAAATTTAATTTATTTTCTAAAATTTTAATAAATTCTTCGAAACAATTCAACTATTTTTATAAATAGGTACTAAAATTCTTTGCAGGAATTAAATTATTTATAATCCAATTTAAATAAAATTACACGAAAGGAATTATTTTCAAAAATTTCTATAAACTTCAATTTCAACAAGAATAATATAAAATTCTCTAAAAATAATTCAATTATTCTCAAAATTTTTTTTTAAATTCTATATAAAAATTAAATTACTTTCAATGCAATTTTTAAATATATTCGTCAAAAAAATTGAAAAAATTAAATTATTTTCAAAAAATAAAAAAATTCTTGTGATCGATTCAATTATTTTGAATATACTTAATTTTAATAAAATTCTTTAAAGAAATTAAATATTTTCAAAACAACTTTAATTGAATTTCTCTAAAAAATTTCATTATTTTCAACTATTTCTATAAAATTCTTCATAACAATTTAATTATTTCTAAAATTTTAATAAATCCTTTTAAAAAATTCAATTATTTTTATAAATAGTAAAATTCTTTGCAATAATTCAATTATTTTTAAAAATAGTAAAATCCTTTGCAGAAATTCAATTCTTTTCAAAATAATTTTAATAGAATTCCTCGAAAGAATTAAAATTTTCAAATATTAACATAAAATTCATTTATTTTCTAATATTTTAATAAATTCTTGGAAACAATTCAATAATTTTTATAAATAGTAAAATTCTTCACGAGAATTCAGTTATTTTCCTAAGTAATAAAATTCTTTGAAGAAATTTTATTATCAAATTTTTTGATAAAATTCTTTGCAGTAATTCAATGATTCATTTTAAAATTGAAAATATTTGTAAAGAAAAATTATGAAAAAGTTTAGAAACAAAAAAGCAAACAACAACTAAGTTCAAACTGCGAACAGATTACCGGAACATGTACTTTATCATTATTAACTAACCAACAATTTGCACGCTAAAGCGCGCGGCTAACTTTTTAGGATAAAATTAACAATTTTAAAATTAGTAGAATTTAAAAATTAGCAATTTTAAAATTAATAGAATTTAAAAATTTGTTATTTGTAAGTTACAAATAATTGTAAAAATTCAATTATTTTCAAAGGAAATAAAATTCAATTAAGTTCAAAATTTAAAAAAAATTCTCATCAAAATCCCAATTATCTTTATAAATATATAACAAAATTCTTCCCCAAAGTTCAATTATTTTAAAAAATGTGAATAAAATTCTTGTTTTAATTTCGATTATTTTCAAAAATTTTTCTCATTGCAATGATTTTCAGTATCTACTATTTAAATAAAATTTCCCAAAACAAATTCAAGTATTTAAAAAAAATTTTAATAAAATTGTTTATTTTCTAAAAATTTAAAAAGTTTTAATTTCATTTTCAATTAAAATTTGTAATTGACATATAGAATTTATAAACATTTTTTTCCTTTATTTTTAAAAAACTTTGAATTTTATTAAAGCAATTGTAATTAAGAAATAGACATGATGCAAATTATTTTTCCTTATGAAAATTGAGAATTTTCTAAAAAAATATTAAGAAACGGGAATATGTAATGTTTTATTCCCACTTAAAAGAATCAGTTTGTGAACAATATTGTTATTGAGAAATAAAAATTATGCATAAAATGGATATATTTCTTATTTCTTAATCATAATTTTTTAATAATTAACAATTGTATTTAATATTTTTTTATAAATAAAAAGGATTTTTGACATTTTCTTTAGAACAGGAAAATGTATGTAACATTCAATTAACGTTTTGAATTAAAGTTGTCAGAGTAGATGGTATATAAATATTTGAAATAAAAATTGTAATTTTTTTTAAATAAACTTAAAGTTAGCAAGTTAAGAACGAGTATACAAATTATTAAATTAAGAATAGGTGAGTGTATTATTATTTTTCTAATTTTCTAATTTCAAATACTTATTATTTTATTAATAAATCATGAAAAAACCTGCATAAGTACTTTCGATTTGTCTAACAGTATTTTTTAAAGAAAAAAAAGCATACACAAAAACTAACTTCAAAGTGTGGACAGACAGAATGAAAGAATGAAGTACGAAGATTATTATAGTTAATTTTCTTAAATTTTCACAAATATATAATGAAAAACTGGGAATCAGTAGGGTAGAGCAAGTGTATTGGAGATTGATGATGAGTTTGTGTTTGCAAATTCATCTGCCAGAGCTGAAGAATAAAAATATTAAAGGAGGATCGAGTTCGAAAACATTTGAATAATTAGGCAGTTGAAGTAGAATGTGTAGCATTAGAATAGATGAAGAATTGATGAAGTAGAAGTTTATGAAGGATGTAATTAGGTCAAGTTATTATAACACAATTGTAATTAAAATTAATTCGAGAAATAACTAATCTCATCCTTTTTGGTAAACATTTTACGTAACATTTTATGTCACATCAAGAAAGTTATAACTTTATACATCAAGAAATTGTAGTTTAATATACGAAGGGGAACAATAGATGGAGGATAAGAGACAACTTAATAGAGCAACGTTTCCATTTAAGACGCTTTCTGAATCCAATCTTAAGTTTCTGTCATTCTATTGAGAATTAGATTTACAGGTATAAGGAAGGACTTTATGAGCCTGTCTCTCTCTCTCTTTCTCTCTGGACACGAGATACAGTTTTGTAGAGAATGAATAGTTAGAGAAGGGAAGAAGCAAGTGAAATTTCGTTCTGCAATTGTCTGACAACTGGGACTGGGAAAGGTTTTAGCAACAATTATTATTATTATTGGTAGTGGTGTGAGTGGGTCCCGCGCGAATTCAAAAAGTTGTCGGTTGAGTTTTAAGTTTTGACGAGCGTGGCATACCACATATCACCTGAGCTTGCCCATCTGTAAATAAGATTTATACGCGGCAACATTTTCAACGAAACTTTACTCCCATGTGGAAACCCCACCAAATACCTGGTTCTGGTATCGGGGGTTCGATGCGATGCCATGGGTTTTAGAGAAGCGCTTCTTATCCCCAACACGATAGGAAATATTTCAAGAGAGCCGGCAGCAAACGTCCGGAGTTTACGTAATCCCCAACGCGTTTTAACTCTGAAGAGGTCTGCAACCTCAATGACTCCCCCTGGTTATCCTTCATTCTCCGAGACCTTCATTCCTCCCGTGGTTAAAAAAAAAAGTAAATCCTCCAAACAAACTTGTTTTTTTGTTTTCAAGCACGCGGGCACAATATATTTAGATGAAACTTTAAGAAATAAATTTTTACACCCAAATAATTTTACTATTTTATAACGATATTTTCTTTAAAGAACATAAAACATCACTTCAATACCTTACGAATCAAAAAAGTAAATAAGTAATTTAAAATCAACAAAAAATTGTTTATTATTTTAGAAAAAACAAACTACTGATAAAAAGTGAAATATTGTTAGTATAAAGTCTAATAAAGATAGATAAACAGATCAATTTATCGTTTCCAGAGCATTTCCAAGATGAAACTTATTTCCATGATCATCTCTCTGTAAATATATTATTTCCGCAAGAGAGCTATTGAGAATCCAAGTATCGACATAGATGTTCAAATAGATACAAGTATTGGTAATCCTGCTATACGTCTGGATTTTATCCGTATTTTTTTTGTCTCCAGATTCGCGAGTGTTATTAAGAAATATGGGTTTTTAAACTCAAGAGTAGAAATTGGAAAAATATATATATATTAAATGAAAACTCCACGGGAATAACAATATGTGGCACTCCAACGAGAATTTTATTAATATGAAAAGATGTGTAGCCATAAATAGAACATTGAAATTAATTACGATAAATACTAAGTCACTTGGTAAAGACACTTAGTTAGATGTCCCAATTAGTAAACTATTGAAAAGTGACACAACATATCTTGTGGTACATACAAATTAATACAGTTTCTCAAATTAGGGACATTATTTGTCTTATTCAGAAATTTAATTAGAAATTATTTGTTTTAATCCCTTTTCCTAGATTATTTTGATTTAAAATCAAAAACCAGTTACAACAACTATATTCCCTCTTCCTTTATTTTCTATCTTTTTATTCGCTATAGTGAACCTACTTCGAAGAGACGGGCAACGAAAGCCAAAGTGCTGAGCGACCGATAATTGAATGAGAGGACGTGTGGACGAGATCGGCACACCAACGAAAATCGACCTACGTTAACGTCTTTCGTACGTTACTATCGCACCGAATTTTCACTGCATGTTACTCAGCGAATTCTTGTTCATGGGAGTATTGAACATCCAAGAGAGAGAGAGAGAGAGAAGGCATAAACGAGCCTAAGGTCCAAGTGGACAACGCGGGCCATCGGGAGGAAATTCCATTCAGTGATTTATCGTCATGGAATGTCGAATCCTTTCTGTTAAATCCTGTCGTAATTTTCTCTTTGTTGCGTGTACGACTGCGCGGAATTTACACCAAATTTACACTCTATTTCGTGGCTGTAATGCTAATTTAAATCTCCCCCTCCATTTCCTGCTCGACAAGATAGTCGATCTTTTACAAAGTTAACTAAAACCTGAATTTATACAATTGTTTTCAATGATATTGATGACACAGATCCGATTGACATGACATTATCTCTATTCCGTAATTTTATACCTTAGTGAATAACTAATTAAGTTTTAAGATAATTTTATAAAACCATTCTTAAATGTTCCCATTCCCAATGGGAAATTTACAACTGGCGGAGTACTGCGCCAGCACTGGCAGTACTGGCATAACTCTGGGATGATAACGCTGTCTAACGCTGGCGAAGTACTGCCTGCCAGTGCTGCCAGACAGCGCTGGCGCATCACTGGACCAGTGCTGGCTGAGAATATTGCCCCAATAAATGCCGTATTGTTATTAATTAGTCGTAAATTAATAATTATAAATAATTTAACAACAAATGGTAAATAATATTAATAAATAGTTATTATTCATAAAATATTTCTCTTCTTAAAGAAATTGTATTAAAGATGGAGACTAACAATGGATATAGTAAATGAAGTAGAAAAAAATTGTTTATAACATTTAAAAATTAAATAATAAACAATTGCAGTAAGTGTGCATTAGATTTTCATATTTTAGTATCTAACGATTGGAATCTAGAAATATCGCAAACCTATGAAAATAAACAAAATTGCTGACGAGGGGAGTCGAACCTACGACCTACGGACTAACAGACTAACGCTCTAACCACTATGCTTTTTTTTTAGAAAAAGATTTCTTTATTGAAACATTATTTTTTTAGTACAGGCAATGTAGATATCGATTAAAAAAACATTGCTTATATGAGTAATAATCAGCCTATCCAAACCAACGGCAATCTAAAGATTGCACTCGCAGTTTACAACATTTTATTGTTTGATAAGAAGAACAATTATTTATGTTAGGCAATACTTGACATAAGTCAGGTGCATTGCTTTCTCTTTTTTTTTGTATCGTGAGATATTATGTAACACAATGTAATAAAGGGTCTCATGCATACGACACTCTGACACCTTTAAATCTTAATAACAATATATAAATAACATTCACAACAGTAGATAAAATAAGAAAAAAAAACAATTCGATAACAACAATTTAAATTTAACAACAAATACACATAATAAATAACAATAGTAATTTTTTATAATCATATTTTTTTGTTATATAGCATTCAGCCAGGGGTATTTTTTAATGTTTAGCTGCGCTTTATCTAGCAAATCTTTTTTTGGAAGCGAGGTCGACAATACCATAGTAATATTAGGCATATCATTTAGATCGTGTTTATTATATTTTAGCTTTTTATCATACGCGTGTCTTTTAATGTGATATATAATAGGCAGGTTTTTACTATCCTGAATGTACCCGCGCTAGTCCAGTCTAGGAAATGTCTCGAGAGGCAGGAACCCCTCTACTATCATTCTATCAATGGTATCCAACTCTAATAAAAATGGTTCTTTTATCAAGGGATTCTCGTCATTTTTTAATGTTAGGCTTATATGATTTCTTGTCAGTTTTATAATAAAATTGTCGCATTTATCTATATTAGGCGAAAGACGCCATGTGTCAAAGTAATTTAAAATTTAAAAAAAAAAGATTTTATAATATATTCTTTGCCATCTCTATTTCGTCGTTCTCAATATAATAATGATTAAGTCATCAGCAAAACCAATGCTTCTTATCTTTTTGTTTATATTCATGTTATACATGTTTAGCAGGTCCGCTGTATAGATATTGAAGAGGATAGGGGAGTTGACAGCACCTTGCTAAAGGCCCTCCAGAAGATCATAAGTGATATTTGATTTAAAATTGCTGTCTCTAGTTCTTAGTTTTCTGCCCTTAAGGGAGTGCCAAAGGATTTTGAGCAAGTAAGTGGGAAACCCCCTCCTTATCATTTTAAAGAACAACCCGTCCAGCCACACCGTGTTGAAGGCCTTCTCGAGGTCCACCAGACAGGCCGCGATAACATTGCCTTCGAGGAAGGCCATATTTATATCTGAGGTTAATTTAGTGATCGTGTGCATAGTAGAGATTTTACTTTTGAATCCAAATTGTTCGTTTGGAATTATTTTTTTTTCTTTATAAAATTTGTTAATTGAATTATTAATAATGATTTCAAATAATTTACTAAGATTAGGAAGCAAACTAATTGGTCTGTAACTGGTGGTCCTCGATGGGTCCTTATCTTTTTTTGGGAGGGGTTTAACGCAGGCTATTTTCCATTTAGGAGGAAAATATGCGTTATTTAGCATGTTATTATATAATATTGCGAGAGCTTCTATGAAGTTATGCGGCAGTTTTTAAATGGCAACATTTGGGATGCCATCTTCACCAGCTGATTTTTTGTTTTTTAATTTGTTAATGACTTTTGCTAGAGTTTCGGGGTTGCAAAAAAAATGCAGGGTCTTTTTCAAAGATGGGTTCAAGAGAAGTATTTTTATTTGAAAATTTTATTAAACAAAAATGTTCGGAATCATTAATATTATTATCTGCTATAAATTTATTTATTGTATTAGAAATTATTCTATTCAACCCCTCCTTGTTGTTAGATCCTCTCTTTTTATTGTTAGTTTGTGCAAATTGTGCCCCCAAGACATTTAGCTTACTTTTTTGATCGGCAATTATGTTATCCCCATCTTTAATAATATAATCTGATTCCTTCATTTTTGCATCCAGCAATAAGACCTTATTTGAGTCAGGTATGATCAGGTTAGAAATTTCTTGCTTTTTTAAGGGTCTAAAAATTGGGTTGATTTTGTGGAAGAGCTTACTATTATCTTTTATTGAAATATTTTCAATTTTTTTAGTCCAAAATTGATTTATAGATTGTTTGAATAATGTTTTTTTTTATAATAGCCATTATTGTTTTACCCTTAATAAGGATTTCTTTTAACGTTTGGTTATTATTATTAATAGATTTTTTAATGTTATGTATAATAGTTAATAATTTCTTTTTAGTTTTTTGTAGTTTTATTATTTTAGAATTTGTATATCTATTAATTGAATCGAAATCCTTATTAATTGGGGTGGTTTCCCTTAGTGTAGAGAAAATAAGCTCCTCCACACTATCGACCAAACTCTCAATTTCATTGTTTGTCAAATTTCTATTTTTTGGAATATTGATCAAGTGGTTAGCTTGTGATAATTTAATAATTAAATTAAATTACTTTACTTATTGCATTTAACATTTTACGTAATTCTTAAATTACGTGGTAATTTTTTAATAATTTTTTATTCATAGTAAGAAGTATAATAGTATTTTAATAGGAACCAAATTATTATTGAGATTAAAGTTTAAATTTTGTTTAAATAATTTATTATTTACAAAATTAGACAATTATGTTAAAGTATTATTATTAAATTTAATAAAAATAAAAAATGAACAACTGAAAAGTAAAATATTAATGTTTTCAATAAATTTATATTTATAAACATTCATAAACTTTTTTTATAATTTTTTTCAAGTTTATGTCAAAAAAGCAATGTTGGCAAAGAGCGTTGTGAATAATTTTTCTATACTCAGCCAGCACTTGCCGCCGTGGCTTGTCCAAGCTTTGGCGAAACAAAAATTCTGTACTACGCCAGCACTAATTGTCGAGGCTCGGCTAGACTACGCCGAACAATCGTCTGAGTACTAAGCCAGTGGTGAACATCGGCACTACACTGGCATTTCCCATTGGGTTGATAAAGAGAATTTTCATCATCAGTGAATTTCTCAAAAATTTTATTGATTTGATGAAAATAGAGAGCGTCAGAAGAAGGTGAATTCCACGTCAACTCTTATCCCAGATATTTTCGTGATCTAATGAAATTCGATTAATAATCTGTTTAGTAATCTATTTATAAAATTTTCAGGTGGTAAAGAAAACATCTCCAATTCTTTTTTGAAAAAAATAAAAAATGGTGGAGATACAATACAGAAAAACGTGGGGAATTACTTTTGTTGATCCTCATTTTAACACCACTAAATAAATGAACGAAGAATAAACAGCCGAAAGTGCACACCTCACTTCAATTCAGATATAAACAATTAATATATAGAAGAGTCTATTTTAATATATGGGAAGAGTCTATCAAAGTATAGGCAACGACCAGAAATAATTTTTGAGAAATTTTTATTAAACTTTATATACTTTTCATAATATTATTCTCATCTGTCAAAGTTGCCCATTCTTCGCCACAGACACTTTCCATCATTCGTAAAATAGAAACAATTTTTGTTACACTGAGAAAACTGGATATTCAAACTTAGAAGGTTAGGTTTTGAGTGTTAAGCCTGATTCTCTGGATAGTTAACTTTTCTCTCCGAGTTAGTTAAATTGATCATCGGAGTGTCCGGAAAATGTATAAAACTTTATAGAAAAGTAAAAAATTTCACAAAAATTAATTCTACTCGTTGCCCACACTTTGACAGACATTTAAATTGAGAGTTTAATGGTTAACTAGCAACAATTTTCGAGCGAAAGCGCGCGGCTAACTTCTTACGTATACTTTTTAAAAATAAAATTAGCAATTTTTAAAATAATTGAACTTAAACATTTTTAATTCAAATTTATTTTTATAAAAAAAAAATTTAAATTGGAACATAGTTTTAATATTATTATAACTATAGTAATCATATATTTTTGTGCCTTTTTTGTTTGACTCACAAACTATGAAATTATTATTATAATGTTCAAAATTGAAAAACAAATCTCGTCAAAATCCCAATTATCATTATAAATAATCAAATTTTTCTTCAGAATTCAATTATTTTCAAAAATTTTAATAAAACTTTTGTCAAAATTTCAATTATTTTCAAAAAATTTTCTTATTTTTCAATAATTTATTAATTTTTAATATCTCTACTATTTTAATAAAACTACCCAAAAGAAATAAATTATTTAAAAAAAATTTTTAATAAAATTGTACACAAGCATTTAATTATTTTCATAAATAATAAAAATTTCACAGAAATTTAATTATTTACAAATTTTTTATAAGTCTCTTCTCAATAATTCAATTATTTTCATAAATAATAAAACTCATCGGAGTTTTAAACTTATTCGCCAGAAGAATTCAATTATTTAAAAATTTGATAATGAAATTCTTTATAAGAATTAAATTTTGGGTGATTTGTGAGTAGTTTTGTGTAATAATCTCAGTTTTGATGAGCACATATCTGCAATCATTTCTAGGGCTTTTAAATGTTTGGGGTTTGTTATGAGAAATGCAACAATTTTTTATACTGAAAATGTGCTTAAAGTTCTCTATTTCTCTCTTGTGAGACCAATATTGGAGTATGCTTCTATAAATTGGGTACCATTTTATACAATCTACAGAGTAAGAATAGAACGTGTTCAGAGTAGATTTTTTCGATTTATAGCACGTCAACTTCGTATACCTTTTGACAGATACAGCCATGATTATAGTAGCTTACGTGTTCTTTTGTAGATACCTTTGATAACATCCAGATTTCTATTTAATGACATGACCTTTTTATACAAAATTTTAAATGGTAAAATTGATTGCATATTATTATTGTCATTGATTAAATTGTCAGTTCCTATTCGAGGAACCAGAGATTTTACGTTATTTTTTGAATCTTTTCACAGAACTAATTACGGATATCATTCGATATTTAATAGACTTAGTAGAGAGGCTAATGAACTTCCTAATTGCATCGAATTTTTTTATAACAATTTTACTAGATTCACCACATTATTACGTAAAAATATACTAAAACCATTGTAGTAGGGTCGGCTTAGTTAATATAAATTAGATAAGTTACTTGTATGTTACAAGATTATGTAACTTTAAGTTTTATGAATACTTATGTATGAAAGGGCAAGACCCGTTTATAATAAAATGAAATGAAATTTTAAGAAACATTCAATTATTAAAAAAATAATTTATTTGTGTATTTAAATAATTGAATTCTCGTAGAATTTTCTAATAAAAATTGATTTAAAAACGAATTTTAGATAATAATTAAATATGAAAATAATTTTGAAGAAGTTATAGTAACAATATTCTCATAATATAAAATAATTATTTTATCACTCGAACATCTTTATAAAATATGAAGAAATCGATCACTCTGAGTCTTCGACTCGGAATAATCAATATCTTCATATTTTATAACAATATTTTTAAACTTGTTCAATTTCAAACAGGTTTGAATTTGAAAATCTTAATTCCTATGGAAAAATAATAATAATTAGTAAATATTTATTTTAAAAAGAAGTTATTGATGTTTTTGAATAATTTTGCAATTAAAGAAATTTGTAAATAAATGTAACAGATAATTTTTTTGAGTAAAATTTTTACCTTTAGGTACTTTCTAAAAATTCAAAAATTTCCATTTTCAATTAAAATTTGTAATTGACGAATAGAATTTATAAACATTTTTTTTTATTTTTAAAAAACTTTTAATTTTATTATAACAATTGTAATTAAGAAATAGAAATAATGTAAATTATTTCCTTTTGAAAATTGAAAATTTTCTACAAAAATATTAAGAAACGGGAATACCTATGTAATGTTTTATTTCACAAAATAAAAAAATCATTTGTTAATCATAATTTTTTTAAATTTTCTAATTTGTAATATTACCTATTTTATTATGAATCATGAAAAAATACCTATATATTTTTGATTTGTCAAACAATATTTTTTAAAGAAAAAAAATACGAAGATTAAGATAGTTAATTAATGATTTTGTTGTTAAAAATAATAGAATTCACTTTTTTTAATTTATTGTCTGAAGTTAGGTTACCCATTCTAATATGTCAAAATAACAAGAAATTTGACGAGAAGATGAAGATTTTCGAGTGTTATCATTTCTATAATGATCTGTAAAGTTACAATATGGGACAGCTATAGGTTTTCAAGAAAAAAAATTAAGTTTAACGAGATTTAATGAACTAATATTTCTTCTCAGAAAATGTAAAAGCAAATTACATTCACAATAGGCAAAACGCGGATTGTTCCTTGCCATGAAATTAATTATTTACCTAAATAACTAATTTAGTATATTAACTTTTATAAAATTTAGCATGACATAGAGCAAGAAGAGGGCTTAAGCGGAAAAAGAGTTGTAAGAGGAAAAGTGTCCATAAAATTTCTGAAAATGACTAATATAATAATTTTTGTTCACTGTTCATAAAACGAAACATAAAATAATTATGGGAGGCGGGAGTATCTGTCAAAATGTCAAGCTTTTGAATTATAATGGATTTAATAGAGTGATATATGACATATTCCAAAATACTTTCAAACAAAGCGTTGTATATGAAGAGTTTAATGAATGAACTAGCTCATAATAAATAGCATAATTTATATATATATATATTTTTTTGTGGTTTGTAATACAGTGGGGTAGCTAGCAGATTTAGCTCGTAGTTAAAATACCGCTAACATGCTTGAACTTTGGGAGACAGATGGCCGAGCACCGTTTATCATAATCTCCCACAACTGTGTGGAATAATTCTGTGAACCGTTTCGCATCACCAAACGTGCCCGACGAATGTATTACACAATCTTCCACTACATAATAATTCCGAATGCAGTCAACGTTCGGTATAGCAGGTGGAAAAATTTCATTTTGTTCGTTCTCAAAAAGAATTTTTATATGAAAGCTTTTAATTTCTTTTTTTTTTTGTTCTTTCTTTGTCGGTATAAATTTTTTTCCCTGAACGACTAAATTGAGCCTTTTTAATTTTAACAGAAACGTACATTTTACATTTGAAAGAAAATTGATGTCATCTTGAAAAAAATGTAATTAATGCGATGAAAATTACATTTTTTAAATTTAATAAAATCACTAAAGCTTTTGTCAAATGGAAATATAAAAAAAGAGAAATTAATTCACCTCTCATGCAATTTTGTAATTTTCGTTGCAATTCCATTGGAATTTTGTAGACAGAAATTTAATGCAATCTCTTTTCTTCTCTTTCAACCGCATGCAATCTTTTGTACAATCTCAAAACACTATCGTAGCAAACTGACGCAATTTCTGGTAATTTCTTACAATCTTGTAGAATCCCATACAATTTCTATTTCTTCTATGATACATCTTTTTTTCCCCTCAGAATAATCTTTTCAAATCCTTTTATTTAGTAAACATTGAAATTTTCTCAAGTAAAAACGTCTTACGAAATAATCTCTTTTTACAAAATCAACCCCATTTTGAAAAGAAAGAAGAGCAGTAGGAGAGGAAAAAGGAAGAAAAATGTCATAAAGCTTATAGGTAGAAATTTTCAATTTTCTTTTTACAAACATTTCTTTGAAAGCATTTTTTCTCATGAACATCAAGATTTGAAATCGAAAGTATGGAGAAAATGGAAGGGACGAAGCAAACAAGAGAAAACGTTGAGAAGTAGCGATGAGTTGGAGAGTGAAAGCCGCAAAAGGTACTAAAAGTCGAAGATGAGGTAAGGCGAGAGACTTTTCTCTCATAGAAACGGTAAAGAGGACCTCTCGAAAGATAGAGAGACAGAATGAGAGAGGGAGAGAGAGAGAGAGAGTTGCGCTATGAGTGAAAGGATGAGGGACCCGAGTTCAAATAATTTAGCCTGACTGTGGGTTTAGATCCGCAATTTCGTTTGAAACATTCATGAGAAATATCCGCCTCTCGGTATCACAGCTGCAAACATTTAAAGAATTGCGCCACGCAGACGCGCCCGTTTACTTATCTAGATGGCTTCTTACTTGCGAACTTGGAATCGAGAGAAACAAGAAATTTTTTGCCATATAACTGGATAGTTGTTTGTGTTTCACTGGCACGACTCTGGATAATAAAAAAAAGCACTAACAATACGTGACATTCTGACCAAAGAACATTTTCACCACCCGTCGACACTCAACTTGGTGAAACCTCCCCTCTCAACTCCACACACGCAATCCACATCTCGAGAAACCAATCTTTACTGAACGAAAAAAATCATCATCGAAATCTCATATTACTTCTCATATCGAAAACATGTCTCGTATTTATGCCTTATGCGCAGCATTCATTTCCAAAACCATTCGTTATCGAATATAAATTTTTTTTTGAAAACTAAAAACAAATATGTTTTTTATCATTTTTCTCTAAAAATATTATGAATGCTTAGAAAATACAATATTTCATCTGTTTCCACGATAATAACCACGCTTTTAGTGATAATTTAATTAAAAAAGGCAAAGATATAAATATAAAAAATACGAAATAACCAATGTTGTTTATAAAATTCAATGCAAAGATTGTACTACATCCCAAGTAGAAATGTCCGGAGTTAGGACGGAGTTAAACACCGACATGGTACTGACTCAGTACTGACCGTCGGTACTGACTTTCGGAACCCGATCAGTACTGGGAGTATACTGACTCCAAAACCGAATCAGTACTATGTCGGAGTTAGAAAAGTTCTAAAATCAGTACTGGCAGAAAACTGGCTTAACACTAAATCAGTACTGCGAAGGAGTTAAAAAAACAATCAAAATTTGTTATAATGTAATTAAACATTGAACATCGTTTGATTTATTAACAATTAAAATATTTGCAAAGATTTGTAAAAACATTATTCATCAACAATAATATCAAACATTTTATTAATTTATTATTAACTAATAGATATATTTTAATAATATAATAATAAATTATTATTAATTAATTATTTTTAGAATTATTACGTATTATTAATAATAAAAAAAATTTTATTTTTTAAAGCTGTATATATATTTTTATTTATTTATTTAACAAAAATTTTTCTTAAATAAATTTTTTTTTATTATTATTTTAATAAATAATTAGATTATAAATAATAAATAAATAATTATATTAATAATTTTTACCATATTATTATGATATATCTATTAATTACTACATAATGACTTGATAAAATGTATATAAAGATATATGTATAATAATTTTTCTTGAAATAAATATAATATGCAGTGGATTTATTATTAAAGCACTGTATATATCGGTCCCACAATTCAAAAGGAAGTTTATGCGAGATAACTCCCGAGCTTGCGTGGCTATGCGGTATGTGTATTCGACTTGCGTCCTCGAGGTCTAGGGTTCGGTCCCCCGTGCGTGCGATATTTTTCCGTCTTAGTTTTAAGTGTTTTGTGTATAATTCTTAACAGTGTTACATAAAGTATAAGTTTAAATAATTAATAACCAGTAATAATAATAATTTAGTCATTAATTTAAATAAATAAGAATTAAATAAATAATGAAAAAATAAGAAAAATATTTTTTTAAAACTTATTTTAATAAAAGGAATTCTAATAATTAATTAATAATAATTAATACTAATAATAATTATTAGTATTCAATAAATTACTCCCCATGCTTTAATAATTAAATAAGGAGCTTATACTGACCGCCGGTAAAAATCAGTACTGGACAGCGTTACCAGCCAGGGTTTTCCCAGTACTGACTTAGTACTGGAGTCAGTACTGCAATACTGGCAGTCAGTATAAGATCAGTACTATGCCAGTATTACATTTCTACTTGGGATGGTATGTTGGTGAAACTAAATGAATGGTGAGGATACGTATTAATGAACATACAACAATTCAAAAGTCGGTGTCACTGCAACTCACAGAAGTTCACTTAATCATAATCTTGGCTGGGATAAATTTCATATGACAAAGAAACTAATGAAAGCAAATGCTTAATAGGTATTTAAAATGATTTATATTAATTTGCAAAAGAATTCGTTAAATAAAAAGGATGACACTCTAAGGCATAGTAACTACTACCTACACTTTCTAAATGATAGAAAACATTTGTGATTTTCACTGTTTAACCGTACTGTTACATTTCCTATATTTATTTTCACTTATTGTTATTAGTTCAATGATCTCTTCGATTTATTTATCACTGTCAAACATTATAATAGTTTTATATTTGATTAGCGTGAATTTTTATTTTGAAACTCCAAAATAATAATGTGAAATTCTTACACTTAAAAAGCAGCTAAATTTATTTTAAAAACGAGGCAATGGACAAAAACTTAATGACAAAAAGTAGGAAAAAAAACAGAAAAAAGTTCAAATATTTGAAAATTTTGAGTCAACAAAAAAGCTACAAATGTTATTTTTAAAAACTATTGGAATTTAGATAAAATTAATAGTACAAATTAATATAAGTAATTCATTAGCATTAATAGTAATTAATTACTATAAATTTTATATTAATTGTATTATAATATAATTGTAATCTGGTTTTAATTGGTCAAAGGAATTCGCTTGGTAGATGGAATCTGAGAAACTTGTTATAACTAATCATAACGCAACATCTACTTATCAAATCAGAATTTATTTATAAACCGTGACTTTTACTGTGATTTGGAAAAAAGGTGTAATCATTAAAGAGGCGAGAATTAAACCACTGAAAAAATATGTATTATAACAAAAATGATAAAAATGCAAAATAATAAAAATAATAGGAATTTAGAATTAACAATAATATCGTAGTAAGTAATAATTAACAAATAAAATATTATATGACAATGCTAATAAAATATTATTTGAGAAAATAAATTTGAAAATAATATCCTAATTATTAAAAATAAAACAATTAAGAAACGCGAGTGAACAAACATTTGCTAATCAAATAATTATTAATAATAAAATAACTTAGAAGCGCGAGTAATTAAACATTTACTATTCCATTATCATTTATTAAATCATCGTTTATTAACAAAATGTTTAATTTTTTATCTACTTTTTTGGTTAGAAGATCGTTTTATACAAGTAATGTTTAAAAATTTGAGCACTAAAATGTACATTAGAAGAACAAAATAATTTATTGCATAGTACAAATAAAAGTTCATTCATTTTTAATTTCAATCTAAAAAATGTTGAATCTTTCATTCGTTATTAGTTTATTTATTTTAGTTTTTTTATTCGTTATTAGTTATTTAAATAAAATAATACTAGAAAAATTTTGTCTCGAAATACAGAAAAATTTTTAGTACTTTACTAATTGGAACATTCATTTAAAAAGATTTTTAGAATAACGAAAAATCTAATTCCCTTTTGCATATAATATTCCATTCTATATTGTATTCTTCTTCATTTTTCTAAATGGAATTTATTTTCAATCCAATAAAAATTTGTGTTTTATCAAAGAGAAAGGAGGATGACGGACATTGATAAAGTGCATTCTCAATAATCTCTTATTCTTGTTTCAACAATGATCTATAATTCATGATAAATAGTATTAGCCTAGAATTTCCTTTTCGTCAAAGTGATTTAACTTTTTTCGGCGATTCATGTACATATCTCAAAACGATTGAAAATAAAACACTGTCAATTATTTACACGTAAACACAACTTTCAACTCTTCAAAACTTATTTTAACGGATTTAAAAGAGGTCCCGAGATGAAATTTTCAACTTACATTGGCCCATAAAAACCTAGTTTAAAACTGATTTTAACCTTTTAACGATTGTTTGACCCTTATGGCATTACTTTAACGTTCAACCAACCTTCGATTGTATATTTCCAACCCTAAAAGAAACCTTATGAACCTCAAAAGAACTTCTTAATTTTATGATTCTGAAATAGTCAACCTTACTAACCTTCCTTTAACCCTAACATACATTACTTTCTTCCTCATCAACTTCGTTTGAACCTAAAACATCGATTTTCGAATCTCCTTTGTCCCAAAAATATCCTTTTTCGTTCCCGAAAACAGACCATAAAAATGTAGGCAATCATAAAAATGAGACCAAAAATTGTTAGCAATCTTAAAGTAAGTGTTTAAAGATGTTTAGCTTAGAGGATATGAAGAGGTATATGAGGCATTTTACGTGAAATGTCCTAAGTTGAAATTTCAACTTCTCGAAAAAAATTGAAACTCAGGGAATTTGTTGTTCCATCAAGTAGAAATGTTCCCCAAAAAATATTTTCGATTTTTTCGAAAATTTGGAGGGGGTAGAGGGGGGTCAATTTGACCAATTTTGCCAACACCGGCTACTTTGTGAATTTTTTCTGAACATACTTGTAATGGGAAAAATTTTTTAGAATATGTTTCTGAAAGGTTTTTTCGTCCTCTTTCCAATGCACAGTGGTTCCAAATAGACAAAAAGCTGGCCAAAATTCCAATTCTGAATTAATCTAGTTGAATTTGTTTACTTGGAGGTTTTCGTGGTTGCTGATTACAATTCTGACGTCAAATTTTGAAAATTCCAAATGGCGGATCCAATATGGCGGACGGCAAAATTAAAAAATGATAGCATCCGCTTAAAAATTGTTACTCGGGGGTTTTTAGGGTCGCTGATTACGAATATGACATCACTTTTTAAAAATTCAAAATGGCTGATTCAATATGGCGGAAAATTTTGATAAAATTTATCGAAATTATCTGAAAATCGGTACTCGGGGGTTTTCGGGATAGCTGATTACAAATCTGACGTCAGATTATGAAAATTCAAAATAGCTGATCCAATATGGCTGAAAATTTTTATAAAATTTATCGAATTCATCTGAAAATCGTTACTCGGGGGTTTTCAGGGTCGCTTAATTATTACAAATCTAACGTTAGATTTATAAAAATTTTAATTTAAGTTGAAAAATTAAATAATTTTTTAATAATAGGATGAGAAAATGATCTTGAAATGAAAAATAACAATCAGTTTATTATCATATAAATTAATCCTTATACTCAGTTTACAAAAAGTAATATACTGTTTTTAAACTCAATCTGATTCAAAGTGTGCTTCATTTTCAGACAATTCAGAGTCAATCTGAATCATCAGCGACATCATTAATATTAGGCGTACACGCACAGGACGAAACTAGTAATTCCAAAACTTTCGGACTGAAGGGTTCACTTATTTTAGGTCGCACTTTTTGCAAACTCGATATTAGTGGATCCGAAGACGCCAGGAGTCTTTTGAAAACATCTTCCATTGTTTGAACACGTGAAGATTTTCTTGCAAAATTGTCACGAGCCTTTTTTATATATTTATTTCTTGATTCCTGAGCATCTTCGGATAATTGCCCAATTGGTAAAGCAGCTACTTTAATAATAGCATAGCCGTGCACTAAAACAATATGAACTCCAGTAGGCATAGGATACCAACTGTACAAAAGTATATATCTTTCAGCAATTTTAAAACAATAATTACGAAATTTTTCTACATCTATATCGAACCCACTCGAAATTGTTTGTAATACGACTTTACAATTTTCAATTAATTCTTCATCAATTTGCAAAATTTTAGCAGTCAATGAAACATTTTGAAAAAAACGTCGAGCCGTGTTACCGTCGTTGGTGGTTCCAGCTCCTGCTTTGGGAATATCAATACGCAATCCAAGCTCTTTCCAAAATTTATCTTGGATTTTTTTTTTCGGTCGCTACAATTTTGTTTCATGTCTGCCGAACGCGCCTGCCACTTTTTATTATCTCCTTCTTGAAAATTTTTGTACGCAAGATGTAAAAGCCACTCCATAAATCTAAGCCAAGCATGTAATGAGCTTATGCCAAAGTGAAGATAGCTTTCTTCTATTTTCATTTGCAGCATCAAATCTAAATTATTAAAATTTTTCGATGTAGCTTTGCAAATATAACATCGCATGGCAGACGCAGTTCCAGTAACAGAGTTTTTGACTTTACCGTCTACCATTGTAAAAGCTAGTTCGTAATTAACTCGAATATTGCGCGACGATACAGTTAAATCAAATGGTACAAGATTTTTAATCTGATTTTCAATATACTCTTTTTCTGCGAGAGTAGATACAACGGTTTCTTTTAGAAATTGAAGTCTAATAGGCCTACAAAGACGCGGGGACGAGGGTCTTAAATTATTCCAAACGATTATTTCCCCATTACTATGATTTTTTGTTGTCAATCTCAAAGGAACAACAGAGGTAAAAAATACGTTTGCATCTGAACTGCTCTCGTCCCTAAATTTTTGCTTATATTGTTGACCAGATGAACCATCGCAGCCCCATTTTAAAAACAATTTCATTTTATGCAAATGATCTGGGAGCAGCGCTAATGTTTCAATTACCTTTTCTTGTGATTTTAATAATCGACTGACAGTATGGTCAAGTAAATTTTGCAATTGAACTTCAGCGCTAGTCTCAGTTATCATCATAGCTGACGAAGGTGGATAACAGAGAGCTTTAGCTGCTAGTATTTTTTTGTAGGAAGGATAGACAGAGGTGCGACGATTCTCATTAGTCAACGATCTAGTCATTTGATAGGTTTCTTTGGACATTTTACCAGAAAGAATTAAATTTAGTGCATGAGCTGCAGAAATTTCGGTCAAAGGCTCTTTTAAAGACTCATGATAAGCTACTTTATAATTGGAAGCCTTCGATGGAGATGTAGAAGTCACATCTTTTAAAATATGTGATGCTTGCGGGGCGCCAGAAGCGCGTAAACTCATTTGCGCTGCATACACTAACTCTTCGGTGCCATACGATGACCGTAAACTCTCAGTTTTTCTTCGCTTACTCCTATCACTGCTATCAGAGAATGAGACAGAATGCCGACCGCGAAGTTGTGATGATTTTGCTAACGACTCTCTATTTGTTGATTCTGTTTCGCATTCAAGAATTTCAATTGAGTTCTAGAAAGTAATAAATTTACTCTAATCTATGTCACTGTTTCACAGTTAGTATAACTGATTATTGTGAGAATATCAAAAATTTGAAGGATATTCAATTACAAAAATATTATTTATTTTTTATTTTCATATTATTTATTTATTATTTACTTACTTGAAAACTTATGCTAACATCAAGCCAATCTTTGTTTTTCTTAGTGAATTCATTATATGTTCGTCCGTTTTTTTGCCACTTTGAGTTTAATTTTGAAAAAAGAATTTTCAATTCCACGTGTTTACTTTCTGAAATTTGGAAGGGTGTTCCAATTTTTTGTGAACATGTCTCCTCCAAAACATGAATTTGATTTTTCCAACAATCGTTTCGGACATTTTTCGTGATGTCAAAAATTTCTAACCGAGTTAGACTTATATTTTTTTGTTCGCTTGGAAGATTATTATTGTACATAATGCAAGGGGAAATTTGACAGTTACGTCAATGAGTAGCCATTATATACTGGTGTGAAGTGAATAAAATGAAGCATAAAAATGAATGTTAAAAGATGTAGCTAATTTCACACTATTGCAAAACGATTTGTATCATTTTGATGTAAAAATGTGCAACGTTATAGATAAACAATTAAAAAACTCAAATTGGCAGATATTGGCAGCTAGAATTTAATAAATTTATTCCAAAAGTAAACAAGGAATATTTTTGCATGACATCTAAAGCGGTATCGAGTGGAACTTTTTTTGTAGAACTATAGATTTACAAATGTGTATCTCTTGTTCACAGTATTACATTATACTCACAGAAAACATAAATTTTTCTTTAAAATATTCTTAAATATCGTTAATTTACTTACTAAAGCACCCTTCTTTAATATACAAAAAAATTTTTACTTAGGTAATTTTCTTATAAATTTCATAACGGGTACAACATTGCTTTGCAAAATTCTAATATACAACTGTTCTGTGATCCTTGTCTTTCCGCTAATATTCAAGACTATAAAATTGATATTCGGTATTTTTTTCCCGCAGCAATACGTGCTTAAGTATTCTTAACGAGATTATATAGAAAAAAATTCGAAATTAAAAAATCATTTTTTCTATTTTTGGCCAGCTTTTTGTGTATTTGGAACCACTGTGCAATGGTGAATTTTATTTTTTAATATTTTAAAAATTTACCCCAATTTTTTATAATTAATATTTCATTTCCCAAAAATCGGTCCGTTTTTTTAAAAATAAATTATTGCAAACGAAAGCTGAGGTTTTTTCCTATCGGCATGTAAATTTTCAGAATGCCCTTTTTTTTGTTTTCGAGTTATTAAATTTCAAAAAATAAATTGCGTCTCGGGCGCCTCGTCTAACGCCGGTTGCCACGCGGCTCAGTGCAACCGCGACGCAGCGCGCCGCAATTTATTCTTTCAAATTTAATAACTCGAAAACAAAAAAAAGGGCATTCTGAAAATTTACATGCCGATAGGAAAAAACCTCAGCTTTCGTTTGCAATAATTTATTTTCAAAAAAAAACGAACCGATTTTTGGGAAATTGAAAATAAAATATTAATTATAAAAAATTGGGGTAAATTTTTAATATATTAAAAAATAAAATTCAACATTGGAAAGAGGACGAAAAAACCTTTCAGAAACATATTCTAAAAAATTTTTCCCATTACAAGTATGTTCAGAAAAAATTCACAAAGTAGCCGGTGTTGGCAAAATTGGTCAAATTGACCCCCCTCTACCCCCTCCAAATTTTCGAAAAAATCAAAAATATTTTTTGGGGCACATTTCTACTTGATAGAACAACAAATTCCCTGAGTTTCAATCTTTTTCAAGAAGTTGAAATTTCAACTTAGGACATTTCACGTAAAATGCCTCATATATGAATAAATATACACAAAATATAGTTTTGGGATTTCCAAATTTCCCACCCAAAAATTTACTATAGTCAAAATACAACTATCACATAGCCTAAAACTCATATTGCAGTTAGTTTTTCGTCAACTACGACAAAGTTTGCACTCACTTTTTAAAAGTGTCGAATAAAATTTGATTTAAACAAAATTTATGTAATAAAAATATAAAAAACAATTTTGTGCTTGTGTTGTGGGTGAAAAGTAAGATAAAAACTATCAAGGAGTAGGTGGACTATAATGAACAGAAATCAAAAGGTTAATTAGCAAGGATTGTAATGTTTGGAGGTAAGTGATATTTTTTTTGTGTAATAATATTAAATAACTTCAAATGTCACGGGTATTAGGCTATTAGGCGTAAAAACCCAATATCCATTGTTAACGCTACATTAAAAAAATTATTTGAATAAAATGTTATATTACTGAGGCAATAATGAAACGAATCGAATATAACATATGCAAAAATATTGGCAATATTTTTATGCAATATTAATCTATTTTATTTATTGTTTAGAATGGACAAGAAGATTGTTAAATGAACGATGTAAAGCTGACAAGGGCCGATTATATCAACATTAGGGCAAAGATTCCAACAAAATATATATAAAATACAAAAAGAAAAAAGAGCAAAAATATAAAGAAATTCGAATTAAGTGAGAAACTTAATAATAATGTTTGCTGTAACGTTTAATAAACGTTTTAAATATGAAAACACTCCAGACGCTACCTTAAGGAATCTTAACCCTACATGTACGTGCTTCATTGCATTAACATGTATAAATCGCACTGTCGAACCTTCTATCAAACTTTTGAGGCTGCAAAATAAACCTTACAACACTATAATCAACCAGAAAATAGGAAAAACTGGACGAAAGTGACAAAATTTAGCCTGATTGTAGCTTCGTTAGGAGCAAAATAAGTCGGTTTCAAATGAATATTATAAGATTTTTTAAGGGGTAAAGAATTGTAGATTCAAAGCATGCTGAAAGTAGGCTGAAAATTTTGTCTCGGGGTAACTCTGAATAAATACAAATTTAAAAATCGAATATAATTCTCTCTCATGTTTCCATTGATAGTTGAACAAAACATAAAGCGGATGAATATTTTTCTTAATGGAATAATGAAAAAGAGACAATTCCATTTTTCAAAATAATTTTTTTCATTAAATATAATATTTAGGTAATAAAGATAATATAATAAACAACAAAGAAATGGGTAATAAGCAAAACCTGCTATATTTAAATTACCAATTTATGAAAAATGGGAAGAATCCTTAAATTTTCAAATACTTTACTTTTTTATTTACTTTTAAAAAGAGACAAGAAGACTATTGTCTTTTACTTACATTAAAGAATTATATGAACATTTTCGAGGAGTGTCTGACTGCATACGGTTTATTCTACTTGAAATATAAATATATATATATATATATATATATATATATATATATATATATATATATATATATATATATATATATATATATATATATATATATATATATATATAGTTCCACGACAGGTTTCAGCCTGGCAGAAGTTCAAGGTGATATTTATTGCAGAATATTACAGTGTTAGTAAATTTTGAACTTTACCCTATCCATTATCCTTGTATCATCTCCAGTGTAACATGAAATAATGGGCGTCTGTCTCATGAGTTCCACTGAACCAGAATAGGAGTTTTTTCTACCCTCCTATATATGTACATAGGTAAGCATAAGCATTTGATGAAACTCTTTATAACGAAATGTTAAACTAAATAAGTGCGTTAAACCTTTTTCTCTAAAAGAAAAAAAGCGTAAACCATCGCCCCCCATGAACTTTGTATAACTCTCTCGTTAATGCTCGCGGTAGTGGAAAAGATGCCGGCGGCTGAAGAATGCCATTAAAATACATTAGATTCCGAGGGCAGCATCGGCACGACTCCTAATGGAGTCACGCCCATCTTGGTACGTAAGAATGGATAGGACTGGAAAATTGCGTCTCACTACTTTGGTTTGTAAATATTTTAAATACTCTCTGGCTTCATAACTCTAATAGATATCATTCACAATAGCCTTAAATAAGGAAAGAATAATGGAAACTTTGTTATTTTTAAATGACAGATCCTGAATGAATGGAAAAACTGGAATTAAAATTCCATTCGCCATGGTAGTCAGTATTTTTAACAAATCAATTTTTTTGTTGCATTTTCTGAAAGTAGTATGTCATCAAAAATTGACCTGAAAATTTTAAATAAATGCAGGATACTCTGATATTTATATTCTTATCATCATTATAAAACAATGCTCAACACTTATAAAAGCATTTATTCTTCTCTTTTTAAGAGAATATTGTCCGAATATTGACAAACAAAGCAAATTGTTTTATAACTTTCATCTGATGTACATTACCTTAATTGAAAATATTTTAATGGTCCAATTAAAAAAAGCAACAAAATACATCAATCTAAAATATATTATGATTATTATGAAATTTAACTGCGCGGCGGATGGTTTTAATTGATAAATATGCAGAGAGAGAAATATGAAATTAATAGACTGCTCTGGAATCTTTAGTAAATCTCTATAGGAGATTCTTAAAATTTTCCAAGAATTTCTATGAAATGCTTGCCACAGATATTCGACAGAAATTCCTCAGAATCCTTCTACATGCAGTCCTTTATCATGGCACATCTAAAGAAAACTGGGTCTCTTGTTAAAACACACAAATTATTTGTTAATTTATTATCTTTTGAAATTTCAAATACTTCAATAATTATAAAAAAATTCTAGATTCTCAATTTTTATTTTTATAAAAAAGAATGTAAATGAAAAGTTAATAAAATGACGTATGAATGTGTGATGTTGTTAAAACGACATAACATAGTGTATTATTAGAATTTTCAAAGCTTTTCACAATGCATGGCACACGTGAAACAGCAAAACGACTGTGAATCGATAACGGATATAGCCAAACGCTTTTCCTGGACCGCCGATCATGTTGAACCTGAGAGGAAGGCAAAGCGGAAGGAAAGAAAGCTAGGAATGAGAATAAAACCAAAAGAACGAAAGAAAGAAAAAAGGAAGGAAAGTCGTTTGATTAAATCGACTTGATCGTGTTTGTGCGAACGTGACTGAGGATCGTCAGGTTTGCCCTCAACCTCTTACTTGATCGATACCCTCTAAATAAATAACGTGGGTCATGGCCATTAAACGAATTAGTTGCGTTTGATTTTATTCTCTCGACTCTTTTTATAGGCTGACTCTATATAACTCCTTTACTTCCTTAAACCAGAATTCTTCAAGTTTACTTCCGTTTTGTCTGTCTTTCTGTTTTCTAACGTTTCCCCTGTATTTATATCTATATATACTCTGCGGATTTAAAGGGAATCGGAGGTTGATTAAAGGTAGATGCACACAGACGACGAGCCAACCGTTCCGATAATTGCCTCTTTCAGTATAACGTAATAAGTGCCTCTGGGGAGAAAAAGAGGTTTCGAGATATGATGAGATAGCGAAATCTGATTCTTGCTGCAAAGAGGATTTATATCTAATAATAAAGTTCCTGATTACAGGAAAATATCTAGTTAAGGTGTGTAATCATTGTACCGCAAATATTTCTTTGCCACTGGAGACAAAAAAAAATCACATCTCAATTGACAATTTGCTATTTTAAAAGATTGAATTAATAAATAACATCATACTAGTACAAAATATACAAATTTTAAGAATATAAAAACTCATTTAAATCTACTATTGATTCAAGTTAGAAAATATGAATGAGATAGAACCTAATGAAAGTTGAATACATCAGTTGAAAATCAATCTTCGCAGCGATGAGACACTTGTGATGCTTAATTCTATATTGATGCATTTGTCAGATTCTTATTTTATAAAACTACTATACACGGAGAAAAAAGTTATAGGTTACACCAACAGGAGACACCGGTTAAAATTACTTGACCGACAGAGGCATATACACAAGTGTTGAAATCAAGTCTGCACAATTTGACAATCAGGTAGTTTTGGCTTGGCTGCCTCAAGTAGTATCAATCGCTTGGTCGGTATCAGTCGGTATTGGCTGAGAAAACTCTAGACGCAACTGGAGAGTCAAGTCAAAACGGCTTGGCTCTGGCTTGGCTCTCCGCTTATAACTGCTTGACTTCAGAAGATTATCATGATGACCCTAAAAGAAACCAGTTACCCCGATCCAAAATATTGTACAATAAGGAAATTCAACGGCGATTTCTAATCCAGGGTATTCCCTGAGAAAAAAAATCTTCTACATGGCTTAGCGTCAAGTGAAGAAAGGGCAACTTTATTCTCATGGGATACAGAGCAGAAAGGGAAGCTGGCTTTGCATATTTTCGCAAGAGCACCTACAGAGAAGTCGCAAAGACCGGAAATAGGATTGAAGAGAAGTTCGTTCGACGCAGGAGCTCGTCCAGTCTGACATACTGCACGGAGAAACCTTTGGGAAGTCTTTCTTCCCACTGACAACATTTTTTGCTTCTTACTGCATGGGAAGTCTGATCGCCCGCCACTGGGTGCGTAGCGTTACCGGTCTGGGCGGATGAGCTTCCCAAAAATTTGGAAGATGACAACTGGGAACGTGGATCTACCAGTATGGGGAGAAGGATCACCTAGTATTGGAGTGCAGATGAACCAGTCTCAGGTGAGCAGACTGATCGAACTGATCGAGAAGACTGAGCGAGCCAGTATATAAAGGCTCGCTCTGTAGTAGCGAAGAGAGCGAGTGGTGGGAGAGAAGACGGGCGGCACGAGTGTTGTGCGCTGTTGTTAGTCTCTCTCTTCCTTGCAAACTGTAAGCGACTACGATGGATGTGCTGTATGTCGTATGCCATTGCTATATAGTATCATTCCCGTGGGGGTCTCGGGCGCAGAATAGGCTCTCTGTGATCTGCTGCATATCGTAAAAGGCGACAAAGACGGGCTCGGAGGGCTGCTACTGCTTACGGCTAGCCTGGGCTTTCTCGTACAGCAGAGGTATACCGATGATGATGAGCAGTGCCGTGTCGGTCCGGCAAGTCTAATATTAATTTGACTCTCCAGGTGGGGTGAACGTGTTTTCATTCCGACGGGCTTACCGATCCTGAGGTACCTGAGTTTGAACGCCCGCTCTTGGTGTCGTCGATTCGAATGGGACCCATCAACTGCGGGACCGTGTTTGTCCGGTAAATTTTAAATATATCTTGGGGTTTCTTAAAACTGCACTAATGTGCGATCTTATTAATATGTAGTTACTAAGATTTTATAGATTTCTGATTAAAAGGGAATAAGTAAAATCAGTAAAAAATATAAATTATATAAGAATGTATCATATATTTTAAATTTCAATTTTTTTTTAAATAAATTTTAATACAGCACTTTACTAAATTTTTAGTAAAATATAACTACCATCATCGGAATCAAATATATATTTTATTAAGAGGTAAGAAATTTTATTTACTTACAAAACGAGTAATTTTCCGTTAGTTTGCTTGGAACAATAGCCAATTATTCAAAAATAAGTGATGCGAATATTTGAGATATTTAGTACTTTTACCCGCAAAATATAAACAGGCAAGGCTGCTAATGATACCCCATGAGGAGTACGGACTTAAATAAATGAATGAACTTCTAATTTACGAGACTGCCTGCCACACGCACACAACTTTGTCCCCCACCTGTTTTACACTTTCTCATTTGGAAAAGTCATATTCAAGTAGTACATAAATTTAGTTCAATATAGTTTACGCAATTATTAATTTATAGTTGTTTAAAAAGTATGATTTACATCAGAAATACTTGTCAAGCACATAAATCTTAAAGTAACTGGATTTTGGATAAAAAAACTCCAATATACTTTGTTTCAATCTTACCATTAATTTACAAATTACAAGTCTAAATTTTTGATAAATGACATTCATAATTATAGACCTATAACAATTTAAAAAAAATTTTTGATAGTGTAGTGTTTGATGTTATTTACAAATAATAAATTATTTCTATCATTCCTGCACAACACGGATTTCTGAGAGGTAGACCCGCTAATATATTTTTATTCATTATGTAACTAATTTATTAGAAAGTGGCATCCAAGTTGATTTTAGATTTCTTAAAGGAAATTGATAAGATTGATCATGATCATAACATTATTGTGACAAAGTTGAAGAGTTTGGGGTTTTTCGATATCATGTCTTAAAACTGGATCAACCGCTTTAGACACTAAATCTATTATGTTTCGCTTAAGGCATGAGAATTATAAAAGTCCTCAGGGGTAGAAGAATGTTCGAGCAAAGATTCTTGTTTGAATTAAAGAGTTTGTCGACCTAATGGGTTCATTAGTGCGACCCTTTAATACTTTTTGATTGAGAAACATTTGTATCAGGAAACAAGTCTTCCGGATATTATAAATAAAAATTATTTCTTTTACAATATAATTATAATTTGTATCGTTAGTTCTAAAAATAGTTTCTCAATTGTATCAAATTAACAATGCCGCTCCCGCACAGTGGGGGAAAATGTAGTAAGAGGCATCAAAATTCTGTAACCACGTCAATTTTTAATGAAACTGAATGCACTTTTGTGGCATGAAGCTTCAAGTATCACAGAATTTGAAACCCTTGCCGCATTTCCAAAATTCAAAATGGCGTCTGTGCTGTAAGTACCTAAATTTGTTTATTTTCGTATTTTTTAAAAGTTATATGAACATTGAAACTGAAACAACTTGCACAAATAAATTCTAGAAATGTTGTTAAAGGTATATTTTGGGACTTAGGCCTATACTTGTTAAGAATCTGCATTGCAACTTTCAAAATTCAAAATGGCCGATCCAATATGTACGATCAAACGACAAAAATCCTTATAAATGCATATTAAAAGGAATTATTTTCATGAAAGTCTATACTCCAAGGTTATTTTCGCCGCTGATTACGAATCTGAGGTTAGATTTTCAAAATTCAAAATGGCCGATCCAATATGGCGGTCGAAATTATGAAAAATTAGTCAAATCATACTGATACTCAGTATTCCAACAGTTTTCGAGTCGCTGATTACGAATCTGAGGTCAGATTTTCAAAATTCAAAATGGCCGACCCAATATGTCTCGAAATTATGAAAAATTAGGCAAATGATTCTGATACTCAATATTCCAACAGTTTTCGAGTCGCTGATCACGAATCTAAGGTCGGATTTTCAAAATCATAACTTCACCATGGTAACAAAATAAGTAAAAAAAAAGAATGTCTGGATAGCTATTTTTTATTTGTATGAAACTTCATGTATTTAGACAGTCTTTTTTTTGAACTAGAGTGGACTTCGTTGATACTGTTTACGTTTTTAAATTTTATTTTCCATTTTGTCATTTATGCTATTTCTTAATTACAACCTATCTTCAATTATTTTTTGTTAATATTTATTACTTTGTTCCTTTTCATCATATTAAGTTCGGAATTATCTTATTAACAAAGTGAAGCTTCTTAATTTTTACTGCTTACTTTTTATTGTTTGTATTTTGATTTTTAAATTAAAAACAAAAAATATCGGAAGATATTCTGATGAAAAAATTAGAATATAAATTCTTCTGTATACAACTCTAAGAATTTTAAATCTATAATTTTTGTTATCCAGGCATCAAATGAAAATTACCCAGCAAACATTGTTACATAACAGTTATGTAACAGTTATGTCACAGAATATCACACGTGATATAACATGATATGAACATGTGACATGAAATGTCGTAACATGAGGGTCACAGTTACATAATTGTTACAAGAAGGGTGATATAACAATTATGTTGCAGCGTGATATTTAATTATTATATCACAGTTATGTAAATATGTTACATAATTAGAAGAATTTGATACATAATTGTTATATCACACTTATATCACGTTGTGACTTATTATTATATCACAGTTATGTAAATATGTTACATAATTGTTATATCACACTTATATCACGTTGTGACTTATTATTATATCACAATTATGAGATTCTGTTACATAATTTGATGAGCTTGTTATATAATTGTAACATCACTATTATGACCTACGTGAAAATTATTGTTATTATTTTTATTCAATAGATAATAACAAATGCCATTTGACATGGTAATATCCAAAAATAATTTTAGTAAAAAACTGATTTATTAATTAGTACATTTTTTAAACTTGATTTTTTTACAGATCTTTAATATTATTTATAAACATGTTCACAAGTTTATTTTATTCACATTTCACAACACTTATATACAGATTAAATAGTAATTTTATTATTTTACATAACGCTTAGAATGAAAAATATCCGCTCGCATGTGGGATCGAACTCACGTCCCCCCGCCCTTGACGACCCGACGCAACGCATTTAAACCGCACGGCCACTGAAGGCTGGATGAGAATTCTCCTAATCTACTATATCAACTGCAGTGCCGTATATTCTGTTACTTACTGTTATGTAACTATTACGTAACAAAGACAAACTTGTGATTTTTTTATTTGTAATATACGATTAACGTGTTAATAAAAATATCTACCACACATTAGTCACAGTGTTCAGTAACAATTCTGTAACATTTACGTAACAATGTTACACACATATAAGTAACAATTTTGTAGCATTTACATAACAATGTCACACACATGTGAGTAACAAAAAGAAACGATTACAATTATACTAATCGGGATTACAAATTTTTATTTTATTCTGAAAATTCTATTTTTCTTCACATAAAATTTGAGAGTTATAAACTTTAAATTAATTTTAAATAAATTTGTTCAAATAAAAATTTTTCTTTATTAATTTCTGACAACTTTTTACAAAAAAAATTAAGATATTTTTTAAATTATTAATAGACAAACTTTTCAGAGTACGTTAAAAAATTTTAAATAAAATTAAAAGTGAGTGATATATTAAATATCGTAAAATGTTCCAAAAGTCGGCTTCTTCACCCCACTTTACTTTTACGTACTTCTTTAAAAGTTTTGGACATTAATAATTATAATAAATAATACTGATAATAATTATTAATAATAATTTATTGTAAATTAATAAACTTAAACAGTTAAACTAGATTTATAATAAGAAATATTTATTCGAAACAATAATTATAAAATAGTGTTTCATGTTACATAACAGTTATGTAACAATTACATAATTTTATTGCGTAACAGAGAGACTACAATCTTACGTAACAATTTCGTAACGACAGTTACAGAACATTGTTACTTTTATGTTACATAACAATTACATAACAGTTACGTAATTTAGCTCTTATTACTACAGAAATGTTACGTAACAGTTACAGAACATGTTTGCTATTTAAATAATTTGTTTTTAAATATTTTAGTTGTAATAAAGACTTAAAATGTCAATTATTTATATTGACGGTTGTTACTTTTTTGTATTTTCATTTAAAAAATTGCAAACATAGCCTACAATTTTTTGCTTCTAAGTTCCCTTTCTTCAAATCGCGTCACATATAATTAATAAAAATGTAAAATATAATTTTTTAATTTTTAAATAATAAACTATAAAAATACATTATCATTATATTCACGATAGTAAAAATGAATATATATATAATATTAATTCTGTTTATAAGGTTTAATCTCTTCATTGGATAAGTTGTGAATATTGGAATAAATAAATTTATTATTTAATATAGTTTTCTCTAAATATTCAAATTAAAATTTGCCTTGTTATGTTAACCTTAGGAACTAAAGCAAAAATTTCTTTTTAAAAAGAATAAGCAATTGCTTTGCGTGTATTGCTTTTGTTTTTAGGAAAAAATTGCCTATGTAAAAAACACATTCTGCCTATTATTTATTTAAGTGCATTTTAAAAGAATGTATCACATTGTTGTATAATACGTATGTTATGAAACTATGTTACTGTTATATCACGTCCCAGTAACAGTGTTAATATTTCATTATATAATAGTTACATAATAATATTGTCACAGTGTGATATACTAATGTGACCTACTTTATTAATTATAACAAAATTATGTATTTATTATGTCACACAGTTTCGTATCAGTTATGTAACAATTAGAGAACGATGCAATAAGACAAAAATTATTACTCTGTGATGTAATGAATATATCACACAGTTATATAATAGTTATTTGAAAAAATTATGTAACTGTTATATCACCATCCAGTAACAGTGTTATATAACAGTGTTACTATCTCATTATATAATGGTTACATAATAATATTGTCACAGTGTGATATAATAATGTAACCTACTTTATTAATTATAACAAAATTATGTATCTGTTATGTCACACAGTTTCGTAACAGTTATGTAACAATTAGAGAACAATCTAACAAGACAAAAATTATCACTCTGTGATGTAATGAATATATCACACTGTTATATAATAGTTATTTGAAAAAATTATGTAACTGTTATATCACCATCCAGTAACAGTGTTATATAACAGTGTTACTATCTCATTATATAATGGTTACATAATAATATTGTCACAGTGTGATATAATAATGTAACCTACTTTATTAATTATAACAAAATTATGTATCTGTTATGTCACACAGTTTCGTAACAGTTATGTAACAATTAGAGAACAATCTAACAAGACAAAAATTATCACTCTGTGATGTAATGAATATATCACACAGTTATATAATAGTTATTTGAAAAAATTATGTAACTATTATATCACCATTCAGTAACAGTGTTATATAATATTGTTACTATCTTATTATGTAGTTGTTACATAACAATATTGTCACAGTGAGACATAACAAGGTGCTTTATTTGTTATGTAACACTTACGTAACGTGTTTGCTGGGTATGTACTCAAACAACGTAACAAAGATCGGCTCGACAACCTCCATTAGTGCAGAAACTGATTCTTAGAAACAAATATCAATACTCAACAAATCCTTCCTTCATGTTCTATCGGACATTTTGAATTTTGAAAATCCGACCTCAGATTCGTGATCAGCGACTCGAAAACTGTTAGAAGATTGAGTATCAGAATCATTTGTCTAATTTTTCATAATTTCGACAGACATATTGGGTCGGCCATTTTGAATTTTGAAAATCTGACCTCAGATTCGTAATCAGCGACTCAAAAACTGTTGGAATACTGAGTATCAGTATGATTTGACTAATTTTTCATAATTTCGACCGCCATATTGGATCGGCCATTTTGAATTTTGAAAATCTAACCTCAGATTCGTAATCAGCGGCGAAAATAACCTTGGAGTATAGACTTTCATGAAAATAATTCCTTTTAATATGCATTTATAAGGATTTTTGTCGTTTGATCGTCCATATTGGATCGGTCATTTTGAATTTTGAAAGTTGCAATGCAGATTCTTAACGAGTATAGGCCTCAGTCCCAAAATATACCTTTAGCAACATTTCTAGAATTTATTTGTGCAAGTTGTTTTAGTTTCAATGTTCATAACTTTTAAAAAATACGAAAATAAACAAATTTAGGCACTTACAGCACAGACGCCATTTTGAATTTTGGAAATGCGGCAAGGGTTTCAAATTCTGTGATACTTGAAGCTTCATGCCACCAAAGTGCATTCATTTTCATTAAAAATTGACGTGGTTACAGAATAACAGAATTTCGACGCCTCTTACTACATTTTGCCCCACTGTGTCCCGTTGGCTCAAAGAATTTTTCCTTCTTCTAATTCTAAAAATCCTTAGTAGACAAAATTACCCCGCTTTTGGCATCAACCCGCGTAAAAAAATGTTGGCTCGCTCAAAGCTCGCTCAAGGCTCGCTTAAGGCTCGCTCAAGGCTCGCTCAAAGCTCGCTTAAGGCTCGAGACTTGGTTGAAGCGAAAAATAATCCTCAAGCTCAAGGCTCGCTCAAGGCACGCTTAAAGCTCGCCTAAGGCTCGAGACTTGGTTGAAGCGAAAAATAATCCTCAAGCTCAAGGCTCGCTCAAAGCTCGCTCAAGGCACGCTTAAGACTCGCCCAAGGATCGAGACTTTTTTGAAGCGAAAAATAATCCTCAAGCTCAAGGCTCGCTCAAAGCTCGCTCAAGGCTCGAGGCTTGGTTGAAGCTGAAAATTCCCGTAAAGCTCAAGGCTCGCTCAAGGCTCGAGACTTGGTTGAAGCTGAAAATTACTGTAAAGCTCAAGGCTCGCTGAAGGCTCGAGACTTGGTTAAAGCTGAAAATCCCCTAAAGCTCAAGGCTCGCTTAAGGCTCGAGACTTGGTTGAAGCTGAAAATTCCCCTAAAGCTCAAGGCTCGCTCAAAGCTCGCCCAAGGCTCGAGACTTGGTTGAAGCTGAAAATTACTGTAAAGCTCAAGGCTCGCTTAAGGCTCGAGACTTGGTTGAAGCTGAAAATTCCCGTAAAGCTCAAGGCTCGCTCAAGGCTCGAGACTTGGTTGAAGCTGAAAATTACTGTAAAGCTCAAGGCTCGCTGAAGGCTCGAGACTTGGTTAAAGCTGAAAATCCCCTAAAGCTCAAGGCTCGCTTAAGGCTCGAGACTTGGTTGAAGCTGAAAATTCCCCTAAAGCTCAAGGCTCGCTCAAAGCTCGCCCAAGGCTCGAGACTTGGTTGAAGCTGAAAATTACTGTAAAGCTCAAGGCTCGCTTAAGGCTCGAGACTTGGTTGAAGCTGAAAATTCCCGTAAAGCTCAAGGCTCGCTCAAGGCTCGAGACTTGGTTGAAGCTGAAAATTACTGTAAAGCTCAAGGCTCGCTGAAGGCTCGAGACTTGGTTAAAGCTGAAAATCCCCTAAAGCTCAAGGCTCGCTTAAGGCTCGAGACTTGGTTAAAGCTGAAAATCCCCTAAAGCTCAAGGCTCGCTTAAGGCTCGAGACTTGGTTGAAGCTGAAAATTCCCCTAAAGCTCAAGGCTCGCTCAAAGCTCGCCCAAGGCTCGAGACTTGGTTGAAGCGAAAAATAATCCTCAAGCTCAAGGCTCGCTCAAAGCTCGCTCAAGGCTCGAGGCTTGGTTGAAGCTGAAAATTCCCGTAAAGCTCAAGGCTCGCTCAAGGCTCGAGACTTGGTTGAAGTTGAAAATTCCCGTAAAGCTCAAGTCTCGCTCAAGGCTCGAGACTTGGTTGAAGCTGAAAATTCCTGTAAAGCTCAAGGCTCGCTGAAGGCTCGAGACTTGGTTGAAGCTGAAAATTCCCCTAAAGCTCAAGGCTCGAGACTTGGTTGAAGCGAAAAATAATCCTCAAGCTCAAGGCTCGCTCAAAGCTCGCTCAAGGCTCGAGGATTAGGTGAAGCTGAAAATTCCCGTAAAGCTCAAGGCTCGCTCAAGGCTTGAGACTTGGTTGAAGCTGAAAATTCCTGTAAAGCTCAAGGCTCGCTGAAGGCTCGAGACTTGGTTGAAGCTGAAAATTCCCCTAAAGTTCAAGGCTCGCTCAAAGCTCGCTTAAGGCTCGAGACTTGGTTGAAGCTGAAAATTCCTGTAAAGCTCAAGGCTCGCTGAAGGCTCGCTTAAGGCTTGCTCAAGGCACGCTTAAAGCTCGCTCAAGGCTCGAGACTTGGTTGAAGCGAAAAATAATCCTCAAGCTCAAGGCTCGCTCAAGGCACGTTTAAGGCTCGCCCAAGGCTCGAGACTTGGTTGAAGCTAAAAATTCCTGTAAAGCTCAAGGCTCGATCAAGGCTCGAGACTTGGTTGTAGTTAAAAATTCATTTAAATCTTAAGACTCACTCAAGGCAAATTACTTTTAACTGAATAAAAATTTGGAATAATGTAATCTTTGTTGTCCTCAATCGAATTTTTATGTTAAATTTTGTTATCTAAAATATGTAGTTGATTTTTAAGCTGAATATTTCTTCACTGTTTGAGGCAGAAATTATTTTTGATTTAAAAATTCAGACTATTCTCTTAATAAAGATACAAATTTTACGTTTAATGAATATTTTTTAATTATATTTGCCTTACATAATACATTAGATAACATTAGCGGATTGATTGTTTTTAGTTAATTATTTTAAATGTTCGTAAATTAACGTTTTAGTCATCTTAAATAAACTAGAAATTAAGAGGATTATACAATTCTATTATTTAACTTTAAGATAACGCTGGTCTGACGAGATTGTGTTAATATATATATTTTACAAAGATTCATTTGATAGTAAATACTAATAGTTAAAGCCGAAAATGGTTTTTTACATAAAAATATAATAAAATGTGAAGCTTAATAATAAACATTTGAAAATCTTAATTGTAGTTTTTTCTATAAATTAATCGCTATTAGTATTATTTTTATACATTATAAATTGTTAACCGTTATTAAACCTATGTTTATGATCGTGAATCTTCGTAATTTAATATTTAATTTTTGAATTAAATTATTCTCGTTCAATTGTGTTAACTGGTTCAGCTGCGTAATTGATAAAGATATTCTTATTTACTTTATCTGTGAAAGTTACTTGAAAACATACGCAACGTAAATGGTCGATATTTATAATTTCGAAAGTATCAGGAATTTGAGTGATTTTATGCAAATATTCTATTTTTATTTGAGGAAATGTTCGCAATTTAAAGTCATTTTCTGAAACTGATGGTTTAATGACAGCATAATGGTTTGCAGGACAATCACAAATTTTTTTGCAAACGCAGTTAGTTATTCTAATAAATAAGTGAATATTTCCTATTTTTAACATCCCGTTGTGAAAATATTTTACGCATGTCGAATTTGTTTTTTTAGCTCGAGTATAAATTTCCGACGAGAATACTGTTTTAAACTTATATAATTTAGAAAAGATTTTCATTTGCTGTCCAAAGATATTATTGTTTCTAATTGCGTTTTGTATAACGGGTGGTATAACAAGTCTGGAAAGATTACCAATTATGTATGTGTCATTGCCGATTCTTGTAAGTTTCATTTGTTTATTGGGTGAGTTTAATTTTTTACAAAAAGTGTACGCTTGTGAACCTTCCTGAAGAATTTCGTTACTTAAAGTATAAGTATTTACAAATAAAGACATCCCATAATATATTTGGAGTTCAGCTGCTTTACTACCGTGCACAAGTGCCTTAAGTTTGCCATTAATGTCTTCGAAAGGAAAACAATTGTACACCCATAATGGTCCTTTCGTACGAACCTCATCTGCAAAATGGAGTAACGAATGAAGATTGCAGGACATATGTTCCATGCCATATAATTGCCGAAATTTAGATACATATTCCTTTAGAAGACGCGAAGAATCGTTTATCATACTTTCCGAAATACTCTGTTCACAAAGTAAATGTATTCCTATAACTAAATTTTGAAAATGTTCAAAATACTCAGGGTGTAAGATGTCTTTCAAAATAGGCAAGGAAAAGTAGAAAAAGAAGTTTTTGAGTTCTGATGCTTTCCAATAGTTAAGATGTTCTAAAATTGATCTTGGTTTTCTTTGTACGAATTCCGGTGGTAAAAGAAGTTTTAATCTTTCGTCAACTACATGAACAAATTGAGAAAACGAAAAACGTTCAGCACTGTACATTGGATCGAACCATAATTGTAGGAGTTTTTTCAAAATTCCTATAAATACACAGTGCATGCTGTCTAAAGCAGTAGATTTGATCCATGAATAAGCTATTCTAGAAATTATGGTAGAACCCTTAACACCCATTTCTACTTTATTATTTAACTCAGCAGACTGTGCATGTGCTAATGTTTCATCTTCAGTTCGAAGGGGTAAATTTGCTTTGTAGGGATAAACTTGTCGATTTTTTACCCTTCGAGTACGAATTTTACACTTTTGACAACCGTTATGACTGTTATATTGTTGCATATTCAGAAATAGGGCTTTAGCAGGTAAATCACAAGTACCTGCAATAATTATACCTCTAACAAATCTAGGTTCTACAGAATCTGGAATATTGAATTCAACTCCATTTAATAACTGCTGGATTTCCTCATAAGCGGGCGATAAAAACAAATTTGCATTTGGTTTTTTGTCCCCAAACCATAATCCAACAATTATTAAATTTTCTTTCTTGAATCTTTGATCGTAAGGCAATTCATTGATAACAAGATATACAGGCCAGAATGAGAATTTGGAAGATTTAAATAGTGGTACACCGTCTGTGTACCATGTAAAAGATATGTTATTTTCATCTGATAAAATTTCACCTTCTCGGCTCAATTCCTTATATAAGCAACCGTCATAAATATCCTCATAATTTTCCTCTATACGTTTAACCCTATTTTGACGATAAGACAATTTTTCACTAAATCCGCGACGACTAAACATTGCCTGAAGTTGTGAGATAATTGACAATGTTATAAAATAATTTCTCTGAGTTAACTCTAAACATCTTACGCATTCATCGTGTTCATTTCTCAAATTATTAAAACAAATTTCACAATAAAAATGTGTAGTTAATGGAGATTGGTAATCTTCGAAATATTTTTTAAAGTAATATAGAGATTCTACACAAAAATTTGGCTGTGGGCAATGCATGGCAATCAGAGTTAAAATGGATGCTAAAAGAACACCCGATATTTTAAATCTTGTCACTAACGCTAAAATTGATAACAGACTTTCAGATAATGAAATTGGTGCTCCTTGATATAAAGGAGGATCATTTTCTTCATGCTCCATGTTGTCTCTTTCTTCGCTATCTTCAGAAGATGTATCAGATTCAGCTATCAACTCTTCATCAGAAGATAAGTTCAATTCTTCATTGTTCATTAGATCTATTTATTTATAAAATTTTTAATTAAAGTTTAAATCTTTAAATAACTTGATATTTATAAAATTATTTATATTCCTTTTAAACAACTCTACAATTGTTTAAATATCTGTGTGGTAAAGCAGTAGAAACTTATTTTCTGAAGAATATATTAAATTATTAATTTAAATCAAGATTCTCAGTAGAGAATCGCCGCTAAGTGAAAAAAAGCCGCGAATATATATATTTTAAATGTCAATTAAATATTTTTCCAAAAAGTCTCATGACATGAGAAGGTATTACCCGTACAGAAAATGCCCCACTTTGCCCTTATTAAACAGGGTTCTGGTCGGGGCCTCGACAGTTTTCCCTATTAAAAATGTTTTTTTTAATAAAGTTTTTAGAATTCCTTTTTGTTGTAGAAGCTATTAACAATGAAAGGCAATCATTATTTTAGTTATTTCATAATTTTTTTATTTTAGGGGTTTGACTAGAATTCCTAGCCAGAATCCCAGGTAGGGTGTTCATTAGAATTTAGATAGGGTACTGGTCAGGGCCTCGACAGTTTTCCTTGTTTAAATAAAGTGTAAAAAATTAAGTATCTAAAATTACTTTTAATAAAAAATAATGAACAATTGAAGAATACAATTAAAGGGAGTAATTATACTATCGTTTTAATAATTTTTTTATTTTGTGGGTTTGACCAGAATTTCTGGCCAAAACACCAAGTGAGGTGTTCACTAGATATGAAATAGGGCTCTGATCAGGGCCTCGACAGTTTTCCTCGTTTTAAAAGCATGTAAATAAATAAAATTTTTTAAAATTACCTTTTTCAAAACAGTTATTTAAGTTAAAAAGCGTGTTCTTTTAAAACACTTTATAAATTAATTATGGCAATATATTTAAAAAACGAAAATACATATAATTTTTTTCTTCAAGTACAATATTATAATAAAGTTTATTTGTTAATAATAACTAATAAACAATTATTAATAAATTGTACTTAATGAATCTTAATAATTATTAATTTATAGGATGAATTTATCATTTGGTTTGTATATATATTATATTATTTTCATAATAATTATTATTTTATATTATATTAGCTTAAAGTGAGAAAATGATTCGGAGAGATTGTTAAATTCAACACCTTCAATATTTAATAACTATTTTTTAAACATAATTAATAAATTTGAATAAAATATTTATTAAATAAATATTAATCATTACATATACATTTAAAAACAAAAATTATAACCTTTATTAATATTATAAAATTAGGGAGGCAGAAAGGAGCGAAAATCTCCAAAAAAATGAATTAATCATAAAACCAAAAATTATATTTTTCAAAAATTTTTAAGTTTTCCTATTCTTGAAATTATATTATTTTTATCTTTTTCACTTTTAAATTAGTCAAAATGACTATAATACCTCATTATGTTATGTATAAATATGTTGTATATATAATGAATATGTTCATTATGTTTCAAATAAAATAATATTTTTAATTGCAGTAATTTTATTGTATTGTCTTTTGAATAAAATTAACCTCACAAAATAGGGCAATTTTAAGAAAAACTGACGAGGCCCTGACCAGTTTTTCCCTAAGTAGGGCATTGGTCGGGAACAGCGTCACACACTAGTCGGGCACTGGTCAGTTTCTCTACCCAGAGCCACACCAGAGATCGGGAAAACTGTCCAGTACCCTATCAGGCCCACATTTTAATTTCTACACGGGTAGTTTTATTTTTTGTAACGAATATTGAATAGAATTCGTTCGGAAAAATAGTTGGAAATTATTTTTTAAAAAGTTTACAGCAAATATTATGTACAGAATTATAATCGACTTCCTAGCGGAATTTCGATAAAAAAAAGTATTTAAAAATTCGTTAAAAATTAGCACGAGTTTTGTACGAAATTCGCTCAGAAAAGTGATCAGAAATTAAAATTAAAAATTACTATCAGATACCTTTTTTGCAAAAGAATTAGGTCGCAAAAATGAATGGATATTATATTTAAAAATTTTACAGCAAACATTACATGCAGAATTTTCAAAACTCAATACGATTCCGATTGGAATTTAACACTAAATATGAACAAATTTTGGGCGAAAATTGGAATAATTTTTACTTTTGGGTAATGAGAACTTCATAAATAATAAAACCTATTTTTTTAAACGTTGGAAAATAATTTTACCATCTTCAGCATCATAATATTCATCGGAATTTTCTTCATCAGTCAAATTCTCTTCACTCGTTGACTCACCAAAATTTGATTCGTTATCCCTTTCACTTACGTCGTCATTAAAATTTTCATTGTCAATTTCATACTCATCGTTTGTCAAAAAATCATCATTATTACTTTCAGCACTAAATTCGTTGACACTCGAATTATTATCATCATTTTCACTAAAATTGCCTTCGTTG